>NC_137456.1:28604189-29252416 GCF_964235325.1 Thermobia domestica
AAAAACAATAATTTGTGATTGAAAATTGATTTACTATTTTTCGAAATATTCTCCTTTACAATCAATACTTTTTTGCATTCGTTCGAACCATTTGTCAAAGCATTTTTTCCAATCTTCTTAAGACACCTCCATAATATGGTTTTTGAACGCATCAATGGCTTCTTCCGCCGACGGAAATCGTTAACCACGCAATTTATCATTGACATTCGGGAACAAGAAGAAGTCGTTAGGTGGAAAATCAGGACTGCACGACGGATGACCCATCAATTCGATTTTTTCTGTTCAAATATTCCGTTGTTAGACGAGATGTGTGAGAGCTTGCATTGTCTTGATGAAGAATGATCCGAACGAGCTTGTTTGTTTTCCGTATCTGACCGAAGACCTCAAGCAAACAAATTGTTGTGTACCATTCGGAGTTGACCGTTCTAAGTTCCTTTAAAGGCACAGTTACCACATGGCCAGTTATACCGAAAAAACAGGCGACCATTTGTTTCGATATGCTTCAACCTTTGTTGGATTTAGTTCATCTTGAAACATCCATACAGTCGACTGCTGTTTACGTTCCGAGTCATATGCACATATCCATGATTCGCCACCTGTTACATTCTTCTATAGGTCTTTTGAAGCAGCGTAATTGTATTTATTGAGCATTTGTGTGCACCAATCGACACGTGATTCGTTTTGAGTTTTTGTTAAATTATGTGGGATCCAACGAGAACAAACTTTTCTCACAGCTAAATGATCATGTAATATTTTATATATGCCGTGGAACTAATGCCTAGGGTTGTCTCAATCTCACAGTATGTAACATGACGATTTTGGAGTATTAAGTTTTGCACAATACCAATGTTTTCTTGAATAACAATTGATTTCGGACGACCTTAGTGAATTTCGTCACCGAGCGAATGGCGGCCACGAGTAAAATCGTTATACCAGCATTTCACAATGGCAAGGAATGGGGCTCCATCGTCAAATCTGGAAGGAAGTTGATCGATGGACTCTTGTCTTGATAATCCACGTTGAAAACCGTAGTAAATCATCGCACGAAAATTTTCAAGAGTTCATTCCATTTTTCTGTTGTCACGCAATCTGCAAGTCAACGTAACCAACACAAATAAATCGATTGACACATTTGAAGTATGTTATGGTCAACAATGTCGAACGTTTCTTTTTAAACAAAAAATAGCGCCTAACTGCAATCAGTGTTGACAAGGTTCAAAATATAAATAGTGTCCCTCGTATGCTAAGAACCACTGTGCTTTATAGTCCCCAACGCAGTTGAACCTATGTCCACGCGCACAAGACGTACGTAAGTAAATATATTTGTAAAGTTGCACACATGCATGAGTTTTTCGACAATAACATGTGTAGTACTGGTCCCGACTTTTATGTATACATAAGATTGATCCCATCTAACGCCATAAGCACTTTATGGTGGACAAACACCAGGTGCGTGGATTTTCTGGAATCGGAAGAGTAAATGGAAAACTGCCTAATCGTCAAAGAACGTTCGTTAGATTGACTCCGCATATTGATATTATTATTCCTTGATATGACAACTACACAGTGAAGCTGAACATTTATTATTATTATTATTATTATTATTATTATTATTATTATTATTATTATTATTATTATTATTATTATTATTATAAGCGTACTTTTAAACTTGCACGACGTAATTACTGCATAGTATGTTATTATTTCTGTATTTTTCCTGGATTGTGTGTTATTTCGTTTATTAGTGGGTACTAATTTGTATTCAGGTTGTCGAATAAATAAATTGCGGCGTACACTTCGGTGTAAATAACCTTACAGAATGAAGCCGGTTCGTTTCAAAGAGTAGAACTGAACTTAGCAAGATTTGTGCTATAGTTTTAGGTGGCAGAGTAGGGTAGGTGTAATATAATGGACTCACGAGAAAGTATAGGTACAACCACGTAGGCTGAAAGCCTTGTCAACACAAAAAAATCACAAAGTGATCGTGAAAAATCGAAGAGTGATTTCTCATACTAAACAAGCAATCTGTAAGAATGTGGAAGCAAACACCTGTATCTTGATAGAGACTATTTACAAAACATTGGATGCGAAAGGACAAATAATAACTATAAGGGCTACTAGAACAGCTCGAAACACTTGATTTAATTGGTCTGCAGTATCAATTTTTCATGTTATTGTTCTTAGAAAGAATCACTATACCTTTTGTTAAATATGTTTCGGGAAGAGTAATCGTTGGTGTATTGGTACCGTCCTAGACTGGCAAAAGGGAAATCTCGGTTCGAGTCCCCGTCAGTTACTATCTTTTTTTCATAAATCATTTGCTACCAACGTTGGTTGGAGAAGTTATAAGGCGAGAGTCCGAATAAACAGTGTGTGCAGTCTTTATCATACAGAGTAATGATAAGTAGTTTTCATATTTATATTCGTCTCTTTTTCTCTCTCTATCCATCTTTCCTGGCGTTTCCTTATCATGACTTGCATCTTTCTCTTTTTTCTCTCTCTCACACACAAATACGCATACTATGTTAGGGAAATAAGTAAAGTCTCTTTTTTTCTCCTGTGGATTACCGAGTCTCATTCGAATTGCCGTGACACTGCGATGACCCGTTTCAGCTTTAGCGTGTTCATTCTTTCATTGTGAATACAACTTTGATAGAAATTTACCAGTAAAACAGGACCCATTCAATTTTTCTTTCTGTCTTTTTTCTAAATTTCTTTTGTTCAGTTTGCATTAGTAGTCTGAAATGGAAGGTATGACCTACGCTACCCACTAGATTTATTATAATGTATTTCAGATCAGTACGTTTAATGAACACTACCGAATTTGCAACCGAACCACGCGGAAAGACAGGATGTGTGTTAAGCTTTGGGCATGATCCGAGATGCGTCTTGGAACTTTTGAGTTTAACCTACTTAATTAGATCACCAAGTTTCGTATTCATTTTGAAAGTGAGTTAATGATTTTTTTTGCATCCTCTACGCATTTATTATAATAGTTCTGACAAAAATTTAAAAAGTCTTATTTCTATATTACTGTTGGATTCCCTGAAACGGAACTTTATAATGTTAGGTTCTTTTCTTACTACGTTTAAATCCAATAATTTTATCTGTGCTCCCTTTTCTCTTTCTTCTTCTATCTCCTTTTCTCTCTCTGTCTCACTTCCGTACCTCTAACAGATATCTATTGGTTTCAATTTTTCATTGAGATATGTTTAGTTCCTTTTTACATCAACTTATGAATCTCGTTTCGTCTCATTTTTATTCTTTTACTTTATAGACACATTATGTATATTTTGAAATTAGAAACGTACTCATATTCTTGCTTATTTTAATATGGGAGAGGAGGAGAGAGAGGATGGTTTCTTAGAGAATAAGGACAATGAGTTATGATTATTTTGTAGAATATTCCACTTTATTATCACAAGAATTTCATCTTCCGATTTGCTTAGTTGTGAAAAATTATAGAGTATATTGTTATACTATGTGAGGTATGTGTACTGTCGCTGATTTCTGAAAGCAATCAGAAACAGACTTAAAAGATAAATAGTAATAGATTTCTATTAAGGGGGAAGAATAAGTACTTTTATTTTAATAATTCTTTGCCTTAAAATTTTTATTTGGGTTCGCCCAATTCCCCCTCAAAGTTGGATACGGAATGCAGGAACATATTTAGATTTTGATTATTGATTCCAGTATATTTAAAGTATGATTTCTCGAATCTAAGCCTGTCGATGTATGGATATATGTCGATGTATGGATATCGTCGATATCGATATCGACACATATAAACATTCGGTAGGGGGTCCCTAAGACTAGCGATAAATGACGAAGCAAAATTTAACTTTTACAACATCTTCCAGTGAAACTTTGTTTATTACCAGAAATACCAATGTAAATAAATCCACTTGCAAATTTGCAATATTGTATACCGTAATTCCTTAGGCAACGAAAATTTTCTTTTCCCGAATTAAAAAGAAAGAAAAAAGCACCTTCGAAATCAAATGCTTCGAAATTTGACCTAGAATTTATCATTAGAAAGTTTTTTTTGTTCCTCTTTCTCAGAGATTTCCGTTTCATTCGGCACCGCTCATTGACAAAAACTGCACACACGACGGCTATACACAGGCATGCTCTTAGGGAGAATCAGAGATTTTGAAAGGAAACAAGTTTTCAATAATAATAATAATAATAATAATAATAATAATAATAATAATAATAATATTATTATTATTATTATTATTATTATTATTATTGGATTTGCAAGTAGGGTCCTGTCTCTTTATCTTGCATGGGAGGCCCATAGGTCTACTGTGCTAGTAGTGTCCCTTAGTCTGTGTTTATCTCTCTTTAATTTTTCCTGTTTATGTTTGTTGTTGTGCTGTTAAGCGTTTATATTAAAGCTTAACATTATGTAACCTATTTTCTGTTTTACAAGTTTTTTGAAAAAGGAAAGAAACTGCTTTCTTCTTATATCTATTTCTTACCATTTATTTTGTTTCAACTGCTTAAGTAAGATCACTTTGTAACTTTTTGTGTCATCCATTTCCCTCACAATAATACAACCACCATTCTGAACAATTTATTTTATTCGCTTATTTGGGGTTTGCTACACTAATACATTTGTAACAAAGTTGAGATTTGGCCCAACGCCTTTCGAATTCTCAACCAACCCAACGACCGAGCTTTTTGGGTTGCGTACTATTGTAGGAAAAACTAGAATTGCAGGTGGTAATGCACTTTTTGAGCCGTATATACATGAATTTAGCGTTGTTTTATCAGAAGAGCTTCCGACACCTCCGTGAAGAATAACAGTGCAGAAAATTTCACTCTTGCGTATAAAAGTGCTCAACTTTACTCGTACCTTTAACTGATCAATATTCTCAAGCCCCATCTGGAAGCCAGACGTGTCATACTGTAAACTATTGTACTGCGTTGTAACATCGAATTCAAACGTAGGTTCTACGACATGCCGTTACAGAAATTGATACGTATTAAACTCGACAGGGTTCTTGAAGATATTCATCCTGACTTTTTATATCGTGGTGTTTCTCATACTTCAAAATTGACATCCTGAACTACATATTGTTAATAACAACTACTCTGTGTGAGTTAGCATGGAGTCTCCGAACGATTCTTCAGCCTTTTCGGCTTTCTATCGGTAGAAGAGCATGCCACTATTGACGCTTTATTTAAACGTTACAAACTGTCCTTACTTCCAAAAAAACTTCTCTGAAGTCACTGAAGAAGTCAAACAGTAGGCGTAATGGAGTTAGCAACATAATTATCTTCTTTCTAAGGGAGCTTAAACTCAGGGATAAGATTCCTCCCAGGTAATATTTTGTCTCAGACTTGGAGAATCTTAATGTTGCCACGATAGTAGACATAATCTCTGTATGCTCAATGTGACCATCAGCCGCGTCATGTTTCTTTAATGGGTTAAAGTTATCAACGTGCTTAATGTTGACTTTCTCAGGGAACGTACTACCCTATCTCGTCCTATCACTAGAGATAATAAACGGAGGAATGAATGAAACCATCTCCTGTGTCAACATCAAATTCGATATTCTTGTTCATTTCGTTCAGATTATTCAATATAAGTGGATTGGGTGGAAACGACTCCACTTTATAGCTCTCAATGGCTTCCATGTTTTCGCTATTTATATTCCTACCCTTAAACATCAATTTCAAGCTTGTTATTTCACCTCCAATAGTAACAAACTCATCAATGTCATTGTTTCTGTCTGTTGATGAATAAATGTTCACAAAACAGCTTAATTGTGAGAAATAAATAAATGTTTATTTGCACTAACTACACAACAACTGAAACACTTACAACTTACTGTTATATTGTCTTTTTACGAATTCCGGAGGACCGTCTTGTATGGATCTCTTGGTGCTCAACTTGCTGACACTCACACACACAAACTGTTTTTAAAAACAAAAGAGAAACGTTATGCAAATATAATGGCAATGATACAAACTCACTATAAAAGTCTCTACAGTCATTCTTCAACCTAATATTGATGTCAGGTATATTACAGTCCTGAATGTGGAAGAATAAAGGAAAATATGGATCGTGAACATTAAACTCAAGAAACCCTATAAATAGTTTAAATTTGGCTGCGATGTTTATCTCTTGCTAAGAATATGCCTTGAAGTATGCTATAGTATATATTCAAGAAAATGGCTAGAAATTATGGGAGACTCTTACCAACATGGTTTAATCTGAAGCGAATTTTGCATCGCTAACTAAACTTAGCATACAATATTCAGAGATTGAGTTCATTATCTGATGAAATCATCTTTATTCCATGAATGACATGATTTCCGATCAATAACACCTCTGACGGAAAGGATGTTGCGCTGCATTGGTCTAGTATTATAATATATTTTCGCTCTCTATAGTAAATAAGGGCTGTTTCAAGAGTTACATTGAGGATCACATTCATGGTAAAGAATCCAATAAGTACGATTTGCTTAATGTGGATCACGTTTTGAGACCTCTTGATACAGCTTACAAACCTAGAGTAGGAGAAGTACTGTTAAATGTAATATAGCCAGGTTTCGTGCTTCAGTGTGTTTATGTCTTCAGAGGCAGGAGTTTTAGAAGGCTCATTGAAGTGTGTGTTGAGTTGGGTAATAAACCTATTGCATCATGAAAAGTATAGTCAAGACAAACCAGTTTCAAAATTGCTAATATAAGCACAAGTGTCCATAGATAACGACGCCAAAGCTCTGATTTCTATACGTATTATATTGTAAGATTGTAGAGGATTTGCGCTGTGGAAACTGAAAAAGAGATTTTCAAAGTACATTGTCATACTTATAAAAATGTAGACATGATGACTCTTCTAGTAACATATCTACATTGCTTGATACTTTTAAGTTTACTATAATAGAGTGGTTCTCAACCCTATCACTATCCACATTTTATCACGCCGTCTTGCCAGCGAGATTAATTTCTGGTTTGTAATAAGCTTGCGTGTAATTTTTAATATACCTACTGCGGAAATCTCACAATATCCATCTATTTCTACAATACTTAGTAAAATCCATTTCTTGTATGTAGTGAATACAGTAACTTCCCTAAAACGAATGGACTAAAACCAAATTTTGTCAGTTCATTTATATTACAAATACCAAATCTGATTCTTCATACGTTTCAAAATGGAGGCCGTTTGAAAATTTTATAACCTCATAATTCCCTTAATTTTGGAGCATATGATAAAAAATAAAGTTTTTAATTTTGGCTAAAAATACTTGGACAGTTGTTAAAAAGTTATTAAGTATTTTAAATGATTTTATCATGTTCATCACGAAGAATGCACCGGACATCACCACACTAATGGAATCACTCTCAGATATCTCATTAGCTATTAATTTTAATTGTATTTGAATACGGAGGCTTTGTTGCATTTGTATTTTTTCTGAAATTTTAATATGCACTTCTCATCAGTTTCATATCGTACCTCTTTCATTTAAACAACTCTGCACCGGTTTAAGATGTTTAGTAGAATTATTGTTTGTTGTTAACAGTATGTATAAAAATAAAGATATGCCTATCAGAACAAAATTTAAAAATATTTTCCGGTACTACAATATTTTCCTGTAGATTCAAATTATTTTTATCTCTTCTGCTTATCTTCGCGATCCCCATGAAATCCTCTCGCGCCCCGAGTTTGAGAAACCCTGCTATAATATATTGATCTATCTGTAGTGGTGTAGAAAGTAGTTCATCCGACATAAACACTTCACATAACTTCTTAATCCACAGCGTACGTCCTTGACATTTAATATCAGCATCTGGGAGAACATGTTCTATGCTGCTGTTTGTTGCGACGCGCTAAGCTCGAACCATTTACTTTTCTTCATACTACCTTTTGATAATCGCAGCTAAACCGCCTTCTATACTTCCTAACGCAGTAAAAGCGGCTTAAAAAGTTAGTATGGTAATAATAAAGGAATCAACTGTTTGCTCCTTAGCCCTTTTTAGCCGGGGTTTGCTCAGTGTACGTTCAATGTTATCTCCCCTACATTCCGTATATAGCTACTTTGAGAATTTCTGCGATGTAGGTATGGGTTTAATTAAATTTGATTCATAACGTTTAACTTCAAACTTAACGCCTTTAGGTTTCGCATAAGAGGTAAGTTCGTTACGCTGGACGCTATTGTGTACCACAGTGGAGCTATCCATCATAAGTTATGTATGATAGACTCTATTAGACGCTGCCTGCAGCATGCTGTTTTGATTCGACGAAAAATTGCAACTATAATTATTTTCTGTTCTTCCTTATGAGACCTCCTTCTTCAAAATAAAAAAAAAAAAATGAGTACACTGAAATTCAAATTAGTTACGCGGGCTAAGGAGCATAAAGAAAAATTACTCTCAACTATGCCCAAATAAGGTTTTCTTTCTATCAGTATATGGTTCAAAAAGAAGCGAAAATTCGTACAACTTACGTTACCAACTTTATCTGAAGATAGTCCATAAACAGTCTATAAATGCGTTCTTCAAGCTGGCTCTACTTCCTCCGATATCATCTGTCGCTCATGCTCACTCACTCGGAGTCTTTCATCAGCAGCCAGCACCAGCATTCTGAGTCTTCCAGGATATTGTGTCCGGGACGTTAAAAACAAAACGTGAGTGTGTTACACTAGGACATTATTCACCAAACGATGTGCTCAGAACAAAAGTGACATGTAATTTGCAATTCATAGGGTTTGAGAGCAAAGTCCCTCCGGTGCTCTAGACGAAACAGTGTTTATTGGAAGCACCAACACTGAGGCATTTAGACTGTGACACTATGCTGGAAGATAGTGGTGATAGCAAAAGGCGTTCTACATCAACCTCAACCTAGATCTGATACATTTTGCTTCTTCTTGCAAAGGTAATTATGTATTAGGTTGTGTGTCTGAAATCACCTTAAAATGCTCAACCGTGAGTTCATACTGGTTAGAGTATGGTTGCAGCAATGTGGTTGGAGATGTACATATCCAGAGCGGAAAAATTAAAATGAAGAATATCCCTTTTAAATTTATCACCTATTTTTAGGTGATAGGGTAGTGTCTTTAATATTCGATTAAACAAGTGCTAATAAAGCTTTTTGCTTCTTTTCTTGTGCTTTCAAGCCTGGAGGCATTGTAGAATACGTTACGTATGGATTCAGGCCTTTTTGTGTCGAGATATAGGGGATATGATGACGTCATAACTTAAAAGAATATTTTTTGCTATGACTATTTTTATTATTTTTTGGCGGGCTTACTTTTACACCTAGAGGATGTAAATTTTGCACACACATTCAGTGTACCCCTTAGTATTTTTCAGATCTTTGCGTTAACACAGGGAGGTCCAGAGGGGCAAAAAGGTTTTAAAAAAAAAAGATAATTTTTAAAATTCCTTTCTTCGCGATTTCCCCGCCTCGAAGACATGCTGAAGACATGTGAATAGTACCGTTTGAAAGGCTGTTCTATTCTGAAAAGAATGAAGTACAAACTATGACCCTAGGATAAATAGGAATGTCTCACGAATTTTTTATATTACATCCGGGTCTTTTGAGATAATCTGGCTCTTATTGGTAAATATTCCCTATCCCTTTACTGTTCAAGATAGAACCTTGAAATTTGGTATACGTATTTAGTACACTTCTTGGTATTATCCAGTTAATTTTCAGATCAGTGCTTAAACATGTGGGGGTCCAGAGGGGCTCGAAATTAAAAAAAGAAAGATTTCTCTCAAAATTTCCCGCCTCAGGGACATGGCACGGAAATGTGAGTGGTCTTGTTTAAAAGGCTGTTCTATTATGAAGAAAATGAGGTACGAACCATGACCCTAGCTATAAATAGGAATGATGCTGGAGCTGCTTGATTGAAAGTCTATAATTTACCTTTAAAAAAGTAAGTAAAAGGGATATACAGTACACCTAAAAGCGTGAAAAATTCTCATTAGGAATAGAGAGACTGGTATGGGGAAATGCAATGAAATCATTATTATTAAATGTAATTTATGATTTGTTTTCTTTTTCTTTGTAAATTTACACTCGGTAATTGCTAACGTATTATGTTAAGATTAAGGATTCTTAATATCCACTTATCATTTACAATTAAGTTGTGCCAAATTCTAAAGGATACTAACATTTTAAAACAAATTGGATTAATAACCTGAAATTCTACGAATTTCAAAGTGGCAGCCACCATATTGATAGAAGTCCGTTATCCGGACAGCGGGATATTGTACAAATATACAAAATTGGCTTGCTTACTACAGAAATCAGTACGGGGAATACGTTATATTCTATCCATTTTGCTACATACGCACTGCCCTTAAATGTTACATCATGCTATTGCAGGATGTCTGACATCTAACCGTCTTCCACATATTGTATACATATACACATATTATATACGTCAGCTATATGTTATATATATATATATATATATATACATATATATATATATATATATATATATATATATATATATATATATATATATATATATATATATATATATATATATATATATATATATATATGTCCATTTGTATGTGAGATCCAGACCGCCTATATTGTCTCATACAGAAAGTACGCATAGATGAAACACTTATACGGAAAGTATTATAAAACATGCGTTTTCAGTTATACTTTTGCTGTACGTTAAGTCCAAACACTATAGGATTTGCACATGTATCATGCGTTTTCACGTACGTCACATACATTTTTTTTTTTTCAGTGCGCGTCTGATGAAGCCGTGCAGATTGTGTAAGTGTTTTTCCTACTTTATGCATAGGTCGCTTGATCATTTTAGAAAATATTTGAATATTACTCTTCTGTGAGAAGTTATACTCGTTCAAATATTCCCAAATTCTGACAGCGGCCATGTTGATGACGTCATGTCTCCTAAAACTGCAAGTGGATTCTTTATGACTTTCTATGAGCAATACCTCGCACGTAGAACTGTATGTTCTATCTAGTAAGTTTAATTTTTTAATGTATAAATTGACCCTCAAATATACTGGATTTTCCTGCACTAGTTGTTCTGTTTGCATTGTTTTTTTTTTTTCTTTCTTTTAACAAGATAGTGATTACAACCTTTCCATACAATGAGTCTCCTGTTTCCGGATAGTATAGACTGGTATAACTTCTCCCAGCGGGATACCCGTTCTTCGCACGGGCAGAATACGTCTCATTTCGGTCATAAAGTACTAATGGAAGCTGAATTTGGATTTAAGCGGCATCGGAAGTGTCACTGTTCGTCTCAGCGATCCAGAAAACTATGGATTCGACCTAATATCGGTCATTTGCGATCATTTTTATAAATCTCCACCTGCCTTCCCCTTAAGTTGCTGGACTGAATTTGGATTTTAACGGCATCGGAAAGCTCACTCTAACTACCTGTAAACCTAATTTCATTTAGATCCGGCCAATAGTAACTAAAAAATAAAGTAGCACATACAAGGTAAACCGAAGCTGACTCTTGCCGAACTTGGTCACCAATTATAATGATGTTAATTCTGTATACGATGGACTACTTTCCACCAAAATATGATTTAGATTTACCAGTACATACCGAAAATAAAGAACCATATACATACATACACTCACACACTTGGAGTGAAACTTCCGTATGCTTCCGCTGAACTAAAAAACGTAAAAGGAAGACAAACAAACAATCAACCAATATATGGCATGAGAGGTACTGCGAGTTTAGAAAGTTTGTTATGAAAGAATAGTTTGATTGAGGCAAGAAAATTTAACTCCTCTGCCTTGGAAAATAGTTACAGTACTAACTATTAAGTTATATTTTTGGAAAACATTCACAAACTCGTACACCGGAGCCCATGTCGACCTTATAGCAAATAATACATCAGCATAACATGTCGACGTACATTAAAGTTAGAAATTACATGTTTGATTACGACGTAACAGATGCAACCACATAATGAATATGTTGTGTCCCGTTCAGTGTGGTTATTCCCATACAAACCTCAGTGGCATAATGGAATCTCTCACCTTGAAAAATTATTTAACATGTGTTCCGTGCAGGATACCGACATTTGATTCTCAAGTTATACTGTTCGTGTTCGGATCTCAAGTTCGTGTTCGGATCTCAAGTTATACTGTTGGTCCACGTCTCATATAGTCTTGGTGATGAAAGACAATCTAACTTCCAATTGAACCACTAACCGATCATCTTCACACAAAAGACAAATTAGAAGAAGTTTTTAAATAATAGGCTATAATTACCTTAGATAAGTTGGCTCCTTGGATTGCTGTTTAGGGTTTCTTTCTACCACCGAGGCTATATAAGACTTGGACGTAGCTTAAAGAGGAATACGAACTCCCTTAACGATTCGAAATTTCAAGCGTCTCCTACCGAGAAAGGAGCCCGGTAACCTGTGTATCAAAATCGCGCGCTAGTCACTAGATTAAAGGTTAATTCACACGTAGTATGTCATGCATATGCCATTCCCGTTCCATGTTTAGTCCGTGCCAAGGTCGCGACTATTCACATATACCATGCAGTGCCGTGCTGTGTCGCCAGTGCTTTCTATACCATTTCCCTTGGTTCTGGTCAACTTCGTGTCGCTTCGTGTAGCTCCGAAAAAACCGAAGGATCGCCGCCGACGAGCTACGACCGGACTGGTTTCTCTGTCGGAGCACACCACGTCATGTGTGAATTAAAAAAGACAACCCATTGAATTTTCAATATCAAAATTTGGAAAGAAATTTTGAGGACTACGATACGGAGGAGAAATTGCATGGGAACGCACACTATGTATAAATTAACCTCAACTGGCTGGGCTATTTAGTCCTCTGTTAAAGAATTATATATAATGTATATAAATATAATAATGGTTACAATACCTTACGTCACAATTGCCAGTGGAACCTATACAGAATAGAGACAGTGCACAATAGTTAGTTTGTTTATCAAAGCCATTACTCCAGAATATTTATCATTTGTATTAATCACGTGAGGTTACTAATGGACTTAGCACTAAAACAACTAAAAGCTTCCACTAAAGCGATCTATAGTTATTTAACATCAGTACATGATATAGCAATTTACTATAAATGTTATTCTGCCATTTACGTGAATTGTTTTTTCCTTTTTTAACAAGTATAAAAATATATCTAAGTCATCCATTGCATCAGATTGTCAATAGCCCCGTTGCTAAATGCATTTCGTAATAAATATAGTATATACCTCTAAATGCACTTCGATTCACACTTTGCTCGCAAACGAAAATGGACTCTTACGATAAAAGGTAGTAATAACAATAATCATGGTTGAAAAAATGTGATTTGACACACTTTGGCAGAAGTTTATTATTATTATTATTATTATTATTATTATTATTATTATTATTATTATTATTATTATTATTATTATTATTATTATTATTATTATTATTATTATTATTATTGATATCATTATTATTGAAATGATAGAGAAAAACTTTATTCAGAAAATCTTAGACAATAGATATAGTAGCGAATACTGCCTACATAATATAGGTATAAGGGTACCAACATATAATCTTAGAAAAGCATCGGAAAGGTTCCCATGAATAAAAATTCTATAATCTTAAGAAAACTGACAAGCTCCTTTAATATATTATCGGGATAATTGTATTTACTAAACAGACGTATAGATTTTATTAGGTATGTATATTTTATATAGTATATCTGTATGTTTGACGGTATCCTTGTTTTAAGGACAATTTGAAGAAAATTCACTAACTATTTTAATGAATAATGAAGTAACTATGTTTATCCAGATAAGATACAAGTCATAAAATTATGTATATAATAGAAGATAGACAATGACCTCCTATCGTCGAAACAAATGTGTTATTAAAATTAAGAGGAATGTAAGATGTGTGTTATAACCCTTAGTTCTATGACTAAGTGCTGTATTTTTGCTATCTGGCTGTTCATGGCACTAAAATAATAATAATAATAATAATAATAATAATAATAATAATAATAATAATAATAATAATAATAATAATAATAATAATAATAATAATAATTATTATTATTATTATTATTATTATTATTATTATTATTATTATTATTATTATTATTATTCTCTGCCTTTGATCGCTTCTCGGCCTTTGGCCTCATAGTCGCTCTATTACCATAGGATTTCCTCATTTCCTTCGTTTCTGGCAATTACCATCTTGAGCGACTGTCCCTTCCTCCTAGAGAGCCAATGAGATTTTTTTCTCTGTTAACTTTGGCTGGTAACACCGTGAGCAGTTTGTCAGCCATTCACAGTGGTTACGTCATTCGGTCGTGCTACAGTGTTTGTGTGCTGCAGTAGGGCTCTCGGGGGCTAAAAAGGGAGTTCCTGCATCTTTCCTTTCTTTTCCAACTCCAGCTAACAATTGAAGGGTCGTGAGGTCTTCATTTCTTTTAGATCCTCTGGCAGGTCGAGCGCTTTTTTTTTAAAAAAAAAAAAAAAAAAAATTCTTAATTTGTGTCCACTCTGGCCAGGGAATGTCAATTTTTTCTTTGCTTTTGTTATTCTTTTTTTAATATTTATGTTGTTTTTTTTTGATGGCACCTTCTTCGGATAATGGTCCATTATGTGATTTAGCTGTGTATGGTAGGCAGAAGACAGTAAGATGTATTTTATGTTCGAGCAAAAGTCATTTATATCTTGTTTTAACAATATAATGATGGAAACAATGTTCATATAAATGATTACAAGTATAATATTTGTGTTCTGAAATTGAACACTGGTCAAGATCGTTCTCCTGGGGTGTCCGGAGGTTCAACTCTAGGTAAAACAACTGATGATTTCGTAAATGTGCAAACGAAAGAAAATTATTTGTGTTCTAGATGTAAAGGATCATTTAGTGGTCTTGAATCCATTTACCTTTCACTCATTAATAATAATAATAATAATAATAATAATAATAATAATAATAATAATAATAATAATAATAATAATAATAATAATAATAATAATAATAATAATAATAATCAGGGCCCGGATCTTGTTGACCTAAAAATTTTTAAAAAGTGATCTATAAAATGACACTAAAATTCCTGTAAAATGACCCTAAAAAACACAAAAATTGACCTTAAAACTTACGTTTTCTCAAACTTTTATTTCATTAAACATTGACATTTTTAAAATATCCATTGGATTTTTAATTAACATTTCTCACTCATATTCAAAAAGTTTTGTTTCAGTTAGTTGCAGACCATTGATCATTTATTTCTATTGATCAGTCCATTGTACGGCATTGTAAGTGTTGAAAGCGTCAATTCAATCCCGAGTTGAAACTAGGAAGCACTCTTAAATAATAAAACTTAGCAAGTTTAGACTACATGAAAATAATAGATAAAAACCTGTTTAAAACCCTTGTACGCCTTCTAATGCATTTTTAGTTATTCACGTGATCACATCTTTTGTGGTCAACAACCCAAAACTATCTGTTTGGCCACCTACCAACCCCCACCTTTCGTTAACCAGCTGCAGTTTAGTTTTCATTAAGAAGAATGCAGTTAAGTTAAGAATGCAGTTTTTCCACCCCAATAGTCAGGAAGTAAGAAAAGAGATTATTCAACTTCGTCTTTTCCACATCCGTAAACCGTGTTCATTTAAAGATTTTCTTATGTAGAAAAAAAGAATAAAAAGACCATAAGTGACCAAAAAGTTACCTTAAAATATTAAAAAATGACCTGAAATTTCAAAACAGCAAAAAGTGACCAAAAGCTGACCCTAAAAAACTATATTTTTAGAACCTAGAGTTGATGGATAACGTTTTTATTTGAACTTGCCTTGTCCTATGCGTAACAGAAAAAAGTTGACTTGTCAACAAGATCCGGGCCCTGATAATAATAATAATAATAATAATAATAATAATAATAATAATAATAATAATAATAAGGTTATAATTATTATAATTATTATTATTATTATGTCAAGAATGTTTGCTGAAATTACCGTCGGGGGCGCGTTGGCTCAGTGGTAGAGCGTTCACCTCCGGTGCTTGAGGTTCCTAGTTCGATCCCAGCTCGCGCTGTGTGGACTTTGTGGTGGACAAACACCGTGCTCGTGGGTTTTCTATGGGTTCTCCCACTTTCTTCATTCCACCATTTCATTCATTTCTTATCTTCACCGTCCTTTTGCCTAACCGGAATACCGTGGGACGTAAAATTTAAAGATTTCATTTTTGAACTTACCGTTTTCTTGTCCTTGAAGTGTGATTTACACTGACTAAAAAAATTGTAGTTGTAGTACTTAAAAAGATAGGTTACTTTAGTAATTCCTGTAGTTTTTGGACTTAATGTACAGCAAATGTATAACTGAAAACGCATGCTTTATAATACTTTCCGTAGAAGTGTTCTATCTGTACGTACTTTCCGTATGAAACAATATAGGCGGGCACGATCTCACATAGAAATGGACGTATATAACATATAGGTGACGAAGGTAACATAAGTATATGCATGTGATATACGGAAAACTGTTAGATGTGAGACATCCTGCAACGGCATGATGTAACATCCAAGGGCAGTGTCTATGTAATGTACGGAAAACGTGTGCTCCGTACTGATTTCTGTAGTAAGCAAGAGGATAACGTATATTTGCACAATGTCCGGAGAACGGATTTTTCTCTGTGTAACATTTATCATTATACGTTATAAGAACGTATACACAGAACGATGCATAAGTGAAATAGTAGTTCACTTTTCTTCCCAAATCTCCTCACTGTAAACTACATCAATCCTATTTATATATATTTTGGGTTCCATAGGTTGTCGTGTAAACCATTATTATCTATTATACCACAATATTGCCCGTATTTGAAGCGATTAAGTTTACAACGTTGATTCTAGTTATCTACAAGTGACAATTATGATCACTTGTAAGTTACGGAAAGAAACTGTTTATTTAAAAATGAGACACACGCATGTGTTGTTGTAAAAAAGATAATGAAAGAAATATAAATTTTGTAGTTCGATATCTACGTTAAAGGGAAAAAAAATGAAGATTTAAAGGAAAAGCAAGTTTAGCGGCGACAGTGATAGTGTTAACATCCTCTATTAGACTCACCTCATCCATTATTAGATCCTAAATCTAATGCACTTATCTGCCAAAGTAATTATCAATTAATTTTATTCCTCAATGATAAATATTATTAGTACTTGGTCCTTTCGTACTAAAGTACTATTCCAAAATAAGGGATAGAAACCGATCTGAACTCACGCCGATCTGAACTCAGATCATGTAAGATTTCAAAGGTCGAACAGACCTGTACATTAAGCTTCTGCACCTAGATAAAATCTTAATCCAACATCGAGGTCGCAATCTCCTTTGTCGATATGAACTCTCAAAAAAAAACAAAAAAAAAAAAACGCTGTTATCCCTGAGTTAACTTAGTCTATTAATCATTAATAAAGGATCATAATAATACTCAAAAGTAATCGTCTCAAAAAGAGATGATGCAAAAGAGAAAGGTGAAGGAGACGAGGGAGATGGTGTGTGATGCAAAAGGGGAAGGAGATTAAGTGAAATGTTCACGTCATACATTCATTCCACACATTTACATTTACTCACAAATACATCTACACTCATGCACAATTACTCTATTCATCCGTATTTCATTTTATATTCACTTTTTCCCAATTTTACACCCTGACTAGCTGGGTACTTAGCCCTCTTCGTCCCGCTGGACCCCTTTCCCGATTTTGACTTCAATTCATCCCTATTTTGACAATTTTACAATTAACCTGACGAGTTTCACATATTTTTATATATATATATTACATGTAGATATATGCTGAATTCCATTTTTAACTGCTGTCAATTTCTTTACACTATTATTCAGGCACTTCGACTTTACTGTCGGCCAGCCATTGCAAACTTCTGTACACTTTATTATGCAAATAAGTCAATTTCTACACCAGTAAGTCAATATTTCTGCATTTATAGCACACTTGACCTTAGTTGTTGGTGCACCTAATTATATTAAACACCATTAATGGTGATTAAGACAAGACAAGACAAGTCCAGCTGACCAGATAATGTGGATGTGACAGAGTGATTCTGTAGAGTTCAAGTCATTAGAAAAAAATGAAAATTAATTCTTTCAGTTTAATATCCCATGTTATGCTCTTTAGGCTAAGGGAGACGGATGATCAAGGTCATTGAGTTATGATGGGAGAATCAGTGAAATCAAAATGTGGGATTATCCCGAGAAATCCCACGGACATGAGGTAGTCCACCACAAACTTACTTGACTGGGACTGAAACCAAGAATTCCACACACCAGAGTTAATAATACTACCAATGAGCCACCATGCCCCCTTACAAGTTTTTAGAATACCTGCAAATATTTTATAGTTCTTCGCAGTGGCGGTTCCAGGACGGACTTCTGGGGGGGGGGGCGGTGGGTTGTAATACTTGCTGCTTAGAGCTACTTTTAGAAGCTCCAAATTTTGGGATGGCTTTTATTTATATATAAAGTTAGAAAGTTTCCTCTTCTGGGGGAGTCCGCCCCTTGTACGGTTAAATCAATTTGGAAGTGTAAAACAACCAAATGGTGAATTTCAAGGGAAAGAATTGGATTTTACACTCACAGTCAGAAATATGAAACGGAAATGTAAAAGAAAAGCGACCTTAAGTTTCAAGCCAGCATTCCTGTTGAACTTCCCTTCAAACTATATTCTTGTTGTTTCTTCCTGTATTCTAACATTACTTGTTCGTTCATATATGTCTCTTACGAGTCTTTGATCTTTCCATTCCAACGAACGTTCTTTAAAACTTCCAACAACAAATCCCAATTCATGTGGTCAAAAGCCTTTTCTAGATCAATAAATAAAAATACACCTCTTTCCCTTTTTCTCTACAATATTTCACTGATTATTTGATTTCCTTATATTAAGGTTATGCTATGAGTTGCCTATAATTTACATAGAACAGGACGTACGCAAGAGCTGTCATAGTGATAACCAAACTTTCATAATAATGTAGACATCGCTAATTTTGTACGCCAATATTCGTGATTAATCTTTTCGGTTGAATTAAAAGAATAGGATTTGTGTGGAAAGTTTAATGTGGGTAATTCTTATGATCAGTAGCACTGGCGCAAATCCCAGGGGGGACGAGGGGGACATGTCCCCCTCAATCTTGGACTTGGGGGGGACTGTCCCCCCCAATGATTTGACATGAAAAGTCCTTTTTGGGATAAGTGTGATGATTTGTGTCCGACTGCCACAAAGGAATGTAAGATGAAATTGATATCTCTTGGCTTTTCAATTTTTTTTAAAATCGTATTCTGTAGTATTTCAAACTGAACGTCGCGGTGTAGTGCATTTAGTAGTCTCATCAATATGTATTAATTCCACTTCCGCTACTTGGGCACAAATTGGAATAAATGCCAGAGGAGGATATGCCCCTCTCCTCATGCTGGAAAGTTGTCTTAGCTGTAGTTACGGGCACAAATTCCGGGGCAATGGGGGGTAATGTCCGCCCAATATTGGAACTAGAGGCTCTCCCAACAATCCGATTTGAAAAGTGCTTTTTGCAGATAAGTGTGATGATTTGTGTCCGACTGCCACAAAGGAAAGTGAGATAAGTTGGTTTCTCTTGGCTTTTCCATTTTCTAATGAAAATGAAGGTGTGCGACTGTGCATGACGTAACCAGATGTGAAATCTTATCTCCTCCTCTCCCCTAGGCCCTAGTATATAGACTACCCAATGTCAGTAGAACCCATCTTTTCAGTAAATGCGCATTTCATTTATTTGTAGTATCAGCCTAGGGATCTACTCATGCTTCGTAAGCTAACTAACTCTATGGCCTATGGAACCCAGAGGTTCAATGCAGCGGTCACAAAAGCTCACCACTGACTTCTATCCTTAGCCAACTGGAACGAGTTTCTACTTTGTATTCCTATTTCTGCGAGATCCATCTTAATATTGTCCCCCCATCTGCGCCTTGGTCTTCCTAATTATCATTTTCCTATTGGTCTTTCAGTCAAGACTTAGAAAGCGTTTCTACTTTCTTCCATCCTAGCTACATGACCTGCCCACCTAAGCCTCCTAGACTTGATGACCCTAACATGTTTGGTAATCCGTATAGATTATGTAGTTCCTCGTTTTGAAGTTTCCGCCATTCCCTATTCCTGTTCCTCTTGGGTCCGAATATTCTTCTCAGGATCTTGTCCTCAAATACTTTCAGTCTACGTTCTTCCTTCAGAGTAAGCGACCATATTTCGCAACCATACAGAACAGCAGGCATGATTATCATTTTATATATTTTAAGCTTAATCCCTCCACAGAATTCGCGACGACAAGAGATTTTGAACTGAATAATAACACAAATTCACTGTTTTTAGTTGACATTTAATTTCTTCGTGAATATGATTTTCGTCTGTTAATATTGATCCTAGATATTTGAAACTATCCACTTTATCAAAAGTATTATTTAATATTTTAACGCATTCATAATTTGCCGTATTACGGTCCTGACGCACTTCCATGTCTTTAGTTTTCTGTGCATTTACTTCTAAACCCATGTCCCTGCAAGCGTTTAATAAGATCTCTGCATTTATTTCTATTATTCTCCTATCATCCCCTATTAAATTTACATCAGCGTACACCATAATCTGGTGAACATCGTTCAGCTCTAGGCCCTGGTTGCTATCTTTGATTTTCCTTGTAGCGTATTCCAGGACAAAGTTGAATAATAATGGCGACAACGCATCTCCTTGTTTCAGGCCATTCTCGACGTGAAAGCTCGTGGACAAAAAAATTCCTACCCGAACTTTACTTTGGGATTAATTTAAACATACCGTAATTAATCTAATTAGCTTTTTCGGTATTCCAAATTATGTATGAACGTTGCACAATGTTTCTCTCCTAACCGAGTCGTATAAGCGTTTCTAAAATCAATAAATAGTTGATGTACCGGGGTATTCTATTCCCACTTCGTTTCGAGTATTTGGCGAATGGTAAATATTTGGTCGATATATAATCGATTTCGTCTAAATCCGCACTGATAATACCCAATGATTTCATGTATGTATGGGGTCAACCTTGCTAATAGAATGTTTGAAAGAGTTTTATAGGATGTTGACAGAAGAGAGATGCCTCGATAATTATTACAGTAAGTTTTGTCGCCTTTCTTGTTTATTGGAACAATTATTGATTCTTTCCACTCTTGTGGCAATTCTTCCTTGCTCTCGATCAGGAGAATGAGATTGTGCATCTAGTTCCATAATTTTTCGCCTCAAGCTAAAATTAACTCAGCCGGAATTTCATCTACACCCGGAGATTTCTGTTTCTTTAAATTCTTTATAGCGATTTCTACTTCTATTGGGTTGGGTTCTGGAATATACGGTTCTGCGGCATCTCCCTTTCTCCACGCACAGTACGGTAGTTTTCGGCTGCGTGTTAAGCAAATCGTCAAATAAATCTTTCCATCTATTTAAAATTCTGTCTGTATCAGTGAGAACTGTTCCGTCAGCTTTCTTTAATATAAGCACGAGGTTGATAGCCTTCCTTAAATTCGTTGATCCCTAATGTTTTTATTTTTACTATTGTATTCAAGTTCCTTAATTTTAGCTTTTAAAAAATTCAGTTTCTTTGTTGCAAAAGTTTCGGAAGTTTCCCGCCTGATGTCTACGAAATTTGGTGTAGTTATTTCATTCGGATTTTGTAGCCAACATAATTTTGCCTGTTTTCTCTTCTCTACTAGTTTAATGCATTCTTGGTCGAACCATGGTTTGTTCCTACGTATTTCCACGTGTCTCAATTTTTCTTTTGAGAGAGGATGCTTCGTAAGCAAAGAAAAGAATTCAATTGCTGGAATATTTTTCTCCATAATCTTAAGGTTACATCTGTTAACTAAGGGGTATATGACATGCATCAGTTTTCTGTAACGATTCCTGTAATGTTATTGAGATCAAGGGCGCTGATCCTGGAGGGTCGGGGGGCCCCGGACTCCACAAAACTCACGTGGGCCCCCTGTATTTTTATGAATATGTATTTGCTCTTGTTATATGTATTGTTTTACGCATTTTTATGAATGCCCCCTCCCCCCAAGGTTACAGAGAAATCGGCGCCCTTGATTGAGATTATCATCATTTTGCTCAAATAAGAGTATTGTTGCGTCATATATCATGGATATTCTTTCTTCATACTTTTGGGGAAGCCATTATTTATGTTATTATATTATTATAAAACAATTTTAACGTGGATCTTTGTGGATGCCTAATTAGAAATGCCAATTATAAATATGCATGTATTCAGATTTCAGAATGTGTTCACAGCAGTGATTTGTAATACTGATATGTACTACTACTTCATCTACATCGCCTAATATATAATATACTCTACAACAGCTTCACCTCAGATTCATCTACCGTAATATGAGTTTCATCTTCCTTTTCTAGAATAAGCCTCAAATTTGCCCACCTCCCAATGTTGAAGAGAACCAATGGCTTATTTAGGATTTTGTTTCGAGGAGCTATGCCCAACACAGGGAAGGAATTGACACAATTGAACACCTGAGTTTGAGAATTAAATATATTTTTATTTATGCATAAATTGAAGTTATAATGGCAAGAATTGCAGACCGGTAATTCCTATATGATATGATACAAAAATTTACAAGTGAATCTAACCCGTTATTCTATTTTTGCAAGAAAAAGGAAGCATCCTCTTGGCCTACCTAATTTCCCGGGCTAATTATTCCCCCGTTTTGATTTTCTTTAATTTAAGCATTCCCTTCTTTTAAAAATAACTGAACGATATATATTTTTTTCCTTTGTTATAATAACTAAAGTCCCGTCATGTTGATATCCACGCAAGTTGGTGTGGAACACCAGTTTCGCTTATCAACTTCTCTTAGTTTAGGTGTTACTGATGACGGCCTACTTTAATCACAATTGACAACGATCGGTAACGTATAGATGGGCCAAACGAAAGAGAGAACATCAAGAAAAAGAAACAGAAAAGTAGAAAGGAAGATAGAACAAAAGGTCGCAGTTCTTACATGGAATGAAATTTGACAAATACAGTATTATTTCTGAACAAAGAGCATAAGAAAATGGAAAGTCAATGACATTCTTAGAAATGGTAAGAAGGATTATTGTTGTACGTGGAATGCGAACAACTAACAAATTTATTTCGGTGGAGCTTGAGCCCGATAGCCCCCTAAATACGCCACTGAAGACAATTGTGCTCCCCTGGTCCTCCACAACATTGTTTTCAACTTCATAAATATTTTGAACATCGCTTATATATATATCAGGGGCGTCATTTAGGGGGGCAGGAGGGGGCAATTGCCCCCCCAAGAGTTTGAGAAATGCATATAATTTAACGGATTGTCTACTAATTTACTAATGGGAAACGTGAAAATCTTATGTCGGTGGTGCTCTTGCCCCCCTCAAGCAAAGTCTGAAATGACGCTCCTGATATATATATATATAATATGGGAACGGTCTTACCCGTCCCCCCCCAATGTTGAAGACAGATTTGCGCCGATGATTAGTAGTGTGGTAAAAAATCACAGTCGAAAAAAAAAGTGATATATTTTAAATATTTTTCATACAGGTGGAAAAACCAGAGATTAATGTATTTCTCTATGCTCATTGAGTTAGAAGAGACCAGAAGTCTCCACCTAACAGTAAAATTCTAAAAATTGTTCTATCCTACGTGACTTCTGTACGTGAGTGGGTCACAACAGAAATAGGTTAAGAGGAATTTAACCACAGTTACACGATTCATATAAAAGACTGCCGTAAATTTGCTTTGGGGTTCTGTTGGTACAGTGGAGAAGCAAGGTAGTTGTTTTGAAGAAGTCTCCATCGTACAGAACTTAGAGATGGATCTCTCCTGCCCATCAAAGATTGGAACTTCTGGTCTCTTCTGCCGAATAATATTGTAAGTGACTATCCTTCTACTTATCCCATAATTTGGATAAATGTTAAATTGTAATTTTCAATAGGAAATGTTCAGAATTCTTACCATTTAATAGGAAATGTCTCCCATCTAATTCATAAATATTCAATTAACTAGCTTTCACTTTTTAATTAGTTATTAATTTTGTAACTACATTTAATTTGTCATAATATTTCAATAAATCATTTTATATGTTAAAAAAAAAAAGAAAAGAAAGAAAAGTACACCACATGGCTCTCTAGGCGATATATGACATGCTAAGAATCTCTTACATTTCCTTTGATCAATTGCAAATGCATTTTTCCATTTTTTGTACATTATTCTCATGCCAGTTTAATTGTGTTATGTTATTTATGGTTTGTGTACCAATAGACTTAGTTTTCACATTATTGTGCGAGTTTTGTTATGTCTAGACCTCGCCGCACTAGAGCGAATACGAGGAACATGTCTCAAGAAAATTCCGCTTCATCAAGTGGGTCAATCCCCCATTTCCTCTTCCCTTGCTATATTCTCGGGTCAACAAACTGAACGCGCCGATCGCTTTCTGGCGAATTTTGAAAGAATTGCAGCAATCTCTAATTGGGACGATACTAAACGTCGCACTATTTTTCCGTTATGTTTAAGTGACGTGCCAAAGTTCTGGTATCATTCAAAGCCGTCTCATGCAACATTAACTTGGAATGATTTAAAATCCGCTTTTTTGAAACAATTTGGACCAAATACCGCACCATTATCTGACATTGAGAATTACAGAAGCTGTTATCAACAGAACGGCGAATCTCTTTTACAGTATATATACAAAAAAAAAAAGAAATATCTCAGTGAGCAGCTTGATCCCCAACCTGCATTTTCAGATTTTTTACAGGACACAATTACCAACATGTTACCTACTTATATCCTTGACTTTTCCCAACAAACCATTAATAATTTCGATCAATTGGTTATAGCAGCTGAAATTCGCCAAAGGGCAGATTGCTTAGCTCAAAGACGTCTCTCTTCATTAACTAACCCTCCACAGTCTTCCAACACCACGCCTAATACGTCACAAGACGATGCGTTGAATAACATAATCTCTAAATTAGAAAATCTACAGGTTCAGATGAACACATATTGTAACAGTCAAAGCACCCCGCACACAGTGGCGTTTGCAGACGCCCACCCTCACTTTTCTTCGGTTTCTCCACAAAAAGACAGAGGTCTGTCGTATAATAGCAAATCAGAACATTTTTATGATCACAAATGTTCTAAAGGAAATTTTTCACGGTCTCCTAGTCGGGATAGACAGTTTAGTAAAGAACGCAGGGAAAGAAAAAATTCTTTCTCCGAATGTCGGGAATGTACTCATTCCCATAGCAGTACACAAAATGGTTGTTATGACCATTCACGGTCCCGCTCTAAATCGAAGGATTGTTCGTGCCATCAGTCTAATAACACAGACACTTCCAATCCTAAGAATGGTACCCAGAAACAAAATTCCCATAACGGGAAACAACAATTCAGGAATTCTCGTTCAAAAGTTTCTAGGAAGCACAATAACCGAAGTCAATATTCTTCAATGTTTTCTAACGTACCTCCGATTATGTATCCAGCATTTTTTCCCTACCAATTTCCAAATTTCTCTCCCTCAGCACTCAATCCATATGCTAGTCCGTTTGTAGCTAATCAATCCACCCCATCACCCTTTGCTACCTTCCCCCCAGACAATCAAAAAAACTAATAAATCAAACGGAGGTTTCCCAGCCAGAACCTCCGCACGGGGTAGAATGGCCAATCTCTAGCAGTAGTATGCTGCCTAATAACACTGTTAACACTTTGTCTGGTTCAAACCAGCGTCTACAACAATGTGACGCAGTGCCCGCCTCACATAACGTTTGTATAGCTAATGCTTGCAGCGCACCTAGTTCGAACCTTAAACCCCAATACAATAAGTATATAACCACTAACAGAAATTCGTCCTTTAACGCAGTGACTTCGTCAACTGTGACTCCCCAAACCAAGAGTAGCAACGGGGTTAATGATTTAGCTAACGTAAAAACGAACAATATTCACCGGGACTCGATCCCACGACCATCCCAGCCAAATTGCAGTCAGGTGCGTACCCCCTTGATCCAGAAGCGTCAGTTAACGTTTATTAAAGGCATAATAGGTGAGAAACAACATCATTTTCTCTTGGATACAGGAGCAGAATGTAATATTATACCTTTATCAGCTCTCCCACCAAACTCCCATTGTTTTAATTTATCCACAACTCTACATGGAATTTCTAACACGCCAGTTCGGTTACTCAAAGCTATTACACTTCCTATCTTTATAGGACATAAACAATTCAGCGTACTTTTTCGTGTTTCTCCATCAGCACAAATGCCTATAATAATAGGGAACCCGTTCTTAAACCAACATTCTGCAAAGTTAGATTATACTAAAAATGAGCTAATCTTGAAACGTTTTGGGAAAAAACCACCTTCGCAACACTATGACAATATTCAGGTTACGGTTTCTAAATTCGTTTCCGCTAACATTCCAGCCACCCGCAACTACCTTTTCGAAGTTGCCAGGCCAGTAACGGTTCCTCCTCACAGCGTTTCTATTCTTGAACTAAGTCTACCTATGAAAGGTGACGTCAGAGAGTTTTACCTCAATTCTCCCATTCACAAAAATATGAAATCGTGTTACACTGTTCACACAGTAGTCAACGCTGCTTTCCCCGCTATCCCCCTCGTCAACCCCACTGACCACGCTCAGCATTTTAAGAAGGGTACTGTTATTGTCTCTGGCATTCCTTTCAATAGCGAATATCAAACTCAACAGGTTAATATTGTCACTAAATTGTATGATCTTACTCCAGATCAAATAGAGTCACAGAAAAAAGAAAGGCACGAAAAAATCAAACACCTTGTAGACCCCACCAAGTTTAAAATAAATACTAAACTTAGTGACGATCAACAAAAACAAATACTAGATATCTTACTTAGTCATGTATGTGCTTTCAAATGGAGTAAAGAAGACTTTACAAAAATCACGAATTATTCTGCTTCACTGGATTTAGTAAACCGTACCCCGTTTCAGGTTGTACCTTTTACGGTGCCTCACCGCCTTAGACCGAAAGTCAAACAGAAGGTCTTGGAGCTTCTTGACCAAGGAATATTAGAACCTGCCAATAGCCCTTACAGAAATAACGCGATTGCTGTGTTAAATCCGAATTCTAAGGATGATATACGGCTAGTACTGGATTTGAGAAAATTATCACAACACTGTGTATCTATAGCAGAATTAATCACTCCTATGAATGATGTTTTAGACCATCTTTCGAACTCAAGGTTCATGTGTTAAATTGATATGTCTTCATCTTTTTTCCAAATCGAGTTAGACGAAAAAGACAGAGATGCAACAGCATTTTCGCTTCGTGATATTGATTTGCCACATGCTCAGTTTCGCTTAAAACGCTATCCCCAGGGCCATGTAAATGCGTCCATAAGTTTGCAACGAATTTTAAAAGAAATTTTCAAAGACATACCGCGAAATCGTCTTTTAATCTACGTAGATGATTTTCTTCTTCACTCTGATTCCTTTGAAGAGCTTCTTGATACCCTAAAGCAAGTATTGGAAAAAGCTGAAGATCACTCTGTTCTTTTTAATTTAGAAAAATCAGAATTCGGTGTTACCTCTACCAAATTTTTGGGGCATGTGGTCTCGAATGGTCAGATCAGACCGGATCCTGCTAAACTAGAGGCCATATTGGAAATCCCTAGGCCAACTACTGTTAAACAATTAAAATCATGGCTTGCTACAATTAATTTTTATCGCTCTTACTTGGTAAACATTTCAAACATTTTAGCACCATTATATGACGCTCTTAAAGGTTCCCCCCGAACTCTTAAGTGGGACAAGCATATGCAAGATGCATTCGACACTGCACGCGAACTATTAACAATAGAACCAGTTTTAACAATATTTTCTACAGAAAACACACAACATTTACTCATGTGTGACAGTTCAAGTATTGGAATCGGAAGCGTTCTGCTGCAAAAACGATAAAATGAAAGTGATTGGCATGCCATTCATTACATTAGCGCGCGTCACCCTACCCGCGTCAAACCTCTTCCTATTTACAGTCAAGAGTTATTTGCCATATATTATTCGCTAGTGAAATTAAGAAATTACTTGTTAGGTGCTAAATTCACTATAGTAACCGATAATAAATCGTTATCGGCACCCCAGAATACAAAGAACCTCTCAGCAAAGCACATACGTTGGCTCGAGTATATTAATTCTTTCAACTTCTCTATAGCACATGTAAAAAGTTCTCAAAACAGTATAAGTGACCTGCTATCTCGTAACCCCCTACCCTTTAAAGATGAAGATTTTGAAATCATTGAACCTGACGTCCACCCCTTAAGTCTGTTAGCATTGGACAGCAAAACAGACATTGCTAGTTTGCAAAGACAAGATTCTTATTTTTCAAAGGTCATAAACACTTTGCATGCACAAGATCAAAGCCACCCACGGTTCAATCTTTGGCGCAAGCAATTCACTTTTATGGATGGCATTTTATACAGAAAAATGCATTCAACCACGTCCCCTAGGTTGTTAGTATGTGTACCACAAGTGTTAAGAAACACTGTTTTTCAAGAGGTACATGCTAATCAATTAACACATCCAGGGTACCTAAAGACATACTATATATTAAGATCTAAATACTTCATACGTAACATGAAAAATTTGTTGTATGAAAAGATACGAAGCTGCCCAGATTGCGCCAAAAACAAAAGAAACTACCAACAGAATAATCTTCACGTCCAAACGCATCAACCCACAAGTCTTTTTCACACCTTTGTACTTGATTCGTGTGGAAAATTTCCAAAAACAACTTCCGGAGACTATCAATACATATATGTTGCTGTTGATATGGCATCATCCTTTTGCATAACTCACCCGGTGAAAGATATGACGTCAGACACGTTCATATCTTTCCTAATGGAACAAATAATAATACCATATGGGGTACCTTCAGTAATTTTACTTGACAAATCAAGTAATCACACAAGTGCGAAGACGAAAGAATTTCTGCAGTCCATGAACATTTCAGTAAAATATTCCTTACCTTTAGGCCACTTTTCGCAAGGTGCAATGGAACAGAAAATACAACAAGTTCAGAATGCGCTGAAATTCCTTTCAAGAAACAACAAGGAAGATTGGCACCTATTTTTACCCGAAGCCACTGCCTCAGCGAATCAAACTCCCAATACTAAATTCTGTTCTAGTCCGTTTGAGCTCGTGTATGGCGTCCAGCCTCGACTGATTATTGATAATTTATTAAGAGTTCCCATTCAACATACAGATAATCATGATCGCCTGTTACATCTAGACGAACTACGATCATTAGTCAACTACCAGAGACATAAAGCTTTCACCGATCTAAAGGCTAAAACCGAATCAAAGAAAGTTCCAACCACGTATCAACCTAACCAAATGGTATTAGTAAAAAATATATATCGCAAACCAAATGAACCAGCTGCTTTCAGACAGGATTATTTAGGTCCATTCCGTCTAATTTCGAAGATTGACAACAACTCCTACAATGTAGAAATGGATGGAAAGATACAACCAATCTCTAAGACTAGATTAAAGCACTATTTTCCTGACGTAGCTCCTGACGTACAATTTGAAACGAAATATAGGAACTTCTGGAAGCACAACACTCATTAATACACCAAAAACTTTAACTCATAGAACTAACGACCTTACGACTTTCATTGCACAGGATACATATCTCACACGCACACTAATAAGGGGGAAACATCTTTTATTTTTAACCAATCCATCTCTTAAATGTTTACAGTAAATGCTCCTGCATTACTGATAATAAGTATCTCACTGCGCTTAGACCCCGAAAAAACTTTCATTTTTGTCAACCAATCACGAGCGAGTATTTTTCTTTTCATTTTAATGAGCGAGTTGTCAAAACATCTGGTCTGGGAATTCCTTCCTCCCCCAAGCCCAAACACCTGGATTCCTTAGTTGTTTGTTGAATACACTGAAAAACGGAAAAAGTGAAAGTTATTTCGCTCAAGATAGATTTCAATACTAAATCTTTGCTACTTGAATATATTGATGCAGTTCAAATATCATTGTTTCCATCAAGTATGGCAACTAACGTTATTCTTAACAACTGTAGAATGTAAATATTTTTCGTATACCTTTCACGGATTATTTATCGTACTTACAGACGTGTTATACGCGAAAACCCTGTTCCCTTAACACCTATACAAAATTCCGAAATCTTAACAATTTCACAGATAACAAACCTTCCGCGCCAACCCACACCCCCTCGTTCATCGAAGTATTTACCTGTAGCCCACCCACTCTTCAAGCAATCTTCTACCTCCGCATATTGATAACTGTGATCTCTTATGTCAGCTGTGTCCTTACTAAAGTTACAATATTTTATACTTTGTATATATTTTGATGGACAGATGCTCCTTTAGCATAATAAAATATGCCTTAGTTTTAAGTTTAATATATATATATGTTTATAATTTCGAATAGAATGTCTCTATTAATATATTCATTTATGGGAAATTATTAAGGGAAAACTTATTTTATTACTATCGACATAGTTTCATTCTCTCCTCATTCTCTCAGTAAAAGGGAATCTCTCTTGAGACATCATTATCATTATTTTACCCGTATTTAATTGACTATTGTCTCAGTAATATGATTTTGTGGGAGCTTTTTCTATTCGTAATACGGATCATCATCCTATGAATTAACTATAACTGGCATGAAAAAAAAAACCTTTTCTCCCTCTCTTTACCGTTTATAACACACTTCCTTCATCCTATCTTAACTACCAAGACACCCAAAATACGTCACAAATCACAAGCAGAAGGACTTCTACCAGTGACCTCCAGAAGCTGATCCTAGGACGACCTTATGAGAATCCTGCTGATCCAGAGCTGTTCCATGGAGATCTGCCTGCAATCATCGGAGTTACTACCCAAAGCTGCATATCAATACTATATTGAAACCCAGTTTGGTTCTCCAACTGTCCTCAATATCTCCAAGAAACTGCATTAAAGCCTTTTGAACTGGAAATATCTTAGGCTTATAACTGTGCTCCCCAAAGTACTTCATGACGTGATGCAGTGCCAGCTAACACTATGGGTTCTACAATGCTTTGCAGTGCATCTCACAGCTTCTAAGTCCATGGTTTTCATCCAGTGAAAATGTAGGACAAAGATCTTCGTAGCTCGGTTACGAAGCCATGCAAATGTGTTATATTAATAACACTTCAATCTTAAGATTAAAAACACTGACCCATCTTCTAAACACTCGTTGAGACTATGTTCTTACAATACGATCAATATATCAGTGTGACTAATAAGTATAAGTAAGTGACAAAAGTAAACGATGGAATAACATGGAGTGGACTTCGATAACTGACCACTAGAACTGTCGCCCCTTTTGTGCTTTAACCTTATCTACCAAGTGAACACTCGCTGGGATACTCAATCACGAATTGAATTTGCTGTGTGTGTGTTTTTTTAAAGAAGAAGGCTCATTCATAATAATCAAATACGTCGAACTTTACACCCTATCCAAAGTGAAGTCAAAGAGACTGGTTAGTAAACAGTGTTTTTTATCTCACAGAAAAATGTGCATTAAACGAACAGTGCATCAATTTGTGTTTAATTTTCTTTTCTGTGTGTATTATAAGTGACTCCTTTAGGAATCAGTGAAAGTAACGCTAGTTTTACTTTAAACACACACAAAAAAAGAAAAAAAAACAGCACACAATCGAAAAAAAATAGTGATCACAACGTACATTGAAAAGTAATGTGTGATGAATTTACTCTAGGAGGGGTAATGTGGTAAAAAATCACAGTCGAAAAAAAAAGTGATATATTTTAAATATTTTTCATACAGGTGGAAAAACCAGAGATTAATGTATTTCTCTATGCTCATTGAGTTAGAAGAGACCAGAAGTCTCCACCTAACAGTAAAATTCTAAAAATTGTTCTATGCTACGTGACTTCTGTAGGTGAGTGGGTCACAACAGAAATAGGTTAAGAGGAATTTAACCACAGTTACACGATTCATATAAAAGACTGCCGTAAATTTGCTTTGGGGGTTCAGTTGGTACAGTGGAGAAGCAAGGTAGTTGCTTTGAAGAAGTCTCCATCGTACAGAACTTAGAGATGGATCTCTCCTGCCCATCAAAGATTGGATCTTCTGGTCTCTTCTGCCGAATAATATTGTAAGTGACTATCCTTCTACTTATCCCATAATTTGGATAAATGTTAAATTGTAATTTTCAATAGGAAATGTTCAGAATTCTTACCATGTAATAGGAAATGTCTCCCATGTAATTCATAAATATTCAATTAACTAGCTTTCACTTTTTAATTAGTTATTAATTTTGTAACTACATTTAATTTGTCATAATATTTCAATAAATCATCTTAAATGTACTAGCAACCCTTTTAACTTCATTTAAATTTGTTTCCATTATAATTAAAGGTGTATCTTATTTAGCAGTGACAGGCATTTTGGTTAGCCAATGCTCTTAACAAGATATTTCAATTACATTTGCTAATGACGTTATGGCTAAGTTAAATATCTCACCCCAACAGAAAAGTACACTACAGTAGTGTCAATTTGAAATTTCTAAGTTTTCTTTAGAAATTTAAACGCCTCCACCATGCGGTTGTGTTATGAGTTACCTACAATTTACATAGAACAGGACGTATGCAAGAGGTATCATAGTGATAACCAAACTTTCATAATAATCTAGACATCGATAATTTTGTACACCAATAAATTAGTGATTGATCTTTACGGTTGAAGTAAAAGAATAAGATTTGTGGGGAATGTTTTTATGTGTGCAGTTCTTAAGATCAGTAGTGTCTATTTGAAACTTCCTAAGCACTGACTCATGACTAGGCATTGACAAATATGAAACAGTTACTTACGTTCGGCTTATTGGTGACGTAGTGATGAATAATATAACACACTGGTAACAAAGTGTTACTCTTGATAGGTCTTCGATGCTACCGAAAAGCCAAATAGTTTTGTTACTCGACTCGAGGCGGGGTTATGGAACTTCCTGTTCTCGTCGTGAAATACATAAAGACGTGAACCTCTGAAATTCACTTCTGTCATCATATTTGTCAATGCATGATCTTACCGTCGAATTGTGAAAGCTAGCTGACTTCAGTGCTTGGCAACAATTTCAAACACGGAATTACAAAGCAGTTTTACGGATAAAGAATTAATTAATTAATTACAATTTAGTTTTGAAATATCCATCATTTCCTTTCGCTGTTCGTTGAATGTCCTTTGAAGAATATTGAACTGAAAGTACAATCATGGACAAAGTTTAACGATGATATCGATGAGCGTCCGTGACAACATTACTCCTATAATATTTCTTTTTAGAACAAAATTAATGAACAAGCATGAGTGAGCCTACTAGCTAATTGAACATACAATTATATTGTCGAGCTCCTTCGTGGCCAAGCGGTTAGCACACACTCCTTTGGCGCGGGAGACCCGGGTTTGATTCCTGGCGGGAGCTGATGTAGTTCGGATTCCACATTAATCAGTAGGTTCCGTCTCATATAGCCTCACTGCTGAAAGGAATGTTAAAATCAACTCAACTCCACAATTATAGCTGTCGATAAACCTGTTCCACATTAACTTATAGTGTACAATTCAGACTTTAGTTTCCGGTGGGAAAAACATTAAGCATTTTCACACATTTGGGCGATTTGGATTCCACTTTAAACGGTACATTTTAGTCTCAAGTAATCTCGGTGTTGAGAACGTACGCTAAATTTCAGTTAATAAAGAAACAAACAATCTACGATTGTAATGAAATCTAACGTAAATTTTCTTTTTGGGTTTTGGAAATAATCTTATTTGTTGACGGGTAGAATTCGACCAAGGATAAAGGAATACATTCAACCCTTACTTCGGTATGGTCATATACAGGGTGAAGTAAAAATATGTTAACTTTAAATGGGTGTTTTTGGTTTGCAGATTAAACCATGGCGTGTCGGTATTCCATTGAGAAACGAAGGAAAATAGCTGCCAGAATGGAGGTTTTTCAATCCCCAAGCATCGTACAAGAAAAATTCACGGTATGGACCGGACGGCATGCACCTTCTCGTTTGACAATTGGTAGGATCTGCGAGAAGTTTGTAAGAACTGGGTCCGTTCAAGAGGATTGCAAGGGAAACAGTGGCAGAAAGAGATGTGTCCGAACAGAAGAGAATATCATCCTCGTCCAGGGTGCGATGGTAGCCCGCCCAACCAAGTCCTCGTGCAGATTTTCTCTAGAGACTAGCATTTCTCAAAGGTCAGCTGTTGGAATTTTACACCGTGATTTAGGATTGAAACCACACCACTTGCAGATTGGAATGGTAGAGGTGGTCCTCTCCCATAGCCAGCACATGCACATTCCCCCGACTTGACGCCCTGTGATTTTTGGTTGTCGGGCATGGTCAAGGATTGTGTGCATGCTAGTTAACCTAGCAACTTGGACAACTTGAAGCACCGCATCACTCTAGTCACCTCTACTATCCCTGCCCAAATGACCCAGCATACAATCAACAGTGGATAGACTCCATAATTGCTTTGAAGGGGATGGATGCCAAATTGAAACCCTGTAATCAAATCCTTGTCTTGTAATTCCATGTGAGGAAATCCACATTTAATGTTAACATCTTTTTGTCTCACCCTGCATATACACAATATAACAACTAAACAATTTTCAAACAACTCTAGTAAAATATAGTTTTCTTAAGCAACATGTTGTATATTTCCTTTGAAGTTTCCAAATCATCCACGTTGTTTAGTGTTGAGATCAAGTGCAGGGTCAAGAGAATGGACTAATTACAGCACATAGATATAAATCGTTAAAACCATATATTTCGAGAAATTAAAGGATTTTTCAAAATGAAAAATGACGTAAGGTTTTTCTGAGTTCACTTTTAAATGAACGTTTTCCATGTTAATTTTAAATATTCTCTGTAATATTTTTCACAGATATGTTGCCCGCGACTACGAATAACAAATTCCAATGACAATATCAAACTAATGAAACACACATACATTAATTAAATGAGTAGTCGCATAATTAAACGACTTAAAAAGGAGGATTTTCTCAACTCGACCCGTTATATAGTGTAATATCCCGCACGTGGTTCTATTTATAAACTTTAACATGCGTTTTTACTTGTAAACATCATGTTCCTTTCTATTACAAGTTACTACAGAAATCATGTTATAGAAAAAAAATACTAGGGCCACTGGTACTCAGCAGGAGCTATGAAATTTCGAGGATCGCCACAATGACATCCTACATCATCTCCCCTCTCTTAGTTTGCAGTGGAACTTTGAGAAAAACTTCCCAAGCCCAACCCAAGCCTCTTAGCATGCAGTGGAGCTCTGAGGCCTCCTGCCCACTTAGCTTGTAGTAGAGCTCTGAGAGATTCCTAACTACAAATCACTTAACTTGCAGTAGAGCTCTGAGAGATTCCTAACTACAAATCACTTAGCTTGCAGTAGAGCTCTGAGAGATTCCTAACTACAAATCACTTAGCTTGCAGTAGAGCTCTGAGAGATTCCTAACTACAAATCACTTAGCTTCCAGTAGAACTCTGAGAGATTCCTAACTACAAATCACTTAGCTTCCAGTAGAACTCTGAGACATTCCTAACTACAAATCACTTAGCTTCCAGTAGAGCTCTGAAGAGATTCCTAACTACAAATCACTTAGCTTGCAGTAGAACTCTGAGAGATTCCTAACTACAAATCACTTAGCTTCCAGTAGAGCTCTGAGAGATTCCTAACTACAAATCACTTAGCTTCCAGTAGAGCTCTGAGAGATTCCTAACTACAAATCACTTAGCTTCCAGTAGAGCTCTGAGAGATTCCTAACTACAAATCACTTAGCTTCCAGTAGAGCTCTGAGAGATTCCTAACTACAAAACACTTAGCTTCCAGTAGAGCTCTGAGAGATTCCTAACTACAAAACACTTAGCTTCCAGTAGAGCTCTGAGAGATTCCTAACTACAAAACACTTAGCTTGCAGTAGAGCTCTGAAGAGATTACTAACTACAAATCACTTAGCTTCCAGTAGAGCTCTGAGACATTCCTAACTACAAATCACTTAGCTTCCAGTAGAGCTCTGAGAGATTCCTAACTACAAATCACTTAGCTTCCAGTAGAGCTCTGAGAGATTCCTAACTACAAATCACTTAGCTTCCAGTAGATCTCTGAGATATTCCTAACTACAAATCACTTAGCTTCCAGTAGAACTCTGAGACATTCCTAACTACAAATCACTTAGCTTCCAGTAGAGCTCTGAAGAGATTCCTAACTACAAATCACTTAGCTTGCAGTAGAACTCTGAGAGATTCCTAACTACAAATCACTTAGCTTCCAGTAGAACTCTGAGAGATTCCTAACAACAAATCACTTAGCTTCCAGTAGAACTCTGAGACATTCCTAACTACAAATCACTTAGCTTGTAGTACAACTCTGAAAGATTCCTAACTACTAATCACTTAGCTTCCAGTAGAACTCTGAGAGATTCCTAACTACAAATCACTTAGCTTCCAGTAGAACTCTGAGAGATTCCTAACTAGAAATCACTTAGCTTCCAGTAGAGCTCTGAGAGATTCCTAACTACAAATCACTTAGCTTGCAGTAGAGCTCTGAGAGATTCCTAACTACAAATCACTTAGCTTGCAGTAGAACTCTGAGAGATTCCTAACTACAAATCACTTAGCTTCCAGTAGAACTCTGAGACATTCCTAACTACAAATCACTTAGCTTCCAGTAGAACTCTGAGAGATTCCTAACTACAAATCACTTAGCTTCCAGTAGAGCTCTGAAGAGATTCCTAACTACAAATCACTTAGCTTGCAGTAGAGCTCTGAGAGATTCCTAACTACAAATCACTTAGCTTGCAGTAGAGCTCCGAGAGATTTCTAACTACAAATCACTTAGCTTGCAGTAGAGCTCTGAGAGATTCCTAACTACAAATCACTTAGCTTGCAGTAGAGCTCTGAGAGATTCCTAACTACAAATCACTTAGCTTGCAGTAGAGCTCTGAGAGATTCCTAACTACAAATCACTTAGCTTGCAGTAGAACTCTGAGAGATTCCTAACTACAAATCACTTAGCTTCCAGTAGAACTCTGAGACATTCCTAACTACAAATCACTTAGCTTCCAGTAGAGCTCTGAAGAGATTCCTAACTACAAATCACTTAGCTTGCAGTAGAACTCTGAGAGATTCCTAACTACAAATCACTTAGCTTCCAGTAGAACTCTGAGACATTCCTAACTACAAATCACTTAGCTTCCAGTAGAACTCTGAGACATTCCTAACTACAAATCACTTAGCTTCCAGTAGAGCTCTGAGAGATTCCTAACTACAAAACACTTAGCTTGCAGTAGAGCTCTGAGAGGTTCCTAACTACAAATCACTTAGTTTGCAGTAGAGCTCTAAGAGATTCCTAACTACAAATCACTTAGCTTCCAGTAGAGCTCTGAGAGATTCCTAACTACAAATCAATTAGCTTGAAGTAGAGCTCTGAGAGATTCCTAACTACAAATCACTTAGCTTCCAGTAGAGCTCTGAGATATTCCTAACTACAAATCACTTAGGTTGCAGTAGAGCTCTGAGAGATTCCTAACTACAAATCACTTAGCTTGCAGTAGAGCTCTGAGACATTCCTAACTACAAATCACTTAGCTTGCAGTAGAGCTCTGAGAGATTCATAACTACAAATCACTTAGTTTGCAGTAGAGCTCTAAGAGATTCCTAACTACAAATCACTTAGCTTCCAGTAGAGCTCTGAGAGATTCCTAACTACAAATCACTTAGCTTCCAGTAGAGCTCTGAGAGATTCCTAACTACAAATCACTTAGCTTCCAGTAGAGCTCTGAGAGATTCCTAACTACAAATCACTTAGCTTGCAGTAGAGCTCTGAGAGATTCCTAACAACAAATCACTTAGCTTGCAGTAGAGCTCTGAGAGATTCCTAACTACAAATCACTTAGCTTCCAGTAGAGCTCTGAGAGATTCCTAACTACAAAACACTTAGCTTGCAGTAGAGCTCTGAGAGGTTCCTAACAACAAATCACTTAGTTTGCAGTAGAGCTCTAAGAGATTCCTAACTACAAATCACTTAGCTTCCAGTAGAGCTCTGAGAGATTCCTAACTACAAATCAATTAGCTTGAAGTAGAGCTCTGAGAGATTCCTAACTACAAATCACTTAGCTTCCAGTAGAGCTCTGAGATATTCCTAACTACAAATCACTTAGGTTGCAGTAGAGCTCTGAGAGATTCCTAACTACAAATCACTTAGCTTGCAGTAGAGCTCTGAGACATTCCTAACTACAAATCACTTAGCTTGCAGTAGAGCTCTGAGAGATTCCTAACTACAAATCACTTAGTTTGCAGTAGAGCTCTAAGAGATTCCTAACTACAAATCACTTAGCTTCCAGTAGAGCTCTGAGAGATTCCTAACTACAAATCACTTAGCTTCCAGTAGAGCTCTGAGAGATTCCTAACTACAAATCACTTAGCTTCCAGTAGAGCTCTGAGAAATTCCTAACAACAAATCACTTAGCTTGCAGTAGAGCTCTGAGAGATTCCTAACTACAAATCACTTAGCTTCCAGTAGAGCTCTGAGAGATTCCTAACTACAAATCACTTAGTTTGCAGTACAGCTCTGAGAGATTCCTAACTACAAATCACTTACCATGCAGTAGAGCTCTGAGAGATTCCTAACTACAAATCACTTAGCTTGCAGTAGAACTCTGAGAGATTCCTAACTACAAATCACTTAGCATGCAGTAGAGCTCTGAGAGATTCCTAACTACAAATCACTTAGCTTGCAGTAGAGCTCTGAGAGATTCCTTATTACAAACTACTGAGCTTGCAATGGAGCTTCATGTTTTCTTTCCCACTACAAATCACTTAGCATGCAGTAGAGCTCTGAGAGATTCCTAACTACAAATCACTTAGCTTGCAGTAGAGCTCTGAGAGATTCCTAACTAGAAATCACTTAGCTTGCAGTAGAGCTCTGAGAGATTCCTAACTACAAATCACTCAGCTTGCAGTAGAGCTCTGAGAGATTCCTAACTACAAATCACTTAGCTTGCAGTAGAACTCTGAGAGATTCCTAACTACAAATCACTTAGCATGCAGTAGAGCTCTGAGAGATTCCTAACTACAAATCACTCAGCTTGCAGTAGAGCTCGAGAGAGTCCTAACTACCTATCACTTAGCTTGCAGTAGAGCTCCGAGAGATTCCTAACTACAAATCACTTAGCTTGCAGTAGAGCTCTGAGAGATTCCTAACTACAAATCACTTAGCTTGCTGTAGAGCTCTGAGAGATTCCTTATTACAAAACACTGAGCTTGCAATGGAGCTTCGTGTTTTCCTTTCCCATTACAAATCACTTACCATGCAGTAGAGCTCTGAGAGATTCCTAACTACAAATCACTTAGCTCGCAGTAGAGCTCTCAGAGATTCCTTATTACAAACCACTGAGCTTGCAATGGAGCTTCGTGTTTTCCTTTCCCACTACAAATCACTTAGCATGCAGTAGAGCTCTGAGAGATTCCTAACTACAAATCACATAGCTTGCAGTAGAGCTCTGAGAGATTCCTAACTACAAATCACTTAGCTTGCAGTAGAGCTCTGATAGATTCCTAACTACAAATCACTCAGCTTGCAGTAGAACTCTGAGAGATTCCTAACTACAAATCACTTAGCATGCAGTAGAGCTCTGAGAGATTCCTAACTACAAATCACTCAGCTTGCAGTAGAGCTCGAGAGAGTCCCAACTACCTATCACTTAGCTTGCAGTAGAGCTCTGAGAGATTCCTAACTACAAATCACTTAGCTTGCAGTAGAGCTCTGAGAGATTCCTAACTACAAATCACTTAGCTTGCAGTAGAGCTCTGAGAGATTCCTTATTACAAACCACTGAGCTTGCAATGGAGCTTCGTGTTTTCCTTTCCCATTACAAATCACTTACCATGCAGTAGAGCTCTGAGAGATTCCTAACTACAAATCACTTAGCTTGCAGTAGAGCTCTGAGAGATTCCTTATTACAAACCACTGAGCTTGCAATGGAGCTTCGTGTTTTCCTTTCCCACTACAAATCACTTAGCATGCAGTAGAGCTCTGAGAGATTCCTAACTACCAATCACTTAGCTTGCAGTAGAGCTCTGAGAGATTCCTAACTACAAATCACTTAGCTTGCAGTAGAGCTCTGAGAGATTCCTAACTACAAATCACTCAGCTTGCAGTAGAGCTCTGAGAGATTCCTAACTACAAATCACTTAGCTTGCAGTAGAACTCTGAGAGATTCCTAACTACAAATCACTTAGCATGCAGTAGAGCTTTGAGAGATTCCTAACTACAAATCACTCAGCTTGCAGTAGAGCTCGAGAGAGTCCCAACTACCTATCACTTAGCTTGCAGTAGAGCTCTGAGAGATTCCTAACTACATATCACCTAGCTTGCAGTAGAGCTCTGAGAGATTCCTAACTACAAATCACTTTGCTTGCAGTAGAGCTCTGAGAGATTCCTTATTACAAACCACTGAGCTTGCAGTAGAGCTCTGAGAGGTTCCTAACTACAAATCACTTAGCTTGCAGTAGAGCTCTGAGAGATTCCTAACTACAATTCACTCAGCTTGCAGTAGAGCTCTGAGAGATTCCTAACTACAAATCACTTAGCTTGCAGTAGAACTGTGAGAGATTCCTAACTACAAATCACTTAGCTTGCAGTAGAGCTCTGAGAGATTCCTAACTACAAATCACTTAGCTTGCAGTAGAGCTCTGAGAGATTCCTTATTACAAACCACTGAGCTTGCAATGGAGCTTCGTGTTTTCCTTTCCCATTACAAATCACTTACCATGCAGTAGAGCTCTGAGAGATTCCTAACTACAAATCACTTAGCTTGCAGTAGAGCTCTGAGAGATTCCTTATTACAAACCACTGAGCTTGCAATGGAGCTTCGTGTTTTCCTTTCCCACTACAAATCACTTAGCATGCAGTAGAGCTCTGAGAGATTCCTAAATACAAATCAGTTAGCTTGCAGTAGAGCTCTGAGAGATTCCTAACTACAAATCACTTAGCTTGCAGTAGAGCTCTGAGAGATTCCTAACTACAAATCACTCAGCTTGCAGTAGAGCTCTGAGAGATTCCTAACTACAAATCACTTAGCTTGCAGTAGAACTCTGAGAGATTCCTAACTACAAATCACTTAGCATGCAGTAGAGCTCCGAGAGATTCCTAACTACAAATCACTCAGCTTGCAGTAGAGCTCGAGATTGTCCCAACTACCTATCACTTAGCTTGCAGTAGAGCTCTGAGACATTCCTAACTACATATCTCCTAGCTTGCAGTAGAGCTCTGATAGATTCCTAACTACAAATCACTCAGCTTGCAGTAGAACTCTGAGAGATTCCTAACTACAAATCACTTAGCATGCAGTAGAGCTCTGAGAGATTCCTAACTACAAATCACTCAGCTTGCAGTAGAGCTCGAGAGAGTCCCAACTACCTATCACTTAGCTTGCAGTAGAGCTCTGAGAGATTCCTAACTACAAATCACTTAGCTTGCAGTAGAGCTCTGAGAGATTCCTAACTACAAATCACTTAGCTTGCAGTAGAGCTCTGAGAGGTTCCTAACTACAAATCACTTAGCTTGCAGTAGAGCTCTGAGAGATTCCTAACTACAAATCACTCAGCTTGCAGTAGAGCTCTGAGAGATTCCTAACTACAAATCACTTAGCTTGCAGTAGAGCTCTGAGAGATTCCTAACTACAAATCACTTAGCATGCAGTAGAGCTCTGAGAGATTCCTAACTACAAATCACTCAGCTTGCAGTAGAGCTCGAGAGAGTCCCAACTACCTATCACTTAGCTTGCAGTAGAGCTCTGAGAGATTCCTAACTACAAATCACTTAGCTTGCAGTAGAGCTCTGAGAGATTCCTAACTACAAATCACTTAGCTTGCAGTAGAGCTCTGAGAGGTTCCTAACTACAAATCACTTAGCTTGCAGTAGAGCTCTGAGAGATTCCTAACTACAAATCACTCAGCTTGCAGTAGAGCTCTGAGAGATTCCTAACTACAAATCACTTAGCTTGCAGTAGAGCTCTGAGAGATTCCTTATTACAAACCACTCAGCTTGCAATGGAGCTTCGTGTTTTCCTTTCCCACTTAGCTTGCAGTGGAACTCTTCGAGACTCCAGCTTTCTTTTGCTTGCAGTGTAGTATTGGCGATCCTACCTCACCTTATTCAGCCTGCTGTGGACCTTTATGAGGAGTTCTTCCCTAAGATTGCCAATGACTTGTGACACCTATTTATTCTAATTATTAGTGAAATTTGTACTTATATAGTGGAACTGTATTATACTGTTTTATATTAGAAAGTTTCTGTACAATAAAACTGGTTACGGGGAAAACGATTCCGATATCATTTTGTCTCTACCAATCAGCTTTTGCAAGGATTTTTACAATAGGGTTATATATTCAATAGGGTCTATGGTCACCCATAACTTCAAGGTAGGGGCACGAGAGGTGGTTCTCAATTCAACCCGTTCATATATGTATATCTAGTGAGTATGTTGACGCATAACTTCAATGTGGGTGCACGGGAGGAGGTTCTCAATTCGATCCATTTATATATATATGTTGTGAGAATATTCATGCGTAATTTTGACGTATATGCACGGGAGGAGTTTCTCAATGCTTTCTAGACGTATATGTTGTGGGTATATTCACGTATAACTTTGATGCAAGTGCACGGGAGGAGGTTCTCAATCCAATCTGTTTCTATATATATGTTGTTTCTATGTTCACGCATAACTTCGAAGTAGACGAAACTTGCCCTTTTTAAAAGAGCATTCTTCGCCGGTGGTCCCGTATAAGCTTTATGAGAATCTAAGAATAGTCTTCCTAGTATTCAGTAGCACACAAGGATGTGTAGTACCTGCTATATTGTGAAATAACTAAAAGATATTACAATTTCAATTTAATGGACTACATAAATCATTGTTAAAATCGAATCACTTTAAAATCTCGTTTAATTCACTAATTTAGCTTTATAAAACATTTGGCTATAGCTGCACATTGTCAGACAAATATTTGTAGAATCATATATTCACTTTGTCATTGTGTAAATTTTCCAATAAATGAAAGACTAGCATTTCCGTTCCATCATACTACATTCCTTTAGACTGCATGAGCCTTCTACGTTTCAAGGGGTAGTCTGGATCAGAAGTCAAGTGTGCAACAGAAGCAGGAGAACAGTCAAGTTATATTTGGAGCAGTGGCGTATTTAGTGGGGGGGCTTCCGGGCTCAAGCCTCCCTTCCGAAATCTTACTTACTATAATAAAGTAAATGCAATATCTTGCAAAATTTTAACATTTTCAAGCAAAGCCTTCCCCCACCCGAAAGTTAACAAAGCCCCCCCCCCCGAAACAAAATCGTAAATACGCCACTGATTTGGAGGAAGAAGCCGTCTTTAGACCATTAGACTGGAACTTTGAAACACTGAAAGTTCACCGCAGCATAATCAGTCTATAAAGAGAAACCAGGCTATCATCTAGCGATTATCATCGAGCTACTGCAGTGCTCCATTTATCGCTCCTGGCAGATTTGACGAGATAATAATCCAGACGTCAACTCCATTTGATTTCTTCAATTGCCAGCCAAGAAGTGGAAAGGTATTTCTAAGAGGCTACTCATTATTCATCACGACCAAGATGTCAACAAGGACCAATAATAACTAAGGCAAGTGCTAATTCCAATTCTTTTAGTTAAATCCCTTCTTCTCTCCCTCTTTTATCTTCTTCCTTATCGAGTCTTTTTTTGTCAGTTTGAAATGACTGAGCTTCATTTAAGCATTAAAATATAACCTTTCAGTATAACAGTTGCTTGTGAGTTGTCGGTTCTCATCGCCATCTACATTCCTTTGCTTGAGAATTTCTGGTAATAAACTGTTATAGACTAACATTTGAACCAATAGAATTAAAGATCCGTACTGTTACAGGGCGTAGAATACTGTGAAGCTTACGCCTTTGTAACGATTCCGAATATCGAATATTGAATAGCTCAAAGTAATTTTATACTAGAGAGTTGTTGAATACTTGCACATCTCTGTAATTCCTCTTAATTTTTTTAGACAGATTATTAAATCATTAGGCACATTCTTTTTAATGTAGTTTCTGGTAGAAATAAAAAAAGTGTAGTAGAATTAAAGTTTTCCCATTCACGAGCGTGATCCAGTTTTGTTCCATTTGCTTTCTGTTTCAAAGAGCGTGCGTTCGTCGTGTATTAATATAAATGTCATTAGGATTAGGATGATAGACTTCGGTGCTAGACTCAACAGCTGACAATGTTATTATCGTAGTTAACAGACTTCATTGTATATATCTTCACATAGCTTCAATAGAGATAAACTCGTTTTGATTATTCTCATTTATAGTTTCAAACAATATACTTTCTTGGAGGTAACACATAACCTTAGTAGCAATAAAGCCTTCAGTCAGTTGGCGCATGCTTGGCTTTTGGTTTTCTACGCTTGCACTTGAAACGCATGCTTTCTCACAATTTTCCTTTTGTTGTACTTGTAAGCGATGTTTTAGACCCTTTGCAGAATGTCATAGCATCACTGGCCGTTCATTGGCTATTGACTTGACTTGTAAAACACTTGCAGCAAGATTGAATGGAACACTGAATGCAAGGTTTTCCGCATGTAACTTCGTTACTGGTATCCAGCTTGCGTCCTCTTGTAATTAGGATTCCACGTTAATCAGTAGGTCCATGTCTCATATTGCCTCGCTGCTGAACGGAATATTAAACTCAAAAAATCAAATCAATCCAGCTTGCGTCCTGCTTGCATGTTTTCCATTCAAACTAGATACAAGTTTGGACGACTTGCAATTCAAACTTACAGCAAGCGGTTTGCAAGTCGTCTCTGCTACTAGGGAATTTTTTATGAGGATATGGTTACAGGCTTTAGAGTTAGACGATGAAACTCCTTAGAAGCTGATAGTGTTAATACCTCATGTTCAACACATATTTGGTCACACATGTTTTGTAGACCGACCTATGTTACAGAAAATTTGGTCCTAGCTTTAGTTTAGATATCTAACTAAACTACTGAGGAAACCAAAAAGTGTAAAAAATTAAATAAACTGTAAAAAAAAAAAACAACCTTCTTAAACAAAAGATCTAAACAGCAAATAATAATAATAATAATCGCCCAATAGTCATAAATAACTCATTATAATTATCTACTCAGCAGTATACCTGTTCTTCGCACGGGGAGAATTGGTTTTATTTTGGACGTAAAGGGCACCAAAACGTCATCAATCAATTTAGGAAACCCTAAAACTATGAATTCCATACTAATATCGGTCATTTTCAATTATTTTTACATGTCATAATCCCCCTCTCCTTAAGAGTACTAATGGGAGCTGAATTTGGATTTAAACAACTTCGTAAGTATCACTGTTCATCTCTACAACCCCGAAAACTGTGTATTTGACACTAATATCGATCATATATGAAGGGTCCAGGGGAAGAAACTGATAAGTCCAAAAATCGATATTTTTTGTTTTTGATACAGTGTTGTTCTATGAAAAGGGACGTTTCTGTTGATTTAATGACGAGGGGAACACTATGATAAGTCCGAAAATATTTACGAGTAAAGAAAACCCATCCTGGGGAAGAATATGTTAAGTCCACTACCTTCTGGGGAAAACTCTGTTAAGTCCAGGTTATTGTTGTGTTGTACAAATGGCAGCATTGATATCGGCCATTTAAGGAATTACTTGTTCACAGTCTTCGTTCAGAAATGTGCTCTAGTTAAAGTGAAGTTTACAATAAAACGTGTGTTTCTTTAGTTGTTGTGGTCAGTGGTAATGATCAACAAAGCATGGATGATTCCCTGAGTGAAGAAGAATCTGCTGCACCTTCAACATCTAAGAAAAAACCTTCATATGGAAGAATTCGAAATGTAATGCAAAATTCAGACGACAGAGCCATGAGACCGGCCCAGAGTGCATCTGCAAACGACGTTTTGAGAAGATTATGACGTAGGAAAACAAGAAACCATTAGACGAATGAACGAAATGATGTCAAATGATGAAATTAACATATACCTGTCAGGCTTAAGTGTAATCGTACCTGTGCAGAGACGTAGGCCTAGGAAAAACGAGAGTGAAGCGTCTTATTGTGATGCATCATATTCATACCGACTGCGGGTGGTACAAGAAGGATAGAGAGAGGAGGTCAGTGTTTGTAAAGCTGCATTCGCTTCACCTCATGGTATTGGTCGCGGGAAAGTTGATGATCTTACGAAACTTTTGAAAACTACTGGTAATCCTCGGCCTATGATGGGAAGTTTTAACGTATTACACGTTACAGAATAACTAACGTAACCTACCCTAACGTAAACTAGCCTACAAACTTTTAACTTAGCTTTTAACCAGTGCTCTCAATCGGGTCGATTCTGACTCGAACAGGGCCAGCTATTTTCGAGCCACTGGTTGGGGCAGCTCGGGTCATGAGTAGATTCAGCTACTGTCGTGTTGCGGGTCGATCAAGTCAGCTCGGATCAGGTTAGGTCAAACATTTTTGTTTTGGGTTGGTTCAAGTTGACCCAAAATCCGACCGGAACCTTACCCGAAACAAAAATGTTTGACCTAACCCAATCCGAGCTGACTCGACTGACCCATAACACGACCCTAGCTGACTACCCATGACCCGAGCTGACCAACCAGTGACTTGAAAAGAGCTGACCCGATTCGGGTCAGAATCGACCCAATTGACAGCATTTCTTCTATATACTGTCTCTAACCTATCTTGTTTTCACCTCAACTAATTTTAAAAGCATAACTCATTTAGGCCTATCATTTTTAGGGTTCCTGGAGATATCTCAAGAAAAATATGCAGATTTGCAGTCACTGAAAAACTATTGCTCTTTAAAGGCAGTGGAATACTACACAAGCCTTCCAAAGACACAGTAAATCAAAAACCACCATTAAAAAGACCATAATATGTACAAGTGTTACAAAGATGTGTTTTTATTATATTTCTTACAGCAATCTTGAGAATAAAATAATCATCAGTATCAAGACAGTACTAATTGTTTGGGGAAAACTCTGATAAGTCCGATAAACAAAGCATAATACTTTTTTATTGTTAAAAAAAGTATTACTACTATATTATTTTTCATACTTTATAATATCCAATCACAATAAGATATAACTAAAATGAATGTTTACAACAATACGCATTGCACTGTAATGACATTTTGAAAAATATATAACTTCAAACTTTAAATTTGTTGTACTGTAAAATTTGCAAAATGTGACTTATCATATTCTTCCCCTGGACCCTTCATATATATATATATATATATATATATATATATATATATATATATATATATATATATATATATATCAAATGATCGATATCCCCTTCCCCTCCACCAAGTTGCACCGTCAAACTGAAATGATAAAAAAAAAAAAAAAAACAATTTCAGGCCCGAACCTCATCTATGTTGAAAATTTGAACGAGATCGGTCGGAGTTATTAAGCCAAACATAGTCCCTTTTATTTTTACGTATATAGATAAAAAGTGTGAAGTGTGTGTGAAACCAAACAAATTAATGCCGTATAAAATGACCATTCAAAATAATTTAATATTGGGCATCAATTAATTTGTTTGGACTAGTACAAACTTCAAGAAATTTTATCGGTAAAAGCAATGCTTTTATTTCCAATTTTATTTATCATACCATCTTGTTTCAATAGATAACACTCCAGTCGTAAACACATGTAAAATCAAATTAAGTTTTAATGTAAATGTTATTCAAACAAAATGTATTATCAATAATATGGACAAATTGTTGTCGTTCCAGTATGTTGTAAGTATCATAATTATTTTGTAAATTTTTGTATTAAAATCTCTCAACTTAAAACAAATCTCCAAGTGTTTCAAGTATTAAATGTATTAAGTGTTTTAGTAGTAAATTTTGTCGTATTAATAAAAAATAACCATTGGTCTTTTGATGCATAAAATTAACTCAAAATTCAATAAGATCAGTATTGTAATTTCTTTTTGAACTCTTTAACTTATCAGTAGTTATAGAAAGAGATAGGTCTGTATTGTTACCACCTGTTGATAAGCCTAAAGTGGGACACATCGAACCCATACAGATCATCAGTTTTTCATTGCCAAATTTCTAGGCTACATGGAATAATTAATTAAGATTAATTAGAAAGAAATTGATATATTCATGAATGAAAAAGAGGAGAAAGAAGTATAACACTAGAGGACGCCGTTCCCCCACTTCCAGAAATATCTATGGCGTCCCTCCACTTTCTAAAAATTACAATGGGCAAAGATAGGCACGAAGGACGGTATGACGTCATCCTTTTCCTTACCTATTCATATCCACTTTTTCGTCTGAGAGAAGAGGCACGGTATTTTAGTGTAGAGCGAGGAGTCTCTGGTTCTATCTCGACAAAAGGTGCTTTTGTGGTGGAGAACATCATATTAATAGGGTTTTGTCGAGTTTTTATGTTTTCTCCGACATTCTAGTTCCACCAATTATTTCATAACTACTCACATTCATTATTCATAATTCTTTTTTTTTTTTTTTTTTTTACCTCAAAGGGCATAGCCATGGGCGTAAAAACCACATATTTTATTCCATCGATGAATAAATGAATGAAAACTTAAAAATCAAACCACACGAAAGAGAAAACTCGTAGCATCAGATTGTTGGCTGTTAGATGAATCAGAATTTTTAAGTCATTTAACGTCCTCATTAAACTCCGATCAATCAATTAAGTCTTAACGTAAGAATTACTCGGGATACGGACAAAATCTCGCGGCCGAAACATCGCCGCCCAAAATCTCACCGGCCAAAACCTCGCGTGGCCAAAACCTCGCCGCCCTAAACCTCGCGGGACAAAATCTCGGCGGGGCAAAACCTCGCGTTGCCAAAACCTCACCGCCCAAAACCTCGCGAGCCAAAATCTCGCCGGGCCAAAACCTCGCCGCCCAAAATCTTGCCGGGCCAAAACCTCGCCACCCAAAACATCGCGTGGCCAAAACCTGGTGGGCAAAAATCTCGCCTGCAGCTTAATAAAAATTCAGCGTAGTATAACAATATCTGCTGCTTTTCTTATAAGGAAAAAGAAAAAAAGGAAGGAAGAGCTTGGTGTGGTGAGAGTAGGGGCGCCGAATTTTACTTCGCCCCAGGCGTCGAAATCTCTAGCAATTCTATATATATATATATATATATATATATATATATATAATCCCACTCCCCCTCCCTTTTGTTGTGCCGACAAAGTGAAATTATAAAAGACATCCTAGGCTCGAACCTCATCTATGTTGAAAATTTGATTGAGATCGGTAGGATGGCTCAAGAGGTAGTATAATGTAACAAACATAGTCATTTAATTTTTATATATATATAGATTTCCAAAGCATGCATTAGAATTTTTCTGGTCATTATTTTAATGTAATTATGTGTTATTACTAAATATATACATATAGTAATATATACAACATTCTACATTGAAGAAATCGTCGTGAAGAGATTTTATCCTGACGACATTTCTTCCCAGGCGACACTATGTCTCGCTTAATTTAGACCAGGCGAGATTCTGTGTCGCGAGATCATTACAACGAGGTTTTGGTCAGGCGAGATTTTGGGTATGGCGATATTTTGGGCCGCGAGGTTTTGGAAGACGAGATTTTGGCAAGGCGAGATTTTGGCCAGGCGGGGTTTTGGCCAGGCGAGATTTTGTCCCGCGAGGTTTTGGGCGGCGAGGTTTTGGCCAGGCGAGGTTTCGGCCCGGCGAGATTTTGGTCCGCGAGGTTGTCGCCGCGAGGTTTTATACCCAAACCGAATTGCTCATTTCTGGTTTTTAGCAATCATGAGAAGCTTCTCTCCCTCAGGTTCAGTACCAAAAAGATGAAATGAACGATGAGTTATAACCTTAAAAAAGGAAGGACGAAGATAGGTAAAAAACATGGAAGAAGGGAAAACTATCCCACGCTAAGATTGTAGCAATTTGTAAAGGTGTCTAATCCATCCGAAGATGCAGAACAAAGGACAGTGCGTTAGGGTCTTCAACTCTACAGCAAGTTGAACCATGTTCTCTTTGGATATTCTCGTATAGAATGTGAGTGAAAGTCAAAAACTTGGTTGGAAAGAGCAAGAACTAATTCTTTGCCGTATAGTCGGGTCCCTTCATCTGCATTGGGAACCTTGCTGTATCCAAAAACCCTTGTTAAACATAGAGATACGTCACTTCGAGAGCTTTTATCAAACTAGTTTTCTTCTACCTGCATTTCTTTCTGTAACTTTCTTTTTCTTATGGATTGAAAGTAGTCCTGATTCTAAGTAAATGCTAAATTTTAAAATCTTTGTAACCATTACAAATTACACTGCAGGAATGCTTCAATAATGGCTTACAAACTCATACCTAGTCCTACAAAAGATGTTCTTGGGACATTCTTGGTTAAGTGTTCAACAACCAATGTGTATTTGCTGTAATACCGTACGCACATAAGTGCTAAAACTCTGACTTGATTGGATCTCAAAAGAAGGTTAACACGGAAATGTAACTCAGACCCTTCACAACGAAGCCTTCAACGTCAGTATTTAATCAAGTGCGAGCGAGACCAGTACCCAGAAAATTAAGCTAAGGCGGAGAACGAGGTTTTTTCTATAAAAAGACTAACTTGAGTTCATCTTTCACTGATACATACATTCCAAGGGTGGACAATCTTTTCTGTACTACTTTTTTTTTAAAAAAATAATTGACAGTCTAATTATCTGTTCAGTAGTCCGCTAGTATAAAACAATAATAGTGGTCGATACAGGCAATATGACACAGACCATCACGCTTCGGTCGACGCTTTTTCCATCCCTGGTATATACCAACAAAACTGAAAGCTTCAGGGCTATAACGGTAGTCGCTGGAGGACCCAGCACCCGATAGCTATGGGCTTGGTGAGAGGTCAACGGATAGGGAAGTTCGAGATACATTCTACTTTTCTGTGTAGGCGGTCATAATCGAATTAATTATACAGAGTGAGCCAAAAGTTATGAAGATAAAATAACTAGGAATAACTTTCTTTTATTTCTCATTAGTTTCTATTGATATTTCACTCGGACGCTTCTGGCCAAGTACCCCTATTTCTGGATGAATATTGTCAATGAGCTGCTGTAATATTTGTAGTTTGTTCACTCAAGAATAGAAGCTCAAGAACAATATTCGTGCAGAAATACGGACACTTGGACCAGAAGTGTCAACCCCTGTAATGAATCATGTGCTACACAGGACCCGTATTTGTGACACCCATATTGGCGGATATCTACCAGAGATTATATTCTGCATATAAGTGTAAACACTCTCCCATTCTTTGTCTTTAAGAGGCCTAATCACTGCGAAATTAAAATACCGCTAGTTTTATAGTAATTATGTGACATCTTCAAATTAGATAAAAGATAATCGACATGTGCAACAAGAGTGTGCTAGACAATTTATTTTGCATGAGATACCGTTATCGCGAGTCACCTAGTAGCTTAACGTTTACAGTTATGTAGAAATGTGAATATAAATACTGATTTTCTAAATGGCTGGAAATCAAAAGCAGATAACGGTATCTCATGTAAACTTGTACGTAAACATGTATCTCATGTATCTTATCTAGCGAGCTCTTGTTCCACTTTTCGATTGTCTTTCATCTGTTTAAAGAAACCACATAATAAGTGTAGAATTAGCGGTATTTTAATTTCGCCGTGATGGGCCCTCTTAAGTCTGTGAAATATTGATGGAAACTAATGGTAAACAAAAATGTTAATCACAGTCATAACCCCTTCGTGACTTTTGGCCCACTCTGTAATTTAACAATATAACATTGATGATATATAAGAAATTTTTAGGCTAAAATAAACAACATTTTTTTTTAGAATTCCATATATTTATTTGGAAAAAAAGACATAAGCAACAATTACTCACTTTCCGTGCAAATATACGTATATACTGCATGTATAAACAACTTGACTTATATATTTTACATATATACATAACAATTTTTAAAATATGAACAATCCAATATAATTATCCTTTAACAGGCTAGATATCAACCACTATTCTTTTTAAGTTTAATATAATATAAAAATACAAACTACTCTATCGAATACAACAGATCTATTCCATTTAGGTACCATCGTGTGGGGTTACTTTGCACCTTCAGCCTTTATCTTGCACCATACTTAAAATAAACAAATAAAACAGTAAATTGTAGAAAGTATACGTAATATGCGTATGACGCCATTTTGCCATCAGCGTTGATAGGTGATATATTCGCCGTAGCAGCAATTTTTAGATTTACGTCGCACGATGCTATTTAGGCTAAAGAAGACAAAGGATTAATTAAAGTGTATTATTATGAACGAAATAGTGAAATCAGAATGTGTGAGGAATCTGAAGAATCCCGAAAAAATAAAACAGAAATTCATATGACCTCAGCTCGAACTGCGAACTGCTATATTATACTTATTTTACAATCGAATTTCCCAAATACTTTAAAACATACCCTATAACATCATATTTATATAGCTAGGCCATTCAACTTACTATTTAATGTAGATCCATGACGAATTTTCAATATCAAATAGATCGTAGATTTTCTTAATGTAATAACGAGGAAAGTGCAACTATTTTTACTTACCTAATAGTTATAATTAACACTTTTATCGATACTATACAAGTGCATAATTACCTAATTACTTCGATACAAAAGAAATTATGACGTTTATGATCTCCATCATACTTCTACTATCATTATCGTTATAGCAGTCCTTCATTGTTGCCCCCCTATTTCTAATAAATAAAACAATAGAAAACTTTGAACAAATTGTACAAAAACTGTAATACCCGTTTTAGTTGCGTATCAAAATTTCTCCTTTAATTTACCTTTGTGTACATCCATATTTAAAGTTTTCCTTTAGTTATCTTTGTGCACACCGATATACAAAGTTCTGCTGTAGTTATCTTTGTGCACACCTATATGAGAAGTTCTGGTTTAATTATCTTTATGCACACCCATATGAAAAGATCTGCTTTAGTTATCTTTGTGTACAATTATAAGAAAAGTTCTGCTTTAATTACTCTTGTGAAGATCAACTTAACTTTGTGCACATCCATATACAAAGTTCTGCTTTAGTTATCTTTGTGCACACCCACATGAAAAATTCTGCTTTAATTACCTTTATGTTTATCTATATGAAAAGTTCTGTTTTAATTACCTTTATGCACATCGATATGAAAGTTCAGCTTTGGCTATCTTTGTGCACACTCATATGAAAAGTTCTGCTTTAATTACCTTTATGCACATTCATATGAAAAGTCCAGCTTTAGTTATCTTTGTGCACACCGTTATGAAAAGTTATGCTTTATTTATCTTTTGTACACTCGTAAGAAATTGTTCTACTTAACACCTATGACATAGATATTAGCCTATGCATTTTCCATTTCATATTATTATCATCACTCAGTTCTTATTGTATCATTTACATAAAGAGTACGAACATAGGACGTAAACTTCAAAACGTATAAATAGTAAAAAAAATAATTGTTTCTTAGCTAATTAAATGTAATATAAGAGAAAACGAAATATAACTCTGTTAGCGTGTAAAATAGGCTAAGTTTTCTTATGAAGTGTTTACATTGGGTGGAAAGTAACCCCAGATGAAAGTGTATTCCTTCCTAAATACGTTTAAAGATAAATATTTACAAATGTAGTTTATTATACATGAGAAATTACAGATAGTTTAGTTCACAAATAGCTAAAAATAATGATTTTACATATATAAAAAACACTTTATAAGTGTCCAGTCATGTTCAAAAGACCTTAAGCATCAACGTTTGTTTTCAGAAATTCTATACCCTTGGATGTACGTAGGATTCTTGTAGGGCCACATAAAAGATGTTTTTTTTCGTGTTCAGAAAGTTTAAAAAAATCTCCTTTTCTCGAGATTCGTATCTCCTTGTCTCTTACTAGAATGTTATATTCAATGGTTATAAGCAATGTCACATGGTATGATATTAAAAGCAATACTAAATACATTTAATTTATTTAAAAAAAAACTGAGAATAAAGTTTACTTTCTGCCTTCAGCCAACAGTATTACAGAAACACATGATTTTTCTAACAGGAAGGATGATAGCTTGGAAACACTATAGCCAAGTTTGAATGATAAACATACCTCTTGCTTCTCGGTTGTTGTTAGTTTTGTGGACAGATGTAGCCACTAAGACAAGAAGGTATTTCTTTATTACGACTAATAACTGATAAACCATGGAAAAGGAGGGAGAGAGTTAATATAAAGACTAAAAATAAAGAGTTCTTTCCCTCAAAGTTGTGGAATCTTTAAACAAGGCAGAAATGAGTAATGTGAATGTAGAAAAGAAAGGTATCTGTCCATAGTGGCAAAATCCATAGAGACACAATTAAGAAAAAAATAGAAGTAGTGAAAAGATTAGGAACAAACCGTAGCAACAATGAAAAATTATGAAGAAATCATGGAAATAGTGAAAACGTAGGAAGAAATCATGGAAGTAGTGAAAAAGTAGGACTAAATCATAGGAATAGTGAAATGTGATGAAGAAATCATGAAAAAAGTTAGGAAGAATCATAGGATTAGTGAAAAATTATGAAACAATCATGGAAGTAGTGAAAAGATAGGACCAAATCATAGGAATAGTGAAACGTGATGAAGAAATCATGGAAGTAGTGAAAACGTTAAGTAGAAATCATAGGAATAGTGAAAAATTATGAAACAATCATGAAAGTAGTAAAGAAGTAGAAAGAAATCAGAAATAGTAAAAAATTATGAAGAAATCATGGAAGTAGTGAAAAAGTTAGGAAGAAATCATACGAATTGTGAAAAATTACGAAGCAATCATGGATGTAGTGAGAAAGTAGGAAGAAATCCTAGAAATAGTGAAAAATAGGAAGAAATCATAGAAATATTGAAAAAATTGAAGAAATCATAGAAGTGGTAAAAGAAAGTAGGAAGAAATTATGATCCGTTTCTGCATTTGCACATATGATATAATCACAAGAAAATAAAAATACAGCTATTTTTACGCACTATAGAGTTTTGAAATGATTATCTATAATATTTCTTAATTTTAAATTTCTTATATAACATTGTTATGTTCACCTTATTATCTATGAGAATTTTCTATAGACAAGAGTAAAGAGTTTGAGAAAGAAAGGTAGTTGCTTATTTTTTAACATGACCATGCATAAAGTTTGTAAAAGGTAATCATTCACTCGCTTACAGAGCAATTAATTACATTTTGTATATCTACGTTTTAAAAATCACAATATATTCATTATGAAATTTAGATTAAAAGTCTGCTCTCAAGCGTAAAAACCAATTTTCATATTTTTTAAAACTAAGTATTCTTATAAAAGCTATTAAAATCATATTTAAACATACTTCTTTCATAAATATAAACATTTTCAGAATATTATTCCTTAAATATTATATTTGCCTTTTTAGTGTAATAACTGAAATGTTCTATGTGTAAATTTATTAATTTTTGTGATAAGGGTTTTGTTCAGAGCCGAAACCAGGTGCAGACGAATTGGACAATATTTAAAAGGTGCAAAACGATGATCCAAAAATGTTTAGGTCTAGGGGTGTATACTACAAAATATAACTTAACGTGTTGTATTCTTCATCGCCGATACAATACAGAGAATTTCCTAGACCTGATTAGTGTAACGAACTCCGCAAAATGATATAGCTTGTATTATTGTATTTCGGTTCATATCCCGGTAGATACTATGAGTAACTCTATGTCCTTATAAACTAATATCTTCTTCCAGGAATTTACGACCATAGTACCATCATACTCTACAAAGAAAAGAGCTCGTTATAGATCAAAGTATTGAGAAATAAAGTTAGCGGGTATCCGTTGCTATTAACATTTGAAATATCGTAAGGAACATAAGGAGCAGTGCATAAGCTTATCTAGTCGTAAATAAACGAAATCAGTATATTGAATAGGAGAACTGTGTTACAAATAGATTATGAAGCGAAACAAGTACAAGATGAGGTCTTAGGAACTTGTAGTATTAATATGGATGTAAAATATGAAACAAAAATAAGAGAAATGAAACTAACAGCAGACGAATCCTTTAGAAAGAGGAAAAAAGGATTTGAAGATATGTAAATGACAAGTAGGCTCACCAAATGTTTAATTTTGGAATATTATATTATACAGAGCTGAAACATTAATACTAAGAAAGAGTAATTAAAAACGAAACTGAAAATATTCGAAATCTGCGAAGGAAAGAAGGAATGAAAAGAATATTAAAATCCAGTGTTAAGAAAAGTTACAGAGGAAAGGGCATTGTATGGTAAAAAGTTATAAGAAACTTGATGGTACATAATTTCTGAGCAACTTGTTACATTATTAGTATTTGACCACGAGATTAGACAAAGCTTATCTAATAGAAAGAGATACATTTTACGACACATCACTTTCACAACATCTTTTCGAGACGAGTTAGCCTTCTCTTGTCTAATTGCCAAACCTAGAAAATAAAAAGTAAATGAGAGAAGGAAAATACAATGTTTGCATGTGATGTGTGATTACGAAGTGAATAACAAGTCAAAATGAGGACATACTCCAGGAGTGCCTGTAACTTATTAATTTATGAGACATTCTACTAATTTTATCTGACATGCACGCATGAAAATAGTATTACCTTTACAACGATATTATATATTTATTTTTGTAATTTCTTCTGTTTTTATATCTTGATTTTGGGCAACGGTGCATAAAAGTACACAATCTGTCATGTAGAAGAAGAAGAACAAGAAAAGAATATATATGTCGTTGATTCTAAATAGAAAGAAATAAGATTTAATCTTAGTAGCTGAAGATATATGTTGATTTTATGTGTATAATCGTTACATTTAGTTACCTTAACAGCAGATAGTTGCTTGTTTTAAACGTTGTTATGACAACCGAAAAAGAAAAATATAATTAATGGAGTTTTGAAGAATAAAGGTAATAGTGATATAATTTGTCGTGCATGATTTAATGTGATTTGAACGTTTTTATATATATTTTAAGAATTACGCGGACTGTGGGCTGCAATGTAACGTAAAATATATGTATAATATAAATTAATCCTTACATTTAAATGGCGTTATCTTGCCCAGGACTTACTTTTTGATGGTGTTATCTCGCGCAGGACGTTACATTTATAGATGGTGGTTTACCGACCAGGAGTATTGAGATTAGTTTGAAGCAAAGTAAAGCTGTCTCAGGATAGAGTTCAACACGGAGTATACTTTACTCAGAAGTAGGAAAAGAATCTATAGAAACATAAAAATGGGTGTTTCTGGAAATGAAAATATGAATGAGGAAGGTGGTGATGTAGAGCTAAAAGGTATGAACTCTTCAACGAACGTGGCTGATCTTATAAGACAGCTTGGTCAGCAAATATCTCAACAACAGCAAAGAATGGATACTCAGCTACAGCAAATGTACCATCAAATAACTCAATCCATAACACATCAATTAACGCAACAAATGGACACTAAATTTGAACAAAAATTTCAGCAAATGGATATTCGATTTCAACAAATAGACACTAGATTTGAACAAATTACACAGGCTATGACTCAGCGAATGGATAATAAATTAGATCAGATAACACAGCAAATCAACATCAAATTTACAATTGTACAAATTGCAGTAGATGTGGTTGAAACACAGGCGAATGAGCATACTAGTCAGATCACGGAATTGCAGAAAGAAGTAAATGCAATCAAGGAGAAATTTAGTATGGCAAATGATGATCGAGTTCCGGCTCTCAACGTTGGTCTTGCATCACATGAATCCAGAGTAGCAGTTGATGATAGTGATTCATCCAAAGGATCTTCAGAAAAGGACAATAGTGAAGGTAGAATCGAAGGAGATAAGAGAAGAAATCATTTATCTCACCGCATGAAAAAAAATCACACAAATTCTAGACATTTGAAGCATATTAGTGAAAAATAATCATTTTCGATTTAGTGAAATCAGATCCCTAACAAAATTTAGTGGAAGATCAGATGATATCCCGACCAGCACTTTCCTAGAAAAATTCTATGAAGAGTGTGATTTAATGGCAATAGACAGATCTAAATTGTTGAAAATCCTGCCTCATATTTTATTACCACCGTATTCAGTATGGTTCAAAGCAATCCGAAGCAATTTAATTAATTATCTAGATTTTAAAAATGCTTTACTTTCTAATTTCGAGAATGATTTCATGTTGGCAAATCGAGACGCCTTGGTTCGAAACAGACGGTTTTATCCCAAAATTCATAAGAATCTGACTGATTTTGTAATATCCGAATATAACGAATTAAAGTCAATTAATCCATACCAACAGGAATCAAGAATATTAGCATCAATCCGAATCTTCTTACCTTTTAAGTTGCAACAAATGTTGATTTCTGCACAAAGCGTTAATTTCAATCACCTGATTATGATAGTGCAAAATTTTGAAAATGAATCTAGGTTGCAGGCTAATAGTAATCGTAATCAAAACAATACTAATCGTAATCAAGTTAGTTATGTATCTGTTCGTAACCTTAGTGTTAGGGAAGAAAGAGATTTTAATGCAAGAAGTAATAACAGATTCCATGGTAACAATAATAGAACTGAACCTAATTGTACCGGTAGTAGAACAGAATATTAATTTTAGGAGAAACAGGAACAACAATTGTAGCGTTTAGGAATCAAGCGAACAATAAGTTTAACTTTCAACGAAATGAATTTCATAATAGATTCATAGATAACAGATATAATCAAAATAGCAATCGAAATACCGTTGAACTGCGTAATAGGCAGAACCGTATACAAGATTGTAGCGCACAATGTAACTTAGCCGAACCCTTTGGCAATGTAACTTAAGCTAATGTGGCGTCCGACAAAACATGTTCAATTGATTTTTGTTTTATTTCACTTTGAATACAATTATGATTTTATTTGTAATTCTTACTTTGTTTATATTTTATACAGATAATAAAAATGATGGATGCTAAGTTTCAGCAAGTCGTGGTATGAATACAAATATCGTTTACTAAAAGTTATGATAAATATCCTTGAATAAATAAAACATGTTATACGCTATTCTAATTCACATAAACTTTGCTGATTCTTAATATAATAATTTCTTTACTTGTATTATTTCTTGTTATGATATTAATTATTTATTTCATTTACTGTATTGTTATACTTTCTTTGTAATTCGTAGTTCCTGTGAATTCTATGCAATTTACATCTATGTATTGATACAAATATTGTATATTAGTATTGCACTTTTGTCCAGATAGATGAAATAAGTTATATAGTATGTCAGCATATACTAAGTTGGTTCGTAGATGAGCTCCCATAATATTGATTTAACAATCTATTTTAGGACTTAAATAATTAACAAATTGATTATATTTTTTGAATTAGTCTTTGCCGTCGATAATTTTATACAATTAAAATGGAATTAATTTTTAAATGAATATAAGAATGAGATAAAATGAAATTAATATATATGTATTGTAATTTATATATACGAGGGCTATTCGGAAAGTAATGTAACCTTATATGTAAAGAGAGGTAACGGTCCAGGATTCTTTCTTAAATTGTAACCAATTTAAGAAGTCCTCGTCAGGAGCCATTTATACAACGATATTATATATTCATTTTTGTAATTTCTTCTACATCTTGATTTCTTCATTTATATCTTGATTTTGGGGAACGGTGCATAAAAGTACACAATCTGTCATGTAGAAGAAGAAGAAAAAGAAGAAAAGAATATATATGTTCTTGATTCTAAATAGAAAGAAATAAGATGCAATCTTAGTAGCTTCAGATATATGTTCATTTTATGTGTATAATCGTTACATTTAGTTACCCTAACAGCAGATATTTGCTTGTTTAAAACGTTGCTATGACAACCGAAAAAGAAAAATATAATTAATGGAATTTTGGAGAATGAAGGTAATAGTGATACAATTTGTCGTGCCTGATTTAATGTGATTTGATCGTTTTTAGATATATATTTTAAGCATTACACGGACTGTGGGCTGGAATGTAACATAAAAATATGTATAATATAAATTAATCCTTAAATTTAAATGGTGATTCCATTATACGTTATACTTCATTTCAAACTTAATTTATGATTCTAACTTACAATTCTACCTTTACCTTGTTTAAGTCAAAAATAATTTTCTCTGAACCCCGTTAAAATACCAGACGCATTTTGCATCGTAGCATCACAACTTGTAGATATTCCCAGGTTATCGAAGAACGGTAGTGCAATAACACTTCTTAATTTCCATCAATGACCTGTCTACTACGACACAATCTATGATCGTGATTATGATCATAGCTTGTATGGGATGATAAACTATAACCATCATTTTCTATGTTTAATGAAAATAGAATTAGATCAACGTTGGAATTCAGGTTTTCATATTTGTATCAAAATATAGATCTCATTGGTATATAATGAACATTAACCTAATTTTATGCCTGTACAAGTACACAAGCCTAATAATATTGTTTCAGATCGACTGAATTGGAGACACTTTACAGTAATATATGGTAATAGTCAAGTATAGAAACTAAAATAGGAAAATTTATAATAATAATATATAGTATTATGTCAAGTTAACAAACAATCCTTTCTAAGCTGATCGTGCTACCAATGTTGTAGAATAAATGCTATTAGAGACAATGTTGCTTAATTTTTGCTATTCATTGGAGAAGAGTTTTCTATTATTACAATTCTCATATTGGCATTAAATATAATTGCTTCGTTATATCCGTTTCTAACTTCAAAACAAATGTATTAATAATTATTCTAGTTTATTTTCTTTCGTTCTTAATGATGTTATATATACAACCCATTTACTAACTAAACATTAACTTTATAATTAATGCTTGTTTAAGATTCAATATTGTAATTAGGCCTTTATTATATTTAAATATTAGATCTGCGATATATATATTTGATATTTACATATAAATATTGTATTAATAAAATAACCATATTTAAGTAGTATAGGTATTTGAGAATTAAAGATTATGTTAATATAACAATGTTATATATGTATATAATATTGACAGAAACTTTATGTTCTATGATACATAATATTTTCTCGTAACTTACATTGCTATAATACACAACTTGCAATATGTCCGTTTTTCTAATATCAAATATTATTTTACACATACGTGTTATATATTCTATATATTTTATATATTTATACAAAGTATTTATTCGAATTTATACACCCAAATGTCCGAAAAATATATTATTTGTGGATTTAGAATATGTTGTTATTCGTTAATTCTAAATTAACATAAAATGTGAGTTCAGAAACTTGTCTAAAAGTCCTGAAATTACTTAAATAATTGAAATTGTTAAAATATATCAGGATATTCTTAGATAGAACAATGCATCTTTTATTAATATGATGTGCTTTAGTATCATCACCATCTTCATCAAATATAATCATGCTTCTTTTATGAAGATTCTAGTGCTTTATCAGCATCTTTGTAAAATACAATCATGGTTCCCTTATGAAGTTGAAATGTTACACTATGTTTTTGATAAGTGGGTAATATTTTGATACCACAGCAGGATCTTCACTAAATAAAACAATGCTTTTGTTAAGAAGATTAAATGTTTCAGTACTATATCAGCATTTTTATTAAATACAATCATACTTCTCGTATGACGGGCAAACATTACACTATTTACTGTTTCCTTGTGTTAAGTATTTGTAAAGTTTCGGTACTATATCAATATCTTTGTCATTAAACATGAATCATACTTTTATTATGAAATTGAAAGTGTTGCTACTATATCAGGATTTTCATAAAATACAATCATGCTTCTCCTATGAAGATGGAACATTACATTGTACACTGTTTTTTTCGTTAAGTGTTTATAAAGTTTTGGTATTATATCGGTGCATCTTTTATAACGATTAAACGTTTTGACACTACCAACATATTCTCATCAGATACAACATTGTTTCTCTCATGAAGATGAATTGTTATACGCTGTACTGTTTTATGTTAAGTGTGTATGAAACATATAAACATCTTTATCAAGCCAGTAATGCTTCTCTTATGAAGATGACAAGTTCTCATTCTATATCAAAATTTTCTTTAGATACAATCTTTATCTTATGAAGATGAAACATTACACTGTATACTGTTTCTTTGTTGTTAAATTACACTTTTCTCAGAATAATATCAGCCTAATAAAACGTATTCACATTTGGACGAAAATGTTGAAAGTATATGTTATAAGCTTTATAACTTTGGTTATCAATTAAAATTAATAATGCATCAAAGAACAACAGAATACTAAATATTAACCTAAAGAGTATAAACAATATTATACGCTAACGTAAGCTTAAACAACATGAGCAATTATTTTTATTAAGTATTCTGTCTGTTGGCAGTTCCTGAAACCAAAGAGTTTTTTTGTTTTATGTTCTTGTCTGGAAATGTTTCTTCCACATTCACGATGTTCAGCTTCCTCTTTTAACTCCCAATATTTTCGCCCATTTTTCAAATCATCAATCAGTTGTATATGATATTGATATAGTACAGTATCAGCAGTAACATAACATATAAGCAATACCAAACAAAACACAAAATATAAAGGATATGAATTATAAGACAAACCCTGTAGATAACTCAAAGAATGAATATATAACATAGGCACAGAGGCTATACTAGTCAAAGATAAAAGCAATATATTTATCATAATAAGGTGTTTTTCAGGTATCTTATATCGAGATTTGTAAGTATAGTTTATCCTGTGATGAAAAATCGAAATATTAAAGATGGTCATTAAAATTAACACCCATTTATAAACTTAACCATGAAAATCTTATTATCTTCAATAAATGTATTGAAGGGCACACAATTATTTTACATGGTAATGCTTAACTCTATAACTTAGTTTGAAATATTTCTAAGTTATACATGACTAGAAACGAGGTAAAACGAAGCACTGAATATGATTGAAAATGATATGTAAAAACAGGCAAATGCATATTTCTTAGATTTAACCTTCATTACTTGTTTGATTATTGAATACTGCTTACATACTGCTCATGATGCATAGATTATACATTATATATATGTTTGTTCATAATGTATTTTATATATATCTTTCGGGCATTTCGTATATAAATATGTACAATAAATTCATATGTGCGCTCTGTCAAATACATAATGAAATAATGTATTTTCTCTAGAAGAAATCCATAACACAGTCACTTAAAATATTTCAACATATGATACAGCAGTAACATTTCCTCCTTCAATATTGAAAAAAATATTTACTGCATTATATATACACAGACAGAATGATACTTGGTCGTTCATGTCTTCATATAATATGCCACTTTTTAACAAGTTCTCTCAGTTTATCATCTCTCTCACCTAAATACCCAACCCAATAAACGATGTTGAATGTTAGGAAAGCTACCGGAAACACTGTGAGTGCGGTCATATCCAAAATTCCATCACCAAATGTCTCGTCCTTCTTAAGTTTTATGCTTCTAGCGATGCGACCGAATACTGTTGTTTTAGATACTGACGCAACACTGTGATCTTCTACTAGCTCTCCTGGGAGACGAACTCTATCTTCTATAGCCTGTAAAAAATAAAATTATTTTTGATTGGTTGGTTTCCATGACAGGTGTACATCATATGTTTAATTTTACCATTAGTTAGCATTTTTGCATCACGTAATGTATATAACGTATGTTTATTTTTACAAAACTAAGATATATATCATATCAAGGTTACACCAAGCCACCGCTTCCACTCTAACGTTCAATTATATCTGCTCCTGTTGAGCAGAAGCGTCATTTGTATGATTATACAGGAGCAGATATAATTGAACGTTAGAGTGGAAGCGGTGGCTTGGTGTAACCTTGATATGTGCTGCAAGAATCACTGCGATTTCTTTGTTCAGTATAGCGTAGGAACCAGTTGAATGCGGGAGTGTGTGTGTCGTGACGGAATATTAACTGTGTAAAATAGATGAAAAACTGGAACAATGCGTTTGTGTCAAGTTTTGTTTTAAAACCGAGGAATCTGCTTCGGAGACTTATGAACTCTTAAAAACGGGTTTTGGAGATAAATGTCTGAGCCATCAAACGTATTTATTTGGTTTAACAGATTCAAAGATGGCCACGACTCAGTCGAAGATGACTTATAATCAGGTCGGCCTTCGACATCAAAAACCAAGGGAAACATTGTGAAAGTTCGCAATTTAGTGCCCTCGGACCGCAAACTTAGAATTAGAGAGATGGCTGACGACCTGTTTCTACGCTGTTCAGTCAAACTTAACTGACGATTTGAACATGCATCGAGTGTCCGAAATTGTCACACGAGCAGAACTCTATTCCGAAATTGTCACACGAGACGAAACAACACCGACAGGAGGTGTTCCAAGACTTGCTTAATCGGGCCGAAACGGACCCAGAATAGTTAATTAACCCCTCTATCTGACTGAATAGCAACCTGATTAGTAATTAAAATTGTCGCTAAAAGGGAAGAGATTTGACTCAATTGAAGACATCCAGGTAAATACGAAAAGAGTTCTTCACACCCTTACCAAAGGTTATTTTCAGGAATTTTTCCATAAGTGAAAACATCATTGGAATCGGTGTATTCAGACAGTAAGATTCTACTCTGAAGGAGACCCATCGCACTTTTAAATTACAAGCCCAATCTTAAAACTTTCCAATTACACTTCGTGTGTATAATGTGTTACAAAATCTCTCGAGTTTGCAATTCAACATTTGAGTTTAGAGCAAATAGAGGTGTAGCGTAAAGTCTATTTTACTCTAAACCAATATAAATTTAAAATCAAGTCCAAGGAAAAGCACAGAATAGTAACAAAAAATGAAAAATGGAAATAAAACTCTCAGTTGTCATACTAATCCTAACAAATGTCGCCACCTGCGCTATTGATTAAGATATGCGCTAATATATGTCGCTAAATGTGCCATTTTTGTTAAACTGTGTAGGTAATTTGCCGACTTTAAAATATTGTAAAGAATTAATAGCCATCTTAAAAACTGCATTCTTTCAATTTAATTATTTCCAAATAAGACGAGTGTCATAACCATATTTGGATTTGAGCATTGATATGACATGAAGTTTGAAGTGGTTGCTGAGTATATTAAAATAATAATAATAATACTTTAATTTCTTATACGGTATATATATTCAAACAGAAACATAATATTAACTAACAACAACATTTAATACTGATCCATACATTAGTGTTATTTTTAAACCTTATTTTCTTATTTTAAAATACTTTTCTGTTTAATTCGTAACGAAAAAATCTTACATTTAAATTTAAAAACAATCCATAACTTAAAAAAACACTCATGCTATAAATTTACGTAAAATGTCATACATTATACCTTAAATCCGTGAAACTATTTAGAATAATAACCATTCCTATCATCATAAGAAATATATCATCATCAGTGATAATCTTGCTGGAAGTTAGAAGTTTTCACACACTACATTCATACTTTAATTATGCACTTCTGACAACAATATCATATTTTTCCAGCAATAAGTCTCGTGCTAAGATGGAAAGCATCGTAAAACATAGGTTAAGCGAGGGATTGATAAAGATGCCCGTAAAAGGAAAAAAGTTGAATGGGATGAAATTGAGGAAAGTCGTGACAACATCTCTAAATTAGATATTTTATTCAATAGCACATTAGTAAGTGTTTCCAAGGTGAGAGCAACATCTGGAAGATAAGCATTCTGGTTCGTTAAAGGACGTATGCCTGGAGCAGCCTCATTAAATCTTCTAAAGATTTCGTCGAATTGATTTAATCTGAACCAAGACAACCTACCTCATATGTGGAAAAGTTAAGTCGTAGGCCAAGAACAGATGCTTTCTGATTTATTTGTATTAAGGATGAAAGAACCACTTTGGGTTCACCACCAATTGCTCCATCGTCTAAGTACCAAATGATTAAATTGGTATCCAGTCATTTTACTAAAGAATGAATAGTTATAGCAATAAATTTTGGGCCCAGAGGATCACCTTATCGTACACTTCTCTAACAGAGTAAATACTATTTCCCTCCGGAAACAGATCACTGGTTTCAGCATAGCATTGATAAACATACGGATAAATCGAAGGAAAACCACTCAATACTGGGGCAAGTATGGTATCTCGGCGAAGCTCATTAAATACGTTACGAAAACCCAACTCTACGACCTCCTTAGTAGCACTGAGAGTAGAAGAGAAATAAACTCTAGTTGCGCACAGCTACCTTGGCACCATTAGGAATACAAACACCAAGCTGATAGGGAGATAAAAAGTTCTTAACCTGCTCACGTATTCTAAAGCACACAATTTTTGCCGATATTCTGCCCCAAATATTTCCAATCGCTATGGGCCGAATAAGACAATACTTATTTCTCAGTGCTGTAAGTTTGGCACCGAAAATCAACGGTCGAACTTCCATAGGTACTTTCCCACAAATGTTTAAATAAAATATATCACAAGAGTTTTTCCTTCGATTTCAGTACCTAACAACAAAGAAGGACTTTAAGAATTGAATAACGAAGCTCATCTAGACCTCCCGCGCTTCCTGACCGAAAGGAGTTAATTGCGTTTTGAACTTCAATAGTCGAAATTCCTTGAAAAATGTGTAGATAATCAAGAAGATTCGGAGCAATGAAATTGCCCGGGTGGGCTGGATGTTTCTCCAACAGGGTCGCCAACACCGAGGTGTCCAGGGCCGCAACCACATCATCAGAAATTAAAAGACGAACTGTTCCACAGCGGGACAAAAAGCCAATTTAGTTGGAGAGAAAATCAAAATCTGAAGTTGATCAAAACCATGAGTAACGACATGCGTCTGATAGGGTAAGGTCAGAGGTACATTAATTCACGTATGTTAGACCAATCACTGCCAAAGTGTATGAAAACAGTCACTAAAAATCTCTGTTATTTATTGGTTTCACATACCGTGATTTGAGATGCGTAAGTTAGTGGGATGTTATATTCGAGATATCGTTTGGCCAAAGACCTAATGAAGCTCGTATTTTGAAGTTATTAATTGGAAACTATACGTAAGATTGAACATGGATGACAGTAATATCAGAGCTTGTAATTGCATTTGTTATAACAAATGACGGTACATGCCAATGAGCTTATGTTTTGTAAAATACGTAAAATTCACTTAGACTTTTAAAAAAGTCTGCAAATGTCTGTGTTTTACCATTGAACCTATTACAGAGAGTAGTATTCCTTCCTTCATTTCCATGTCTCATATCTTGCTATTAGTTGCAATCTTCTGAAATACCCATCTTTTTCTTGCAGAGATATATGCCTCCAAGGCGCCCCTAATAGCATCTGATACGGAGAGATGAAAACTTTGCGACCAAGTATTTCCCACCAAACCAGTTAGTGAAGAGTTGTATAGTTATGTAGTAGCAAAGTATAAGCTAAAGAATAGTTCAAGGAAGTATTAAGGAAGAATTAAAGGTACAGGGTTACTATAAATGATTGGAGCGATTCACAGCTCTATAATAACTGTATTACTGTGTATATTGCGATAATTTTTGTTAACAATTACAAATGTTCGATATGTGCCCCATTAGTGATTCGACAGACATCAAGCCGAAAATCAATTTCTCCCCACACTCAGCGCAGTATGTCCCTATCAATGAGTTCAAAAGCATTGTTGATATGGGCTCGCATTCCTGGTAGGTTTTGCTGATAGAGGAGGTTTAAATAGTGAATCTTTCACATAACCCACACAAAAAACAAAGGTCTACGCGTGGGGTTAGATCAGGAGAGCGTGGAGGGCATGACATGAAATGCTTTCTCGGTGCCTGTTACCATCTTGTCTCACTGGTCAGTGCTGCACTCTCGTGGGAGAAATCTTAAGTACATCTGCAACGAACAAAACATTTTAAACGTTGCTGCGGAGTTTTGTTACAATATCTCAATTACTAGAGCTACAGTGAACTTATGAAATCGCTTCAATTATTTATAATAACCCTGTATTTATGCACTTTCAAGGTTGATTGCGACAAGAGATGAAAACAGTGCTGAGGGAGGAAAGAGTTTTAAGAAAGTTTAGTGCTTGGCTTGCTGAAAAATTAAAAATCTATTTTGAGAATGATTACTGTGCATACATAGAACCTGGTTCTTCAGGAAGAAAAAGACCCATAAAGAAGTTTAGCACAAGTGGAGAGGAAACAAAGAGCCTTTGTGTGTAAGAGTGTGTAACAGCAATAATACTATCTAGTAAAGTACGCCTTGACCTTGCTGAAGCGACATAAATTAAGCTGAAAGTATATAACCGTATACACAGATAAGGAGTTACACGAATAATTTTTAGCAACATTTCACCCACGGTTGGAATTTTTCATCTCTCGTTTAGCGAACTTTTGCCCCAACGTTTTGGGAACTCTGGCCTGTAGAGACGGAAGAATGCAGGTAAGACGTCTTTTATCTTTAATACATTTCTATAATATCGCCTTGGAGTTAATTTGTTTATTACTTAATTTGGGTTCTGATTATCTTGACCCACCCTATACTTACACATAGCTTAGTTCAAAAGTCTAAGAAAAAGATGTCTGTCTTCTTTCCTGTTTGTAATACTTTACCTTATGCTCATCATGATCTTCGACTTTCTCTTTCTTTTTCCAGGTATTATTGTATCGCATTCCAAATAAAACGATTGAATATTCCACCATGGCTAATACCACAAAGGCTATACAAGTTATAATCCACACTTCTATGGGTTTGATTTGGTCTGACGCAGGAGTCCGTTGTCTGGAAGAAAAAATAAGCAGTGTTAAATTATTATTCTGCATATATATAACATAATTGCATTTGTCGCATATTTCTTCTAGTCTTTATATTACAGGGTGTTAATTACATTAGCTGAAGCCTAATCAAAACACGTTTATTTTACAAGAGCATTTTATACGAGAAGTTTATGATTGTACCGTTACTACAGAATCAAGGATAGTTTGATGGGCAAATAGTAATGTAACTTTGCCTTGAAAGTAGTATTAGTGACGATGTCGCATGCTTTCTAATGTTTAAAGTGTTCTGCTTCGCAAGTAACTAATAAGGACGGTATAGTGTTTACAGAAAGTGTGAAGTCGGTGAAAGTTGTGATCCTTCTTCCCTATCAATTCCATTCTAATACCACAAAGGAATTCTACAATTATGTTTAAGGAGAGAGTCGCCATGGAAGTAGATACTTTCACGAAGTCATAGCGTTAATTATGTGAAACTTCGATCAGAAATAAAAAAATTGGAAAATAGTTCGCGCAAATTTTATGTTCAGATCCACGTAGTCGTATCTAAATTTTAATAACTAGCATTAATAAACAAAGTATTAGATTAGCAAAACATATATTTTCACAACTACAAGTATATCCATCTTAGACAGTTCCGCTATCCATTTTAAACAGTTTAGCCCTAATCACTAGAAACATGATATTTTTTCTAATCAAAAATTCGTATAATTAACACTTTGTCTGTCTGTAAGTTTTCACTTCAAAGATGATCTTGTTTACCTCACTTAAAGATAACCTTTGAATATCTTTATTGTGCATAGATTGTAGACAACATATGGGAACGACTTATTCCATATCTTTAGGGATGGCCAGCGAAAACCTGTAAAATGACTATTTTTCGACCTATCTTTGCGGCATTATTGAGTAAGGTGCGACTATGAATGCCCATCAATATATTAATGCACTTGCATCGCTGCGACAGGAAGTCAAGAACAAGAATCATATTGACAATAATGAATATAGCATTAAAGTAAGAAAGTGTTATAAATATTGCGATAAAATAATATTAACCGCTGAATACAGCATTATGTAATGACTAATGATTATCCTAGCGTTCCGAAATAATTACGTTGAAAGTAACGTAAGTGTATTGTATCTAAGGACCAGCCGACCTAATATTTTATAATCTGTATACTACTTGAGGCTAATAAAGAAGAATGAAAAGAAACAAAAATGATATAAAAGTACGATATACGCTCAAGGGGCAATCGTGACTGTTGTTGGTAGTCGCTGAAGTATGAGCAAAGGCAGAGGTGTGGGGCATTATAATGAAAAGCAAGAGCAAACGTTATTCTCTTCCACAATAATGCTAGGCCTCACACCACCACGGCATTCTATTGGGCGGTGTCATTGACCTATCCAAGCTACAAATGTGATCTGCCTCAATGAGATTTCAAAGGAAATTTAAGAAAAGTATGAATGAAACTCACTTTCTGTGTGACAAAAAGTACTTGAAGTTGATGCGATACTAACTATAGTTCCACAGAAACTGGCAAGCAAGAATACTGTACTCGTAATATCTGTCGCATAATACTATATTGAGAAAAGTGTGTTGCCACTAGTGAAAACATTCTTTCCGCTTTTTTTTACTTCTACAGACTTTCATTTCACTGATCATTATACCTGGCATGGACAGAAATTCTTAAACAAATGCTTATTTATATGTTTCAGAAGTAACGGATAGAGAGGGAATTAGCCATTCACTTGTTTATTAGGCTCACTATAATTCAAACATCCAACCTTGTGTAGTCAAAGAATGTGACAGACGTCAATCGCAGCATACAAAGTATTTAGAGATAATTCTGCTATTACTCGTTACAGCTCTCGCTTTAGGTAAGGAATGTAAGAATTTCAATTACAGCAATCTTTGAGCTCAAATTTGGACTACAGATCGTGATCCAATAAGCTGGAGTAGGAACTACGGATGAAAGAGATGCTAAATGATCCGGAAGCTACGTTGGAATTAACTTTGGTTTACGTATAGAACAAAAATCCTAAAGGAAGGTAGAGACAACATTACAGCATTTATACATCAAAGTGCATAGTACAACTTTCAGACGAAGAGCAGTAATTACGAAAGGTTAAAATAATATAACAACTTTTGTTTGAAACTTGGTGAATATTATCTATTGTGAGGAGGTTATTAACACACTGTCGATGAGGAAGTTACGTAACTAACAATCATTGTGTAAAGCTAGTTTCCAAATACCTGTCACTCTGGGGACACGTCATTTCTGCACTGGATCATCAACTTGTTAGGAATTTATGCCATTTTAGTACCGACAATTCATAAGGCACTGTCTTATATTTTAACGTGAGTTTCTAGTCGATCGTTGAACCTTAAAACTGACAACTAAATTAGAATTTGATGTCTTTAGTTTGCGTAGTTTAATTGCTATCTTAGTAAACAAATATCTCGATCATAATTGTTTGTAGATGTAGTAATGATCATACCAAATTGATTTAGTTTGATTTTGTTGGTTTGAGTTTAATGTCCCTTTTCAGCAGCGAGGCTTAATCAGACGGGATCTATTGCTTAAAGTGGGATCCGAATTTGACTCAATTTTTTGTTGACGTTTATAGTGGAACTTTCCACTTAATACCTAGGTCGATGATACTCCATAACGCTACCCATGTATTATATCACTAGTGCTAGTAGTGAAACAAAACAGATTTGATTGTTATTATACATCTCTGAAGATTATGAGTTTTTAAAAATTATTGCTTGTGTTCAACACATAAACTAAAGCGTGGGACACAGTCAATAGTGAGTGGAATAGACATATGAATCGAAGGCTGTGGTACGATGTTGCCATGTGCTAGAGGGGTGTGACGAAGAAGGTGATAGATATATCATATAGTCAGATGTGAACCTATTCAAAGATGTGAAAACATTGTAGTCCTTTTTTTGATAACAGCGTTGAAAGTTAACTCGGTACGCCACTTTCAAACACCGTAACAGTTGCTCTTTAGAATAAATACATGGTTTTAAAAACTACTCAATACGCAAAATATACCTATGACAATTTTCGAAAACAGACTTGCTATTATCAATTCTCTTCTATAGCACGCGAATCTTGTGCGGAGTTTATCCGATCCAGTTCGGTCTTTATACAATGCGAGTTGAGTGTGAACTCAATTGTTTCCACGAGTTTCTCAATGTTCTCTTGTTTCCTCTGATGTACTCAATCAACGGTTTCTTCCATCATCGCTGATTCACACTTGCATCGGCCGTATTCTTCAGCCTAAACGCTAGATAAACATATAATTAGTGAAATTTAATTTCAGTGTCTATGCTCTTGTGAAGTAAGACAACAATAACTGCTGAAAGGAATAACAGCTTCCACAAGAAGAGTTTGTGGAAAGTTATAGAGAAATGAACAGATAAATCACTAAAGCTGTGATTATAAATTATGGGTCGAACTAATGGTATTTAGCCAATGAATTCATTACAAAGACTACAAAAACAATCTCCTGGAATACACCGAGAAATGAGAGATCATCAACATGAGCGACGATTTAAAATAATTTGTGAAACCCAATTGTAGTTTATCAATTTGTATGTTGGTGGCTCGTTTCAATCTTTGCATAGCAACATGTAATGAACTCGTAATGATGTGATTTACCATATCTTGGTTACTGAATATTACTACTTACTGAAAAATTATAATTCATATAATAAAAGGAAAATGGAATCGATACTTCATAAAATGTTTGAGGAGTTACACTCATGAAGATATATATATATATATATATATATATATATATATATATATATATATATATATATATATATATATATTAATTTTCAAGTAACTTTTCTAATGTTTGTTTAAATTAATGTACCCTCCTTTATGAAATAGATGGAACGTTTCGTGACACAATTTATACTGACAAATATTCCGATCAAATCAATACGTGTGGTTATTTAATGTCAAATTTATACACAATACCTGTATCTCTCTTAGGGAACCTATATTAAATTTTTGTTTCTGCGAAGTCATATCATTAGAAAAGAAGATCTGTCAGTGTTGGTGTAAATTAAATACTGTATATGCATTAACAGACGTGATGCCTGTCACACTTCGTAACCCTTTTTCTATTTCGCTGCACAATTAGTATGGTTAATGTATGGAGTACTACTGTCGCTGATATAATAAGTTTGACACATCTGATTTTTTTTCAATATATTTCATTCAAATTGGAAGATAAATTACAACTGCCCCAAAATGAGATTGATATCAAAGTTCATAGTACCATCTCGTTACTGACATTCTCGGTATGTTATTTTACCATCTTCGCTGGCAAAGAAACCAAGGGAAATCAATAAACCATAAAAGTAATCGTACTACAAATTTGATTGCAGTATGAAATATCGTATTTATGCGAATCTAATTTGAATTATTTTATTTATTGTTTTGTCCAGATGTAGTGTCCAAAATCATTTTGCGTATTAGAATCGCTAGGGGTTTAGGTCCGAGTGCAACTTGATTCCGTAGTTAATTAGTAATTCATTAAAGTTTAAAGCTTGTTACGCCAGAATGCTAATTTGCGATTCTTAACTTCTTTATGTGTATCACTTGCCTAAGCTTTAATAGCATATAGTGTTGAAATTAGGTAGTTACGATAAGACCAGCAAATATCGTAAAGTATGCAGCGGCGGGTATAGAAGGTAAAAACTTGGGGGGACAACCAGACCACAGACTATGATAGGTATATCATAAGTTTACAATAAACTTTCAAAAATATATAAATAATAGCTTAAGTTGTTTCTGTTACTCAAAAAACTGAGGAGTCTAGTCCCCCGGCCTCGGGCTAGATACGCCACTGATGTAATGCACAACATTTCTTTTATGATAAGTATTTCACGTATCAATAGGCTATAAATTCTTTGTTTGGAAAGTTTATATATAAATCCACTGTTATATAAAATAAATAAATAAATAAAACTTACCATTGATGTGCATTACAACTTTTTTGTATACTTTAAACTTTGTAAGTTTTAAACTTTCTGTTCGCATTAGATTCGCGTAGATAATGATACTAACGTATATGCGTTCTTGAACGTATATGCTTGCTATTTCTTGGCACAAATAATCCCACTTCCCGTCTTTCTGACTTTGCTCTTGGTTACTTTCTCAAAATAAATTCGTCAGGGTGTTTGATAATGTCAAAGTTGTTAGGGATACAAAAAATAAACTAAATAATTAACAATAAATTTCCACATGACTTTATTAATACATTCGAGTAGTCCATTCTTTTCCTCTAATAGTGAGTTGTAGGTATTGGTCAGACAGGGACAAAACCACAATTAACATTGCCACATTTACATATGGACATTACGTAACGGAAGAAACAATATAGAAAAAGCAATTTATATTTAACAAAACCTCATTAGAATAAGGATATTACACGAACTATTAAATGAACAAACCGAATCCTGGAGCTATTTTCAAAACATTCAAACGCGTACGTTTCGTTAAGTTGTGGTTGGTTATATAAACGGAAAACGAAACAAACCCATATTTAAAGTAATTTTGAATTAATGTTAGATTTGAGGTGGATAAACTCGTAACTTCACCATTTAAGAGCCTGGCATACTAAAAAAAAAGTACAAAATTTATCAATTTTCTTTTGCTTGTTTTTCGTAAGTGAACGGTGATAATGAATGCCACTTACCACAATCATAGATAATGTTATTCTACAATAGAAAAAATGAACCTGAAGAATTTTGAGTGCTGCCATCCATAGAAATTACAGTGTTACCATCCATAGAACTTACAGTGTTGCCAGAATAAAATTTTCTCCAAACTCTTAGTTAAAGCAGCGATTAGAGGAACGAACTCAACTGCATATGATTATGTATCATATTGTCTTGAAATAATATGAACTACTTTTTACATAATAGGTTCATTTAGTTTGTAATAAACAAAATAGTTTTAACATAAGGTTATTAACATTCAATAATAATGTTACTTAAAATGTAGTTCACAGGATACTAAAATAACATGATACGTAATCATATGCAGTTGGGCTCGTTCCTCTAGTCGCTGCCTTAACTTAGATTTTGACGGAAATGTTATTCTGGTAACTCTGTAGTTTCTGTGGATAACTACACTGAAAATTCTTCAGGTTCATATTTTCTGTTGTAGAATAACATTATCAATGATTGTGGAAAGTTGCATTTAATTATCGCCTTTCACTTATAAAAGCCAAAAAATAGTAAATTTTCTATTATTTTCTTTGATATGCATAGTATCCTAAAAACATACAAACAATGGATGCTAAATTTTAAGATTTAACTTCCCATAAACATTTACAATTATTTTAAAACACACAGACTAGAGATGCCGAGTTAGATTGAATTTTTATTTAAAATCATTTATGTGTTTTTGATAATATGAAGTCTAAAATTTCAGTAATTATAATATATTGGGTATGATTTCTTCCCATTTTACTTTTCATCATACGAAAACGAAAGAATAAGTGAAATCTTCCTTACAATATAGAACAAAAAACACTTCATACACTATGCGTATGAGTTGCGCTTCGTAGAATATCAAATGTTCGTTTTCTAATGGCCATTAAAGCATGCATTTTAAGTTGAAGCAACGTAATACAAAAATGAAATATTAAAAATAAGTTTCAAAGGCAGCAAAAAGCAAAATCACTTTAAAATGGATACAGTGTCTGTCATGCGACAAGTGGTACCATACCGTATAAAAATATAACTTAGAGCATTTGTGTAAAATATTGAAATGGCACACTATGCATTGTATTCAAACAATTACACTTATTTTTTAAAACAACTGTTATTTTTAAACTTACATGGCCAGTTTGACACAAAATTAAGACCATACATGTACTTTAATACATGTATTACAACATCACATTAAGCTATTTAAAAGGGGGAGGGAATTCTAAGCATACATAAATATACAGAAAACAATAAATACGATACAGATTCACATGAAAAAGCTCACTGCAAACGAACACAGTAACAACCATACTTATAGGAGTACATAATTTTATAATACACATCGAAACTCACATTTAATTAAGTTAGTTTTTGTTGTGATTTTTTTTCTGTTTTATAATTACCTCTCAGGTGGATTCTCGACTATTGGAAAGCTGGTATAGAGAATAATAATTGGTTTGTTATTAGAAAAAGAGTTTTCAAAACGGCTTTGCTATAATAGCCAATAATTCTGTTGATATTTGCATTTTTGGATTTTTAAATAAATTATTGTAAATAATCTCTCCCTTTATTAATAGACAATGATTATGTTTCTAGGGTTTCCTTTTTATAGCTTGGAGCATGCTTTTTTTGTACAATTATTATGGTAAAATCTCGAAATTCCTACTACATGACAAAGATATTAGTATTTATTTTTTACTTACTTTCGATCAGGGATTAAAGTACAGACTAAAGAAAATGAAATGGGTACAACAAGAATTGGGATTTCAAACTTGTCATCCGGTTCTATAAAAGATAGGCAAATCACCTGATTCATGGCTCTCCCGCTGACTCACTTATATACCTATATGACTATGCACAATAATCCTTGCAGATACATAATACGCATCCACTTGTTGAACCACAAGCTATATATGTAAGCAGTGGCGGATCCAGAATATGATCAAGGGAGGGGCTAAACCATAATTTGCCGTTTTATCCAGTGTAAAGATGAATTGAAGCCCATTTTATCCAGTGTAAACCTGAGCGTCAAGGGGGGGCTATAGCTCCGTAGCCCCCCCTTAGATCCGCCCTTGTATATAAGCATACACATGGCGACAAAAAGTGATTTGTACGAGTGTTTATCCCAGAGCCCAGCTGGGAATCAGGACCAATCCCACCATTACCACATGTGCTCTATAGGTCTTACACCCGGAAGCCTTACGTACAGAGTAGAAAGCATACACATATTAGAGTACATTAGAGCTTCGATAACTTGGTCTAATATGCACCGAAGGATGGAGACATTTGTGAAAATGCCGGGTTATCGAGAATCGGGCTAAAAAGAATAAGTAACAAGTGTTTCCTCAGGAAATACAATACTGGACTTGTTTGTATTGGTTACTTGAGAATACAACAGAGAATAAACTGGCCAAATACACTTAAGAAATCGACTAACCCTGGCAAAGGTTGCAGGTAGACTGAATGGCTGAGTGCGCGCCGGCGCGAGACACGTCTTGGAAGAATGGGAGTGTGATACGAGAAAATGGAATGCGCGAAGAGGGGACACACGCACACGGGCAATGACCTTGAACGAGTCTGAGTGTTTTTCTTCGTCCTGAGAAGGTGTGACCGAGTTACCCAGACTACCCGGTTATCGAGTACCGAGTTTTAGGGACTCTACTGTACCTGAATTTATCCAGTGTTACCGGAACGTGTATAATAATGCTAGAAGATGAGGACCCATAAAGTGTCCTCTAGATAAAATTGGATAAGATGTTTCACGACTTCAGGAATGTACAATGTCCTGAAGGAAGACCAGAGGCCAGCGGGATGTGCAGCTTGATAGTTTCGGTATCAGAATGCCAGATACGAGTCCTGTGTGGTTAACGTGAAAAGATATAATAATTTACCCCTCTTCTGTACATTTAATTTGACGTTAATGATTTTATATTGATTGTCCAAAAAATAACATGATTCATCCCACTAGTGCATATCATAACTTTAATAGAAAGTGATAGAATTTAAAATAATCAATTTTAAAGGGGACGAGTTTGAAGATTGGCTCTGCTTTGGGATGAGTGGGCAAACGTCACAATTGGTCCCCGATAAGGGTGGTAGGTTCACCTTCTCCTGTGATGTTTTACATAAGACTCTCCTAGGCTTTAGAAACGTGTTCAACATCAAAGATCAATAAGGGTCACTTTTGAGTTTTGACACTTTACCATTAATGCTATGAATATTATATTGAATATTTCGTGGTCTACCTAAATACTTCCATAATCACATGTGGCCCATCCAGGAAAAATGTCTGAGGTCATCCATGGTGATCACAAGATGACATTGTCATGCAACAGAATAATAAAAAGTGACCGTATAACTGAGTGAAGGGTAGCGTTTGGACAGGGGTAACATCCGATTCAAATAAAATTAATATTCAAGGGTAAGAATTTATTTCCAGTTCACAGATAGTATTTGGGTAAGAAATTGCATCCGGAAAAACATAACAAATGAATGATAAAGAATCGTATTGGGAAGATTAATATTAGGAAATGGATAACATCCAATAGTACTCAGATGTAGAAAAGGGAGTATATTCTCATGACGATTAATCTTCGACTAAGGGACTACATCGGGGTCAAAATTACTGAATAAGGAACATATCTATACAGTAGATACTTTATTTAATTTCATTATTCCGATAAAAATTTATCGAATGCTGGATGATCATTTGTAGGCTATACGTATGTGAACCTACTTCATTGGTCTTCTATTCTTTCGTAGCCAACATAAATTTCTTAATAATGTAAACCATATAAATGAATCGTAGTTCTAAAATAAACCCTATCTAGATTTTATGCTCTTCCTATTTACATTATCCTAAACTATTTTACAAATTAATGTAGTTCGAACACTCCGCGATTGGAAGGAATATCTACTTGTATCATGAAGTACTTACGGGATTGTGGTAAGGAAACCGGAGACACAGGACTACAGTAATCAAAGTTAGGGGCGAAAGAATTCTAGTGAGGAAAGCAGGGACCAATAGATACGGAGAAAGAAGATCATGGCACAAGAACTGAGGAAAGAAAAATAAAGACTTAAAGAAGAGCTATTGGCGGATAGCTGAAGAGAAATGCTAGGAGTGAAGATAATGAAGTGTAAAGAACAACTATGAAGATAAAAGATGAAGATTTGAGGGTTATAAAAAAAGCGATCTGTAAGAGTGAAAATGTGGAAAGGAAAGTTAGGAGCGCAATAGTTATGAGAGGAAATGTGATAGTAAAATTCTGTGGAAAGAATATAGGCCTATCAAGATAAGAGCTGAAGGGAAAGCTGGAATATTAGTTGTGGGGATAAAAGGTTAACACCAAAGGGTAGTGAAAGGGAAAAATGTAGGAGTAAAAGTGTGAGGAGGGATGCTAGGAGTGTAGAAGTTATGAGAATAAAGATGAGTGTGTAAATGCTACGGAAAATATATGTATCAGTAGAATAGCTGAAGAGGAAAGCTGGAAATAATAGTTGTCGAGACAAAAGCTTAAGGTTTGAAGACTGTATAAAGGAAAGCTACCTTTAAGTTTTACGTCCTACGATATGCAGGCTAGGCTAAAGGAGACAGTGACGATGAAATAATGAAGCAAATGATGGAATGAAGAAAGTGGGAAGAAACAGGAGAACCCCCCAGAAAACCCACGCACACGGTGTTTGTGCACAACAATGTTCACTTGAAGCAAGCTGGAATCCAACCAGAAGCGAATGCTCTACCACTGAGCCACCGCCATGGAGAGGACAGGTAAGTACTTAAGAGCTGAGAAAGGAAGTTAGAACGTAATGGAGGGAAGTTTAGGATATGATGTCTGTAGTGAAGAAATTTTGAAGGTCTAAATAAGTATGGAAAAGAAAGTTATGTACCCGCAAGAGGTTGCAAGAACATCCAATTTTGACAGCAAGTATATATACAGTATACCAACAGAATTATTAGCTTTGTGAGCAATCGTTTTTGAAAAAAAGCTTTTCCCGCACGTATGCCATGTTTGTTTAGAGCAGTTGTAGAATTTACCACAGAATTTAAAGGGACAATCTAACATTCTAACAATGAAAGTAGTATAAGCTTCGAAATGTTATCAAATATATTTTAATCTCAGTTTAGTCTCATGGTATTTTATTTACAGATACAAAAGCATAAACGAAGAAAACAACAGAATTATTAGCAATTAGAGCAGAGTCGAATTTAAAAAGAAATTAAAATAACATGCATAATAATATGTTAATTAATGCATCATATAATGTATTGTAATGTTTATGAGATGCCTTTGTCAGCTGTTGAATAGTATAAAAAAATCCATACCATAACTTACTGGATATTGTAAGGAACTATTAACATTTCCTCCAAGTTACTTTAATTTTACAAAACTCAATTTAAACATTAATAACTTTAAGTTTGGGTACGATACCCAAACTGTTTTATTTTCATTCAGAGTCAGTAGTCAGTAAGTACGACGACCCAATTGTTTTTTTTTTTTTTTTTAATGATCAGAGAATAATTAATGACGCTATTTAATGCAACATAATGGTAAGTATTAAGAAGTTCCACATAGAATTGCGTTCTCTCTTTCATAACGAGAAGCTTAAGTAACTAAAGATTCATTAAGAATCCTTAGATCGAGTAGTTTTATATCAATCTCTTTTATGTCTCTTTGTTACAGAGCAGCTTACGTTCATGCATTTTGCATACATGGACTTGGGTTCGATTTCTAGTAACAATTTCTAATAGTACCCAAATGAAATGAAATGAAATCTTTGAGCTTTCCGTCTACGATTATGCCGGCTAGGCGAAAGGAGACGGTGATGATGAGAAATGAATAAAATGGTGGAATGAAGAAAGTAGGAGGAAACGGGAGAACCCCGAGAAAACCCCCACACACGGTGTTTGTCCACCAGAAAGTTCACTTGGCGCGAGCTGGAATCCAACCAGGAACCCCACGCACCAGAGGTGAACGCTCTACCACTGAGCCACCGCGCCCCCCCTAATAGTACCTAGTTTGAATTTCACTTGATTGCCAAGATTCGGACAAGATAAGAATTAGAGCTATCTCGTTTCCAAAATGTGACATGAGAGCTGATGTTTCATCTCAAAATGAGTATCGGTTTCTTTTGGAAGTACACTATCTCGCCTCAAATTTCTTCACAAACATTCTTTCTGATCGTGTCTTGCGAGTCATCAACGATTTCATCATTCTTTCTCATCAACCAACTTCCTAAGAGATTGCGAACATTGTCTTTCTTAATTATAGCACCCAAACGGGGCTACATACTAAGTTTGCGAAGAAACTCCATCAGTTTATTGTATCATATAAAGATATAAGCTATAAGCAGGGCCGTAACTTGTGAGGGGTGTGGTAGGGGGCAACTGCCCCCAGGGAAGCTCCTTTCCGTTCGAGGGGGGCCCATTTTAAGACCTAATTTTTTCCCTCCATATACGATACGAACATAAAATTACAAATGAAGCATCAAACAGGTTCACTACAATACATAAACAAAACAGCACACAAAAGATCAATAAAACAAAAATGATTTTTGGGCCCATTTCAGCAAAAAATGTCTACTATTAGGGGCCCGAGAAATAGTATTTATTCGTATGGCTTTGAGATTTGTCAATATCGTCATCTAAATTAATTTGTCATGTATGGAACGGGCCCAGGGGCGTAACTAACAGCCCCGCAGACCTTGCCGTGTGAGAGGGCCCATAAAGAGTAAGAGAAAGATGGAAAGAGGTTTGACTAAGAATTAGAAAAAGCAACTTTTTCTGGGGGGCACAAATACGCGTATGAATGCTTGCACCCCCAGAAAAAAATCTAAGTTTCGGCGCTGTTATCAAGACGTCTGAATGTACAATACAGACGATGGCCAAGTGTAGAAGAAATAGTGAAAACAAATGCTTTACTACGAGTAAGTACACGTCAGAGTAGTTATTTGGAACACTCAGAGAGAGAGAGAGAGAGAGAGGGGGAGGGGAAGATGAAGAAGAGAATTGAATGTATTGTATGGATATAGGCTTTTACCGATATACTTTCAGTAGAAGTTGTTGTTCATTCTGATGTCATCGAGTTACAAGTTTCTGAAAAGGTCCATAAATATATATCTTACTCTTTCTTATAGTATGCAAATACGTGTCTTAAATACAGTATAAGATCTGAATTCGATGGATTCCTTTATAATAATATGCTTACTAGATAGGAAAAAAAAATATTATTATTCTGACTTTCAGAGTATTTGATATACACATCATGTCATAATCCCCTTCATTTAACAAGCATATTAATAAGAGTTTGTGTATAAATTTTTCGTTCCTGTGGTAATAAATGTAGTATTGCAAGCTAGTTGCAATTTTATAAAAAAAAAAATAATAATAAGGAGTAGATACGAAATGGTAAATTGAAAATGAACCAGAACATATAACATAGGAGACAAAGCAGGTCCTTGAGAAACTGCAAAACGTAAAAATATGGATAATTATATAATAGTGTTGATATAGATCTAACGAGAAGTAAGAAAGTTTGTTGCCGAAATGTCATACAATGCTAGATCAAGATAAAAAAATCTTTGCTTCCTTCGGAATCGATATAGGATGATTGACCAGAAATTCTTAGTTCTTCGGTTAACACCCAGGAATTTGTATAGCATTGCAAAAATTTAAAGCGTTGTAGTTGAAGCTTCATACTCACATTTTCGTGCGTGACTGTCTTAGCTCTTACCTACAGAGTCCGCCAGAAAAATGTATAGACTGTTTACAAAAAACCTAAATATCATATTTCTTAATTACATTTAATTATTGTTCAAACATGTGTTACAAACTTCAAGTAAGTATATGTTTACATTAGATTATCAAAATGTTGGCCATTGGTGAACACCTAACAGAACGACGAGTGATCACTGCAGCTACAGCGGTCAATGTATCAATGGAGACCGATGCACATGCCAATGTACTCTTCGGGCGAAAGTTCTCGATCGTGCACGGCTTGCTTCGACATACTTCATCTTTCATAGTTCCTCACAAGAAGAAATCCATGGAGGTAAGATCTGGCGAACGAGGAAGGAACTCGGGAACCTGATAAAACACTTCCAAACGTACTTACGCTGGTCGAACGTGAAGCGGACTAATGCCATTTTCTTATCCCACTAACCGTGCTGACAGTACTGACATCTGTTGAGCGAAAAACCATACTACAACATAATTTTAACGGAAAACGATTGACAATACGACATCTGTTGAGCGAAAACCATACTAGAACATAATTACATTTCAGAACAATAATTGTCAATTCCGTCAGTATCCTGATACAGAATGACAAAGAGTGTATACATTTTTCTGGCGGACTCTGTATATCATTAATAAGTATAAAACATCTAAATTACTGACCCAACAGCACTTGGGTAGCCAGAGCCTAGCACTCACGCTTTTTGGTGATGTATGGTCAACACATTAGCTTCCTTCCCCTTTCTAGACCGGAGTTTGCTGCTTTTTTCTTTCAAATAGCTCCCAATTTTCCTCACTACGCTGGGTGGACGCCGCAATGCCAAACACATTTGGCGAGTATGAAAGGTCATCCATCTCTCCTCCGACTGAAATCCGGGTCAGACTGACTTCACTAATCTCACGCGGGACGGTATTGCAGTGCGGCTAAACCATTGGTTTATTAGTAGTATGTAATATGTAAAAATTCAACATCTTGTCTTTTTTAATTCAAAATATTATTAATGTAAACATACCGGGGACATGGTGGCTCAATGGTAGACTGCTCACCTCTAATACGATGGATTCTTAGTCCTATCACAGCCCTTATATGTTTCTTAACCATTCACTCTCCTTATTTATCCATTTCCCTTTAATCTAAAGCATATAGCCATGAGAACTAGACGTTAAATGGTTATACATGTATAAACAGTTGTATTAGTTCTGCAGACAAAGTTTTCTAAACTTAGAAATGAAATTACACTAAAATATCTCTTTCTTGAAATCGAGAAATGCACCACTTTAGTCTTAGTATCGGAATATAATTGTTACATGTTTTAAATAAGTGATGGCGATATAATTGCACCAAAAAGAACATAATATATATAATAACGGAGATAAAGCAGATCCTTGTGGAACTCCAGAACGAAAGAAATGGAAAAGGACATATTAGCGCTGACAAATTTATTTTTACTTACTTCAACAGAACAGTCATAAAGTACATTTGTTATAGATAATGTTAACTGTGATACTTTATTCCCCATTAAGATCATACGGGAAGAATGGTGGAAAGAAATATCTCCACGTTTTATTGTTGGCAATACTTTGTGTTCCTCTTTCTGAGTCTTTTATTTAGACTTTGTGTGAACTAGAAATCTTCACAAAATTTGAATACTTCGTATGAGTATCTTAGTGAACGCCCCAACCTTTTTTGTAGCCTTCCATGTCAAGTACTATACCTGCTGATATGTGGGTTTATGTATTTTTAATTGAAAGTGTAATTACCGAATTTTATTTCTACAAACTTAAGAACTTTCAACACCTAAGTGAATTACAGCGCACCGTTTTCTTTTCCTTTCTAGGTCAGAAAAATGCTGAAAAACATTTAATTATTTTACATTAAATATCTAAATATTAATTTCATATCCGTAACCTCAAGGGATTGCAACACATGAGCATTTTCTTCTAATAGTTGCAACCATATTTCGCTCACTTCAAACTTCAACTCCTGTTTCTTCATTCTAGGTCAAGCAAAAATATAATAAACAAAACATACTGAAACATACTGAAACAAAACATAATAAACAAAACATATTAAGGAATTCCGTAGTATGAACAGCTTATAATAATTGCTACACCTTTTCGCTCCCTCCAAGCCTAACTTCCAAAGTCTTTCCTTAGTGGAAACTTGTGCTACAAATCATATTCCCTGTCCAAATTTCAAGTTCATAGCTTAAGCAGTTTGCCTTAGGTGTTGATCAATCCGTCAGCTAGTCAGTCACTTAAGTGCACATAATGTATACCGTTGTCTTTTAGCTCTTATGGTCCTCGCCTGGACAAAACAACACCCCTCGCGGCCAAATATATCGTTTGACCGAAATCTCGCGTAGCTAATATCTTGCTGCCCAAAATCTCGCGTGACCAAAATGTCTAACTAACTAACTAACTAACTCTATGGCCTATGGAACCCGGAGGTTCAGTGCCGCGTTCACAAAAGCTCTCCACTGACTTCTATCCTTAGCTAATTGCATCCAGTTTCTACTTTGTATTCCTATCTCTGCGAGATCCATCTTAATATTGTCCTCCCATCTGCGCCTAGATCTTCTTAATGGTCGTTTTCCGATTGGTCTTCCAGTCAAGACTTTGAAAGCGTTTCTACTTTCTTCCATTCTAGCTACATGACCTGCCCACCTAAGCCTCCTAGACTTGACGACCCTAACAATGTTGGGTAAACCGTATAAACTATGTAGTTCCTCGTTATGAAGCTTCCGCCATTCCCCATTCTCGTTCCTCTTGGGTCCGAATATTCTTCTCAGGATCCTGTTCTCAAATACTTTCAGTCTATGTTCTTCCCTCAGAGTAAGCGACCATGTTTCACAACCATACAGAACAACAGGCATGATTATCGTTTTATATATTTTAAGCTTCAAATTCCTCGACAGAATTCGCGACGACAAGAGATTTTGAACCGATTAGTAACACGAATTCCCTGCTTTTAGTCGACATTTAATTTCTTCGTGAATATGATTTTCGTCTGTTAATATTGATCCTAAATATATGAAAGTATCCACTTTATCAAAAGCATTATTTAATATTTTAACGCCTCCACAATTTGCCGTATTACGGTCCCGACGCACTTCCATGTATTTAGTTCTCTCTGCATTTACTTCTAAACCCATGTCCCTGCAAGCGTTTAATAAGATTTCTGCATTTATTTCTACTGTTCTCCTATCATCCCCTATTAAATTTACATCATCAGCATACGCCATAACCTGGTGAATTCCGTTCAACTCTAGGCCCTGGTTGCTATCTTTGATTTTCCTTATGGCGTATTCCAGCACAAAGTTAAATAATAATGGCGACAACGCATCTCCTTGTTTCAGGCCATTTTCGACGTGGAAGCTCCTGGACAAAAATTTTCCTACCCGTACTTTACTTTGGGATTCACTTAAACATATCTTAATTAATCTAATTAGCTTTCTCGGTATTCCAAGTTCTGTAAGAACGTTGTATAATGTTTCTCTCCTAACCGAGTTGTAAGCCTTTCTAAAATCAATAAATAGTTGATGTACCGGGGTATTGTATTCCCACTTCTTTTCGAGTATTTGGCGAATGGTAAATATTTGGTCGATAGTTGATCGATTTCGTCTAAATCCGCACTGATAATCTCCAATAATTTCATCTGCGTATGGGGTCAATCTTGCTAACAGAATATTTGAAAGGATTTTATAGGATGTTGACAGAAGAGAAATGCCTCGATAATTATTACAGTCAGTTTTGTCGCCTTTCTTGTGAATTGGAACAATGATTGATTCTTTCCACTCTTGTGGCAATTCTTCCTTGTTCCAGATAAGGAGAATGAGTTTGTGTATCTCGTTCCACAATTTTTCGCCTCCAGCTAAAATTAACTCAGCCGGAATTTCATCTACACCCAGAGATTTGTGTTTCTTCAATTTCTTTATAGCGGCTTCCACTTCTATTCGATTGGGTTCTGGAATATACGGTTCTGCGGTGAGTATCTCCTTTTCTCCACGCACATTAGTTTTTGGCTGCGTGTTCAGCAAATCGTTAAAGAAATCTTTCCATCTATTTAAGAGGCTATCCGTATCGGTGAGAACTGTTCCGTCAGATTTCTTTAATATATAAGCACGAGATTGATAGCCTTTCTTAAATTCGCTGATCCCCTTATACATGTCCCGAATATTTTTATTTTTACTATTATCTTCAAGTTCCTTAATTTTAGCTTTCAAAAAATCCCATTTCTTTGTTCTAAAAGTTTTGGAAGTTTCCCGCCTGATATCTGCGAAATTTTGTGTAGTTGTTTCATTCGGATTTTGTAGCCACCGTAATTTTGCCTGTTTTCTCTTCTCTGCTAGTTTAATGCATTCTTGGTCGAACCATGGTTTGTTCCTACGTATTTCCGCGTGTCCCAATTTTTCTGTTGCTGAACTTTTAATGCTATCTCTAATTTCAATCCAAGTATCCTCAACACTAGTGCACTCCGAGTCTTCTAAAACCGAGAATCTATTCGAAACTTCAATCTGGTATTCCTCTCTTATCTGGCTCTCTTCTAATTTCTTTAAATTAAATCTCTCCGTTTTCGGACATTGAATATTACCTTTATTCAACGATAATCTCTCCCGTATTATCGCTACTACCAGGTAGTGATTAGTGTCACAATCAGCCCCTCTAAACGACCGGACGTCAATTATGCTAGATTGTCTTCTTCTATCTACTAAAACGTGATCAATTTGATTATGTGTTTTTCCGTCTGGTGATGTCCAAGTGTATTTATGAACGTCGCGATGTGGGAATTTTGTACTCTTCACGATTAGGTTTTTGGATGTTGCAAAGTTCACGAGTCTAACACCGTTGTCATTACTTTCTTTATGCAAACTTTCGTTCCCTATAATCGGTTTGAAAATATCCTCTCGTCCTACCTTCGCATTAAAATCCCCTAATAGAATCTTCATATGGTATCCCGGGAGTTGGTCAAATATCCGTTCCACTTCTTCGTAAAAACTATCTTTTATATCGTCACCCTTATCTTCAGTTGGAGCATGTACATTTAAAACAATAATATCACACCACCGTCCCTTAAGAGTAATAAAAGAAAGTCTGTCAGTAACAAATTCAACCCGTTTAATTGCTGGTAATATTCGTTTGTGAACGAAAAGCCCTGTTCCTAACTGGTGATTTTTATTTCCTTCCCCGTAAAAGAACGTAAAATTTCCGGAATTCTCAGATCCATTTCCTTCCCACCTTCCATTTCCTTCCAAAATGTCACGGGTCAAAATCTCGTCTCACCCGAAATTTTGCCGCGGTCCAGCGAGATTTTCGCTTGCGAGAGTTTGAGTGGCGAGGTTTTGGCACGCGAGAGTTTGTCCGTATACCATAGAGGACGCTAAAGTGCTTCGTGTCGGGCGCAAAAAAAATTATGCTTCATGAAAAATGACTATTATTGTTAGACGTTCGTAAAGTAAATTTATTTCTTTTGGTATTTATCATAGGAATCCTTCATTGCTGTGTATTTTGGTTGCTTAACCAAGGATAAGATAATGCACATACACTAATAACAAACAAAGATTTCACAAACAACTGCAGCAATATCACTACAGAATTAGTGATGATATGTATCTCGGAGCTCTACTATACATTGCATAGTGTGATGAGTAGGAATTTCTGACAAGCAATTATCAGATACAATTTTCACATTCTACTAAGGTGATCTTTCTTCCCGTAAACCTTTCTTTCAAGTTAGCTTGTGATGGCTTTCAGATCGCTTCCCTCTATTTGTTTCTATCTTATTTCATATCCGCTGTGACCGCATACTGAAGCATACAGTTCTTAAGCATAATATCCCTGCTTCTTCCTTGATCGGCTTCGCGCTTGTTTCCTATGCACTTTTATATCATTCACTCCGAAGGGGGAGCGTTGTTGTGTATTCCAAAGGTCTTCTTCTTGCATGCCCAAAGCTATCTCAGTCTGCTTTCATGCGGTTTTGCTACTATTGGCATCACATTTACTACTCTCTGGTTCACTTCATTCTTAATGTTGTCCTTCCGCGTCATTCCACACATCCACCGCAGTATTTTAATTTCCGTAACACGGAATTTCTGTTCCTCTCTCTTCTTTGTTGTCCAACATTCCGTTCCGTATAATAAGACAGCTCTCACTACTATTTTGTAAACTTTAATTTTCAGGCGTATTGGTACCATATGCTCACACAATTTTTCTGCCGTTCCTCTCCATTTTGTACAACCGTTGCTAATTCTGCTGTTTACATATTCTATTTCTGCATTTTTGGCAATATTGATCTCAATTACTTGATTTTCTCATTACCACACCTTGTATTTCCAATCATATTTTCGTATTCTCGATTACATTTTTACTGAAAGAAAAATGTAAATATTCTATCTTGGTTTTACTAGTTCTAAGCCTCTTTCTACCCAATGTTCCTGTCCAGGGATCTAATTTCTCTGGCAATGCTGCCTTGGTCACAGTCACCAGAACGATGTTGTTCGCAAATAACACAGTCTCTTGCCTATTCTTTCTAAGCTCTTCCATCACAATTGCAAAAAATGTATGGGCTAAGATTAGATCTCATGATGAAGTCTCACTTTAACTAGGATCTCTTCTGTTATCCCGCACGCACTATTCACTTCTGTCCTACATCCATTATACATAAAGTGATCACGTAATAACATATAGAAATAATATTTGTAAGGTAGGTGCAGGTAAATACGGCATATTAAGAGTGTTTGATATTTTGTGGCCTTAAGTTTCATGAAACACAAAGAACAAGGCATGTGCGTTGCAGAGTAGCCTTTTCTGTGTGTAGAAGAAAATGAGGAATTGATGTGACTCACTTCTATTTTGTATCCAAGGTAAAAGAAAAAAGTGTTATAAAGTGGCGTATTTATCAACACGTGCAGGTAATTACGCCAAGTTTAGGATACTACTAGAAACCTGTAATAAATCTTGCAACCGCTTACGTCGTCTGTATTATACAAACTCAAATATTACTACATAACATGGCTGAAGCAAAAAAGAAAAAAAAATAGAATAACCAAATCGCAAGATGAAGATAAAAAGATAAAATGTAAAAACTATAATCTCCAAAGTTGAAATGAAGTTCCAAACTGAAAAGTTTTATTCCATAAGAAGATAAACAAACAGTGCCACTGTACTGAGACTTATAAAAACTACACCGATATTACATGGAACATGTGGGACAAACAAAAACATCTTTGTTTTCTGCAGTCAGTCCTGTACAAGCCCTGGCATATTTTGCTGCACCATGCATAATATTGATTTAGTAGCCATGGAATCACAAATACTGAAATTACACTTACAAAACAAAGTGTTCCTAGACGGACACGAAATAAGGAGTACATTGCTATAAATAATCGGCAACGTTTTGAGTTAGCACTGTGCTAATAATGGATTGTTACCTCTATTGAAATAATAACGTCCTTCCACGGAACCTTTCCGAAGCAAACAACACTGCTGGCGTGGCGGTCTCAGTGCTGTCTCCCAGAGTATTTGTCAAATCGAGTTTGTTCAAGACAGTGGTGTGTATTGGAGGCGCATTCGATCAGATTTCTTCGGAAAGGTTCCAGCAGTAAACATTTGGCGTATTTAGCTGGATTGGCGTATATACCTACAGCTACCTTATGTGTTGTCTAATGATCTGTGCAACCAGGACCATTCATGACGTGGGATAGAGAGCAAATGGGAGTTGAGTTGAAATATGCTCGAGCATTTATCAATAGCCATTTACCAAAACTTCAAGATGCATATTTATTCAATGGTAAGAAAATTATTGGAAGAAAAGTCGATAAGACTAAAGCATTTGTATCAGGAAGGACAGGCAGAGCTCAGACCTGTAATCTAACAAATATATTAATAGAATATGCGCAGATCGAACCAAAATGTGCAGTCACTTCAAAATACCATCACAGATTTATTTAACTGAAACGTACTGAAATGGAGATGCAAATTTTCAAATGACGACAGCTGATCATACTACGTAACTTTTTCTATGGCCTATGGAACCCAGAGGTTCAATACCGTGTTCACAAAAGTTTTGCATCGACTTCTGTTTCCAAAATAGCTAACAGGTTATATTTTTGCGAGATCATTCTTAATATAGTCCTCCCACCTGCACTTAGGTCTTTCGTAATGGTCGTTTTCCGATTGAATTTCCCGTTAAAACATTGAAAGCATTCCTATTTTCTTTTATTCTGACTACATGACCTGCCCAGCTAAGACTGTTAGACTTGATGACCCTAACGAAGTTTGGAAACAGAGTAAATTATGCAGTTTTTCGTTATGAAGTTTCTTTCATTCCCGTTCTCTATTTTGTCTAATCACTGTTCAACATCGAATTTCTTTCCTGAAAGCTAATAGGCGATTCTGAAAGTTTTTTTCCACTGAATTCGAAAATAATAATAGTTTTTGCGTATCAGATCTCAATTTTGGAAAACCCTGAAAATGTAATTACAAGTTTCTACATCCTGGGACTAATTTGGATTTATTAAACATATACTTTTTATAATGATTATATATATATAACTAACTAACTAACTCTATGGCCTATGGAACCCGGAGGTTCAGTGCCGCGTTCACAAAAGCTCTCCACTGACTTCTATCCTTAGCTAATTGCATCCAGTTTCTACTTTGTATTCCTATCTCTGCGAGATCCATCTTAATATTGTCCTCCCATCTGCGCCTAGGTCTTCCTAATGGTCGTTTTCCTATGGGTCTACCAGTCAAGACTTTGAAAGCGTTTCTACTTTCTTCCATTCTAGCTACATGACCTGCCCACCTAAGCCTCCTAGACTTGACGACTCTAACAATGTTGGGTAAACCGTATAAACTATGTAGTTCCTCGTTATGAAGCTTCCGCCATTCCCCATTCTCGTTCCTCTTGGGTCCGAATATTCTTCTCAGGATCCTGTTCTCAAATACTTTCAGTCTATGTTCTTCCCTCAGAGTAAGCGACCATGTTTCACAACCATACAGAACAACAGGCATGATTATCGTTTTATATATTTTAAGCTTCAAATTCCTCGACAGAATTCGCGACGACAAGAGATTTTGAACCGAATAGTAACACGAATTCCCTGCTTTTAGTCGACATTTAATTTCTTCGTGAATATGATTTTCGTCTGTTAATATTGATCCTAAATATTTGAAAGTATCCACTTTATCAAAAGCATTATTTAATATTTTAACGCCTCCACAATTTGCCGTATTACGGTCCCGACGCACTTCCATGTATTTAGTTTTCTCCGCATGTACTTCTAAACCCATGTCCCTGCAAGCGTTTAATAAGATCTCTGCATTTATTTCTATTGTTCTCCTATCATCCCCTATTAAATTTACATCATCAGCATATGCCATAACCTGGTGAATGCCGTTCAACTCTAGGCCCTGGTTGCTATCTTTGATTTTCCTTATGGCGTCCTTATGCTATCTTTGAATAAGCACAAAGTTAAATAATAATGGCGACAACGCATCTCCTTGTTTCATTCCATTTTCGACGTGGAAGCTCCTGGACAAAAATTTTCCTACCCGGACTTTACTTTGGGATTCACTTAAACATATCTTAATTAATCTAATTAGCTTTCTCGGTATTCCAAGTTCTGTAAGAACGTTGTATAATGTTTCTCTCCTAACCGAGTCGTAAGCCTTTCTAAAATCAATAAATAGTTGATGTACCGGGGTATTGTATTCCCACTTCTTTTCGAGTATTTGGCGAATGGTAAATATTTGATCGATAGTTGATCGATTTTGTCTAAATCCGCACTGATAATCTCCAATAATTTCATCTGCGTATGGGGTCAATCTTGCTAACAGAGTATTTGAAAGGATTTTATAGTATGTTGACAGAAGAGAAATGCCTCGATAATTATTACAGTCAGTTTTGTCGCCTTTCTTGTGAATTGGAACAATGATTGATTCTTTCCACTCTTGTGGCAATTCTTCCTTGTTCCAGATAAGGAGAATGAGTTTGTGTATCTTGTTCCACAATTTTTCGCCTCCAGCTAAAATTAACTCAGCCGGAATTTCATCTATACCCGGAGATTTGTGTTTCTTTAATTTCTTTATAGCGGCTTCCACTTCTATTCGATTGGGTTCTGGAATATACGGTTCTGCGGTGTGTATCTCCTTTTCTCCACGCACATTAGTTTTTGGCTGCGTGTTCAGCAAATCGTCAAAGAAATCTTTCCATCTATTTAAGAGGCTATCCGTATCGGTGAGAACTGTTCCGTCAGATTTCTTTAACATATAAGCACGAAGTTGATAGCCTTTATTAAATTCGCTGATCCCCTTATACATGTCCCGAATATTTTTATTTTTACTATTATCTTCATGTTCCTTAATTTTAGCTTTCAAAAAATTCCGTTTCTTTGTTCTAAAAGTTTTGGAAGTTTCCCGCCTGATATGTGCGAAATTTTGTGTAGTTGTTTCATTCGGATTTTGTAGCCACCGTAATTTTGCCTCTTTTCTCTTCTCTGCTATATATATACTGCACACAGCATACGTTATTCACACATTGCAAAATATAAAATACAAACGATCATTAATGGAAAATACATTACTTCTAGACACCGCCGTAGACAAAAATTGAAAATATGTTGCGGGGAAAGGTAGAAATTTTACCGTCGAGCCTACACCTGGCAACTTCGGACGGCGGTGAAACAACTGAGCATCAATATTGTATGTTTACTTCCTTGCTTGTTGGTGTGATGAGCTGTATTTTCTCTTGACGTACTTTGCTAACAGAAGATAAACAACATTGAAATGTGTGTTCTTGCGACTCATAAGTTGTGGATCTTTTGTTGTAAACTGGGCAAAATCTGAAAACGTTGTTGTGTTTTGTGTTTTATAGAGGTACTAACTAACTAACTAACTCTATGGCCTATGGAACCCGGAGGTTCAGTGCCGCGTTCACAGAAGCTCTCCACTGACTTCTATCCTTAGCTAATTGCATCCAGTTTCTACTTTGTATTCCTATCTCTGCGAGATCCATCTTAATATTGTCTTCCCATCTGCGCCTAGGTCTTCCTAATGGTCGTTTTCCTATGGGTCTACCAGTCAAGACTTTGAAAGCGTTTCTACTTTCTTCCATTCTAGCTACATGACCTGCCCACCTAAGCCTCCTAGACTTGACGACTCTAACAATGTTGGGTAAACCGTATAAACTATGTAGTTCCTCGTTATGAAGCTTCCGCCATTCCCCATTCTCGTTCCTCTTGGGTCCGAATATTCTTCTCAGGATCCTGTTCTCAAATACTTTCAGTCTATGTTCTTCCCTCAGAGTAAGCGACCATGTTTCACAACCATACAGAACAACAGGCATGATTATCGTTTTATATATTTTAAGCTTCAAATTCCTCGACAGAATTCGCGACGACAAGAGATTTTGAACCGAATAGTAACACGAATTCCCTACTTTTAGTCGACATTTAATTTCTTCGTGAATATGATTTTCGTCTGTTAATATTGATCCTAAATATTTGAAAGTATCCACTTTATCAAAAGCATTATTTAACATTTTAACGCCTCCACAATTTGCCGTATTACGGTCCCGACGCACTTCCATGTATTTAGTTTTCTCTGCATTTACTTCTAAGCCCATGTCCCTGCAAGCGTTTAATAAGATCTCTGCATTTATTTCTACTGTTCTCCTATCATCCCCTATTAAATTTACATCATCAGCATATGCCATAACCTGGTGAATGCCGTTCAACTCTAGGCCCTGGTTGCTATCTTTGATTTTCCTTATGGCGTATTCAAGCACAAAGTTAAATAATAATGGCGACAACGCATCTCCTTGTTTCATTCCATTTTCGACGTGGAAGCTCGTGGACAAAAATTCTCCTACCCGGACTTTACTTTGGGATTCACTTAATCATATCTTAATTAATCTAATTAGCTTTCTCGGTATTCCAAGTTCTGTAAGAACGTTGTATAATGTTTCTCTCCTAACCGAGTCGTAAGCCTTTCTAAAATCAATAAATAGTTGATGTACCGGGGTATTGTATTCCCACTTCTTTTCGAGTATTTGGCGAATGGTAAATATTTGATCGATAGTTGATCGATTTCGTCTAAATCCGCACTGATAATCTCCAATAATTTCATCTGCGTATGGGGTCAATCTTGCTAACAGAATATTTGAAAGGATTTTATAGGATGTTGGCAGAAGAGAAATGCCTCGATAATTATTACAGTCAGTTTTGTCGCCTTTCTTGTGAATTGGAACAATGATTGATTCTTTCCACTCTTGTGGCAATTCTTCCTTGTTCCAGATAAGGAGAATGAGTTTGTGTATCTTGTTCTACAATTTTTCGCCTCCAGCTAAAATTAACTCAGCCGGAATTTCATCTACACCCGGAGATTTGTGTTTCTTCAATTTCTTTATAGCGGCTTCCACTTCTATTCGATTGGGTTCTGGAATATACGGTTCTGCGGTGTGTATCTCCTTTTCTCCACGCACATTAGTTTTTGGCTGCGTGTTCAGCAAATCGTCAAAGAAATCTTTCCATCTATTTAAGAGGCTATCCGTATCGGTGAGAACTGTTCCGTCAGATTTCTTTAATATATAAGCACGAGGTTGATAGCCTTTCTTAAATTCGCTGATCCCCTTATACATGTCCCGAATATTTTTATTTTTACTATTATCTTCACGTTCCTTAATTTTAGCTTTCAAAAAATTCCGTTTCTTTGTTCTAAAAGTTTTGGAAGTTTCCCGCCTGATATCTGCGAAATTTTGTGTAGTTGTTTCATTCGGATTTTGTAGCCACCGTAATTTTGCCTGTTTTCTCTTCTGTGCTAGTTTAATGCATTCTTGGTCGAACCATGGTTTGTTCCTACGTATTTCCGCGTTTCTATTGCTGAACTTTTAATGCTATCTCTAATTTCAATCCAAGTATCCTCAACACTAGTGCATTCCGAGTCTTCTAAAACTGCGAATCTATTCGAAACTTCAATCTGGTATTCCTCTCTTACTTGGCTCTCTTCTAATTTCTTTAAATTAAATCTCTCCGTTTTCGGACATTGAATATTACCTTTATTCAACGATAATCTCCCCCGTATTATCGCTACTACCAGGTAGTGATCAGTGCCACAATCAGCCCCTCTAAACGACCGGACGTCAATTATGCTAGATTGTCTTCTTCTATCTACTAAAACGTGATCAATTTGATTATGTGTTTTTCCGTCTGGTGATGTCCAAGTGTATTTATGAACGTCGCGATGTAGGAATTTTGTACTCTTCACGATTAGGTTTTTGGATGTTGCAAAGTTCACGAGTCTAACACCTTTGTCATTACTTTTCTTATGCAAACTTTCGTTCCCTATAATCGGTTTGAAAATATCCTCTCGTCCTACCTTCGCATTGAAATCCCCTAATAGAATCTTCATATGGTATCGCGGGAGTTGGTCAAATATCCGTTCCATTTCTTCGTAAAAACTATCTTTTATATCGTCACCGTTATCTTCAGTTGGAGCATGTACATTTAAAACAATAATATCACACCACCGTCCCTTAGGAGTAATAAAAGAAAGTCTGTCAGTAACAAATTCAACCCATTTAATTGCTGGTAATATTCGTTTGTGAACGAAAAACCCTGTTCCTAACTGGTGATTTTTATTTCTTTCCCCGTAAAAGAACGTAAAATTTCCGGAATTCTCAGATCCATTTCCTTCCCACCTAACTTCCTGAACTCCTACTAAGTCCATCCTGTATTTCTCTAACTCACTCGTTACAGATTTTAACGCGCCTGCCCTAATTTTGAAAATACCTACGAAGTGCAAAAATGATCCTGACAACTTCTGTTATGTGTTTGGACGGATAACTCCAAAACCGAAGGTTTCTAAGATAACACCTGCTGTGGAAAAAGGCGTATAAATTGTATTTTTCATCGAAAATTGACGTAGACAAACCCTGGGCACCGCAATTTTGTTGTAAATACTGTGCAGTAAAGCTGAGGGGCTGGTTACGTGGTTCTCACAAGTGTATGCCATTTGCTACATCAATGTTATAATTTGAATCACGTGTTCATGTACACGACTGTTACTTTTGTCTCTCAAATGTAAAGGGAATAACGTCCAAGGGTAAACAATCAGTACAATACCCAAACCTACAATCAGGAAGAAGACCAATCCCACATGGTAAATATTTTCCTGTGCCAGTGCCTCAGACGTATGGACTGTAGACAGCAGTGATGTTGATGAAAGTTAATATGTTATGAATACTGAAAGTGAAGACCCTACATACAGTGCATGTACCAGAGTCACATTTGATAACGCAAGAAGAACTGAACGACCTTATTAGAGACTTGAACCTACCCAAACAACAAGCTAAACTCTTAGCTTCAAGACTTCAAGGTTGGAATCTTCTTCAAAAGGAAACGAAAGTGACATTTTACCGTGACAGACAGCATGATTTCCTCAAATTTTATAGCAGTATTGATGATTGCATATATTGTACTGATGTGGAAGAACTGATGCAGACATTACAAATAAGGGGGCGGGTGGTGTTTATTCTTGGAATCGTCAAAAGCAAGTATAAAGTATGTTCTCATCCACAACGGTAATACGTACCCTTCCATTCCAATTGGATATTCCGTGAATTTGAAGGAGATGTATCAAAATGTGAAACTCCTTTTCGAAAAAGTGAGGTATGTTTAACATCAGTGGAACATATGTGGCAACTTGAAGGTGATTGATTTGGTGTTAGAGCTATACAAAGTATTGTTTTCTGTGTGAGTGTGACAGTAGAGCAAGGGATCTGCACTATACACAAAGAAAATGGCCTACTCGTACATTCCTCACTCCCGGAATTAAGAATATGAAAGAGAAACCCTTTGTTGATAGCAAGAAAATTTTTCTGCCTCCCCTGCACATTAAATTAGGCCTTATGAAGGTGTTAATGAAAGGGTAGGAAATCGAACGACAAGGATTTAAGTATCTCCAAGAAAAGTTCCCAAAAATATCAGATCCTAAACTAAAAGAAGATGTATTCTTGGTCCCCAGATACGTCAATTGATTAAAGATGACATGTTCGAATCAAAACTGAGTGAGGTGGAACGGAAAAACTTAAATTAATTTAAGAGTGTCTCAGAAAACTTTCTGGGAAATAACAAAAGTGCTAACTATGTGCAACTAGTAGAGAAGTTGTCAAATCTGCACACTATGGGATGGAACATGTCACTGAAAGTGCATTTTCTACACAGGCACCTGTCTTTCTTTCCCGAAAATCGAGGATCTGTGTCTGAGGAGCACGGTGAGACGTCTCACCAATCCATTCAGACCCTGGAGCAGCGGTACAAAGGAAAATCTTGTGTGTCAATGCTCGCAGATTTTTGCTGGAACTTGGCACATGACACGCTCCCCACATCACACAAGAGGCAAGCTTCATAAATGTTTCTTTTCGTTTGAGCGCCAATGTATAAATCTGATGTACATACAAAATGTCGCATTTGTTTTTACAAATCTGGCATTTTTTCGCATTTTGGACTATACATTTGCGCATTTTGTCGCCAAGTAAATTAGTTTACAAAGATTAAATACACAATATTATACAAACTCTAATATAGGCTTAATATACGTACTACCAACTTTCGAAAAATCCCTTGCACTTATTCATTCTTTGTCAGTCTGATATGAATGGAAATGCCACGAAATACAAATATATACATTTTCGTTTATGCTTTTGAGATCCAGATGTGGCACGTATGTATTGTTTTTCAACATCTCGTTTTTACATCGAAGTCACAATATTTATTAAAATTCATACTTTAAAATTCATTCATTTTAATCTTTGTTTACAAATTTCTCAACGTCCAGACCTGATACACCATATCTGACCGGATTCGTAATCAGAAGGTAAAAACTATAAAGAACACCTACTTTCATTCAGGGAAGAGAACAAAGTGAAAATTTATAGGACAGCGATTGATCTATCAGTCATAATATATGACAAAGCGAGGTCGTAGAAAATGTCAATGTTTTAGTTTTTTAAAATTTACTCAGAAATAATATATTTCCAATGTATTTCTTTCTTATTTTCTGGCATTAAAATGTCATATTGTTGTTTAACTTTTTTTTTTGTATTTAAAGTTTGGTTTATTATAATTATCAATTTTTCACATCATTTAATGCTATTAACAATATTAAATTTTTTGACGTATTTGTATTAAATTTTTATAATGATGAACAAGAAACAATTTATCATGAATTACAAAAAAAAATATAGTAATACACATAAACAGATATAAACAGTATAAATAAAACAAAGTCGGAAACAAGAAATATTAAATCAGAAATAATTATATAATTATAACGTCAAAAGAAAACTATAGTCCTTCAGAGTAGAAACACCTCATCCAGTTCCTTGCCAGGTGGTAAAGTACCAAGGACCGATGAGACGTTACCACGTTGGATAGAAACGGATATGCGCTGTATTAGATAAGATGTGGAACGAACTTCGCCGGAAACACAAGAAATGCGTCTTCCTACTTCCCTAATGAATTCAAGACTTCTTGCACCCCAAGCACCACTGGTTTCAATAGCGATTGGAGTGAAAACAAACTTTTCGAGAAGGTTTTTGTATTTTCTTTGCTTTTCAGCTTCTCTGCGATTAGCAACAGCTCCAGCGTTCATTACTGACAGAGGGAGACTTGAATTAGCGTATGTATCAGCGCATGTGAAGTCACACAATAAACATTTACCTCTCATCTATGGAACCAGTGTCATCCCATCCGGTCGCTTTCCATCCGAACGACAACAACCAGAAGGTTCCCGTATTGAAGGAAACCCAGCTGTGTTGAGGGCTCCTAGTATTATATCATTTACAGAGGAATGTCGGGCGAATCTACCAGCGCTCTTCATGCATGAAAGGCCGTGCAGGCCACGTTGGTTAACCTCATTCCCACAAGCTGGACAGCGATGAGGCTCACAAACTGCTAAGCCTAAACGTAAGCTGTTTAACTATGTTGTTCATTTAGTAATAGTGAGTTGTCTGTTAGTGTATGCTACTATAGGCAATGGTAGGTTCTTTGAGTTCTTAAAAAAACTATTTCTTCATCGCAGGCCTGTATCCAGGGGGGTCTAGGGGGGCCGTTCCCCTAAATTTTTGCTGGTCCCTTAAAAGTTTTACAGTAGGCTTGCAAAAGAACTATAATATGGTGATGAATTATCATATGGTTGGATCGGGCAACCCTAACTTCAGCCGCCCCTTCCCCTAAGTTTTTGGGCTGGCTACGTGCCTGCTTCATCGGTATTGCATATATTTGGGGAATGTTCTTGTAAAAGTTGAAGAAGAACCGAATATTTGTGGAAATTTGATTTAATGAAAAGTCAAAAAACTGTAACACACTATAAGATCAGGATCAAGAAATACACAGCCCAACGAGAGAAAAATAGCATACTAGTGAAGCAGTCAGATTTGAAATTCACTTTAACAATATTACGAAGTTACTTATTTCTTAATATGTTTCTTAATTATTTCGTAGCATTAATCATGTACAGAAATCATGTCGCTAAAAAAAATACATGTATGTTCCTAAATATATGTATGCAAATTTGCAAGCAAGTGGTAAGTATGAAAGTTGAGTTAATTTTCAGTTTAGCGTTCCATTCAGCAGCGAGGATATATGAGACGTGAACTTAGTGATTAACGTGTAATCCGAACCACATGAGCTCCGTCGGGAATCGAACACAGGTCTCACACGCCAAAGGTGAGTACGCTAACCGCTTAGCCATGAAGGACCTCGCAAGTATGAAAAGTTTCAAATCAAGGAGTGGAGTTAAAATACATGAAATGCAGCATGTATTGTTGCGTTTAGAGGCGGATCTAGCCGGGGGACGGGAGCGTAGGTCCCCAACTTTTTTAAGTGAAAAATAATTCAAGCTATTATTTATATTTTTTTTGAGAGTTTATAATAAACTCATGATATACCTATCACCAATAGCGTATTTAAGGGGGGACTTCCAGGCTTAAACCCCAGCGAAATTTTATTTACTATATTAGAGTAAATGAAATATCTTACAGAATTTTCATATTTCCAGAAATAAAGTTAGCAAAGCCTCCCCCGAAACAAAATCGTAAACACGCCACTGACCTATTACAGTCAGGGTTGTGGTTACTCCCCCCAGTTTTTACTTTCTAGATCCGCCTATTGTTGTGTTCTTAGAAATATTTATCCCAAACATCATTTATGCATTATAAAACGCATTTTCTTGGCATTCTTTTTAAAGAAATTCAAGAAATAAATCATGGTGCTAAAGCCCTTATGGGATCAGAATACATAAGTAGACCCTACGTTATTTCTCTTCTACCGTTAAAATTTTAAATTTGTTTGTTCGAAATATTTGTATTAATCTTAAAAATTAAATACATTTTAAAACAATAATAGGGCCTACTATACAAAGCTTTCACTCTCTACAAAATTCCTGTAGAAACGGTGTACCATATATATTATCAAAAATTAATGGCTCAGAATGTCTTCATTACGTGCTTGATTTACAAAATTAAAAACATACCTATTGTGTTTTTCAATACTTCTTGCAAAAATTTGTTATTTTTGCAAGAAGTATTGAAAAACAACGCCGAAGGTTAATATATATGGATCACATTGTTCATGCCATAGTGGCATGTTAGAATTAAAATTTTGTCCTCTGAGTTTTGTTGAGTCCACTCAGGCGAGCAGTCAGAACTTTTTTGTTGGGAGGAATCCAATCTGTTTTGAAGGGTCTAATACGTCTATGTAGTACTGAACCTCTGTTATTCTGCACTCGACAAGAAGTAGTTGTTAATCAATGCCACCTATCGTCTCAGAAAAATATATAGAGCTAGATCATTTTTATAATAAAAGAATGAGTACAGACGAAGCATAAAGACAAATCGTTACGCTACGTCAATCATTTCTCTGTTGAACAAGTAGGAGTTGTGTACTGTGCAAGTGTGCATGCATAAACTTGAAAAGCGACAATTGTGTGAAGCAAAATAGGGTTCACTTGAGCAGATGGTTCTACTGAAAACAAAATTTATAGGTAAAATACGATGTGAAACACATTTCGTAAAAGAAGCAGAGTGTGAATATAAGTAATTTCTGTCAGTACACAGCATATTGAAATAAATTTGGAATGAAAGTAGTGAAAGTATTCTAAGTGTAACTATTTACTGAGGCGGAAGGCGGAAGAATACAAGAATGCGAAGAAGAGGAAATAAACGGCGGAAATGTTATGTTCGTGTTAGCAATGGACCTTAGCGATGGATGCAATACAAACATACGGTTTTACTACAAAGAATTGTGTGATAAAGAACGTTATATTACCTGATATAAAGTTTTAGCAGCGTCATGGTATGTTGAAACGTAAAATCAACTGTGCGAAATGTGGAAAGGAAGAAAACATTCAGAACAGACGAATTTCTCCTCGCAGCGGGCCAGTTGTACCCGGAAAAGCAGGAAGCTATTTTGAAGGTACGAATAATTACAATTATTTAAGAGTTTTTGAAGGTAAAAATTATTGCGGATATTTTATGTATTTTTTCCACTATCCTCGTTTATGCATATGCCTCCCGTCGCTGATACACCTGCTCCTTACGGACGCATCCCCTTGCTCCGCTCGGGCCTCCCTCCTGCGCTCCTACGCTGACTCGGTTAGATAGCATTCCTGCGTTTTAGTGGCGACCTAGCATAAGTTGGATCGTGGTTTATGAACTAGCTCCTTATTTAGAGAATGTTCTGCAAAGATAAACCGCGTAATGCAATAAATGTGTGAAAATTTGGTAGTATTGTCTGCTCGAGTAATGGCGCAAAATATATGGCGGTTTTAGATTAAATGGAAAATAGCTTGTATTTAAAGAATGTTCCCTACTCAGTTTTATTCTGAAGAGATTTTCTTTCTTACTCCTGAGCAACAATTTAACTCTTAACAGCATTGCAATGCAAACGACGAAAGTGAATGGATTTCCATAAGCTAGTGAATGGATTTTCTTCCTTGGAAAATGTTTTGTTTAAAAGATATTAAAATAACGTGAATTCTACTCAGACATGCACAAAGTTGAGGGAACATACTGTTCCATTTTTTCCATTGATAAATCGCCCCTGAGTGTTTAGTTATCTAATGCAGCTTTCATGCAACTACATATTGGTTAAAATGGAGTTACCGTGGCCCGGTATTTTGCAACTTTTTTGGGGTTTAAAATGGAGATTGCTATTAGCTGTGTCCAATGGCGCCACATTTGATTTCTGTAACCAACCCCTTCAAGGTAAAATTAAGGGTCAAAAATAAAAAGTGGGACTATTTATGCAATGCGGATCAGTGTCCGACTGGGACGAAATAGGTGTCATTCGATTACCATTCATACATACATGAATAACTGATATTAGATTTTCCCGAAAATTCTATTTTAACCCGAAAATTAAGGAAGACCTGGTATTTTGAAACGGTCGGTTCTAGAATCAAAAGTGGTGCCATTGGACACAGCTCATCGAAATCTTACATTTCAAACCCAAAAAGATTAAAAAAATACGGGGCCACAGTAGCTCCCTTTGAACCCTACATATTTGCCAATATATATATATATATATATATATATATATATATATATATATATATAATTGTGTGATAAATTACAATTGTGTTGAAATTCAAACGACTTGCTAGTAGTAAGTGCACTTTCATCTTGTGTGACAGGCCCACTAGATACGAGAAATAAAGAAATAAAAATAAACATAAATAGGACTGAAAATTGCGAAAGTTACTACAAAGAAAGTTAATATCTACTTGCTTAATTAAAAAAAAAAAAAGTTATGTTACTGATGTTGCAGATCTATAACGAGCTAGAAACTTGCGATATATAAATAATTGCTTTCGAAAGACCTAATATTATATGCGAAAATAAAGCATAAGCTCTAAAAGGGAGTAAATATCCCAACATTACCTAGACTCGGGGATATTTCCAACAGGTACCCTAAAAGTAGAAATAGAATAGTACTGTAACCCAATAAGACTAAAATAATAAATCAAGGTTCGATTATAATGGCAAAAAGAATACTCTACTATTAATCAGTAGATCAGTTTGATATATTTAGATCAATATTGTTTCTTTAAGTAGTCGTTTTACTGGGTAAATGTTTATGAAGGAGTAATGCAGAAATTGTATGGGGAATATTTGAAACTGACAGTTTCATAAGATATTAATACAAAACATTTTGAATAACACTCGCATTGAAAAATTCTTGGAAATTCTCTTCTTTCTAATAAACATACATATACGTTTGTGAGTAAAAACTGTTGAAAATGAAATGAAATCTCTGAGCTTTACGTCCCACGGTTATGCCGGTGAAGCTAAAGGAGACGGTGATGATGACTAGTGAATGAAATGGTGGAATGAGGAAAGTGGGAGGAAACGGGAGAACCCCGAAGAAACCCACGCGCACGGTGTTTGTCAACCACAAAGTTCACTTGGCGGGGGCTGGGATCGAACCAAGCACCAGAGGTGAACGCTCTACCACTGAGCTACCGCGGCCCCGTAAAAACTGTTGGCTTTGTCCAAGGAAAAGAAAGGAAAAGCCCTAACAATGCCTCCTGACTAGCTGAGATCATATCTAAATTTAATAATTATATCAGTGATGAAGAGGAACGAACAAGAATCGAACTCAGCTATGTTATAAATAGCGTATCATCATAGGCATCCAAAGCTGAGAGTCAGACATTCTTAGTCCCTAATATTGTCAATCAGAGGCTAAAGTTTCTAAAATGTTTCAGTACTGCTATTATTATTTCTATTAAAGAAGTCCCTAAGTTTCACAAAATTTCTACTCAGGTGCATTTTCATTTTGTAAAAATAGAATTTACCTTCTTCAGAAAATTCTAAATGGGTTTAGTGTCCCCCAAATTGATCAAATATTTTTTCTTTCTTTCGGAATTTTTATTAACAGGAAGGAAGACAGATTGTTCTTCCAAGACTTTTTTTCTGCTCCGGAAGTCAATCGTTTACAGGTGCCTAGTGGGCGTTGTTGTTTCTCACCTCAAAACATTCCGTCCAAGATAACTTCTTGTTGTAGCATTTCTATTCCTCAATAGTTCAATTGAGTTGATTTTTACTTTAACGTCCCTTTCAGCAGCGAGGCTGTATGGGACGGGACCAACTGATTAACATGGAAACCGAACCACATTAGCTCCTACCGGGAATAGAACACGGGTTTCCCACGCCAAAGGCGTGTACGCTAACTGCTAACCGCTTGGCCACGAAAGAGCTCTATATCCCTCAATAGTAGTGTAAGAAGAATACATGATGTCCATAAAGTTTCTTTACAGTTTTTTTTTTATTACAAAAACAAATGAATGGGTACATATGAGTAAACTATTACAAAATGAGGAATAAATATTGCTGTTTAATTGCCTGTCTAATGTCTTTTTTATGGGCACCATTGGTTCCTCGAAAGACATCAAGACGGTGGATGGATGATCAATTTGTTGCCATGTTTTTCATGTCATAGTATCATAGTTGTAATGGCAACAGATATTTCTTTGTTGTTTCTAGCCATTCATGTTTCATATCTTTATTTCGCAATACACGTTATCATTAACATTATTCTATGCAAAGAAGTCCAGGTAGTGATATCGGGTAAACGAGATGACTATATGATTGGGCCACCCCTTCCAATCCCCACTGATTTGAATCCTTTTTTATTTAGAACTAGCAGAATGCCCGTTTTTCGCACGGGGAGAATACGTTTCATTTTAGACATAAACCTTTGGTAGTCAGTGTCGAGTTTGAACGACTTGTGACATGTTAGTTGCTTTGCACAGGCAAAAGAGTGAGGGTGTGTTAAGAGTGTCTGTCGCGCGTGAATATTATATTTTGTTATAAGCTGAAGAAAAATGTGCCAAAAAAGGTCACGAAATGTCAAAATCAGTATATGGCGATAGAGAGATGGCATTGAAGACTGTTTACAAGTGCTATGAGGGGTTCAAAACTGTTAAGGAGTCGGTTGAAAACGCGTAACGATCGAGATGTCTTTCGACCTTAAACAAAGATTAAAACCTCGAAAAAGTGGCACAAATGATTTGTTCAAAGAGGCAAATGACTATTCGAGAACATTCTGAAGAACTAAACATATTCTATGGGTCGGTGAAAAGCATTTTAATCGCCGATTAAAAGTTCAAATGGCTTTCGTTCTTCACCACGGAAATGCCACTGTGCTACCTTGCTTTTGATCCGTAAGTTTTTGGACGAAAATATATTCCGGTCTGTCCACATTCGCTGTGCTCTCCAGATATAGCACCATGCAAATTTTTGGCTCTTCCCAGAAATTAAAACCGCCCTTAAAGAAAAACGTTTTGACACCAATCCTGACATTAAGATAGCAGCTGAACACCATTCCAAAAGAAGTTTTCCAGAAATGCTTCTAGTCATGGATTCAGTGGTGGGATAAGTGTATTACTAGCGAAGGACAGTACTTTGAAGGAGATTACATCATATTCCATGTAAGCTTATTAGTTCGTTTCTTATAAAATTATTCACCGTATTTTTTTTATTACAGCTCGTATATTATTAACCCTGGAACTCCAGACATATTTTTATACCTTTGTGTACCAGTCGGGTCCAATGGACCCACAGTAATATATTGAGACCCTCTAGCCATATAATTAAATTTTTGGGAGAAAATGAACATCGAAATACTAAACAATGTCATTTTTGCTATGTGTTTTTGACGAATTAATAAAATACACTTCGTAGTTATCGTAGTTATACCGTACACTAGAAATATGGTAACTTAGCTTTATTACTATTTCTTTATATGAGCTCAAATAGAAGTTCTAATTTTCAGGCATAATGAAATAGTCAACATTTTACATACACATAATAATAGGATCAGATTACAAGTAGCAAATATTTGCTTCCAAAAATCCTGAAAATTACGATCCGTTTGCATTTTCTTTTGCATTTTTTAAGGTTAGTGTACGAAACATTTTTCACAAACAACTCTGCTGTGCTCAGAACACATATTTGTCTTGCATTTGGTACAGAAGGTTCTTGCCTTGCGATCCCGTTTTGATGGGCAGATCCCACATCGAGCTTTCTTTTTGGATGGCTCTTTTCCGTGAGCTGATCAATCGTCTTCAATATGGGCCATTTGTTTGCCGAGGAAAATCAGGAAGTTGCGGCGTTTCAATCTCTGTAGTGTCTCTCTTCTGTAGTGACAAGAATATAATATAAGCGTTGAGTGCGCTTATATCAATCATGTTGAAGAATATTACTAGAGACCGTCTACTTGTCATTCGCTTTGTGCTGTAACAGTGGGTCATGTGATCCATAGTGTCTACTTCAGACTGTGTATTGTTATAGTAAAGAATTACTTCTGGCTTTTTATCTGCTGTAGAAGTGTCAACTTTAGGCTGGTTATGCATTGTACTCAGAAGAGTAACAGTTTTGTACTTCTTTGGACAATACGAAACTATCATGGCATCCTGTTGGAATCCAAACAAACTGCTTCCTACAGCCCTACTTTTATCCACTTTGGTAAGTGAAGTTGGGAGTTCTGGCTTACTCTTATAATTCCGACGTAGGTGAGTTTTCGTTCCTTCAATTTACGTGCAAGAGAAGGACTTGTAAAGAAGTTATCCTCAATAATTTTCTACCACTTCCAGCAATTTCATCTGTCAGTTGAAGAACGACTCTTTCCGCTTGATTGACTTCTCTTTCCTCTTCTGGAACTTTTCCGCTATATATTTGCATCTTCCACACATAGCTTGTGGTGCTAACACAAATAACCCAGAACTTTATTCCATTTTACCCGGTTTACTTGGTATGTATTGCAGAAAGGGACAACATCCACGAAAAGTTATAAGCTGTTCGTCCACCGTCATGTTACCTCCGGGAAGATAAGCGTCCTGTAGAGTTTTAACCCAGTCTTCAAACATTGCACGAATTGGAGATAGTTTATCATCAGGTCTTCTCTGGCGCCTGCGCTCTGCATATCAAAACGTAGAGCGGAAATGATTTGTTGAAAACAATTCCTGCTCTTAATGGAATTGAAGATAGGTCGATCCTTTTCCTTACTCCAGAGCTCCATAGTTTCTTTATTCTTTGATTTGTATACTCCAATAAGTATTAGCACGCCAATATATTTCTGAAGTTCTTCAACACTAACAGGTTTCCAGTCACGAGGAAATTTTATCCTATCTTCCATGTTAGTCCACTTGCAAATTGTTTCCAGAATGTTCGTACGTAAAAATAGACAAAAAGAAGATTTCTCATCATCAACTTCCCTGTTAGCATACCCTGTAGGACCACGTTCTTTTTAGTTACGTTGGCAGCACCAGCACGCCCGCGATTGGTCGTCAAGGGTACTAAATTTCAATGTTCTATGCTACTTCTAGAGCGGAAAATTGCTTCATCTTGCATGTTTCTGTCACTAACATCAGAAAAATCACTCTCACTTACAGATAACTCTAATAATTCACAGTCCACTTCTCCATCATCCGTCGAATCACCAGAAAAATCCTCCTCTTCTGCCAACAGACATTGGCGTATGTCGTTATCGGAAAGTCCACCAGGCGCCATTATCCTCACACACTAAATCAAATGACTAAAGTGAAACATGCACTGGCTGGTTTAGAATATATTATAGGTAGAAATTTATAAAATGCCCCTGAGAAGTTGTGTCAGGGAGAAAACAGTATAAACCAGTACACATTACGTACAAAAGGAATAATTTGTTAGGAAAACTTAGTAAAACTGCATTAAACTCTTTTATAAGTAAAACATTTTTAAACATAATACTGAAAGCAAAGAATAAAGAACACGCTGATGTTAATTCTGCAATCTATGACCCGCAACGTAAATCAAAACTAAAGTTGAACCAGTATTGCTATTTAAAAAATACAATGGGTCCACTGGACCCACCTGGTACACAATGCTATAATTTTTATATATACCACCTGACTTAAAGGAACAAAGTACTTCTGACATAACATGGGAGAGGAGCACCATAAAGAAAAAGTCACGGAATATTAGCGACCAATCACGAAAACTTACTCTGTAATTAATAAACGAAAAGTCATATGGGTCCAATGGACCCGTTTGGAACTCCCAGGGTTAATAATGAAATCACACATGTATGTCGCGTTGTCTTGGAGGTTAAAAAAAATGTGTTGTCAGACATGAAAGGTTGGGGACCACTGGCCTCGTGTGTCATAAAACTAAAAATTTCATTTAATATTTTATTAAATTCCCCCCAAAATTTAAATGATATAGGAATCCTACTTTGCTTCACTATAAAATAGCTTAAAATGTAAGAGATTAAATGCTTGTAAATAGCTTGTACAAGCTATAGAAAAATGTAGATAGCTTGTAAGAGATTAAAGATTCGAAGTTGCATTATATTTGGGTAGCACAGATTAAAGGGAAGCCGTAATTCTTTTAAAATCCAACATTCCATTAGCTCATTCTGCGTACTTCAATTTCCTAAACGAATTCTAAACGGAAGAAGGGAACTAACAGTGCTGCACTGAACGTTAAACGAAGCGTTTACTGATATCTGCATTGTCATTCTTTTTTTTTTTTTTTTTTTTTTGGAAAAAAGGAAAAGATAAAAAAGAACGTTAAAGAAAAGAATACTGGGAGACAAGTAAAACTGTTTGCCAATACGAAAGAAATTTTTTGGAAGAATAATGCAAATACATCATTTCAAAGAAAATAAAAGAAACCGGAACAAAATCTTTATACTTAGAAATGTCTGCAAAAAAGTACGATCTCAGGACTCTTAAAGACTTGTTCGGAAAGTCAATAATATCAAAAGAACGATATTCTTTTCTTCTAGACTTTTCTTTTCTTTTGCATATTTTCTCTCTTTATTTTTTCGCTTTCCGATTAAGAAAAAAATCTCCAAACTGCGCAGCAGACGGATTTCTAACCTTATATTTAGTTCGCGAAGTGGAAGAAAAACTGGGATTCTTTTCTCGTTTTGAAAATCCATTAATTCTCTTTCTGAGCCTAAAGATCGACATTCGCTACTGAAATAAAAAAAAAAAAAAAATGTCGTCTCGTTTTCATACGAAGATGAAAATGCAGCTACTTTTTCTTAATACACTAGCTAATACACTAGAATGCCCGTTCTTCGCACGGAGAGAATATGTTTCCTTTTAGGAGTACTGATAGGACTGAATCTGGATCTAAACGGCATCGGAAGTATCACTGTTCATCTCAACGACTCCCGCAAACTATGGATTCAACATTAATATCGACATTTTCTTATCGCCTTCCTTCTCCCAAAGGGCACAATCAGGTCAGTTTTGAGGAATTTTACGCTCCTTGTTCCAAGAAAATGTCTCACCTCTTTCTTTTATTTGTTCGTATTCAGTACAGAGTTAACCAATAGGCAATGTCCGTGTATATTAAGCGACTAGTATTGGGACCACATGTGCAGAACTAAATACACGAATTACGCTGGCAACCAGTAATCAATAGCCTTAGCTCCTTTTAGGGTCTGTATAGCGTGGTAAAGCTAAAACTCGGTCTTACTGTGGATTGAACATTAGGCTATGTTTTGTATAAGTCTATCTTAAATGAAATAAAACGAAATCTTTGAGTGTAACGTCCCACGATTATGCCCGTTACGCTAAGGAAGACGATGATTAAAGCAAGTGAATGATGCCCTTTATGCTAAGGGAGACGATGATTAAAGCAAGTGAATGATGCCCTTTATGCTAAGGGAGACGATGATTAAAGCAAGTGAATGATGCCCTTGATGCTAAGGAAGACGATGATTAAGGCAAGTGAATGATGCTCTTTAGGCTAAGGAAGACGATGATTAAAGCAAGTGAATGATACCCTTTATGCTAAGGGAGATGATGATTAAAGCAAGTGAATGATGCCCTTTATGCTAAGGGAGACGATGATTAAAGCAAGTGAATGATGCCCTTTATGCTAAGGGAGACGATGATTCAAGCAAGTGAATGATAACCTTTATGCTAAGGAAGACGATGATTAAGGCAAGTGAATGATGCTCTTTAGGCTAAGGAAGACGATGATTAAAGCAAGTGAATGATGCCCTTTATGCTAAAGAAGACGATGATTAAGGCAAGTGAATGATGCTCTTTAGGCTAAGGAAGACGATGATTAAAGCAAGTGAATGATGCCCTTTATGCTAAGGAAGACGATGATTAAAGCAAGTGAATGATGCCCTTTATGCTAAGGGAGACGATGATTAAAGCAAGTGAATGATGCCCTTTATGCTAAGGAAGATAATGATTAAGGTAAGTGAATGACGATGGAAGAATAGGTGGAATAAGAACGTGGAAGGAAACTGGGATACTCCGAGAAAAACCCACGGGCACGATGTTGTCCACCGCAAACTTATTTGGATGTGGATCGAACCAGCGACCCTAAGCACCAGAGGTAAGCACTCTACCATTGAGTCACCTTGACCCACTATAAATCTCTCGTAAATTTCAGTCTCATGAGTAGCTTATTTCTTCCGGATGCCATACTTTACTTTCTACTTTTAAAAAAAATATGACTCCTCCCGAAATTTATTGCCCTCGTCGCTGGTCCTTGTGGTCCATTTGAGTACAACCTTATTTCAAAACAAAACATGGTAAAATAGAAACACTTATCCTCTGAAAGCTTAGTCATTTTTTTCTTTCAATTTCCAATGATTTATTGCCTTTTAAAGGAAACTACTAATGCACCTTAATTAAAAAGTTAATGCCTCTTTGAGACAAATTAATTTCAAAGACATAAAAGATAGTGTAACTATAACTTGCTTATATCTGCTCTAATGGCGGCTCTTAAAGGAAACCACTTTTATAAACAAAATAAATTTTATGACCACAAGCTGGTGGAAGAAAAGTTACTTAATGCAGTAATTCTAGTATATAGGTTTTTGAGGCCGTGTAAAAGCAAGTAAGGCCTTTCTTTTCGTAGTTTCTTGCGATACCATATAATCTTTTACTGATGTGACTTCCCTCCTAGAGCCACCACTACTAGGTCACTGTTCTATACACCTTTTAAAGAGCAATCAACAAGGAAAACCGTACTTAAATACGGAAATTCAATCTGAAGTTACTTGAAATCAAAAATATCGCAAAGAAGTATTAACGATTAGTGGTGTATGCACTGTTACAATCTAACATTCATTTATTATATGTTTCAAAGCTCCTAGAAGTTGGTTATTTTAACCACTTCAGATTCTATGTTGAACCTCGCCCGACATAAGGTTTTTTTCCTTCTGCTTCTCTCTGGTGTACAGACCACCCGTACTCATTTCTTCGTTTAGTCTATTCTATCTTCCTATGCCGTGTGGTTTGATATGAACAAGTAATCATGCATTGTATTCTTGCGGTTGTCCTAGAGATGGCTCCAAGAAGAATTATATTTAAAATAATTTTCAACAAAAACATGTAAAACGGTTTAAACTGCTGTATGTAACACAAAATATGTGATAAAATCATCAAGTAATTTTGTAATTGATTTTTTCTTTCCAATACTGTATGATAACTGCAGGAAATGCATAATTTCTTTCCCAATAAAAACTTATAAGAGTAGATAAATATAGGGATGACAGTAAAACTCGTTTGAAAAATTTAATCTTAGTTTGCTTGTAATGTTTAAAATCAATGTTCTCTCAATTATCTTAGTTAAAAGAATATAAAGTTTCGTTTCAAATGAAAAAAAAAGAGAATATTTTAAATTTCTTAAGGTTAATTCGCACATAATGTGCCATGCTGTGCCGCTACTACCTTCGACACAATTTTCCTTGGTTTCGGTGAACTTCGTGTCGCTTCGTATTCTCCGAAGAAAACCGAAGGATCGCGACCGACGAGCCACGACCGGATTGGTTTCTCTTCAAGGTGACCGGTCGGGGCACGGCACTTTATGTGTGAATTGAAAACGACAACCCAATTAATTCTCAATGTCAAAGTCTTAAGAGAAACTTTGTGTACCACGACACGGACACGGCAATGTGCGGGAACGGCACAGTATATGTGAACTAACCTTTAAGCTTTCCTTCTCTCTTATTATCAATCGAACCCGGTTCCTTGATGTTCCATCCTTTTTCTCAAGTATTACTTTTTCGTATCCCGAGAGAGTAACACGCGCGGTCCTAGATGCAAATCTCGGTGGGAGGCAAGCTTGTAACCAGAAGTTCATTTCGGAGAGAGTCCAACTGTTGCAACGTTTAAAAGTTAAAGTAAATATTTGTATTTATTCCTCAATCGGCACTATTTCTTTCCTTTGCATCTTAACTTTAAGGGGAAGGGGAATGTACTTAATGAAACACCTAGTGAGGAGTACCTGGCACAAATACAAATCCGACTAGTATTTGGGACCCCACTTTGAAGATTAGGTCTTATTTCACATGGCCTCAGTGTTAGAAAGGAACGCTAACTTCAAATGAACCAATCTTTTTGACTAGTATTTGAATCCATTTAAAATGAACGACACTGCGTCACTAAATTGTAGGCCAATAATTTTAAAACTGAATGTTCTATGATCTCATAGCTCGCTTCTCGCATTCTCAGTTGGAGGGTAAGGAAGACCTGGCCCAGAAACCTAACGCTGATAAAACACAGTGTTGACAGGCACAAAAGAACAGCAATAGCGTAGTTCATGACTTTATAGTCATGTTACTCGTGGATTCAAGACTGTGCGTGCACTGGCAACACTTGCTCTCCTACGTCATTCCCTCTTTGTCTGTGTTTTTCAGATTGTTAAAAAAAATAGTGCTTCTACGTCGTATATCCAAGCCAAACCAAACCGCTTCGCGTAACAGCCTTTTTTCGTGGCCCTGAGCTACTCGAACGCCGTCTGTTAGCGATTGGCTGAACTACATACAGCCTAGCAGCGAACATGTGAACAGCGAGTTGCGTCGCCCTGTCAAGAGCTTTCTAGCAGACCTAGTTGTCGTCACGTCTTTTATACACGTGACTCACTTGTACACCTCACAACGCTGGATGGACGCCGAAAATCGGAATCACCGGCCGGGTATAGAAACGAGAACTGGGCGGACGTGAGTCCAACGTTATGACTACTACATTACGGCGTTCCCTTACGTCGTATATCGGCAATTTGGAAATTACTGTCATACGTGGTCGTCAGGGGTCGTTGATATTTGGTGCAAGGTTCTTCGGTTCGATCTCTTGCCATTTATTTTAATATTGTAAAGAATTACAGTATATCCGTGGCTTATGTTAATCTTTCGCGTATCCCACATAAAACAGAAACGTTCCTTGGACGTTCGTATCGGGATACTGGAATGTCAACTAGATGTCCCATTGTTGCCAATGAATATTCCGTTTACATATTCACTAATTCTTCCATTATTTTTCACATGCAATTCTAACCAATTTCCGTTAGTCTACAGGACATAATTTTAGTGTGAGATAAAACTGAATATTTATTAGACGCCAACGTAAGATATCATCATCCTAACTCTTCAGTGTGGAAAAGTAAGAAAATTTGTAACTAATCTAAATCTGTGCTCGAAGTCAATTAATGTAACTTTTTAACAAGACCTCAAACGTTGAGAGACAGACAAAAATATATATTTACAAAATAAATCGATAATAAAGAATAGTGAAAATTGAGAAAGTTATGTGTATATAAATTATAGTAAATAGTACTTACCTGACTGAATTCAGCATTGTCACTAAAGTAAGTAGCGTTGTCACCAATAGCACCATTCTTCCAGGGACAACTTCAGGTGAGACTAGAAAACTGCCCCAGGACACCATTACAAATAGAGCACTAGGAAAATACGTCACCATTACATGACTCTTAATATCTCGTGAAAGGATTACAATCAGATAGATAAATTTAGGTTTCCATTCTGAAAAGAAAAATACTTCATGAATACAGTAATATTTGATATCAAACAAGAATGTGAGGAATAAAATAAAACATATTTTATTTGTCAAGCCATGGTTATCTCCTTTAGAAAAATTAAATTAAATGAAATCTTTTAGTTTAACATAACATGATTATGCCCTTTAGGCTAAGGGAGACGATGATTAAAGCAAGTGAATGATGTCCTTTAGGCTAAGGGAGACGATGATTAAAGCAAGTGAATGATGCCCTTTAGGCTAAGGGAGACAATAATTAAAGCAAGTGAATGATGCCCTTTAGGCTAAGGAAGACGATGATTAAAGCAAGTGAATAATGCCCTTTAGGCTAAGGAAGACGATGATTAAAGCAAGTGAATGATGCCCTTTAGGCTAAGGAAGGCGATGATTAAAGCAAGTGAATGATGCCTTTTAGGCTAAGGAAGACGATGATTAAAGCAAGTGAATGATGCCTTTCAGGCTAAGGAAGACGATGATTAAAGCAAGTGAATGATGCCTTTTAGGCTAAGGAAGACGATGATTAAAGCAAGTGAATGATGCCCTTTAGGCTAAGGAAGACGATGATTAAAGCAAGTGAATGATGCCCTTTAGGCTAAGGGAGACGATGATTAAAGCAAGTGAATGATGCCCTTTAGGCTAAGGGAGACGATGATTAAAGCAAGTGAATGATGCCCTTTAGACTAAGGGAGACGATGATTAAAGCAAGTGAATGATGCCCTTTAGGCTAAGGAAGACGATGATTAAAGCAAGTGAATGATGCCCTCTAGGTTAAGGGAGACGATGATTAAAGCAAGTGAATGATGCCTTTTAGGCTAAGGAAGACGATGATTAAAGCAAGTGAATGATGCCCTTTAGGTTAAGGAAGACGATGATTAAAGCAAGTGAATAATGCCCTTTAGGTTAAGGAAGACGATGATTAAAGCAAGTGAATGATGCCCTTTAGGTTAAGGGAGACGATGATTAAAGCAAGTGAATGATGCCCTTTAGGTTAAGGGAGACGATGATTAAAGCAAGTGAATGATGCCTTTTAGGCTAAGGAAGACGATGATTAAAGCAAGTGAATGATGCCCTTTAGACTAAGGAAGACGATGATTAAAGCAAGTGAATAATGCCCTTTAGGTTAAGGAAGACGATGATTAAATCAAGTGAATGATGTCCTTTAGGTTAAGGGAGACGATGATTAAAGCAAGTGAATGATGCCCTTTAGGTTAAGGGAGACGATGATTAAAGCAAGTGAATGATGCCTTTTAGGCTAAGGAAGACGATGATTAAAGCAAGTGAATGATGCCCCTTAGGCTAAGGAAGACGATGATTAAAGCAAGTGAATAATGCCCTTTAGGTTAAGGGAGACGAAGATTAAAGCAAGGGAATGATGCCTTTTAGGCTAAGGAAGACGATGATTAAAGCAAGTGAATGATGCCTTTTAGGCTAAGGAAGACGATGATTAAAGCAAGTGAATGATGCCCCTTAGGCTAAGGAAGACGATGATTAAAGCAAGTGAATAATGCCCTTTAGGTTAAGGGAGACGAAGATTAAAGCAAGGGAATGATGCCTTTTAGGCTAAGGAAGACGATGATTAAAGCAAGTGAATAATGCCCTTTAGGTTAAGGAAGACGATGATTAAAGCAAGGGAATGATGCCTTTTAGGCTAAGGAAGACGATGATTAAAGCAAGTGAATAATGCCCTTTAGGTTAAGGAAGACGATGATTAAAGCAAGTGAATAATGCCCTTTAGGTTAAGGAAGACGATGATTAAATCAAGTGAATGATGTCCTTTAGGTTAAGGGAGACGATGATTAAAGCAAGTGAATGATGCCCTTTAGGTTAAGGGAGACGATGATTAAAGCAAGTGAATGATGCCTTTTAGGCTAAGGAAGACGATGATTAAAGCAAGTGAATGATGCCCCTTAGGCTAAGGAAGACGATGATTAAAGCAAGTGAATAATGCCCTTTAGGTTAAGGGAGACGAAGATTAAAGCAAGGGAATGATGCCTTTTAGGCTAAGGAAGACGATGATTAAAGCAAGTGAATGATGCCTTTTAGGCTAAGGAAGACGATGATTAAAGCAAGTGAATGATGCCCCTTAGGCTAAGGAAGACGATGATTAAAGCAAGTGAATAATGCCCTTTAGGTTAAGGGAGACGAAGATTAAAGCAAGGGAATGATGCCTTTTAGGCTAAGGAAGACGATGATTAAAGCAAGTGAATAATGCCCTTTAGGTTAAGGAAGACGATGATTAAAGCAAGGGAATGATGCCTTTTAGGCTAAGGAAGACGATGATTAAAGCAAGTGAATAATGCCCTTTAGGTTAAGGGAGACGAAGATTAAAGCAAGGGAATGATGCCTTTTAGGCTAAGGAAGACGATGATTAAAGCAAGTGAATAATGCCCTTTAGGTTAAGGAAGACGATGATTAAAGCAAGGGAATGATGCCTTTTAGGCTAAGGAAGACGATGATTAAAGCAAGTGAATAATGCCCTTTAGGTTAAGGGAGACGAAGATTAAAGCAAGGGAATGATGCCTTTTAGGCTAAGGAAGACGATGATTAAAGCAAGTGAATAATGCCCTTTAGGTTAAGGAAGACGATGATTAAAGCAAGTGAATGATGCCTTTTAGGCTAAGGAAGACGATGATTAAAGCAAGTGAATGATGCCCCTTAGGCTAAGGAAGACGATGATTAAAGCAAGTGAATAATGCCCTTTAGGTTAAGGGAGACGAAGATTAAAGCAAGGGAATGATGCCTTTTAGGCTAAGGAAGACGATGATTAAAGCAAGTGAATGATGCCTTTTAGGCTAAGGAAGACGATGATTAAAGCAAGTGAATGATGCCTTTTAGGCTAAGGAAGACGATGATTAAAGCAAGTGAATGATGCCCTTTAGGTTAAGGGAGACGATGATTAAAGCAAGTGAATGATGCCTTTTAGGCTAAGGAAGACGATGATTAAAGCAAGTGAATGATGCCTTTTAGGCTAAGGAAGACGATGATTAAAGCAAGTGAATGATGCCCCTTAGGCTAAGGAAGACGATGATTAAAGCAAGTGAATAATGCCCTTTAGGTTAAGGGAGACGAAGATTAAAGCAAGGGAATGATGCCTTTTAGGCTAAGGAAGACGATGATTAAAGCAAGTGAATGATGCCTTTTAGGCTAAGGAAGACGATGATTAAAGCAAGTGAATGATGCCCTTTATGCTAAGGAAGACGATGATTAAAGCAAGTGAATGATGCCCTTTAGGTTAAGGGAGACGATGATTAAAGCAAGTGAATGATGCCCTTTAGGCTAAGGGAGACGATGATTAAAGCAAATGAATGATGCCCTTTAGGCTAAGGAAGACGTTGATTAAAGCAAGTGAATGATGACGGAAGAATTGGTGGAATGAGGAAGTGGGAGGAAACGGGAGTACTCCGAGAAAACCCACGGACACGATGTTGTCCACCTCAAAAATTACTTGGCTGGAAATCGATCCAGGAGCCCACACACCACTGATCCACCGTGTCCAATTATCCTCTTCAGAGTAAAGGAGACATGACGACTGGAAAATAATCGATGGGTTGAGAATGTGGGAGGAAACGAGGGAATCTCGAGAAAACCCACGAGCAAGATAAAGCAACGACGTTTAACACCACCACATACTATTTGGTCTGAGATTGAACCATGGGCCCCTACCACTAAGTAAATGTGTCCCCCCACACAAGAATGTAAGATAATTTCGTGCATGTAAATGAATAAAAATGCACAGAGTTGCTTTTTCATGAATATATTAATATTAATAAAAACTCCATGTAATATTATACTTTACAAAGACTCAAAGGAAGTTTCTACGTAAATATGCATAAATATAAAATAATACAAGTTAAATATAAACGATTCATCAGGTTTCGAAGGGCTATGTTAGAAACTGTACAATACATAGTGTCAGGCCCGTATCCAGGGGGTCTAGGGGACCGGGCCCCCCTAACTTTTTACTGGCTCCTCTAAAATTTTCACGGTATCTTGTAAATGAACTATAATATGGGATGAACTAATATTTTTGGATCAGTCCCCCCCTAATTCCCACCGCCCCCTACATTTTCGGGCTGGCTACAGGCCTCTACAACAGTGAACGATACATGAAAATATACAGAAACTGTCTCTATTTCAGACATAGAGTATTCTTACAAATATTCAATGTGGCTTCCTTTCGTTGCACGACACACATTTATGCGATAGTTTAATTTGTCTCACAAGCGCTCTAGCATATCCCTACTAATGGTCGTAAATACAGCTGTAATACACTCCTGGAACTCACCCAAAGTTTTAGTTTGTGAGGGCACATACACCGTGTCCATCACACACACACACATGAATCACTGTCATATCGGGAAAGCGTTAAGTCTAAGAAGTCATGGGAAAAACGTTAAGTCATATTCACCACATCACCCAAACCAACGGCGTGGGAGTTGTTCAATCAGGTAGCAGGTAGATATGTATAGTGGGACGAACCACATTGAACATTTCCAACCGAGTGTTTGAAACTTGAAAAATTTCCTTTATATTTTCGTGTAACATCCGTTATTCTATGCTACAGACTTTTTAACACAGTCCTTTCAAACTCGAAGAATCTCTCCAATCAGTATATATATATATATATATATATATATATATATATATATTGAAAGGAATGTCTTTGAAATATATATATACAACAATCTAAAGAAAATTTTATACAGAATGCAAATTAAGTCCATAAATAGATGGCTCCAGAAAACAGTGTCAGTTGTTCCCATGTCTAAGAAGTAAGACATTCCTATCCTCATATTTTTAAGCACCCCGTTCAAACAAGTGCATTTCATAACAAGATTAGACAGATTCTATATTAGAAGGTCAATATTCATTAGTTAATGTAAAAAAAAAGTATGCGAAAGAGAAAATTGCATTGTTATTTAGGTGAACCCTCCAATCAGGAGCGGATCCAGGACCGACTTCCTGGGGGGGGGGGGGCGGTGGGTTGTCATACTGCTAATTTGAAGGGCTCCAAACTTTGGGATGGATTTTATTTATATATATAAAATAAGAAAGTTTCCTCTTCTGGGGGGGCGATCGCCCCCCTGGATCCGCCCCTGCCTCCAATAAACAAATATATTTACAAAGTTATTTAAGCTAGGTGTTCCTAAAATTTATAGGTTGGTAGGTTGTTTAGTCACTTGATTGCCAAAATTTCATAGGATTAGAAGTTTTTACGTCAACAATTCATAAAATTAATAGGATTGGAAGGTTGTCTAGTTCGGTGATTTCGAAGTTCGCACGGTTGAAGCAAGTAGTTAGTTATGAGCAGGAAAAATGTATACTCATGGTAGCAATATACGTGGGCCGTTCGGAAAGTAACCTCCGATTTGTTTGAAAAAAAAAAAAGTAAATAAGAAGAATGTATAATATACATCTGAAAACTATTTCTCTGCTCTATTTTTCAACATAGTAAACATTCAAGCACTTTTTGTATCTTTGCACTAGCTTAGAAATTCCATCAGCATAAAAATCTCCCGCCTCTGTCTTGAGTCGGGCTGTGACCACATCTCAGCTCATCATCATCACCGAAAAGGGCTGAGATCCAAGCCACTTCTTCTGACATTGTGAAACGTCGATTTTCACGAACTTTTCAATCAACTTTCTGAACGTGTTCATCAGTGACCAATGTTAGCCTACCACTCACCTCTTCGTCATGAATGTTTGTTCGTCCACTTTTAAATGAACGAACCCATTCACGAACAACTCGTTCACTGATAACACTTGGTACATATACGGTACAAAGTTCCTGATGAATAGCTGTTGCCGAATATTATTGAAAAGTAGAACTAGTGATCAGACAACCTTTACTCTACCACGGCTGGATGCAGGCTGTTCTACCGCGCACGTCTGTGCAAAGATGAAAGATGGTATTGCAGTCCCCACTATTTCACGCACAGTGACCAATCGGAGGTTACTTTACTTTCCGGTTTTATATATATATATATATATATATATATATATATATATATATATATATATATATATATATATATGTGTGTGTGTGTGTGTGTGTGTGTGTGTGTGTTATTGTCCAAGAATTCGATTGTTTTCTTATTAGCTCAAAAGATTCCAAAGTTCAATAGGAAGCGATAAATTGCTTTTCCACATTGTACAAAATTGTAATTATTGACATTATATAGTAATAAAGCAAGTTATCAGTTGTATTCATTTCGGAAACCTTAGAAAGAGGGCTATTCATTTCAGGACTACAGGTAAGTTTAACATAAGGATTTTCTTTGTATTCATTAGTGAGTTCAGTCTCATGAATCTTGTGTGAAATACTTCTGTGCATTGTCCAAAGAAACAAATCCGCATTTAAACACTCTTCTTGTTTTGCTCGAGTGGTTCAAACCTTTACTATATGAGAAGTAGCTTTCGGCTCGCTGGGTTCTTCGCTCCCAGACCCCCAAAATTTACTCAGCCACGGCCTCGTAATCTCATATTTCAACCTATGCTTTCGTTGTTCGCAAACAAGAATACCTTTATGACACTATATTTTGCAATAATAATAATAATAATAATAATAATAATAATAATAATAATAATAATAATAATAATAATAATAATAATAGTAATAGTAATAGTAATAGTTAAAATAAACCCCAACCCCCCTTAGAATATGCAATTTCAAAGTGGAAAGATAAGAACCTATGTTGGCGCAAGTGCCGTGTTCAAAAATTCATTTCAAATTTTTCCCCCTTTCCCTCTTTAGCTTGATGAAGAGATTCATATCTTGATGTCATTTTTATCTCCAAATTTACCTGTAATTGATACACAAATTTGGAACGATCTATGGCGCTGCTTTTGCGTAGGAATTGTTTAAAGGAAGGCACTGAAAACCATTCTACCTTTCCCTTCACTTTCATATTAATTGCTAATAAGTGAATAACATACTCCTTCTTCTGTGAATTTAACCCTTTAATGCTGTCTCACATTTCCTTCCTCATATGGTTCTGACCTACCTTCATTGTAGTGGTATTCCTTCTTTACATGCTTCCGACCTATCTATGAGTAATAGTATCTCATTCTTCACATGCTTTCTACCTATCTATGTGGTAGTGGCATCCTCTTCTTCTCATGTTTCCGACTTACCTATGTGGTAGTGACCTCCCCTTCTTCATATTCTTCCGAGCTATCTATGTGGTAGTAGTATCTTCTTCACCTTCTTCCGACCTATCTATGTAGCACTAGAATCTCATTATTCATTCCGACCTACCTATGTGGTAGTGACTTCCCCTTCTTCACATGCTTCCGGCATCGCTACGTCGTAGTGACTTTTGTGTATAATGTTTGAAACATCACAACTTCTAAATTATTTATCATATTGGTGTCGAAGTTGTTTTCATCTTAAAGAGGATTTAATGAAAATGAGAGTTAATGGTAAAAATGTGTACTAGATACTCTTTCGTCCGTACGGTCAGTTGGCGCTTTAAGCTCGTGCATCACTGAAGAGTTAAAGAAACTGTTCAAAACATTTTCTTTTTTTATCGATGAATTATCAAACTTGTCCAAAGTGATAGACTATCATCTTCATGAAATAGGTGAATTTTTATAGCAAATACAAGAATTACGTTAGAAAAAAATGTTGAAGAAACATCATGCACGTTAAGTTGTATGCATCGCATTCTAATTAAGATTGAACTTACCTGGAGGATTGCCGTCTTCAGAAGTTACAAAATTGACATTGTATTGTGGCAGCTTGAAATTCTTTCCAGTATGCGACTGACGAAATTTCACAGGGTTATCACTCCATGTCAAGTTCATGAACTTGAAGTTGTGCCGAACTGAAATGAGTAGGAAGCAAGTCATTGTAATTGAATTTATTTATAAGATACGTATAAGAAAGAAAAACAAGGTTTTATTAAGATGAGTTATCCAACTTTATATACTATATTTTACAGAACAACGTTAAAGTTTAAAGGTATTAATTTCTTTATCTGACTTGTTCATTCTTGAATATGAATTTGTTTTGTATTAACATTTCTTAAATCGATTTTGAAGCATATATATTAGCGAAAGTGTCTGTCTGGTGCCCAATAACTGATATAGCCTCAACCTGAAGTTCTCAAGTGTATTTGTATGTGTGTTTCCTTTGTATTGCAGCGATCTTTCTGTAGTTTATGTATGCAGACTTTAGCTATTAGGTATCTACGAAGTATGATGGAAACACTTGGTAACGATCTGATGAGCGAGTTGAGCATGTAATACTCGTAATAGTACGTAGCGAAATAAGATGATCTGGGAAATATGTCTCATAGAAGTGACATAGATTCATTTAGCTGTGTTCAGCTTGTTGGTCTCCGTTTTAGAACTGAACAAGTATTTCAGGAAAATGTACTGCTTGAATGTGGGCTGAACACGTATCTTTGGGAAATGGATTGCTTGGATGCGAGTTGAACACATATTTCTGGGAAATGTAATGTTTGGATGTGAGCTGAACACGCATTTCTTGGAAACGGACTGCATGGTTGCGAGCTAACACATACTTTTGGGAAATGGACTGCTTGAATGCGAGCTCAACACGTATTTCTGGGAAATGTAATACTTGGATGTGATCTGAACACGCATTTCTGGGAAACGGACTGTTTGGATGCAAGCTGAACACATATTTTTATGAAATGGGCTGCTTGGATGCGAGCTGAACACGTATTTCTGGGAAATGGACTGTTTGGATGCGAGCTGAACACGCATTCCTGGAAAAAGAACTGCTTGTATTCCAAGTAGCTTAAAGTCCAATAATTGAAAAAATAGTCTAATATATTATTCACTACTACAGACGGATACAATTTTTAAAGAAGATTTTTGTAAACAGTAAATTATAAGACCTTAAACTGGATAGTTATGGTTTAAATTGCGAACATAACTGAAATATGAATACTTCATGAGGTGTTGAACTTTGAGTTTCTCTCCTGGAAAATTTAAGTTTTGAACTAGGCCACTTTATCATCCAAGCGACCAAAACTTTTTTACCCATTACAGCGTGGCTTTGTTACCAGGAACTCTTTTGTATCGCTTTACTTTTAAATTGGTACGGGTAGTGTAAATGAAAATGAAATGAAATCTTTAAATTTTTACGTCCACGGTTATGCTGACTAGGCTAAAGGAGACCGTGATGATGAGAAATGAATGAAATGGTGAAATGAAGAAAGTGGGAGGCAACGGGGCAACCCCGAGAATCCCCCCATACGGTGTTTGTCCACTACAAAGATCACTTGGCGCGACCTGGAATCGAACCGAGGACCCACATACACCAGAGGTGAACGCTCTACTACTGAGCCACCGCGGCTTTAGGGTACGGGCAGTGTTATAATCACAAATCTGCTATCCCTTTTTCACGCGGGTTTATTATAACTGGGAGCTGATATGGTTTGGACTCCATGTTAAGCTGTAGATCAACGTCTCATATAGCCTCGGTGCGAAAAGGGCGCTAACATATAAAATTCAATCCAACCAAGCAACAAAACAATCATTACAATATATATGCCGTAGTGGTAACGGAAATGGCATGGCTGGTCCTGTTCTAATATACGATGGGGTGCTGGGAAGTCCTTAGCTTTGCCCCCTTCCCCCTTCCGATATTTATAATGTTTGTTTTTATTTGAAAGCTACATGTGTCTATATGTTTGTGATGAAATATTAAAACATTGGTACTAAGGAAAGTTTTTTTTTTTTTTTTTTTTTTTTTTTTTTTTTTTTTTTTTTTTTTTTTTTTTTTTAGGTGAGTGCTTGAGATGGCAGGGCAGCCCAACAAGTTCAACGGTGTTGAGAGTCGAGCGGTGATGAAGTTCCTCTTCCTCCAGGGAAAATCTGCAAAGACGATCCATGGTGAGATGCAATAAACATTGGGGGTCCATACACCTTGTTATACCACAGTGAAGAACTGGGTTGTGAAATTTAAGACAGGCCATTTTGGCACTGAAGATGACCCCCGGCCTGGGAGACCATCCATAGTGATTGTGCCAGAAATCATTGAACAGGTTCATGAAATGACTCTCACAGACAGACGAATTTCTGCTAAAAGTATAGCAGAGGACCTAGGTATATCCCTTGAACGCGTTGGTGTCATTATTCGCGATCATTTGCACATGAACAAACTTTCTGCTAAATGGGTGCCGAAATGTTTGCAAGTCGATCAAAAGCGTGCAAGAGTGCTTGCTTCCAAAGAGGTTTTGAGCCGTTTTGAGCAGGAAGGGACTAATTTTGTGGAACATTTGGTCACGAAGGATAAAACATGGATCTATTTATATGATCCAGAGACAATGGAACAATCAAAAGAGTGGCGTCACAGTGGTTCACCGAGGCCCAAAAAGTTTCGTGTGCAAAAATCAAGTTCAAAGGTTCTTGCCAGTGTTTTTTTGGGATAAGGATGGGGTAATCTTTGTTGATTATCTAGAACAAGGTAACACCATAACCAGAGCTTACTATGCATCATTACTGGAAAGGCTTCACTAAGAACTGAAGCAAAAACGCCATGGAAAGTTGTCCCGAAAAGTTGTCTACCTTCAAGACAACGCATCTCCTCACAAGAGCAATGTTGCAATGCAAAAATTGGCTAGCTTAGGGTTTGAAAACTTGCACCACTCACCATATTCACCTGACCTGGCCCCATCAGACTACCACCTATTCCCAAATTTAAAGAAACACTTGAAGGGGCGAAAATTCGCCACCATTTCTGAAGCAATTACAGTAGTAAACTCATGGTTTGACACCCAACCAAAAGAGTTTTATTTAGAGGGCCTAAATAAATTGCAGGCCCGAAGCAAAAAATGCATCGAATTGAAGGGAGAGTATGTTGAATAAATCCATCAAAAAATTTAATTTTGTCTTATTTTTCTTAGTAAAGCTAAGAACGTATCAGCACCCCCTCGTACAAGGACTACTTGATAAAAGACCGAACTAGTTAAATACAGAGCGAACCTTTGTTGCAGCGTTCTACAACTAGCAGTGTCTTTCAGTATATGTATGCGTTGTTTGTCACGTCACGATAGTGTGATTAGTCTTCTATTGGTAAGTTCGTCGATTTGGGGTTTAGCACTCCGTTTAGCAGCGAGGCTATATGAGACGTGGATCTACAGTTTAATGTGGAATTCTAACCACGTAAGTTCGGGTCTCCCGTGCCGAGATTAGTCCTCGAGATACAATAGTTTGAGTGAGCAGGTGTGTATAGTAGACTGATTTCCAGATAGTGTAGAATCAAGGGTCTTGCTGAGCAACGTTATTGAATGAAACTTTCCTACAAGGTTTGGAAGAGGTGTACTAAGATGTTTGAACTACTTAAGTACTGGCACGGGAAGGATTGCATGAAGACAAATGAGTCCTTCGAGTGGTTCAGACGCTTGAAACTGAGTAGAATAACGACAAAACAAGACTTTTAGACCTTGACGACCTTCCATATTAACAGATCCTGACCATATTAAGAATCTTCGTTCAAAAAGATCCCTAACTGTCGAAGAAATTGCTGAAGAATTGAGTACAATTTCCAATTTCAGTCAGTTGTAGACATATAAGTAGGAATTGTAAATTTCTTGGCACTTTGTATCTACGGTCCTTTAAATCTATCACGATTGATGGATAACGTCTCTCGGTAATCACACTATCCGGGGAAGTTGAAGAAACAGGAATGAGGAAGTGGTTTGGAACCGTTATGTTAGGTGCAATACCGACATTTGCTAGGTGTGAATGAGGAAAAGCAAGGAAAAAATACAATATTTGAGTTTTACGTCCCACGCATATGCGATGTACACTAAAAGAGACGGTGATGATGATGAATGAATGAAATAGTGAAATGAAAAACTGGGAAAACTCCGAGAAAATCATGCACACTGACTACTCCAAAGCTCACTTGGCGTGACTGGAATCGAACGAGAAACCCCACGTACCAGAGGCGAAGGATCTTCTACTGAGACACCACAAAACACAGGAAGATAAGACGAATTAAAAAATGCAATGTGGAAACTATGGGCTATAATAGTAAACGCGTTCCAGGTCTTTCACTCACAGAAGAGATGTTGGCAGGAATGTATACTTAGTGGAAGAACCTACTTTAAAGAGGACAAGGTTGATTTAAGCATGTAATTTATCACAACAGATTTTATATTATGAATTCGATCTTTTATCGGTAAAACCTTTTACACATTTTTTTCTTTACTGAAACACTGCTACAAATTCGTAATGACCAATTAGAACCTGAGATCATTTTGCCGTTTCCCCGATTTGAATACAAGTATAGTATTGTTTTACATATTTCAGTTTTTCTAATTTAGAAACATACACTTTAATATTATACCACGTAAATTGTCGTTTTAAGACTTTTTGTGATGAGTACATGTCTTGAGTTAGCTTAAATAAATAAATAAATAAAATGATCGCTGTGAAATGTAGAATAAGAATACTTTGCCTTAAGTGGTATGGATGTCTTCATATCTCAAATATTTTTATGTTGAATTTTGAAAATGAACGGAACAACATTCATTATATACAAGGTGCGAAATTATGGGGTATGGGGAAATTTCCATATTTTTTTAAATAAAATTTCCCATCAGTAATAAATCACTGGGCGTGAATTGTAAGACACTATTGTAAGAAGTATGCTAATTAATTACAGGAATTCACATGTAATCAATATGTATTTCATATGTAATAAACGGGTGAATTAGCGATTAGTTGTGTTCTTAAGCGCTTCCCGGTTTAACCCCCAGTTATTTCGTTTTACTAATTAGGTCACTTCTGATCGAATTTCTTCTCAAATGTGGCTATGTTGTACACGAAATATCTCACAATAAATCACGAAAGAACGGTCGACGAAACAAAGTGCGAATTTTCACATGTTGGTCTAAAGTGAAATAAATACGGAGAACGCAATAGCTCGGCTTGGTCCATCAGGACCTAGTTACTTTGGATAAAGTGGACCGGGACGTATGACCATAAATGTGAGTTTCAATATGTCGAAGCATTGCAGTGTGAGCATTTTTTTTTTTATTTCCTGCCCTCTTTTATCTCAACTGAGATGATTTCGCATTCTGACCATACGGTACGTCGTCAACTTAAGAATTAACCAATCAAGCTTTCTCATGATAGACAAAGTGTTGTATATGAACATTTCAAGTTATAGATAAAATGATAGCTACTTCATGTCTAAGTAGTGGCGTAGTCAGGATATTGTTTGGAGGGGCTATGGACAACACAGGATGCAGGGAGCAATCGCCACCTGAGTTTGAAAATTAGACTAAATATATTTTAATTTATGCATAAATTGAAGTTTTAATGGCAAGAATCGCAGACAGGTAAATCTTATGTGATATTATACACACTAAACTTTAGTAGTGAATCTAACTTTTTATCCTATTCATAGAGAAAAGGAAGCATCTTCTCGGCCTACATAATTTCCCAGGCTACTTATTCCCTCCTCTTGATTTTCTTTAATTGAAACATTTACCTTTCTTTATAACTAAACGATGTAAATATTCCTTTACTGTAATAACTAAAGTCCCGTTATGTTGATATCCGTATAAGTTGGTGTGGAACAACAGTTTCGCTTATCAGCTCGTCTTAGGTTTGGTGTTACTGACGACGATCGATTTGAATCACAACTAACAACGGTCAAATGTATGATAAAACAAACGAAAGAAAGTAACAACTAAGAAAAAGAAACAGAAGAGCAGAATGGATGAAAGAAATAAAAGAGAAAACAGTTCTTACATGGAATGAAATTTTAACAAATACAGTATTGTTTCTGAACAAAGAGCATAAGGACGGAAAATGAACGAAATTCTTAGAAATGGTAAGAAGGATTATTATTGTACGTGGAATGCGAAAGACTGACAAATTTATTTCGGGGGAAAGGGGGCGGATTTCAGCCCAATAGCTCCCACAAATACGCCACTGTGTCTAAGTATTTATTGCATGTATTTCGTACATAACAGAATACATTCAAAAAATTAACAAACATTAAATTAAGTACATATCCTCAATATGTAAGAAATAAATAAATAAAATAAAACAATTGAAGAATGATAAATTACGTTTCTTTTTTTTATAGTATTTATATCTGACTTGTTTCTCAGTTTTGATTCAATTTAGCAAAGTGATATGAGCGCTGGTATTTCTTGTCCCATAAACAAAAGACACCATTTTCTAGATACGTCTCTTGAACTGGATCCAACAGCGAGATACCATTGAGTGCAGTGACCTTCTCTGAAATCCCAACTGCATCATATGTATCAATTTCTTGACGTAGACATAAAAATGTTTCCTAGAAGGCAAGCAAACGATAATTTACGATTTCAAAGCGAGCCTGCGAAAATATACGCAAAGAAGGAAATAGAACGTAAAGAATTGTTGCGTTAAAAAAAAATGGTTTGAATTTATATACATTTGACATGAATTCTATAATCTTACACGTCAGATACTTATATGAGTTCTAACTGGAAGAAATGATATAGAATAGATTTTTCAGCCCTTTAATTATCCGACATTCGATTCCTTTAATATAAATATTTTTGTTGTCTTGATTCTCTATAGACCTACATATCTAAAACTTTTATACATATCCAAAAAGCCTTTCTCATTGTCTAGAGAGTAGGCCCACCTATATGTGATACGAAGAAAAACCTCCAAAAGGAATAATGAACAAATAAGTGGTTACTATGGGCGCACGAAGAAAATTTTCTAGAGGAGCATTCCCATGGTTGCTACATTACGTCTGATATTTAATATAGGTAGTTTGCTATATTACGTATACATTTTCGTGAGCCAGAGATGGGGGCGATCCCCTTGCCCCTCTTTGTTCGCTCAGGGTGATTACGTGTTCAGCTTTTATTATAAGCAAACAGCTCTACCGTATCTTTTCTAATTACAAAGGCGTGGTCACAGAGAATGCACAATTCCCTACATAACATGAATTTTTTCCATTATGGAATAAAATTTTTAGAATCAAAAATAGTACTTTTAACCATTCTAGTATTAATCTTATCTATATTGAAAGTGACTATATTTGTGATTGTTAACACGTTGGCCGTCATGTGCATAATTCTGATGCACAAATAGTATGATGCTAAATACCGCGAAATCTTGAACCATCCAATCAATCTCTATCAAATTTTCAAAACAGGGAGTTTCGGGCACGAGAGTGTTTTTGTCATTTCACCTTGACGGGAGAACTTAGGGGAGGAAGAGGAGGGGGAGTTATAGAAAATAAATAAAAGCTAATAACTCTTGAACCAAACGACCAATCTTGATCAAATTTTTAACATAGATAAGGTTCGGATCTGGGATAATTTTTTATCATTTCACTTTGAAGGTGCAACTTGGGAGAGGAGGAGGGGAATATATATAAAATTATCAAAAATGAAAGTGACTGCGTTTAAGTTTTAAATTCAAATTCTGCTCCACAATTGGGGGAGGGAGAGAGAGATATAAAATTGATCGAATATGATCGATATTAGTGTCGAATTCATAGTTTTCGGGGTCGCTGAGATGAACAGTGACATTTCCGATGCCGTGTAAATTCAAATTCATCCCCCCATTAGTATTCCTGAGGAGGGATAGTGATAATTAAAATAATTGAAAATGGCCGATATTAGTGTCGGATTCATAGTATTTGGGGTTTTTTAATTGATTGGTGTCAGTTTTAGTGCTGTTTATGTCCAAAATGAAACGTATTCTCCTCGTACGAAGGATGGGTATTCTGATAGTGTAATATAAGGTATAATTTAGACTTTTTTTCCTTTTTTTCTGCACTAAGAGTAAATTGTTTTGGAGATTCAACAAAGAAAAAAGAATATTTCTTTCAAAGAGTCTTCTTTCCGGAGAACTGGCTAACGAGCGTACTTTCTATGTTAATGGTTCCTGATTTGATCTCGTGGAGGATTACACATTATAGGTATTCTACCATTATTGGCAGGTCACTTGCACTAAGCAACCTGAGAGACTTCCATGTACCATGGTCTTCAGTTAAGCTGATCGTCTTTAAGTAATAGCCTCCTTCTCTCCCTCCTTCTTTTACCTTCCATTGTATCTTCTAGGACATCCCTTGTAATACAGTGTATTTCTATTTATTGTCTTAACCATTCTTTCTTTCTCTTTTGAATTACATCTAAAATTGTTCTTTTCTCCTCTCCTAATTAATGCTCTCCATTTATCTGTAGTGGCGAGGCGTAGCGTACCCAGACGCCAGCGCCCCAGCGCATTTCTCTTATCGTGCTCACGTAAGTTACCAGCATCTTCGCAGTACCATTTTCACCCTCCGTATATAGAAAGTTATCGCCGGGAGAAAATCTGAAATTATCACGCATATAGTTACCTGACGAGCATTAATTAACATGTTAAAACATACTAAGTGCTCGCTACCATGAATATTGTGTTGGTGTCTCTCATAACGACAAATTCATCTGTGGAAAGTGTTGAGAGTGGAGTTACCCACGTAGTCAATGAATGTTCTACAAATAAAAACTTGCAGAAAAAAAAGGACTTACAATTTGTCTACTTTTCAGACAAGATAGTGTTTATTGTACTTCAATCTATCACAATGTATACACTCTGGTGTTTATGAAAATATGTACAGTAAAAATAAAACATTTCTACGGATTTATGCTTTTCTATATCCTCTGGATAAGCACATAGAACGTTTTCCATTACTTTACGCCAGGAAACGTGTTTTCAGAGTTCCTAGTGCATCTAGGACACAGTAAGTATATACGTAACAGTAGTAGCCCAGAATCTGTTAATATAATTTGTTATAGCGTGTTCACTATGCTCCATAGGTCTACCCGCTTCGCCCCCACTGTTTAAATTATTCAGTACACATTAATTCCTGTACATATTGATACAATTTCATATGTAATAACGGAATAAACCTTATGCCTATATTTAAAAAAGAAGTTTCCCATATACACTAGCTGCAATGATAACATAGGTTAAAGTTGAAATACAGTCACTTCATGCCTATTTTACTATTTAGAGGTTTGTATATTTATGTTAAGAAGTACGGTTTGTATGAAAAGCGAGTTCGGTTACTGCGAAAAGTCTTCACATTTCTTTTTTTAATGGGTTTCCATACGTTGGTTGAATTTATTTTTTTTTATTTATTTTGATTTTCAGGTTTAGGATCCGTTTTCAGCTCCAAGGCTATATAAGGCGTGAACCTACAGATTAAGGTGCTGTAAAATCAGAACTACCATTATGCGTTCAGAGCTTTCTGACCGGGTATTGAACTCGCGTACCACATGCTCCAAAGGCGCGCCTATCAGCCACTAGACCAGCGAGGAGAGAAGTTTCGGTGGTGTAGATGTATAGCTGCAGAAGGGAAGATCTACGAAACTCATTGTATCAATGAATAAATAATGATAATAATGTTAATACGTTATCGACCCCACACTTAACTGTCTCATGTATACACTAATGAAAGAATAATGGCCACAGAAGCATTATTTTTCAATAGACACTGTATATTACTAATTACATTTTAATAAAAGTAAACTATTATATTATTGACTTACATGAGTATATCTCCCAGGCACATTCCTGCACATCCATTGGATAGCGACTGAAATCCATCGTACAAAGCAAGGTGATGCTACATCTGGAAAAGAAAGAAATATTATTTTACTATTTCATCAAAAAATAGTTGTTGTGTAACGGCTTAATCTAATTACTGTAAATATTTTATATATAACTTATTAGTTTGATTACTTCTAAGGTTGGTTTTATCCAAGTGGTTGCGGTAACCGCCACATTTCAAAACTGCATTGAGTCTTCGGCATGATCCGAACCGCTTTGGATAAAATCGCGTTTCCTACCAGTCGGATTGTGAGACCGCAGTTACTTCAGATCCCCACTGTTGTGGATTAAATCACTCTTTTGAAAATCTTTCAGTTTAACGTCTCACGATTATGCCCTTTAGGCTAAGGGAGACGGATGATTAAGGCAAGTGAATAATGATGAAAGAATCGGTGGAATGAGAATGTGAGAGTCCACAGCAAACTTACTTCGCCGAGGATTGAATCAGGGACTTCACACACCAGAAGTAAGCGCTCTACCACTAAGGTAACCTGTTCCTCCCAATAATATGAAGAGGAACCCCAACATCACAAGATGTGCTAGGCATGTACCATTTAGATGTCCTAGCTACTTTTTAGGTACCCGACACTTGGAACATATGATATTCATGTGATAAGTATGTACTTCAGCTACCTACAGTTTTAGGTACTTCTTACAGTTAATTGATATTTGATACTATGTACCACAAATATAGCATTTATATACCTAGCTCAGTTTCGCACTCTAGCAGTCATTTGTTTTTATGTCGTCACTTGCAAAATATATGTGATGTTCTAGGTACGTCCATTAGATACATACTGTTTCAGATACCCTAACATCACAAGATGTGCTAGGCATGCGCATTTAGGTGTTCTAAATTCATCTCCCACATTTGATGCATTTGAAGTTTCATTTCCTAAGCGATAGTGTACTACAAGTAACAAACGCAACAACCACATTAACTTTATTATATGGTAACTGTCGCTGATCATTTTGAAAGTGAATATGGAAGAACCATGATATAAAGTAAATAGACACGCATTTTGTTATAAAATTACACGGCGAACAGATTTTATCTGATCCCAAACGGTTATCGTGGAATATACGCCGTTAAAGAAGCAGTCTGATTTGCCAAAATCAAAAAAAAACTTCAACAGCTTTTCTCTTTACAAGCAACCTTGTCTTCATCGGTTCCGTGGCCAAGTGGGAAAAGCACACGGCTATTAATCCAAAGATTGGTGGTGCGCGCCCATCCTAGGGTAGTCCTACGTTTTTAACTTGTTTAAAGTGTTTTTTTAGACTCACCTTAATGTAAATACATTACGCATATAAGCGATTTAACATATTTTGGGGGAGTAATTTTGTGGTTCATTACACTTACGGCATGGGAAACATACCTAGAACATACTAGGCAAGTTCCCCAGGTACATGTCAGGCATGTGCCTAGTGGCGGACATAGGCTGTGACTATTAGTTGCCATCCATGTGATTTCTCTCTCAGATGTACATAAGGTACATACTGGACACATTCCCATGTACCTGAGGGGGCATGATAGATATATGCCTACTATGTGATTGTGCAGTTAGGGAAGACTTGAAATTTAACTTTATTTTACTTTCCTTGTAAGCGTATAATAGGTAATTACAAGGAAAATGGGTGTTTTCCTTTTCTGCCTAAAGACTCTCCAGCACTTTATACAAAATATTTTAAATAATCTTATTTTTGGGCAGAATGGAAATTTCCGTTCTGCCTAATCTTTCAAGATGGGAATTCTGCGTAGGAATATTTTTTTTCTAGGGAATTTACTTCAGTAATTCTAACAGATTCTGTAAGAAAAATAACTATTTCTTCAAGTTTTATCATAAATTTTAGATGTTATTCTACTTGTTCTTCTCTGAAAAATAACTAGGATGCAGTTCTGTTATTAGCAGCGTTATTCTGTCCACTTTAGCACAAAGATGATTTTTAAATACTTCCTGGGAAATGGAAAATTGATTGACTCAGATGCAAGAAAGCCGCTTGACATTGCAACTGAAACGAACATCAAGCAGACTTACTTCGGTCTAATAAGTCATTTTACAATAAAATTTTATTCGGGTTTCCAGTAGTTTTATGACCAGCATGCTAAAGCTTGCAGTACTTAAAAGGTGCCACAGTTCACGTCCTTAAGACATGTGTGGCTATATACATGATTCTCTACTACATGCAAAATGTCATACATATATATCTATATTGTCAATTTAAATAGCAGTAGTACTAAATATCACATATCGTCAATATAGACAATACAATTTAAAACAAGATCTCATCATCACTGTTCTAAACTTGAAGATATTCTTTCTACAGAATTTGTTAGAAACATTAACCAGGTTATTGCTAATGCAGAACAAAATCTGAGGAAAATTCTGACAAAACAGGCAAAATTCAAGGGAGAGAATCACAGGCACAGCCTAATTAAAGGATGATTATTGTTTCTTCAACTGTCATGCATCAAAAATTTTATCTGTAATGCTTCAGTTTATTGAGATATCTTTTTAAATACTGAAAATCGAATAAAACAAATAAGACTATTATACTATACTAAGTAAATTGCGTCTTTGGAGCGCAAAGGTTCTATATTCAATTTTAGAAATTTTACAGGAGAGCAAAAATAATGGACATAGGATATATAAGGATATATGGCATAGAACAATATTGCATCCATTATTTTATGTAAATAATAAAGATTTCGAATCTTTTTGTCGCCATGTGAAAGAGCATATCATGCGTCATCTATAAGTATAAAAATCTCAATTTCGGATAAAGTTGGAACCTTAGAACCTTTGCGCTCTAAGGACGCGATATATTTCACATTTTGATATTTACTTCTCGTAATTAAAATGAGTGGTCTGACAGTAATATACTAAACTACCTCAAATGTATTAAATGTATAATAAATAGGAGTACCCAGAACTTCTCATATGGGTGTATGTGAAAGTAATTAAAGCCAATCTACTATTTTATTATAAGATTTTTACGTTTTATTGCGTGTCAGTATTTTTCGAAAAGAAAAAGAAAAAAATATTTCATTTCATTTTCACTGTGGACTTAACATCATAAATCTCGACATACTTTTGTATTACATTATTGTTGCATACCGTTATAATGTAAGATATAAAGTATTATGTACTGCATTGCTTTACATTTTACTGTGAAGTAGTACTGTATATGCATTTTGGTAAGCACTTTGAACGTGCTATTAATATACATGTTTTGTTGCTATAAACAGAGTTATAACATACTTTCTATTGTTCTTTTAGGTTATTTCAGTTCATTCGAACTTTTGTTAATCTTGCGCAGTGGCTCAGTTACCTCTAATGCGTGGTATGCTGGTTCGATCCCCGGCGAAGTGAGTTTGTGATGGACAACATGTGCCGTGGGTTTTTTCGTGTACTTCTGTTTTCTACCACTTTCTCATTCCACCAATTCTTGTATCACTCACTTGCGTTAATTATCGTCTCCCTTAGCCTAATGGGCATAATTATGGGACGTAAGATTTTATTTCATAATTTTTGTTAATCCAATCAAATTTTATCTCCAATTAGTTCGGATTAATGAAGTTTTACTGTATTTTGTATTGCCATGACAACGTAACTTTCGGGTGATAGGTATACGTACTATAAAGAAAAAATAATTAAAGTCTTTCAATTATGTTTTTTGCCCTTCAAGAAAAGGGAGACGATTATTAAGGTAAGTGATTTGATGATGAAAGAACTAATAGCATGAGAATGTGGGAGGTAGGAGGAGTGAAATGAAATGAAATGAAATCTTTAAGTTTTACGACCCACGCATATGCCGCTTAGACTAAAGGGGACAATGATGAAGAAAAATGAATGAAATGGAGGAATGAAGAAACCCTAACAGCACAAGATGTGCTAGGCATGTGCCATTTAGGTGTCCCAGCTACTTTTTAGGTACCCGACACTTGGTACATATGATATTCATGCGCTAAGTGTGTACTTCAGCTACCTACAGTTTTAGGTACTTATTACACCTAATTGATATTTGCAACTATGTACCACAAATGTAGCATTTACATACCTGGCTCAGTTTCGCACTGTGATAGTAATTTGTTTTTATATCTTCACTTGGAACATATATCTGTCATGTACTATGTACGTCCTTTAGGTACATACTGTTTCGTATACTCTAACAGCACAAGATGCGCTAGGCATGCACATTTAGGTGTTCTAAATTCATCTCCCACATTTGATGCATTTGTTGTTTCTTTTTCTAAGTGGTTGTGTACTAGAAACAACAAATGCATCAACTTTATTAGATGGCAACTGTCGCCGATCATTTGAAAGTGAATATGGAAGAACCATGAAATAAAGTAAATAGACACTCGTCAATTTGTTATAAAATTACATGGCGAGTAGATTTTATCTCATCCCAAACGGTTATAGTCGTATATATGAGGTTAAAAGAGCACTCTGATTAGCCGAATGTAAAACACCTCAATGATTTATCCCTCTACAAGCGATGTTCTCTTTATTGGATCTGTGACCAAGTCGGAAGAGCATGCGGTTAGTAATCCAAAGATTGGTGGTGCGCGCCCATCCTACGGTAGCCTGACTTTTTTTTTTTTTTTTTTACTTGTTTAAAGTGTTGTTTAGACTCACCTTAATGTAAACATATTACGCATATGCGATTTAATATATTTTGAGGGAGTAATTTTGTATTTCATTGACGCTTACGGCATGGGGAAACATACCTAGAACATACTAGGCACGTTCCCCAGGTACATGTCAGGGATGTGCCTACGGGCGGACATAGACTGTGACTATCACTTGGCATCCATCTGATTTCTTTCTCAGAAGTATATAAGGCACATACTGGACACATTCCCATGTACCTGAGGGAACATGATAGGCATATGCCTCCTATGTAATTCTGCTGTTAGGGAAGTGGATGGAAACGGAAGAATTCAGAGAAAACCCATTCAAACGGCGTTTGCCCACCACAAAGCTCACTTGGCGCGAGCTGGGATCGAACCAATGACCCTGTGCACAAGAAGTGAACGTTCTACTGCTGTGCTACCATGGCTCCTTAGATAACAGGAATATCTCGAGAAAACCCATTGACACGATGTTGTCTACCACAAACTTACTTACTTGGGCGGGGATCGATTCTGATACCCTACAGGTAAGAGGTAAGTACTCAACCAGTGCTCCCCCTAATAGCATAAAGAGAAAAAACTTGAAATTAAAAAAAAGAAAAGAAAAGAAGAAATTAAGAACCAAAATTAGTTGCACTCAGCTACATTCAATAAGTCAAGACCTGACTGAAATTAGTTATAATTTAACCTTAGCGACGACAAGCGACATCTCTTGAGAAGATTTAGAGATACCTTTTGATGCCGTAACGAAGGAGACAGCCACTCTGTGTAGTAATTCAATACAGACGATGTTGACGTAATGGTACATAATTAAGGCACTTAATTACTCCGGATGCCTGTTCGTGACCCCCATTTGGGCATTGTACATCTCTCTCTCTCTCTCTCGGTTTTGTCTATTTCTCTCGGTCTAGCTGTATAGATTATAATACAAGACTTACCACGTTGATAAAACAGCTTGTGGCGACATCTGCCGAGGAGAAAATGAGATAATAATGAACATCAGAAACATTTTAGCAACGTATGTGTCCTACAGGCGGATGGTATATTATCATTACTTCACGTGACCTTATTACTGCTCACCTTGAGGCGTTGTTGTTTCATTTACCGTTACACTATGAATACAGGGTGTTTTGTAAGTAGAAAACAAAAATGAATTTACTAGACGAAAATGGTAGAAACAGACATAATCTTCGAACGTTAAACATTCTAAAAGTTTAAGCGCGTTTGTACATCGAAGGTGGGGAAAGGAGGATAATTTTAAGGTAGCTAACGTAAGTTCGTCTTATACAGTGGCGGATCTATAAGGTAAAAACTGGGGAGAGCAGCCACAATCCAGACTATGATAGCTATAGGCGTGAGTTTATTATAAACTTTCAAAAATATAATTATAAATAATGGTTTCAACTATTTTTGTCATTAAAAAACAGAAGGCCTAGCACCTCACACCGAACTAGATCTGCCCCTGAAGTTATATTCATCATTTCAAAGTCAGAGGTGTAACTGCAAGATGACTAGACTCGCAGATTATTGTTAGCCGCTAAAATACACCCAAATTTATTGTTACGTTGTTGGACTACACGTAAAGTTTTTTTTATATATTCTCAGAAGAAGACATTACCCCCCCCCCACACACACACACATACAACTTTCGTTTGTAAATTTTTCTAGTTACGCCAATGTTGTAAGTACACTCATGTCCAAAACTATTATTGCATATCTATAAATATGTTGTTGTAGGAATATAATTTGATAACGAATTCGACCGGTATTTCAATATAATGTTAGTATGTGTTGTATAATCGACAGCGACATGTATGTGGCAAATTTCATGTCAAACGAGCAGTACATAAGAGCAATGTAACGAAAAAAAAAAAACTCTTGTCCATTTAAGCAACATTTTGTTTTACTCATTCTATTATGATTCGTATTTATAATTCTTTCCCTATGAAATTTACCACAAATATACATTTCAGATTATACACATAGTATCAATATTAAAAGTACCATGCAAAATCATTATCAAATTATATTCTTACAAGAAGACAGTTATAGATATGCGACAATTACTTTAGACATGAGTGTACATAAAAACTATTACTTTTAAATACGATTTTCTTTACCCCTTAACTTACGATTTATTTTACAATTATTATCGGTTATCCACTTCTTTTTATTGATGTCATGTTCAATGACAGTGCAACTAGGCTATTGAAACCTGTCATATTTTGCAGCTATGACCGTAAATAGTTATACCATAACAACAAGCGTATAAATTTAGTGTTCGAACAAAATTTACAGAATATTTGAGTATGTTCATAAATGCACAAAAATGTATTTTTTTTTTTTTTTTTTTTTGTAAAAATTGAAATCCCGTTATATATATTTCGGGATTTTAAGTTAAGTTAACGAGTTACTTAGAAACAAAAACTGTTTGAATTACAATTTTTAAAAAATACCACATTATATTGAGTTTTTAACAGCTTCTGAAAACTTCTTTTGAATTCCTGAAAACAAGAAATGACTATGTCATTCCATCTTTCAATGTTCCAATAAATCCTTCTCAAAGTTTAGTAAGGACAGAAACCATCATAACAGAGTGGTCAGGTTAAAAATATGTCTGTCACATCTCTACGAAACAATGGGCTGAAAATATTATTTTAAATTATATTCTCTATTGCTTCCTCTGGTAACCAAATAGATTTTATTTTAAATTTACTTACACCAAAATTCCAGTAGGAATTTCTTCACCCCTTATGTTTTGAACATTTATTTGTGTAATTGCACATCAAAAAATGAGGTGTTGAAATAACACAAAATGATTACCACTTTAGCGTGTTACTTGTGTGACAATTCAACACCAGCTACATCGCCTTCAGAGCATATCAGAAATACCTCGTTACTGACTGTAAGTATTTGCATTGTTTTTTATTGTTTGATATGAGCAAAGCTTTGCGAAACATTTCGCATTTATGACAAGTAACTAATAACATTCTGTTTTCTGTAATCGGTCAAAATAATATTGTTGTAAATCTGTGAATCATCTGATAACAGTTACACAAATCGCTATGCTTGCATCTGTTTTCTTTATCTGTTATTTTGTGTCTTAGCATATATGAACATTGGTCATGCTGAACCACTTCCCTAATACCTATAAAATCTTTAGCCCTCAGCTTTAGCAAGAGCGCCCTATTGGTTACCCTTTAGGTCTATTTCATCATTTTGATAAACCATAAGCTACTGCATTCATTCTAAACTTTAATTAATAAGACAAAACACTGAATTGCCTCAAAAAAAAAATCGACCTTTTTTTACTGTATTTTATATTTGAAAAACATTGCTTACGATTAGTATTAGGAATTATATTTCTGGACTTTCGAGAGTATGGCTATGTTAGCCCGTCAGTATGAATGGTGATGTCCCTCCGCGACCGATCTATCCGAGGAGAGGGAAGGAAGAAAGGATTGGGGAAGGAAGGAAGTAGCCTGGGACCTGCATGCTAGGTACCATCCTGGCATTTGCCTGGTATGAATGAGGAAAATATAGGCAATCCTCACTCAGGATGGCTTGCCTGAATAAGCTTTTACACTTTTTCGATCGATTGTCTCTACCGGAAATTGAATCCAGAATCGCCTGAACCAAAGACGAAAGCGTTAGCAACTACGATATGCGGGGAAACAAAAACATTTTTTTAAGGGCTTTGGTTTAACAAATACTGTCTTATATATTTATTTGGTTTGTCCATCTGTCCGTCCTGGAGACAACAAACCTCAAGAGCTGCTTGATGGATGACAATCAATTTTGGCCACAAACCTCAAGAGTTGCTTGATGGATGACAATCAATTTTGGCCACAAACCTCAAGAGCTGGTTGATGGATGACAATCAATTTTGGCCACAAACCTCAAGAGCTGTTTGATGGTTGACAATCAATTTTGGCCACAAACCTCAAGAGCTGCTTGATGGATGACAATCAATTTTGGCCACAAACCTCAAGAGCTGGTTGATGGATGACAATCAATTTTGGAAACAAACCTCAAGAGCTGTTTGATGGTTGACAATCAATTTTGGCCACAAACCTTAAGAGCTGCTTGATGGATGACAATCAATTTTGGCCACAAACCTTAAGAGCTGCTTGATGGATGACAATCAATTTTGGCCACAAACCTCAAGAGCTGCTTGATGGATGACAATCAATTTTGGCCACAAACCTCAAGAGCTGGTTGATGGTTGACAATCAATTTTGGTCACAAACCTCAAGAGCTGGTTGATGGTTGACAATCAATTTTGGCCACAAACCTCAAGAGCTGTTTGATGGATGACAATCAATTTTGGCCACAAACCTCAGGAGCTGCTTGATGGATGACAATCAATTTTGGCCACAAACCTCAAGAGCTGGTTGATGGATGACAATCAATTTTGGCCACAAACCTCAAGAGCTGGTTGATGGTTGACAATCAATTTTGGCCACAAACCTCAAGAGCTGTTTGATGGATGACAATCAATTTTGGCCACAAACCTCAAGAGCTGCTTGATGGATGACAATCAATTTTGGCCACAAGCCTCAAGAGCTGCTTGATGGATGACAATCAATTTTGGCCACAAACCTCAAGAGCTGCTTGATGGATGACAATCAATTTTGGCCAGAATGTACAGGGTCAAATGTTAGCAATCAGGTTCTTCGATTGAAGCGAGCTATCTTCTAGAAGTGGACTTAAGAAGAAGTTGGTCAAGTGCTATATACGGAGCATTGGACTGTATGGTTCAGAGACTTGGACATTACGGAAGTTAGAGAAGAAATGTTTAGAGAGCTTCGAAATGTGTTGTTGGAGGTACATGGAGAAGATAAAATGGAAAGAGAGAGAGTAACAAACAAAGATGTTTTAAAACGTTTAGGAGAGAAGAGGACACTTCTAGCCACCATCCTTCGTAGAAAGGCCAATTGAATTGGACACGTTTTGCTAAGAAATTGTCTTCTTCACACCGCCACAGAAGGAAAGATGGAAGGAAAGCGAGGAATAGGAAGAAGAAGAACACAGCTGATCGATGATTTGAAAGATAGGAGAAAATATTGGGAGTTAAAAGAGGAAGCTGAAGATCGACAAAAGTGGAAGAAACATTACCAGGCCCAAATCTAAAATAGAAAAAAAAAATCCTCATTAGTCCCAGGACCTGCCGAAAGGCAGAATACATAATAATAATAATAATAATAATAATAATAATAATAATAATAATAATAATAATAATAATAATAATAATAATAATAATAATAATAATAGAAATCAATCAGTTATAGTTTCAACCTGCATCACTATAGAACAAAAACGATGATAGATAGCGTAAACGGTGATAGATAGCATTTCCTGCAATCGATTAAACGTTCAAAGCGTATTTTTCCTGTCCATCCTTAATTGTCTACTAAAACCGGAAGTCGCAGAAATCCACTACTACTTCCGGTTTCAATATTTAACTACATACAGTAAGAACGATAAGAGATAGTAAGAAGCGTTTTTTTTTTTTTTTTGTATTTTAACAATACACACCCTATTCTTTCTTAACCCAGCCACTTTTCGAGTCCGGTCCGGTCTGGTTTCAACATTGATCGTTATAGAGTGAAAACGGTAATAGGAAATGAAAAGCGATGTTCTATAATCAATTGATAATCTCAGGAATATATTCAATATTCACGCTAATCTCTACTAAACCTGGAAATGATAGAATCGCACTACAACTTCCGGTTTTAATATGTATCTACACACAGGAAAAATAATAGGAGACAGCGTGACGTTTTGGTTTAAGTCGATTCAACGTTTTGAGAATAATAATCAATGTCTCTCTTAGCCCTTTATTCAAATTAAAAATGGCAGTAATTAATCACTATCAGTTTTAGTGTTGATCGCTATAGAGTAAAAACGCTAATATATAGCAAGAAATGGTTTTATATATATAAAAAAGATATACCACATTGACTTGATCCCTAGTCTTGCGTTGCAAGCGCTGCTATCGGCTGAAGGAATTCCACTCGCTTTCTCTCGCTTAGCAAAAGCTGATTCCTTATTGGCTCAACGCGTGGGTGTGTGAGCTTTAGTTCGCATTTTTGCCACATTTTGGCAGCACAATAGGATCAATTAAGTATATTTCATCTTCTTTCTAGTCTCTCTACTAAACCAGAAAATGGAAGATATCTACTAAAACTTCCGGTTTTTAATATTAATTCAGAAAATATGAAACCATACAAAATCGAACTTGTTTCCCATGATGTACTCGTAACAGTGTTACTTGTTACTTAAAACAAATTATATGGTGTCTCAAAAAGAGGTCCGAATTTAAAAAGTCGGTTATTTTTATTTATTGTTGTTGGCAACGTTGTTTTTGCCTGTTTTATTATGAGTGATCATTGAGATTATGTTTTGATTCTTTTTTTTTAAAGGACAATGTTTGTAGAGTATCGTCATGGAAAGATACAGTACGGAACAGCGACTGTTGATTGTTAAAAATCACTACAAGAATGGTGAATGTTTTGCGAAAACTGTTCGGAAACTTCGTACGATTCTTGGACACAATAATGCAGCAAATGAATCCATTGTTCATTGGTTGGTCAAAAAATTTGAACAAATGGGTTCAACAGGTGACATCAAAAGCTCTGGACGTCCTCGAAGTGGATGGAGTTGTTGTTGTGCATTATTCTGTTACTGTACATCCGGGGAAATCATGTTGCCGTCGTACTCAATCAATGCGCATGTGTCCAGCAACAATGCACAGAATTTTAAGAAAAGATTTGCATTTACACCCGTACAGAGTTCAGTTTACACAGGAACTTAAAAAAGGGGATCATGGAAAAAGACGGCAATTTCTACAATGAATCCTGGAAAAAGAACGAGAGATTCGTGGTTTCACAAAGCGCATCATTTTATCAGATAAAGCTCCCTTCTATTTAAAGGGCTTTGTGAACAAGCATAATTGCCGAATATGGGGATTAGAAATCCAAAGAGTAATTCACTAAAGCATACATCCTCAGCGAGTTACGCTTTGGTGTGGGATTTGAAGTAGGGGCTTAATCGGTTCTCACTTTTTGAAAATGAACAAGAAAGGGCTGTCACGGAGAATGGAGTTAGTTATCGTGCGATGATTACTTCTTTCCTTTGACCCTGTTTGGATCAAATAAACATCGACAATTTATGGCTTCAACAAGATGGTGCAACTTGACACACTTCAGAAGACACGATCACTCTGCTGCGTGAAATGTTTCCTGACAGACTAATCTCGTTATGAGGAAACGAAACCTCGATCTTGTGACCTGACACCTTGTGACTGTTTCCTATCTGGACCGCGCTAAGTCACAAGTTTAACAGGTCTGTAGTCTGTTGGAACCCAAACAAGAATTTCGACATGTCCTAGACGAAGCTGATAGGGAAATGTGTGAACGGGTGATGGTTAATTTCATGGACCGAACAACTGAGTGTAGGGCTGGTAGAAGAGTCATATGCCCGTTATGTTTCACATTTAAACCGCAACATCTTCTGAAGAGAATTATGTGTTTTTTTTTTAAATAAATGAATTCGATTTATAGTAGCATAAAATCCGGTCTTCTTTTTGAGACACCCTTTATATATGTTATCTATTTACACCATCTCCCCATTTAGGTTTTAGAATCCCAGTGAAATGCTCTCCTTTTAAAAAATGTATTTCTTTCGCATTAGTGGGTATTTATCAGCTAGAGAGTTTAGTTGGAGAAACACTACGTAAACAACTAAGGATGAAATATGTCCCTTCTTTTTAAAAGTCTCTGGTCCATTAAAGCTTAAAGAGAGAAGGATCCCGAAAGAAAGACAAATTGAAGGCTTTGGTACAAAAGAAGATGGATCTCATATTCTTTCTTCTTGCGTCTTGAGTAGCCCAGAGTCCCATCTGTAGTCAAAGCATTTGAGATCTATTATTGACAACAAACCAACCTACTCACTCAAATTCAGTTACTGCTGTGGTCCAAGTTGGATCGGTACACAACACAACATAAATCATTCACGATCCATTACCGTTCTATAATTCACGTCAAAAACAAAGCAGCATCGCGAAGCCCGGACGCACATCAGTAAACCTTCAATGAGCTATTGATCCGCAATCTATAAGGGATTCTTTTCCCTCCCACAACACAATGACACACACACAAAAAAAAACAGCACTCGTAAATTTATGAGACGTAGAAAATAAAGACTTAAAATACGTGAGAAAATAAAAAAAGAGAGATAATATGCCATGCATGGTGCTTGAGACCTTTTGAATTCTATTGACCTCTCCCATTTTTTCCCCACTGAAATTCATAGAAAATTTCGCGAAAGAAATAAAGAAAAAGAGTTTATTTTCTTACTCTTTCTTCAATACCTCTTTCCCATCACCAAAGCTATTTTTCGTCCAAGTTATATCTCTCTCTGTCTTTCGATTGAGAACCTGACATTTCTTTGTTTCTTCTTTTTTATATATCTTTGTTTTATTTATTTCACGTGAAGATAGATAACAAAGTTGGCATTACAACATGTGTTCTAGTCAAAGAAAGTTGGCAAAGTAGTTAACAACATGTGTTCTAGTCAAATAATAACAGTTGCTACTACAACAACACGTGTTCAGGTCAAAGAATAGCAGTTAACACTACAACGACAGATGTTCAGGTCAATCAAATAAGAACAGTGACACTGCAACTACACGTGTTTATGTGAAATACCAAGTGTTGGCACTACACCATGTGTTCAGGTCAAATAAACAAAAATGTTGATAGTTGAAGTGTTCGGATTCTTTGTTCACACAAAACAAAGGCAATATTGTGCTGTCTTTGTTTCCGTTCTTCTGTTGTGATTCATTTAAATTTATTACAAGATGTAATCAGTGATGATTTCATGGGATTATTCACTCCATTGTCATTATTGCTGCATCTGCTGTCACTCCAAGGTTATTGCTCTCGCTGCTACTGGTACTCTTATTTGAAACGTATATTTCTGGTTACTTATTGCTCCTTCAAAAAGTAGATCTTCAGCAACTACAAAATGAGCTTAGACTTTCTGTTGCTAAGCATGTTGCCACGTGCCTGCCGCGGTTCTGAAACTATTTCTTATTTTTGAATGCTCTATATTATAATGTGGAAACTAAGCTCTAACAATAATTACCGTGATAATAGATAATTATACAATAATAATCAACTTCATCAATAGCTACAAGAAACACACAATTTTAAAACCACGTCGAGACGCAGAGCATTTTCTCTTAAAATTGGCTCATTCCTGAGAAAATGGGGACGAGTGACAACCCCAATTACAAATTTGGCTTAAATTAAGAAACTCATCCTATGTAGCAATCCATAGATCTCACTTAGTTAAAGAAAATTATATGTTCGGGAGTAAATTTTCCGTATTTTTCCTGTGAGTTTCTGCTTGTAAACTAAACATTTTATATTGAACGATGGCCGCGTCATCTATTAAGATGAAAACTGACTCTGAAACATACATCATTTTTTTTATAAAGACAAAAGTATGGTTAACGACATAAGACCATTATTATGATTAAAAACTTATTTTTCTTCTTTTTATATAAATATAATTATGCAAAATGAGATCTATATTATGTCAATATTATGATAGAACAAAGATGCTGGATTGCAAATTCTCATGTGTAATTTTCGAGATAATATGGGAGAAACTAATTTTTATGGTGCCAACTAATTTTTTCCTTTGTTCCAATACTAAGTTTCTAATTCTGCTGCAACAGTTTATTTGCTTACTTTATTAGCTGGGTTGAGTGGGAAAAAATAATGGAATGTTAAAATAGTGGGGGAAGCAAAGAACAATATTAATAACAAGGCAGAGAACCCCGGTGTAACACACCGATTGTGATAAGATTGCACGGACATAGAGAACATCAAAAAAAAGCGACACGTATATATATATATATCGGCCAACAAGCGCATTGAAAGGGTCAAATAGGGGCATAAAAATGGGATCAAAATGAGATTATGTGGAATATAGCGAGAATGAGAAGAGATATCGGAAAAGGTTAAATGCACGAAATACTACCCATAGTCTATACGATTGGCGTTTGCATCCTTCTTGCATATCCCATCTTCGTGCATTGAGATGAATCTGCATTTCTTTCGCATACGGGCAACATATGCACCCAAAGCAAAACCACTTATTTCCTGTTTTCGTTTCTTCTTTCTTTCTGCTCCTTGCGACCCTCTTCGGTCATTTCCGTAACACGTTGCAACAATGTTGTACATGTGATTGGTCCATTTCGAGATGTTCTGCTTTCTTCACATGCGTGTGTTTTACCTCATTGCCTTGCGTTGACTATGGGTAGTATTTCGTGCATTTAACCTTTTCCGATATTTCTTCTCGTTCATAGTATATTCCACATAATCTCATTTTGATCCCATATTTATGCTCCTATTTGACCCTTTCAATGCACTTGTTGGCCGATGTAAAAAAAAAAAAAAAAAAAAGGCGTCGCTTGTTTTTTGATATTCTCTATGCCTGTGCAATCTTATCACAATCGGCGTGCTACACCGGAGTACCCTGCCTTGTAAGAAGAGGAAGAGAAATTAATTGGAACATTGGCTAAGAAGGAACTATATCATCAGACACGTGCTAGAGGCTGTGGTGGCAGGAAAGAGAGGGGGGATCGAAGGAGACTACAATTCATGGACCATAACAAAAAAGAAAAATCATATGTGAAAATCAAGAGGTTAGCTAAAGACCGTGGAGCATGGAAGCTTCGCAGTTGCGACAGCTGATCTACCAACAATGGCAGTATAATTATGCTGCTGATGATGATGACTATAAGTAAAAATAACACTGCTAAAGATATACCACATTCACTTGATCCCTAGTCTTCCGTTGCAAGCGCTGCTATCGGCTGAAGGAATTCCACTCGCTTTCTCTCGCTTAGTAACAACTGAACCCTTACTGGCTCAACGCGTGGGTGTGTGAGGGTGTGAGCTTTAGTTCGCATTTTTGCCACGGCTCAAGACATTTTGGCAGCACAATAGTACCAGATTGTACCTATTGTTCTTTATAACAGTAGTGACACACTTTCTCCTATCAGCAACGCAAGTAATTCTAGAAAGAGAGACGTAAGACCAAGGGCACGTGAATGGCCGTCCACCAAGTCCAAATCTCCAAAGCTTCCTAATTCAACATACATTCTATACACCTTTTCAATAAAATTATGCTTGTTTAACAGGGGAATAATTGATGTAGCATGAAAATTATGATCTATACAATTTTACAACTACTTATTGTCTTTTAGAATGCAGAATAACACCCGTTCAATCAAGGATGTTATAAAACAAAGAATAACACTCGTTCAATCAAGGATGTTATAAAACAAAGAATAACACTCGTTCAATCAAGGATGTTATAAAACAAAGAATAACACTAGTTCAATCAAGGATGTTATAAAACAAAGAATAACACCCGTTCAATCAAGGATGTTATAAAACAAAGAATAACACTCGTTCAATCAAGGATGTTATAAAACAAAGAATAACACCCCTTCAATCAAGGATGTTATAAAACAAAGAATAACACTCGTTCAATCAAGGATGTTATAAAACAAAGGATCTGCCTACACAACAAAATTTTAAAGTCATTCACAGTTTCGCCACCCCCACTGTGCCCCCTCTCTACCCACTAAGCAACTTTTGAGCTAACGAAACGGAAACGAGAGTAGCCAATCGGATACGACGATGCTCGGTACTTTTTTCGGCTTTATTGAGTTAATAGAGTGAAGAAACATATCTGCAGCTCCTCTATTTTGTAACATCGTTGCGTTCAATAGTACATAGACGTAGTAGCTTGTAATATTGAATCCCCCTTTTAAAACTTGCGCCCCTTCCACCAAAAGTTTCTGGATGTGCGCCGGAGTGGCAAGAGAAAAGGAAAAGAATGTAACAGGTAAAAAGAAAGAAAATAGTAAGAAAGAAAGAAAGAAGATTCTAGGTGTTCCACTTCGTTATCAACATGATTAAACCAAAGTTTACTTTCCACATTTTACGCATTGTTAAGGAAAATTGTATTATTTTCAGAAAAAAAAATAGTAATAATAAATCCACCCTTTTTTGAATGAGGAAATAATGAGAGGAAATGTAATATGCTTTAGGATTCTGTTTCATTGAATGCTTTACTCATGATATAAACAAGAGGATTTACGTATCCGTCAATAACTGAACTTGTTGCAGAATATAATTCTATTTTGGAAGGAACATCAAACGTATAATGGTTCAAGGAAGTTTCTTTGATGCCTACAAAAGTCCTAAATAAAATAATAATACTGTACGCATCTATTTTTGCAATTACCATGGAAAAAGTCACATGGTATAAGTGAAAATGGGAATAGTTCGTTAAAGTGGCATATTAATAATAATAAACTCTCGTAAATTAAATGAAATGAAATCTTTAAGTTTTACGTCCCACCTGTTTCAGATACCCTAACATCACAAGATGTGCTAGGCATGCGCATTTAGGTGTTCTAAATTCATCTCCCACATTTGATGCATTTGAAGTTTCATTTCCTAAGCGATAGTGTACTAGAAGTAACAAACGCAACAACCACATTAACTTTATTATATGGTAACTGTCGCTGATCATTTTGAAAGTGAATATGGAAGAACCATGATATAAAGTAAATAGACACGCATTTTGTTATAAAATTACACGGCGAACAGATTTTATCTGATCCCAAACGGTTATCGTGGAATATATGCCGTTAAAGGAGCAGTCTGATTTGCCAAATTCAAAAAACTTCAACAGCTTTTCTCTTTACAAGCAACCTTGTCTTCATCGGTTCCGTGGCCAAGTGGGAAAAGCACACGGCTATTAATCCAAAGATTGATGGTGCGCGCCCATCCTAGGGTAGCCCTACGTTTTTAACTTGTTTAAAGTGTTTTTTTTAGACTCACCTTAATGTAAATACATTACGCATATAAGCGATTTAACATATTTTGGGGGAGTAATTTTGTAGTTCATTACACTTACGACATGGGAAACATACCTAGAATATACTAGGCAAGTTCCCCAGGTACATGTCAGGCATGTGCCTAGTGGCGGACATAGGCTGTGACTATTAGTTGCCATCCATGTGATTTCTCTCTCAGATGTACATAAGGTACATACTGGACACATTCCCATGTACCTGAGGGGGCATGATAGATATATGCCTACTATGTGATTGTGCAGTTAGGGAAGACTTGAAATTTAACTTTATTTTACTTTCCTTGTAAGCGTATAATAGGTAATTACAAGGAAAATGGGTGTTTTCCTTTTCTGCCTAAAGACTCTCCAGCACTTTATACAAAATATTTTAAATAATCTTATTTTTGGGCAGAATGGAAATTTCCGTTCTGCCTAATCTTTCAAGATGGGAATTCTGCGTAGGAATATTTTTTTCTAGGGAATTTACTTTAGTAATTCTAACAGATTCTGTAAGAAAAATAACTATTTCTTCAAGTTTTATCATAAATTTTAGATGTTATTCTATTTGCTCTTCTCTGAAAAATAACTAGGATGCAGTTCTGTTATTAGCAGCGTTATTCTGTCCACTAGCACAAAGATAATTTTTAAATACTTCCTGGGAAATGGAAAATTGATTGACTCAGATGCAAGAAAGCCGCTTGACATTGCAACTGAAACGAACATCAAGCAGACTTACTTCGGTCTAATACGTCATTTTACAATAAAATTTTATTCGGGTTTCCAGTAGTTTTATGACCAGCATGCTAAAGCTTGCAGTACTTAAAAGGTGCCACAGTTCACGTCCTTAAGACGTGTTTGGCTATATACATGATTCTCTACTACATGCAAAATGTCATACATATATATTTATATTGTCAATTTAAATAGCAGTAGTACTAAATATCACATATCGTCAGTATAGACAATACAATTTAAAACAAGATCTCATCATCACTGTTCTAAACTTTAAGATATTCTTTCTACAGAATTTGTTAGAAACATTAACCAGGTTATTGCTAATGCAGAACAAAATCTGAGGAAAATTCTGACAAAACAGGCAAAATTCAAGGGAGAGAATCACAGGCACAGCCTAATTAAAGGATGATTATTGTTTCTTCAACTGTCATGCATCAAAAATTTTATCTGTAATGCTTCACTTTATTGAGATATCTTTTTAAATACTGAAAATCGAATAAAACAAATAAGACTATTATACTATACTAAGTAAATTGCGTCTTTGGAGCGCAAAGGTTCTATATTCAATTTTAGAAATTTTACAGGAGAGCAAAAATAATGGACATAGGATATATGAGGATATATGGCATAGAACAATATTGCATCCATTATTTTATGTAAATAATAAAGATTTCGAATCTTTTTGTCGCCATGTGAAAGAGCATATCATGCGTCATCTATAAGTATAAAAATCTCAATTTTGGAAAAAGTAAGAACCTTAGAACCTTTGCGCTCTAAGGACGCGATATATTTCGCATTTTGATATTTACTTCTCGTAATTAAAATGAGTGGTCTGACAGTAATATACTAAACTACCTCAAATGTATTAAATGTATAATAAATAGGAGTACCCAGAACTTCTCATATGGGTGTATGTGAAAGTAATTAAAGCCAATCTACTTTTTTATTATAAGATTTTTACGTTTTATTGCGTGTCAGTATTTTTCAAAAAGAAAAAAATATTTCATTTAATTTTCACTGTGGACTTAACATCATAAATCTCGACATACTTTTGTATTACATTATTGTGGCATACCGTTATAATGTAAGATATAAAGTATTTTGTACTGCATTGCTTTACATTTTACTGTGAAGTAGTACTGTATATGCATTTTGGTAAGCACTTTGAACGTGCTATTAATATACATGTTTTGTTGCTATAAACAGAGTTATAATATACTTTCTATTGTTCTTTTAGGTTATTTCAGTTCATTCGAACTTTTGTTAATCTTGCGCAGTGGCTCAGTTACCTCTAATGCGTGGTATGCTGGTTCGATCCCCGGCGAAGTGAGTTTGTGATGGACAACATGTGCCGTGGGTTTTCTCGTGGTACTTCTGTTTTCTACCACTTTCTCATTCTATCAATTCTTGTATCACTCACTTGCGTTAATTATCGTCTCCCTTAGCCTAATGGGCATAATTATGGGACGTAAAACTCAAAGATTTTATTTCATAATTTTTGTTAATCCAATCAAATTTTATCTCCAATTAGTTCGGATTAATGAAGTTTTACTGTATTTTGTATTGCCATGACAACGTAACTTTCGGGTGATAGGTATACGTACTATAAAGAAAAATAATTAAAGTCTTTCAATTTAACCTTCCATGTTTTTTGCCCTTCAAGCAAAGGGAGACGATTATTAAGGTAAATGATTTGATGATGAACGAGCTAATAGCATGAGAATGTGGGAGGTAGGAGGAGTGAAATGAAATGAAATGAAATCTGTAAGTTTTACGACCCACGCTTATGCCGCTTAGACTAAAGGGGACAATGATGAAGAAAAATGAATGAAATGGAGGAATGAAGAAACCCTAACAGCACAAGATGTGCTAGGCATGTGCCATTTAGGTGTCCCAGCTACTTATTAGGTACCCGACATTTGGCACATATGATATTCATGTGCTAAGTGTGTACTTCAGTTATCTACAGTTTTAGGTACTTATTACACCTAATTGATATTTGCAACTATGTACCACAAATATAGCATTTACATACTTGGCTCAGTTTCGCACTGTGATAGTCATTTGTTTTTATGTCTTCACTTGGAACATATATCTGTCATGTACTATGTACGTCCTTTAGGTACATACTGTTTCATATACCCTAACAGCACAAGATGTGCTAGGCATGCACATTTAGGTGTTCTAAATTCATCTCCCACATTTGATGCATATGCTGCTTCTTTTCCTAGCGAAGCAATAAACGCATTAACTGTTAGATGGCAACTGTCGCCGATCATTTGAAAGTGAATATGGAAGAACTATGAAATAATGTAAATAGACACTCATCAATTTGTTATAAAATTACATGGCGAGCAGATTTTATCTGATCCCAAACGGGTATAGTTGAAATATATGAGGTTAAAGGAGCACTCTGATTAGCCGAATGCAAAACACCTCAATAATTTATCCCTCTACAGACGACATTCTCTTTATCGGCTCTGTGGCCAAGTCGGAAGAGCACGCGGCTAGTAATCCAACGGTTGGTGGTGCGCGCCCACCCTAGGGTAGTCTTATATTTTTTACTTGTTTAAGGTGTTGTTTAGACTCACCTTAATGTAAACTCATTACGCATATGCGATTTAATATATTTTGAGGGAGTAATTTTGTATTTCATTGACGCTTACGGCATGGGGAAACATACCTAGAACATACTAGGCACGTTCCCCAGGTACATGTCAGGGATGTGCCTACGGGCGGACATAGACTGTGACTATCACTTAGCATCCATCTGATTTCTTTCTCAGAAGTACATAAGGCACATACTGGACACATTCCCATGTACCTGAGGGAACATGATAGGCATATGCCTGCTATGTAATTGTGCTGTTAGGGAAGTGGATGGAAACGGAAGAATCCACAGAAAACCCATGGACACGATGTTGTCCACCACAAAATTACTTGGGCGGGTATCGAATCTGATACCCTATAGATAAGAGGTAAGTACTCTACCAGTAAGCCACCTTGCTCCCCCTAATAGCATAAAGAGAAAAAACTTGAAATTAAAAAAAAGAAAAGAAAAGAAGAAATTAAGAACCAAAATTAGTTGCACTCAGCTACATTCAATAAGTCAAGACCTGACTGAAATTAGTTATAATTTAACCTTAGCGACGACAAGCGACATCTCTTGAGAAGATTTAGAGATACCTTTTGATGCCGTAACGAAGGAGACAGCCACTCTGTGTAGTAATTCAATACAGACGATGTTGACGTAATGGTACATAATTAAGGCACTTAATTACTCCGGATGCCTGTTCGTGACCCCCATTTGGGCATTGTACATCTCTCTCTCTCTCTCTTTCTCTCTCAGTTTTGTCTATTTCTCTTGGTCTAGCTATATACAGATTATAATACAAGACTTACCACGTTGATAAAACAGCTTGTGGCGACATCTGCCGTGGAGAAAATGAGATAATAATGAACATCAGAAACATTTTAGCAACGTATGTGTCCTACAGGCGGATGGTATATTATCATTACTTCACGTGACCTTATTAGTGCTCACCTTGAGGCGTTGTTGTTTCATTTACCGTTACACTATGAATACAGGGTGTTTTGTAAGTAGAAAACAAAAATGAATTTACTAGACGAAAATGGTAGAAACAGACATAATCTTCGAACTTTAAATATTCTAAAAGTTTAACCGCGTTTGTACATCGAAGGTGGGGAAAGGAGGATAATTTTAAGGTAGCTAACGTAAGTTCGTCTTATACAGTGGCGGATCTATAAGGTAAAAAGTGGGGAGAGCAGCCACAATCCAGACTATGATAGCTATAGGCGTGAGTTTATTATAAACTTTCAAAACTGTAATTATAAATAATGGCTTCAACTATTTTTGTCATTAAAAAACAGAAGGCCTAGCACCTCACACCGAACTAGATCTGCCCCTGAAGTTATATTCATCATTTCAAAGTCAGAGGTGTAACTGCAGGATGACTAGACTCGCAGATTATTGTTAGCCGCTAAAATACACCCAAATTTATTGTTACGTTGTTGGACTACACGTAAAGTTTTTTTATATATTCTCAGAAGAAGACATTACCCCCCCCCACACACACACACACATACAACTTTCGTTTGTAAATTTTTCTAGTTACGCCAATGTTGTAAGTACACTCATGTCCAAAACTATTATTGCATATCTATAAATATGTTGTTGTAGGAATATAATTTGATAACGAATTCGACCGGTATTTCAATATAATGTTAGTATGTGTTGTATAATCGACAGCGACATGTATGTGGCAAATTTCATGTCAAAAGAGTAGTACATAAGAGCAATGTAACGAAAAAAAAACTCTTGTCCATTTAGCAACATTTTATTTTTACTCATTATAATTTTCGGATTTATAATTCTTTTCCTATGAAATTTACCACAAATATACATTTCCCGGTTATACACATAGTATCAATATAAAAAGTACCCTGCAAAATCATTATCAAATGATATTCTTACAAGAAGACAGTTATAGATATGCGACAATAATTTGGACATGAGTGTACATAAAAACTATTACTTTTAAATACGATTTCTTTACCTCTTAACTTACGATTTATTTTAGAATTGTCGGTTATCCACTTCTTTTTATTGCTGTAATTTTAAATGACACTATTTACGTGCAACTAGGCTATTGAAACCTGTCATATTTTGCAGCTATGACCATAAATAATTATACCATAACAACAACTGTATAAATTTAGGGTTCGAACAAAATTTACAGAATATTTCAGAATGTTCATACATGCTCAAAACTGTAATTTTTTTAAAAATTGAAATCCCAATACATAGCCTATATTTCGGGCTTTTAAGTTAAGTTAACGAACTACTTAGAAACAAAACCGTTTGAATTACAATAAAAAAAATACCACATTATATTGAGTTTTTAACAGCTTCTGAAAAATCTTTTGAATTTCTGAAAGCAAGAAATGACTATATCATTCCCTCTTTCAATGATGCAATAAATCGTACCCAAAGTTTAGTAAGGACAGAAACCATAAGAACAGAGTGGTGAGGTTAAAAATATGTCTGTCACATCTCTAGGAAACAATGACCTAAAAAATATTATTTTATATGAAATTCTCTATTGCTTCCTCTGGTAACCAAATAGATTTTATTTTAAATTTACTTACACCAAAATTCCTATAGGAATTTCTTCACCCCTTATGTTTTGAACATCTATTTGAGTAACTGCACAGCAGAAAACGAGGTGTTGAAATAACACAAAATGACTACCACTTTAGCGTGTTACTTATGTGTCAATTCAACACCAACCACATCGCCTTCAGAGCATATCAGAAATGCCTCGTTACTGGCTGTAAGTATTTGCATTGTTTTTTATTGTTTGGTATGAGCAAAGCTTTGCGAAACATTTCGCATTTATGGCAAGTAACTAATAACATTCTGCTTTCAGTAATCGGTCAAAATAATATTATTGTAAATCTATAAATCATTCGACAACAGTTACACAAATAGCTGTGCTTCCATCTGTTTCCTTTATCTGTTATTTTGTGTCTTAGCATATATGAACATTGGGCATGCTGAACCACTTCCCTAATACCTATAAAATCTTTAGCCCTCAGCTTTAGCAAGAGCGTCCTATTGGTTACCCTTTAGGTCTATTTCATCATTTTGATAAACCATAAGCTACTGCATTCATTCTAAACTTTAATTAATAAGACAAAACACTGAATTGCCTCAAAAAAAAAAAAAAAAAAAAAAACATTTTCGTCTTTTTTTTTACTGTATTTTATATTTGAAAAACATTGCTTACGATTAGTATTAGGAATTATATTTCTGGGCTTTCGAGAGTATGGCTATGTTAGCCCGTCAGTATAAATGGTGATGTCCCTCCACGACCGATCTATCCGAGGAGAGGGAAGGAAGAAAGGATTGCGTAAGGAAGGAAGTAGCCTGGGACCTGCATGCTAGGTACCATCCTGGCATTTGCCTGGTATGAATGAGGAAAATATAGGCAATCCTCACTCAGGATGGCTTGCCTGAATAAGCTTTTACACTTTTTCGATCGATTGTCTCTACCGGAAATTGAATCCAGGATCGCCTGAACCAAAGACGAAAGCGTTAGCAACTACGATATGCGGGGAAACAAAAACATTTTTTTAAGGGCTTTGGTTTAACAAATACTGTCTTATATATTTATTTGGTTTGTCCATTTGTCCGTCCTGGAGACAACAAACCTCAAGAGCTGCTTGATGGTTGACAATCAATTTTGGCCACAAACCTCAAGAGCTGCTTGATGGTTGACAATCAATTTTGGCCACAAACCTCAAGAGCTGGTTGATGGTTGACAATCAATTTTGGCCACAAACCTCAAGAGCTGGTTGATGGATGACAATCAATTTTGGCCACAAACCTCAAGAGCTGTTTGATGGATGACAATCAATTTTGGCCACAAACCTTAAGAGCTGCTTGATGGATGACAATCAATTTTGGCCACAAACCTCAAGAGCTGCTTGATGGATGACAATCAATTTTGGCCACAAACCTCAAGAGCTGTTTGATGGATGACAATCAATTTTGGCCACAAACCTCAAGAGCTGTTTGATGGATGACAATCAATTTTGGCCACAAACCTCAAGAGCTGCTTGATGGATGACAATCAATTTTGGCCACAAGCCTCAAGAGCTGCTTGATGGATGACAATCAATTTTGGCCACAAACCTCAAGAGCTGCTTGATGGATGACAATCAATTTTGGCCAGAATGTACAGGGTCAAATGTTAGCAATCAGGTTCTTCGATTGAAGCGAGCTATCTTCTAGAAGTGGACTTAAGAAGAAGTTGGTCAAGTGCTATATACGGAGCATTGGACTGTATGGTTCAGAGACTTGGACATTACGGAAGTTAGAGAAGAAATGTTTAGAGAGCTTCGAAATGTGTTGTTGGAGGTACATGGAGAAGATAAAATGGAAAGAGAGAGAGTAACAAACAAAGATGTTTTAAAACGGATAGGAGAGAAGAGGACACTTCTAGCCACCATCCTTCGTAGAAAGGCCAATTAAATTGGACACGTTTTGCTAAGAAATTGTCTTCTTCACACCGCCATAGAAGGAAAGATGGAAGGAAAGCGAGGAATAGGAAGAAGAAGAACACAGCTGATCGATGATTTGAAAGATAGGAGAAAATATTGGGAGTTAAAAGAGGAAGCTGAAGATCGACAAAAGTGGAAGAAACATTTCCTGGCCCAAATCTAAAATTGAAATAAAAAAATCCTCATTAGTCCCAGGACCTGCCAAAAGGTAGAATACTTAATAATAATAATAATAATAATAATAATAATAATAATAATAATAATAATAATAATAATAATAATAATAATAATAATAATAATAATAGAAATCAATCAGTTATGGTCTCAACCTAGATCACTATAGAACAAAAACGATGATAGATAGCGTAAACGGTGATAGATAGCATTTCCTGCAATCGATTAAACGTTCAAAGCGTATTTTTCCTGTCCATCCTTAATTGTCTACTAAAACCGGAAGTCGCAGAAATCCACTACTACTTCCGGTTTCAATATTTAACTACATACAGTAAGAACGATAAGAGATAGTAAGAAGCGTTTTTTTTTTTTTTTTTTTTGTATTTTAACAATACACACCCTATTCTTTCTTAACCCAGCTACTTTTTGAGTCCGGTCCGGTCTGGTTTCAACATTGATCGTTATAGAGTGAAAACGGTAATAGGAAATGAAAAGCGATGTTCTATAATCAATTGATAATCTCAGGAATATATTCAATATTCACGCTAATCTCTACTAAACCTGGAAATGATAGAATCGCACTACAACTTCCGGTTTTAATATGTATCTACACACAGGAAAAATAATAGGAGACAGCGTGACGTTTTGGTTTAAGTCGATTCAACGTTTTGAGAATAATAATCAATGTCTCTCTTAGCCCTTTATTCAAATTAAAAATGGCAGTAATTAATCACTTTCAGTTTCAGTGTTGATCGCTATAGAGTAAAAACGCTAATATATAGCAAGAAATGGTTTTATATATATAAAAAAGATATACCACATTGACTTGATCCCTAGTCTTGCGTTGCAAGCGCTGCTATCGGCTGAAGGAATTCCACTCGCTTTCTCTCGCTTAGCAAAAGCTGATTCCTTATTGGCTCAACGCGTGGGTGTGTGAGCTTTAGTTCGCATTTTTGCCACGTCTCAAGACATTTTGGCAGCACAATAGGATCAATTAAGTGTGTCAAGAGTATATTTCATCTTCTTTCTAGTCTCTCTACTAAACAAGAAAATGGAAGATATCTACTAAAACTTCCGGTTTTTAATATTAATTCAGAAAATATGAAACCATACAAAATCGAACTTGTTTCCCATGGTGTACTCGTAACAGTGTTACTTGTTACTTAAAACAAATTATATGGTGTCTCAAAAAGAGGTCCGAATTTAAAAAGTCGGTTATTTTTATTTATTGTTGTTGGCAACGTTGTTTTTCCCTGTTTTATTATGAGTGATCATTGAGATTATGTTTTGATTCTTTTTTTTTAAGGACAATGTTTGTAGAGTATCGTCATGGAAAGATACAGTACGGAACAGCGTCTGTTGATTGTTAAAAATCACTACAAGAATGGTGAATGTTTTGCGAAAACTGTTCGGAAACTTCGTACGATTCTTGGACACAATAATGCAGCAAATGAATCCATTGTTCATTGGTTGGTCAAAAAATTTGAACAAATGGGTTCAACAGGTGACATCAAAAGCTCTGGACGTCCTCGAAGTGGATGGAGTTGTTGTTGTGCATTATTCTGTTACTGTACATCCGGGGAAATCATGTTGCCGTCGTACTCAATCAATGCGCATGTGTCCAGCAACAATGCACAGAATTTTAAGAAAAGATTTGCATTTACACCCGTACAGAGTTCAGTTTACACAGGAACTTAAAAAAGGGGATCATGGAAAAAGACGGCAATTTCTACAATGAATCCTGGAAAAAGAACGAGAGATTCGTGGTTTCACAAAGCGCATCATTTTATCAGATAAAGCTCACTTCTATTTAAAGGGCTTTGTGAACAAGCATAATTGCCGAATATGAGGATTAGAAATCCAAAGAGTAATTCACTAAAGCATACATCCTCAACGAGTTACGCTTTGGTGTGGGATTTGAAGTAGGGGCTTAATCGGTTCTCACTTTTTGAAAATGAACAAGAAAGGGCTGTCACGGTGAATGGAGTTAGTTATCGTGCGATGATTACTTCTTTCCTTTGACCCTGTTTGGATCAAATAAACATCGACAATTTATGGCTTCAACAAGATGGTGCAACTTGACACACTTCAGAAGACACGATCACTCTGCTGCGTGAAATGTTTCCTGACAGACTAATCTCGTTATGAGGAAACGAAACCTCGATCTTGTGACCTGACACCTTGTGACTGTTTCCTATCTGGACCGCGCTAAGTCACAAGTTTAACAGGTCTGTAGTCTGTTGGAACCCAAACAAGAATTTCGACATGTCCTAGACGAAGCTGATAGGGAAATGTGTGAACGGGTGATGGTTAATTTCATGGACCGAACAACTGAGTGTAGGGCTGGTAGAAGAGTCATATGCCCGTTATGTTTCACATTTAAACCGCAACATCTTCTGAAGAGAATTATGTGTTTTTTTTTTTAAATAAATGAATTCGATTTATAGTAGCATAAAATCCGGTCTTCTTTTTGAGACACCCTTTATATATGTTATCTATTTACACCATCTCCCCATTTAGGTTTTAGAATCCCAGTGAAATGCTCTCCTTTTAAAAAATGTATTTCTTTCGCATTAGTGGGTATTTATCAGCTAGAGAGTTTAGTTGGAGAAACACTACGTAAACAACTAAGGATGAAATATGTCCCTTCTTTTTAAAAGTCTCTGGTCCATTAAAGCTTAAAGAGAGAAGGATCCCGAAAGAAAGACAAATTGAAGGCTTTGGTACAAAAGAAGATGGATCTCATATTCTTTCTTCTTGCGTCTTGAGTAGCCCAGAGTCCCATCTGTAGTCAAAGCATTTGAGATCTATTATTGACAACAAACCAACCTACTCACTCAAATTCAGTTACTGCTGTGGTCCAAGTTGGATCGGTACACAACACAACATAAATCATTCACGATCCATTACCGTTCTATAATTCACGTCAAAAACAAAGCAGCATCGCGAAGCCCGGACGCACATCAGTAAACCTTCAATGAGCTATTGATCCGCAATCTATAAGGGATTCTTTTCCCTCCCACAACACAATGACACACACACAAAAAAAAACAGCACTCGTAAATTTATGAGACGTAGAAAATAAAGACTTAAAATACGTGAGAAAATAAAAAAAGAGAGATAATATGCCATGCATGGTGCTTGAGACCTTTTGAATTCTATTGACCTCTCCCATTTTTTCCCCACTGAAATTCATAGAAAATTTCGCGAAAGAAATAAAGAAAAAGAGTTTATTTTCTTACTCTTTCTTCAATACCTCTTTCCCATCACCAAAGCTATTTTTCGTCCAAGTTATATCTCTCTCTGTCTTTCGATTGAGAACCTGACATTTCTTTGTTTCTTCTTTTTTATATATCTTTGTTTTATTTATTTCACGTGAAGATAGATAACAAAGTTGGCATTACAACATGTGTTCTAGTCAAAGAAAGTTGGCAAAGTAGTTAACAACATGTGTTCTAGTCAAATAATAACAGTTGCTACTACAACAACACGTGTTCAGGTCAAAGAATAGCAGTTAACACTACAACGACAGATGTTCAGGTCAATCAAATAAGAACAGTGACACTGCAACTACACGTGTTTATGTGAAATACCAAGTGATGGCACTACACCATGTGTTCAGGTCAAATAAACAAAAATGTTGATAGTTGAAGTGTTCGGATTCTTTGTTCACACAAAACAAAGGCAATATTGTGCTGTCTTTGTTTCCGTTCTTCTGTTGTGATTCATTTAAATTTATTACAAGATGTAATCAGTGATGATTTCATGGGATTATTCACTCCATTGTCATTATTGCTGCATCTGCTGTCACTCCAAGGTTATTGCTCTCGCTGCTACTGGTACTCTTATTTGAAACGTATATTTCTGGTTACTTATTGCTCCTTCAAAAAGTAGATCTTCAGCAACTACAAAATGAGCTTAGACTTTCTGTTGCTAAGCATGTTGCCACGTGCCTGCCGCGGTTCTGAAACTATTTCTTATTTTTGAATGCTCTATATTATAATGTGGAAACTAAGCTCTAACAATAATTACCGTGATAATAGATAATTATACAATAATAATCAACTTCATCAATAGCTACAAGAAACACACAATTTTAAAACCACGTCGAGACGCAGAGCATTTTCTCTTAAAATTGGATCATTCCTGAGAAAATGGAGACGAGTGACAACCCCAATTACAAATTTGGCTTAAATTAAGAAACTCATCCTATGTAGCAATCCATAGATCTCACTTAGTTAAAGAAAATTATATGTTCGGGAGTAAATTTTCCGTATTTTTCCTGTGAGTTTCTGCTTGTAAACTAAACATTTTATATTGAACGATGGCCGCGTCATCTATTAAGATGAAAACTGACTCTGAAACATACATCATTTTTTTTATAAAGACAAAAGTATGGTTAACGACATAAGACCATTATTATGATTAAAAACTTATTTTTCTTCTTTTTATATAAATATAATTATGCAAAATGAGATCTATATTATGTCAATATTATGATAGAACAAAGATGCTGGATTGCAAATTCTCATGTGTAATTTTCGAGATAATATGGGAGAAACTAATTTTTATGGTGCCAACTAATTTTTTCCTTTGTTCCAATACTAAGTTTCTAATTCTGCTGCAACAGTTTATTTGCTTACTTTATTAGCTGGGTTGAGTGGGAAAAAATAATGGAATGTTAAAATAGTGGGGGAAGCAAAGAACAATATTAATAACAAGGCAGAGAACCCCGGTGTAACACACCGATTGTGATAAGATTGCACGGACATATAGAACCTCAAAAAAGAAGCGACACGTATATATATATATATATATATATATATATATATATATATATATATATATATCGGCCAACAAGCGCATTGAAAGGGTCAAATAGGGGCATAAAAATGGGATCAAAATGAGATTATATGGAATATAGCGAGAATGAGAAGAGATATCGGAAAAGGTTAAATGCACGAAATACTACCCATAGTCTATACGATTGGCGTTTGCATCCTTCTTGCATATCCCATCTTCGTGCATTGAGATGAATCTGCGTTTCTTTCGCATACGGGCAACATATGCACCCAAAGGAAAACCACTTATTTCCTGTTTTCGTTTCTTCTTTCTTTCTGCTCCTTGCGACCCTCTTCGGTCATTTCCGTAACACGTTGCAACAATGTTGTACATGTGATTGGTCCATTTCGAGATGTTCTGCTTTCTTCACATGCGTGTGTTTTACCTCATTGCCTTGCGTTGACTATGGGTAGTATTTCGTGCATTTAACCTTTTCCGATATTTCTTCTCGTTCATAGTATATTCCACATAATCTCATTTTGATCCCATATTTATGCTCCTATTTGACCCTTTCAATGCACTTGTTGGCCGATGTAAAAAAAAAAAAAAAAAAAAAAAAGGCGTCGCTTGTTTTTTGATATTCTCTATGCCTGTGCAATCTTATCACAATCGGCGTGCTACACCGGAGTACCCTGCCTTGTAAGAAGAGGAAGAGAAATTAATTGGAACATTGGCTAAGAAGGAACTATATCATCAAACACGTGCTAGAGGCTGTGGTGGCAGGAAAGAGAGGGGGGGATCGAAGGAGACTACAATTCATGGACCATAACAAAAAAGAAAAATCATATGTGAAAATCAAGAGGTTAGCTAAAGACCGTGGAGCATGGAAGCTTCGCAGTTGCGACAGCTGATCTACCAACAATGGCAGTATAATTATGCTGCTGATGATGATGACTATAAGTAAAAATAACACTGCTAAAGATATACCACATTCACTTGATCCCTAGTCTTCCGTTGCAAGCGCTGCTATCGGCTGAAGGAATTCCACTCGCTTTCTCTCGCTTAGTAACAACTGAACCCTTACTGGCTCAACGCGTGGGTGTGTGAGGGTGTGAGCTTTAGTTCGCATTTTTGCCACGGCTCAAGACATTTTGGCAGCACAATAGTACCAGATTGTACCTATTGTTCTTTATAACAGTAGTGACACACTTTCTCCTATCAGCAACGCAAGTAATTCTAGAAAGAGAGACGTAAGACCAAGGGCACATAAATGGCCGTCCACCAAGTCCAAATCTCCAAAGCTTCCTAATTCAACATACATTCTATACACCTTTTCAATAAAATTATGCTTGTTTAACAGGGGAATAATTGATGTAGCATGAAAATTATGATCTATACAATTTTACAACTACTTATTGTCTTTTAGAATGCAGAATAACACCCGTTCAATCAAGGATGTTATAAAACAAAGAATAACACTCGTTCAATCAAGGATGTTATAAAACAAAGAATAACACTCGTTCAATCAAGGATGTTATAAAACAAAGAATAACACTCGTTCAATCAAGGATGTTATAAAACAAAGAATAACACCCGTTCAATCAAGGATGTTATAAAACAAAGAATAACACCCGTTCAATCAAGGATGTTATAAAACAAAGAATAACACCCCTTCAATCAAGGATGTTATAAAACAAAGAATAACACTCGTTCAATCAAGGATATTATAAAACAAAGGATCTGCCTACACAACAAAATTTTAAAGTCATTCACAGTTTCGCCACCCCCACTGTGCCCCCTCTCTACCCACTAAGCAACTTTTGAGCTAACGAAACGGAAACGAGAGTAGCCAATCGGATATGACGATGCTCGGTACTTTTTTCGGCTTTATTGAGTTAATAGAGTGAAGAAACATATGTGCAGCTCCTCTATTTTGTAACATCGTTGCGTTCAATAGTACATAGACGTAGTAGCTTGTAATATTGAATCCCCCCTTTAAAACTTGCGCCCCTTCCACCAAAAGTTTCTGGATGTGCGCCGGAGTGGCAAGAGAAAAGGAAAAGAATGTAACAGGTAAAAAGAAAGAAAATAGTAAGAAAGAAAGAAAGAAGATTCTAGGTGTTCCACTTCGTTATCAACATGATTAAACCAAAGTTTACTTTCCACATTTTACGCATTGGTAAGGAAAATTGTATTATTTTCAGAAAAAAAAATAGTAATAATAAATCCACCCTTTTTTGAATGAGGAAATAATGAGAGGAAATGTTATATGCTTTAGGATTCTGTTTCACTGAATGCTTTACTCATGATATAAACAAGAGGATTTACGTATCCGTCAATAACTGAACTTGTTGCAGAATATAATTCTATTTTGGAAGGAACATCAAACGTATAATGGTTCAAGGAAGTTTCTTTGATGCCTACAAAAGTCCTAAATAAAATAATAATACAGGACGCATCTATTTTTACAATTACCATGGAAAAAGTCATATGGTATAAGTGAAAATGGGAATAGTTCGTTAAAGTTGCATATTAATAATAGTAAACTCTCGTAAATTAAATGAAATGAAATCTTTAAGTTTTGCGTCCCACTTTTATGCCAGCTAGTCTAAAGGAGACGGTGATGATGAGAAATGAAAGGAAGTGGGAGGAAATGGCAGAACTCGGAGAAAACCGACACACCCGGATTTGTCCACCACAAAGTCCATTTGGCGCGAGCTGAGATCGAGCCAATGACCTTACGCATCAAAGGTGGACGCTGTCCCATTGACCTACCGCGGCCCCTACGAATACTGTAGTGTGCACAACAAACTCACATGGTCAGTGTTCGAACCAGGAACCCCTTGCACCAGAGGAACACTGTACCACTGATTCACCTTGCAAAAGGATGTGATTTATGTTGTTTTTTCTTAACTTTCTTTCAGATAATATAGAATATATAAGGAAAGAGCATTTTATTCAAGCGTATGGGAAGGATACAGAACTAAATACAGAAAAACAATATACTGAGTTTCGTTTAGAACAAATGGTTCGATACGGGAGACTTCGGTTCGATTTCCAGTGGAAATTCTTGGTCCAAATACTACCATAAACTATCAGTGTACTTCTCGTATAGCCTAGGTGCTGGGGATTAATTTGGATTAACTGTCACAGATGGTGACTCCGAATTTAAAACAAAAAGATATGGAGAAAGAAGAGAGTCAGACGAAATGTCAAAATGAGACTAACGAAAAAGATATTAACGTCTGACTGTAGGGTGAGTAATATTGAGGAAAGGGAAGCTAAATTGTGAAGCAGATGAATTCGCGTTTCGATTCAACACAACGTAAACAAGCAATAGAACATAATGTGATAGTGTTTCAGATTCACTGCCTTAGTAAGTAACCAACCTAGGATGTATATGATGCAATAATGGAGTTAAAACCAGAAATGTAAAGCGAAAGAAAATGTAACAGAAATTGCATCTTAACCACATGTAAGTAGACAGATTTAATTTATGAATATACAATGGTGTGCATGAAGTGAGAAAATATTTTAATGTTGAAAGCCATTCTTTGATTATTCCTCTAGGAACGAAGAAATCGCTCTCACACACAAGGTACGTTTTTATTCCCTATGTACAGTTTTTTTTACACTCATACATGCATGTACCCACCATCGCTGACGCGCATGCTTCTTAGGTACTGGCACCCTTGCTATACTTCTACCCTGACTCGATTATATAATATTCGTGCTTTTTAGTGGGTAAGTAGCACAATTATATTTGTGCTTTTAAGTTCGGTTCGTGTCTTAAACACTAGTTTGTTTTGGGGCATATATCTACATGATGTATTTATACTCAGCATTCCTAAATGAATCTGAGCCCATTAATGCAACTCCTCCCTTAAGCATAATTTTCCAAAGGAGTAAGAGTGAATATGTGGCACAATATCTATTCAAACTTGCAGCAAACGAGATTGACATTGTTCACGAATTCTTAGCATTTTCCAACCATCCACCATTGAAGAAAGAAGATAAGAATTCATTGTTTCCGTTAGTTGCCAGTAATGCGAAGTCAACAATGATTAACTGAAAAAGAAAGTACACATTTTGCACCGTAACACAATATAGATGCATACGTATTTGGAAAAGAAAATTAAATGAAATCTTTGAGTTTTACGTCCCATGATAATGCCGTGTGGGCTAAAGGAAACGATGATGATTAGAAATAAATGGAATGAAAAAAAGTGGGAAGAAACGCGAGCACCCCAGAAATCCCTCACGCACATATGGTTTACAAATCCTACTTAGTGCGAGCTGTTTCTTGAACTTGAACTCTCTACCACTAAGACACCGCGGCCTCCATATTTAGAAAAGATCAAAGATGAGTATAAGAAATACCTGTGATTAACAGTTAGCACAGGGGTAAAAGTGCGGGGGAGTCGTCCCTCCACCTCGATAAAATATGTACGGCGTCCTCCCAGTTCCTAAAAAAATTACAATAGGCAAAGATAGGCAGGGGGAATGGCGTGGGGTCATGAGGCTGCCTACCGTTCCCCCATCTTTTCAGTTCCACTTTTACCCCTAAGTTAGGAGTGAATAATGGAAATGAAACAGTGGTAATTATAGGTAAGACATATTTTTTAAAAAACAGCAATTATTAATACAACGCTGAAAACAGTTCATATGGGTGTTTAAGCCGAAATTTACGCCACCGAACGTTGAGAATCCTAAAAACTAAACCACCATTTGTCATTAACATGACATATTTTGTAACACAAACGAACTCTAATTGCTTCAACTACTACGGAATAGAAATGTATATAAACAAAGTAAACATAAGCGAGTGCAGGTTTCTGGATCAAAAGTAAAGACAACAACATAGCTAGATGATAACCAAAGTAAGTATGCTTTCCCAGATATTCTTCTGTAATGCAACAAAGAAATGTTCTTGAAACCAAATGCAACCGAACTGTGAATTTTGTTTATTGATTTTTAAAGATTTATTACAATCACCTACTGGACATTTTCTCAATTGCTGGCACGTTATGTTCTATTTACCTAGTATAACAGAACGACACCTTGTGTACCAATATTTGCGGAAAATTGTAGACTTTAACACCAGTGATTTTTTTATTAAAGCAAAATCAAAATAACTTACTTGAGTGTTTTACAATATTTTTAAATTTCAGATCCATTCTAAAGTATGTGAACCCATTGAAGTACTATTTTTACAATGCATATGTATTAATACGACTTATCATTCGAAAGATTGTTCCTTCAGCTTTCAAATGGTATAAGACAAGACATTCCATTTGTTAACAATAAGCTAGAACTAAATAAGGGATCGATGGCCGAGGCTGTCTGGCAACCGGTTGTGTGTTAATCGGCGAGCTAGTTCTGGCTGTCTCGCTAACCACCTGTATATTAATCGGCAAGCTGAATTCGGCCGTCTCACAGACTGTTGTGTATACCAATGGGTTCAGCTTCTCGAGGCAAAGAAATATACGAGGATCATTTAACTACGGCTACAGGCGAAATTCATCTTGCAAGACTACGGACACTGTTTGACGGTGATCGGCGCTGGACTTGTAGTGAACATTTCTTACGGATCAGTGTTCCACACGCTAACACATTATCTTGGCATGCGGAAAATTACACCCAGATAGATACCCCATGCTCTGAGCGAGGTTCAAATGTGGCATGGGTGGGAATGTGCGCGCCTACACCTCCAACGTTACATTGAGGAAAGCGATGACTTCTTGCGCCGCATTATTGCAAGTGACCAAACGTGGGGAAGATGCTACGAGCCTGAATTGAAATGTCAGTCGAGTGACTGGCGCCACCCAGAATCTTCACGACCGAAGAAGCTTAGCCAAGAGCCAGGAAACGTGAAGGTGATGATGATAATGTTATACAACCACGAAGAATTATCCTGTCACATCAAGTTCTTCCGGGCGTTACCGTCCATGCTGCATACTATGCTTCATACCTCAGTCACCATTTGCGACCAGTATTGCGGCGCAAACGTCCACACCTCCTGGAGTCTGGACCAATTCTTCTACTCGACAATGCCAGATACCATACAGCCAATCCAGGATAGGATAGCATTTAGATTTCTGGGCTGTCGGCATCTAAAGCCATTTAGCCCTTCACGTTTTGAGGGATGACGTCCCTCGGCGAACGCACAATCCGGGGAAAGGGAAGGAAGAAAGAATTGGGGAAGGAAGGAAACAGCCTGGGACCTATAATTTAGGTACCACCCCGGTATTTGCCTGGTATGAATGAGGAAAACACAGGAAATCCTCATTGAGGGTTACTGGCCTGAAAAAACGTTTTACACTTTTTCGACCGAGTGGCCCCAACAGCCAACAGCCAGCCAGACTGTTACGACGATGAGGTTGGCAGGTACTTGATCACCTACCATACTCCCCAGATATGATACCCTGCGATTTTAATCTTTTCTCAGGGGCAAACGTTTCAGAGACCTTCCCAGCATTTTTCGTGCCTTAGGGCATACTGTCAACACTTTCTCACAACGCGGGGCTTTGACAGGTATTCAACGGTTCTGGCAAAGGGTTCAACAGGCTAGCGGAGACTACATCGAAGGACTGTAAGCTTCTTGAGTTGAGTGATTCACTACATTCCATTTAACAACTATGTTGCCACTTCGAGTTAAATGACCCTCGTATTTTTTGTTTAAAAAAAAGCTCTGTTCGTATAAATGAGTGTGTAACAGTGCACTTTCCATTTCATTTATTTATTTATTACAGAAACCTGGTATCTTGCGCTGAGTAGCGACGAATTAGTAAATTTGAAGATATACTTTTCCCTCTAATCATTGTTTTCACTTGAATCCCAAACAAGATTGTGTTTCAGCCAAAACATACGTGCCAATTGACACATCGAGGCTGCGCGTCGAAAAACTGCTATGTGACATTGTCGTCAAATATGACTTATATACTATAATATGAGTGGAAGATAGTGTTGCATCTTCTTTTATATTTCTATATGTGGATTCCAGATTGTTTCTCTACTAATAAGGAAACAAAAAAAAATGGTATTTGTTAATTACGTAAATAATGTGAAACTTCTTTTATTTTGCTTCTCCTGGAAAGTTGTAAGTTCTGTACATAGCGGTTCTTTGAAGCACAGTGACGATAATGTATTTTCAACCTCATCCAAGATTTTTTAAATTTTAATTTCTTAATGGTATTGCATATCAGTACCATCTTTAACAACTGGCCCGGGTTCCCTGGTTCGATCCCAGCTCGCGCCGTGTGGACTTTGTGGTGGACAAACACCGTGCTCGTGGTTCTCCTGTTTCCTCCCACATTTTCATTCCACCATTTCATTCATCTCTAATTACCGTCTCCTTTAGCCTAACCGGCATTACCGTGGGACGTAAAACTTAAAGAATTCATTTCATTTCATTTTTTTCTCAGATACATCTCGATTCTACCAGTGAGCTATATTTCCTAAGTCAACGATAATCGTTTTTTTTTTCTTTCTTCAAAACGACGACGAAAGCATTCCAACCGAATACAAAAGCGTAGGAATATTGTAAAGCGATGAAGTCAAAATAAAATTAATCAGGACTGACCTGTACAGCGGCAAATAGAGAAGAATGATGAGTATTCTCTGTCGGTGTGTGCAGGATACAGAAAATCATGCTTATATACTTCAATAAACATTATCTAGATGTATATGGACATTGCTCAGTCCAGAAAACGTGAATCACAAAATACGGATTTTCTAGGATTGCAGTTCTGTCGTGGCAAGAGCAGCGCTAGGGAAGCTGCTTGTAGCGAAAAATATACGGATTTTACATCTCAATGCGCTCCATATTTACTTTATGTGTTCAAAGATCTGTACAACAGTAACTATAATTAAGGAACGGGCAGTATAACGCCTATAAATTGGACATCTGCGGTTCATTATGTATACTCTTTTTCACTATCTCTCCTAGATAGATATTAAATAATGTTGGTGAGAGACAGCGTTCCTGTCGAACTCCTTCCAGTTGCACACTCTTCTGTCATTTCGTCGCCTGTTCTAACACTTACTGGTTGGTTCATTCATAAGTTTCTTATGACTCTTTGACATTTCAATTCCAACCCAACCTTGTTTAGAACTCCCAACATCAATTTCCGATTCACGCGTCAAAAGCTTTTTCTAGATCAATAAATACAATATACACCTCTTTCCCTTTTCTATAAACTTTTCATCGATCACCCTTAACAATCAAATGCATCTCCTATGCTCTTACCTCTCCTGAATCTGAACTATTCCTCCTCAAGTTTTTCATTTACTCTTCCATAAAACGTTCTCTTCAGTATTCGAAGCAAAATTTTTACTGCATGAGACATGAGACTAATAGTTCTATATAAACCTCACATCTTTCTGGGTTCGATTTCTTAGCCATTGGTATCATCATCATAATCTTCAAGAAGAACTTTGTCCACTCTCATCTTTCATATATTTCGTTGCAAGGTCGGAACAATTCTTTCTTCCTTTTGTTTTTCATATTCTTAATGAATTCGATTGGCGTATTATATGTCCCAGTTTGATTTCCATTCCTAATCTCGGTTCTAGAGTTTTCAAACTCATTTTCTACTTCAACATCTTATCCCTGCTCTCATATACCGGTATCTCCTCAACATTCCTTCCATTTCCAGTTGAACATCCACTTCGGCCATCACAGGGTTATGATCAGAGAAAAGGTCTTCGCGTTCTTGAAGCTATTCCGATATCTATCGTGAATCATAACATAGTCTATCTGGTATTCTCTGCCATCTATTGAGGATTTCCGCCATCTATTGAGGATTTCCTGCCATCTATTGAAGATTTCCATTTATATCTTATTCTTTTGTGCTAATTGAACCAAGATTTGCCAATTACTGGTGAATTATGCCTACAGAAATTGGCCAGTTTCTCTGCGCTTTCATTTCTTTCGCCTAAACCACATTGTATACGACACCACCTTCCTGTTTTTCTCCCACAACTGCATTGTAATCGCCCATTACAATTACACATTAACCCCTCTTCTTCTGTCTATAATTTATTCTATTTCCTCATAATTTTCCTCTAATTTTCAGCTGTATGCGAAATCGTCGTTTTGCATGTCTATATCACCACTTGATCCTTCTTTTTTCCCTTTAAGTCATAACATATCATCACCAAATTCTACCTTTCACTACCTTCACGTTTAACGTTTACCAAGAATTATTCCTACACCATTATGACCGCCCTTTTTATTACCCGAGTAAAATATTCTATATCCTTCGCTGCTCAACACCCCATTAAGTTCCCATATAACTTCACAAATTCCTATCAATGTCCATATCCTAAACCTTTTGCTATTGTTTGCCTTTCTTTCTCTGTCTGTCTTCCCCCATTATTACTTCCTCGTCCAATAGTCCTTCCCTATTTGTCCCCCTCCCGGAGATCCGAATAGGGGATATTTTACCTCCGGAATTATATTTTGACCTGCGAAAGACCATTGTACATTTGTTCTCTTTCTGGTGCCAGCAAACTAGGAAAATATAGAATCGTGGTTTCCCGTTGCCTCCCACCATGCAGTAGCACAGCCGTTAAAGTCACTCTAACCACTGCTGGGCCTACTGTGAAAGTTGCCGTAGATTTTCCCCAACTTGGCTATTGCAGAAGTGCTGCCTTCTCCCAGAGCACTCTTCGTCTGGCTACTCCATTTAGACCAATTCGGTAAGGATCAGGGACCTACGCAGAAATTTATTCAATCTAAATTATATTAAAAATTATAAAATTACTCCTAAAATTAGACTAAATTTATAAAAAAAGTCCCACCCCCTGGGTACATCCCTGGTAGGGATGGTCCTTCTGGTGTGAACTACCACCAGCATAGCTCTGAATCTCACTGTAGCACGCAATCCTCCCTATGTGTCTTCGCAAAGGCGGTGTTTATCAGGTAGGAATTGTAGGTAAGATATATTTTTAAAAAACAGCAAACAATTAGTAATACAATGATAAAAACAGTTCATGTGAGTGACATGCAAGACCATATCAGCGGAAGATTAACCAGTAATTTGAACCAAATCAAACGCGACAAGCAGTTCAGAGTTTTAAGAACTCATATACCACTTACCGCTAACGAAAAATATTCCTAATATACGTCTTTATACAGTAACGTCCTTAGTATCATGGGCTAGAAACTTATTATATATAAACTAAGTGAACATAAGCGACTGTAGGTTTTTGAGTTAAGAATACAGCTAACAGCAAAGCTTGCGGATAAAATTTAATAAATATGATTGCTCAAACATTCTTTGGTAAGAAAAGAAGAAATGCTCTTGAAAAGAAAATATAACTTCATTAAGGATTTCGTTGATTGATTTTTAAAGACTCATTACAGTTACCTAGTGGACATTTTGTTAACTGGTAGCAAGTTTGATTTACCCAGTATAACAGACTGGTATCATACGAATAAATATTTGCGGAAAGTAGATAAATTCTACACCATAAATTCTTTCATTTAACCAGAATTGAAATCATTTAATCCTGTATTTCACATTTTTAAATTTCGGACCGATTCTAAAGTATATGAACCCATTGACGTACTTTTTTTTTTTTTTTTTTTTTTTTTTTTTTTTTTTTTTTTTTACAAAGAATATGTATTAATACGACGTATCGTTCGAAAAATTGTTTCTTCAGATTTTAAATGATATAAGATAAATCGCTTCATCTGTTGACAAAAAGTTAGAACTAAATAAGGATCGATGGCTGAGGTCTTCTTGCAACCGGCTGTGTACGAGGGCCTTGCCGAAAGTTTTTAGCTCTGACCACAAGAAGCATCAAACTGGAACAAAACATTTTAAAGTTTTTGCAACTACTCTCCACGGACACGAGTACATTTTTTACATCCTTTCAAACCACTTAGAAAACTGTTCATTCCACACAGTTTCGTCTATATTGTCCACAGACTCCAAATAAGCACCAATCGCATTATCATCCGATGAAAAGCGATGTCCACGCAAGTGTTCCTTCACTTTGGGAAACAAAAAAATCGCACAAGGCCAAGTCCGGCGAATAGGGTGGATGTGGTAGCACTGACTCCTTCCTGGTTCAAAAAGTCTACAACTCTTGCAGCACTGTGGGCACTTTCATTGTCATGATGCAGCAGAAGATGGACGAGTTTTGATCTTGGATGTTGGGCCTTCCATTTCTTGAACACAGTGGGAAGACAAATTGTTAAGTACCACTCAGCATTCACCGTACACCGATTGTCAAGTACAACAGTCCCAACATATCCCTTCCGTAAGAAAAGAGACGCAACCATTTCCTTTCCAACACTTCAAGGTCTCTTCACTTTTGTTGGGGGGATCTTTATTCTCGAAGCACCACACTTGAGACTGCTGCTTGGTAAGCGGATCATAATGATAAATCCACGTTTCGCCACCCGTGACGATGTTGTAAACATCACGACTTGCCCCTTGGTTGAATTTATTCAACATAAATTCACTACCCTCTTTTTCCCTTTCCGTGAATAAATGTGGGACCCAACGAGGACACCTTTTCCTAAGACCCAAGTTTTTATTCATAATTGTCTGCGCTGCTGTTGACCCAATGTTGAGAGTCGCTTCGATCTCCAGGAGAGATAAATAGGGATCATCTTCCACCATTTGCTTCACAGCTTCGATGTTTTCGGGAGTCACTGCAGTGTTTGGCCGTCCGGAACGAGGTTCATCGTCAAGTGACGTACGCCCCGTTTTAAATTCCCAAAACCGATTTCCAACATTGGCTCGCGAAGGAACAGATTCCCCAAAAGTATTCACCAAAATTTCATGGCACTGCTCTGCGGTTAAGCCCTTCTTGTAATCGTAGAAAATCATAGCGTGAAAGTCACGTCTTGACAACTCCATGGCTAACTAGACAATGGGTCACGCGCGCTTTCTTATCTCTCTTATCTCTGAAAATGCTATCACAGACTCATTGTTGCTATTGATGGCTGAAAGTCACAACATATCAGAATGTCGAATATAATAAACAAAATGTTGCTGTGATGTTAGATTATTGCGCTACTAAAACTTTCGGCATGGCCCTCGTATTAATGGGTGAACTGAGCCCGGCTGTCTCGCAACTGCCTGTATATTAATCGGCGAGCTGAATCCAGCTGTCTCGCAACCGGCTGTGTATTAATCGGTGAACTGAGTTCGAACGCCTTAAAGACTGCTGTGTATGCCAATGGGTTAAACTTTTCGAGGCAAAGGAATATATTTTTAAAAATAAAGCCCTGCTCTTCTAAATTCTAGATTCCGCTTATAAATAATACCACCAAATTTACTCAAGCTTCTTTATATTAACGAAATGAGTGTGACCGTTGGATTCCTCATTTTATTTATTTATTTATTTATTACAGTAATCAGGTATCTTGAGCTTAGTAGCCATGAACTAATAAATGAAAATGTATATTTTCCTCTTAACTTGATTTTCACTTGAATCCCAAACTATCATTTTGTTTCAGACAAAACATATTTGCCAATTGACATCGGCGCTGCACCTCGAAAAACCACTATATGATATTTTCATAAAAATGAGTTATATACTATGAGTTGTGCTGTATTTTCTTTTATATTCCTATATGTGAATTCTAAATTGTTTTTCTCCTAATAAGGAAAAAAATGACATTTGCTAATCATGTAAATAATGGGAAAGCTTTGTTTGTTTGTTTGTTTCCTTTTTCTTTTTTTTCTTTTTTTTCTTCGCAGGCGCAGTGAAGATAGGTATCAGCTGCTTTGTCTAAAAGTTTTATAATATCAATCTCTTAGTAAGTATCATTTTTATTTACTGTGCTTAAGCACCTCAATTAGTAAATAATTCAATAAATACCTACCACCCTGCCTGCTATTATTTGATTTGGAGAAAGCTTTGATAGTTTTCGGTCATGGTATATTTAATTGTGAGTTAAGCGTCCCTTTTAACAGTGAGGTCATATGAAACTTGGAGCTCCAGATTAGCATGGGATAGGAACTACATAATTTTGCGCTTGGAATCGAACCTTGATCTCTCACGCCAAAGGCGCATATCCTAACCGCTTAGCCACGAGGCAGCTCAAAGCTTGAATAATGTATGTCACAGTTGGACAATTTGTAAAATCATTTTTTTAACTATAAGCTGTCTATATTAATCTCAAATTCACTTTATCCATAATAGATGCCTGACATACCCATAACAACAACCTATCCTATTAGATTTTTCAACTTCAAAGAGTTCCATAAGGTTCAACATTATCTCCATTACTGTATACAATATTGAATGATTCTCAATTAGAAAGGTCTCTTAAAGTAATAACCAGAAAAAAACACTGAAGAACCTTGAAAATGTCATAAATGATCACCGATTATCCCTGTAGTAAATTGCTGAGTTGATGAGCTCGTCAATATTAAGCAGTGATAGAATTACTACCCAGCATCTGGTAACGAGAAAATCTTTAACCAGATGGGTATCAAATCTTTAAATCCTGGCCAAAACTTGCCCAAAAGCAATGTTTCATCATTTTTAATTTTTCAACACTAACGACATATTGTAAAAGTTCTGCTAGTGCAGGTAATATGTAGAGCTAGGTTGAGTAAATCAGTCCGGAATCGACTCCCACTACGGGTTTATTATAAAAACAAATTCTCTTATAACAACAGTACTGATAGAAATACTTAAATAATATTCTCTATACTGTAAGGTAAAAGTTAGGTATCGCAAGACCGTGCGGCTAAGGGCAGAATGTCTACAGAGCTCCAGGGAAGCGAGGTAGAGTGGCGTAGGAAAAACCAATGCTCCAGGCAAGCAGTGATGGGGTTAAAAGTTATAGAGCTCCGAAGCAGGCTAAGTAAACTGAGGTTGGAATCTGGACAGAGCTCCTAGCAAGCTAAGTCAGTTAGAAGGGAAGCCAAGAGTCTCACAGCAAACTAGAAGCTTTGAGGTTGGGTTTCTCCTAGTGCTTCAGACAAGCAGGAGAAGGGGAGACCAATCGAAAGCTGGTGCCTGTTCGCTGAATGTTCTCCAATATATAGACACTCCATTCTGCGGTGGCGCTGCTGCTTCCATGACGTCATGTGACTTGCAGGTGAAGCTGGTGGTCTGTCGTCTGCTTCTTGTAGTAATCCAACGTGAGGTGTAGTACTCCAATGTAAATACATGTGGTTGTTGTTTACAAACAGGAGTTAGGAGTTAGAATTTACATTACTGGGCCTGCGGCATCTAAGGCCATTTAGCCCGTCACGTATGAGGGATGACGTCTCTCGGCGAGCACAAACCCGGGCAAAGGGAAGGAAGACAGAATTGGGAAAGGAAGGAAGCGACCTGGGACCTGTAAGTTAGGTACCACCCCGGCATTTGCCTGGTGTGAATGAGGAAAACCTCATTTAGGGTGACTGGCCTGAAAAAGCGTTTTACACTTTTTCGACCGAGTGCCCCCACCGGGAATCGAACCCGGGACCGCACGCACCGAATGGTTCACAAACAGGAGCAGGCAACATTGTTTATATCACTAAATATATACCACATTGACTTGACACCTAGTCTTCCATTTCAGGCGCTGCTATCGGCTGAAGGAATTCCACTCTCTTTCGCTAAGGCTCTCTCGCTTAGCAACTGCTGAACCCTCATTGGCACAACGCGTGGGTGTGTCGGGGTGTGAACTTTAGTTCGCATTTTTGCCACGGCTCAAGACATTTTGGCAGCACAATAGCACCTGGTACATTACAATATTAAATTCTCAGTTGTTGCTCTCATAGCTAAGTGTAGAACTTCTGTGACAACCCTCGTAAAATGTAAGTTCAGATTAGGAATAGACAAATAGTACTTACCCCATTCTGTAGAGAACTGTATTATATCTGGTTATGAACATGAGATCCACATTACGCATTCCTTTCGTCATAGACAATTCCTTCATGGGAACAAACACAATGTCAGGTTTCCATAGTTGTTGACTCTCGTATGCGGTAGCAAATTCCACTTCTGACCTGTTGTAGATAGCTTCATTCAATATAATACGACGATCAACCCAGCCTGTGTTGATAAAAGCATCAATGATCACCTCCTGAAAAGAAAAATGAAATGAAAACATAATAAAAAATACAGACTAATAGCATGTGTTAAAGTATAGAAGCCGCGTTCATAATATTTCCATTCGGCAAGTTTTAATAGTAGTTTAAAGCAATTTAGTAAACAATGTGATCACTACTGCAAGTGACACCAATTGTTAAGGTTTAATTTATTGATTATAAACAAAAGAAGAAACAGGCCTATTTGTGAGGTAAGAAAGAACCTATTGAATGGGAAAACGTGTGGAATCGTTTTCAGTGAAGCTGTTTTAATTTCACATTTTACTATAGTAGTCGCGCTCACAATGTTTTCATTCGGTAAGTTTTAATAACATTTAAAGAAATTTAGTAAACACTCTGGCCACTACTGCATGCCACCAATTGTTTATTATTTCTTTATTACAAACAAAAGAAGAAAATTTTATTTATTATTTAATTAATCATTTATTTATTATAAACAAAAGAAGCGCTTCCATTTGTTAGGTAAGAAATAACCTATTCAATAGGGAAGTATGTGGAAACATTTTGAGAGAATGTGCTCTTTTTTAAAGCATTATACAGGGTGACCCATTCAAAACACAAGTTGGAATCAGGTATAGGCTACCTTTTGAACGGAATGAGATACATGTACAAATGATACACCAGTTTTTAGCTTGATCCATGCAGATATTTTTAAACATAAAAGCAACTAATGAAGACCACGTGTGTATATGCAGTGTTGTCAAATGTAAGTGAAAGTGTAAAAAAATTACAGAATATGGTAAATCGCATGTTATACATGTGCATGGACATGAATTCCATAAATTTCAGCCCGGATTTGTGGGTTGGATCGGTAGTTATCTTAGTCGAAGAAGAACTGTTCATTTTCACCATCAGCTTGTCCAAAATTCTGCCATTAATGTGTATCGGCGAAGAAGTGGTTTTCGAAGCTTTATCCTACGTACTTGCAATACTGCCTGTGTTTTAAGTGCAACAGCATGTGTGTTTAGGTACTGTTTATCACATGGAATGATTGAAAACACTAAATAAAAGCATTGAAAAAAGTAGGAAAAATAGCGTAACTTACATGCACCCTACAATCTTGTGTGGAAGGAAGGAAACGAGGCCTTACAATAGATGTTGAAAATGCCCCCCCCCCCCCGCTCCTTCCCATTCTTGTTCAAACAAAGATTCACACGTCTTAGCATGTTGGAAGCAACTTCATGGAGAGTTAACAGGTTCATTTCCTCAATGGCTCTGCGGATGTTGGTTTTCAGGTCTTGTACAGTAATTGGGTTATTTATATACACGATGTGTTTTAGATATCTCCATAAGAAAAAGTCTGGAGATATCAAGTCCGGGGAGCGACTGGGCCAAAGATTTTTACTTATTAGTCTGTTACCGAAATACTCAGTCAACATATCCATGGTTTCATTTGACTTGTGACATATAGCCCCATATTCTTGTAACCAAGAATCGCGTTCATCATGTTGAGCATGGAAATAAATAGGGTGATTATGTCACGATACACGGTACCGTCAATTGTAGTGTTGAAAAAAGTAGGCCCAATTATTCGAAGTCGTGAAATTGCACACCACACACCTATCTTCTCTGGTTGAAGTGGTTGCTCGTGTAACACATGGGGATTATCACTTGACCAATATCATGAATTTTGGCTGTTCACAAACCTGTTTAAATGGAACCATGCTTCATCACCAAAGAAAACTTTGTAAAAATAAAATCCATTCCTTGCTCTCTGATAAAAGTTTTAAACCAACGACAGTATCTGATGCGTGCCACTTGTGTATCAGCTTCAATTCTTGCACAGCCTGAATCTTAAATGCATGTCGGTGCACCTTTCTTTAGGGCTCTGTGTGCTGTTGTTTTTGGTAAACTTGCTTGCACAACAAGTTTACGAACTGACTCTCTAGGTGACTGCGAAATGCGATACTCAATATTCTGAATCACCTCTTCTGTAAGAACATGCGGTTGTCTGTTGTGTGGTTTATCACGTACAGATTCCAGTTTCGCGAAATTTTGTTACTAATCGCTGAATTGTTGATATTTCCGAAACACCGCTATTTGGAAATCTTTCTTGAAACAAAGCTATCACATTAGCTCACGACTTTGATTTAAAAAAAAACAATGTTCTACAGTAAACACCCTCTTGTCTATGGAGTACCTCATAGCAACAATCAAACCTCTCACTACGACACAACACGAAACACACCACACCAAGTAAGACGATGAACAGCACACTGGCTGTTTATTTCTCCCTTCGCCTATATTTAGCCTCTTCTTACAAGGTTGCAGGGCGCTATTTTTCCTACTTTTATCAATGTTTCTATTTAGTGTTTTCAATGATTCCGTGTGATAAATAGTACCTAAACACACATGCTGTTGCACTTAAACACATGTAGTGTTGCCAGTGCGTAGCGTAAAACTTCAAAAACCACGTTTACGTGGGTACGCAATTAACAGCAGAATTCTGGACCAGCTGTTGGTGAAAATGAACCGTTCTTCCTCGAGTACGATAACTATCGATCCAACTCACATGTTCTGGCTGAAATTTGTGGTCTGCATGTCCATGCACATGTGTGACATGCGATTTACCACGTTTTTGTAATTTTCTTTACACTTTCACTTACATTTTGTAACACTGCATGTATATACGTGGACTTCATTAGCTGCTTTTATGTTTAAAAGTATTTACATGGATCATGCTAAAAATTGGTGTATCATTTATACGTATACCTCATTCCGTCCAAAAAGTAGCCTATAGCTGAATCCAACTTGCGTTTTAAGTAGGACACCCTGTAGTAGCTGCACTCAAACCGCGTTTAGTCGGCAAGTTTTGACAATAGAAATAAAGTCAGGACTCTAGTCACTTTCTGCATGGGTGGCCAAAACTAAGGTTTAATTTATTGCTTATAAGCTCAAGAAGAAACAGTCCAGTTTGTGGGGTGAGAAAGAACCCATTGAATAGGGAAACGTTCGCTTGAAAGAAGTGGAAACTTTAGAGCGAACAGCACCAAAAGTACTGCAATCTGTTGAAGTAATGTTCAGTTTACTGCCGTTGCCTACTCATATATTATGCAATCTAAAAACATTCTGTATTAATTTAAGTGTAGCTGAAATACGTCGCTAGTTTGTCGCAAGGGAGGAATAGGGTTGTGTAAAAAATATTTGAATCGCCTTCCCGCTTACGATACGCATGTCAGTGAAAGTGTAGTGATGCAAATAGCTGTGATACTCTACTTTTGGCCTAAGTTTTGGAACACTCTACCCTCCTCTTCTAGTAAACATCCTTTTACCAAAATAATGATAAAACCTAGCTTGAGGTGAATACTAAGTGCTAAGAGTCATTTCAAACTGATCAACTCGCTTTTCCCGAACCCGAAAAACTATGGATTCAGCATTAACCTAGGTTATTTGGACATTTTATTTTTCATTCTCTTCAATCCCCCATCCATGCCAATGGAACAAAACTTGAACTGCATTACAAGAATCACTATTCCTCTCAGTGAGCCTGAAAAGCTATGGATTTACACTAACATCGACCAATTTCGATTATATTACATATCACTCCGTTCTCACTCCCATACCTGGCGGTATCTTATTCACACAGTGTTTCATTTGACACTCAGGTTACAGGTTCCATTTGCAACAAATGAGGTTGACATTGCTCCATATATTCCAGAGTTATGCTACAATACAAACACACACACATATATATAGTACACGTATAATATCGTATCTGTGGGTTTTCTCCGGGTACTCCATTTTCCTCCCACATTTCATTCCACCAATTTTCCATCATCATTCACTTGCCGTAATCATGCGGCTACCTTTAGCATTACGGGCATAATCGTGGGACATCAAATGGAAAGATTTGATTTCGTACATTTATAATATACGTATATAGATGAACAAGCAACGAGTTCGATGTTACATCTTTAAAACTGAAGAACTGAGTAATATAATCAAGGACGAGTAACGCCTTTCAATCCCGATCAGCTGATACACGAATTTTTGCTTAAATCTGGGCTTAAATGTAATCAGGATTGCTATAAATAGTCTTAGTGAACTCTTTGGATTCGACACTATTCACGCTCATTTTGGACTTTTCATACCTTTTTATAACCCATGCCTTTGGGGGAGGGGGTTGGAGTTTATGGGTATCAGGGGCGTGATTATTCACCTCAATGGCCTCGAAAACTATAGATTCGACACTTATATCGGTCGTTTTTGTTTATTTTTACCTATCTCTTCCCAGCCCTACCACTAAAAATGATGGGCTGGTTTACCCTCACTGCGGATAAACTTTTACTTATACGACATACAAAGTGTCACTCTCAGAAACCACGAAAACTTTGAATTTGGCAATCGTATAAGTCGGTTACAATTATCTTTACATGCCACTCTCTCCATCCCCTTAGTGTTCCTTTCTTTCAAAGTACGGCACCAAGAGTGTCACTATTCATCTCAGCGATCTGAAAACAATAGATTCGACAGTGTTCGTTTTCGATCACTTTTATATTTCACTCCCTTCTGACGCACTTAGGAGTGCTATTTTTTTTTAAAAAAAAAGAATCTTAATTTATTTATTGCAAATTGTAAAGTCGTATGTTTACCAGTTTTGGTTGAAATTGCTTCAGGCGTTTCAGAGTTATGCTGGAACATACATGCATACATTATTAGATTAATATATATATATATATATATATATATATATATATATATATATATATATATATATAAAAACAACAACAACAACAAGAAAATAGAATAAAAGTTACGTTAAAATATTGTATTGTCATTTGGGTGTAAATACTTGTACACAATTTCAGAGCTAATTAATTAATATTAATTTTTAAATTGCATTATTTCTCTGTAACAAAGAAACAAATGGAAGATTAATCTAATTAAATATGAATAAGCATCGTATGTGTAAAAATGTGCCGTCATTCAACTTGTATCCTTATTCTTATTATTTCTTCTTCGGATTTATAATAGTTTCCGTTTTACTCTATACACGTTTTTGTATAACAGAATATACTGTATACGTATATGGTATAGGAGAAACTAAATTCACTTTATATCACAAGTGGTTCTGTAAAAATTAATTAGAGGCTAGCCATAAGGGCTAGCTATCTTTCAGAGGATTACGCCCTCTCTTAGGGACTAGATTTTATGGGTACTAGGGAATGGGAATGTTAGATGGGCTAAGTGATTCTAAATTTTATTGCAACAATTGACATAAATAATAAATAATTTCATATGTGGAGACTTAAGGAACATTGATCCTTAACATTAGGTGAGGTTACATACACAAAGATAAGGAAATAAGAAGATAGTATATTATAAGCAAAGAACATTAATGATCGTAACGAAGGATTAGGTATAGCATGCATGATACGTACGATATAGAATGGGCGTGAATGATGTGGCAAGGTGCATACACAGGACAACACGTGGCTGATATTAATTAGACAAATGCGCTTATCTTGTGCCTAGGGGCTGTTCTAGGTAATGATGAAAACGAATGAGGTCCATGTTGGTAAATAATGGTAATCATTGTGCTGGAAACGATGAGTGAAGGATAGGATGTTCATGAATGACGTAATCTGTAATAACAAGTAAAGCAGGATCTAATGGTGATAGAGTATAGTGATATAATGTGAAGAGAAGCAAGAGTGGAGGATAGTAATAACGGTGAGATGTTGGATGAAGTGCTAAATAATGCATTGTATCCTGAAGTAAAGGGTGGCGAGTTTTGAAACGGCTAGCGATATACAGGTATGTTAGCTGTATTGGGTGTCATTGGGTAGCTTAACAAAGATCCGTAAACGGAGGCACACATGAAATTAAAAAAAAAAAATGCATTAATATTTCTTTCAAGAGAGTGAATGGGTAAGATATTACCCCCTCAAATTTCGAAATTTACCCATCCCACAGAAAATTGTTAAAGCCCAGGATAAAAATGTATAGCTTTCCAAGCACTTGTATTTTGATCCGATGATGTCAGTCTTTATTATTCATTTTACTGATAACACTTCTCTACTTCATTTTTTCCGAAGATAATGAAGAAAATACTTTCATGACGTCATTCCTGGTCCAAATGCACTCAATTGTTTTTCGGTTTGCTGTGTAGAATGTTCCAGTTTAAGTTTGTAAGAAAAAATCTCTCGGAATTACGTGTTCTCCACTGTGCACTTCCAACAACGCACTGTCTCCTCACTATCTTGGTACACTTTTATACGACCCTGTTCATCAACGTACTGACTCCTTACTATCTTGGTACATTTTCATACGACCCTGTTCAATAACGCACTGTTTCGTCACTATCTTGGTACACTTTCATACGACCCTGTTCAACAACGCACTGTTTTGTCACTATCTTGGTACATTTTCATAGTACCTGTTCAACAACACACTGTCTTGACTGTCTTGGTACACTTTTATATGACCTTGTTCAACAATGCGCAGTCTCCTGACTGGCTGGGTACCCCAACCTGTTTGCTGGAAGTGTAGAGTGACGTTAGACATATGACCTTAATCCATTCCTGTGTTGTGTTGCTTAAGAGAGTGTAGGAAAAGAGGTCTTCTAAAATTTACCAACCAAGTAATTAGCTGCGTTGAGGAGAAGATTTAACACACACTCAATGAGTTTAATACTCTTGTGTTTCTTGTTCGAAACTTTTAATTGTTTTAAGTTGATAAAGAGAGTCAAATATCAGAAAAAAATTAAGTTTATTTATGACCTAAATGAATATAGTTTACAACTAAATATAAAGCATTATACACTATTATTCACTAAATTCCAAGTTATTGTTCACTAAAAAGCAAATATCCGAAGATATTACCTGTGCTTGTATCAACGGCCTTTCAGCATAATGAATCGAATAATGAAGTCACTAAGAAATGACCTCGGACACTTATCATTGGATCACTTTATCAGGATTTCTGTTGAAGAAAATGATCCAGGTGAAAGATTTCTAATTGATATTGTTTAGTGATATGCATCTAGAAGGTAAAGAAGGGACTGTTTGATTTAAATAAGAAACGCATTTGCAAGAATTATTACAGTATTATTTAATATGTATCATACGTAAAATATTACATACCTTTACTACGTTTACTTCTTTGGTATATAAATTGTCTGATATTAAATTTAATACGATTAGATATTTGCAATAAAAATGTAGATAAGCACATAAGTTCTATATGGAATACGTAAGTAGCGAATAGTTTTGTGACTGATTAACTTGGAGAAAAACTTTTTATTAGGCCTACTTCAAGCTAAAATTTCTTTGCTGTCTGTTATCCATTTAGAGAAAATTTCAAGTGATTTTAAAAAGAAGAAGAAGAAGAATGCAGTTTTATAATCATGGTCGATACCCGTATATACATGGTTTATGTGTCGTAAGATTTACTATTTACTACCTACAAATTTCTTTAGTAATCATTTGAACATTTGATTATGTTCTTATTAACGAACTTAATGAGTTCGTTACTGAATTCTCTATGACTGTGTCTGTGTGTTTGTCGTTCTGTTATGTATAATTTTCCAAATTTTGAATCCTTCATTCGATAGAGCATCAAAAACCATCTCAAAGAAATGAAGGAATTTTTTGCGTCAATCTTACTGTTCTCGAGATATTGGCCCAAAAAATTCCAATTTCGGGAGATTTAAGAAGCCATATTTTGGGAATCTTAAGTCATAGAGAGATGATATTGATGTCGATTAATACCAATATTGATTTAATACAAACAGTAGTCATAGATTCAATAATTATTGCGTCATTAGTACGGTAATCAAATAAATTTAATATACAACTTTTTATAAATTTCGAAAAAAAAATAATTCTTTATAAGTTCGTTCCGGCAATGCTCTTCGAGCATTCTCAACTTTTTTGGAAAAAAGAAAGGAAAACCAAACAGTAAAACATGTAAAAACAAAAGAAATGTATTATTTTATGCACACTTATCATCTTCAATATTTTAAAACAATAACATTAGAGGCGTATTTAGAATTTTGTTTCGTAAACGAAATTTTGGAATAACACTTGGTAAGTTGAAGATATCTTTTTGTTTATTAATATAAGGTGGACAAAAGCGGGACATTGTCGTTTAGATTAATTAAGTAATATATATATATATATATCAGTGGCTTATTTAGATTTTGTTTCGGGGGGGGCTTTGCCTGAAAATGTGACAATTCTGTAAGATATTCATATACTTTACTATAGTAAGTAAGATTTCGGGGGGGGGGCTTAAGCCCGGAAGCCCCCTAAATACCCCACTGATATATATACTGCTGGATTAACGGGGGAATGCACCCTCCGTCCATTGTAAATATACACTATCTAAAATGAGAAGCTAGCAGTGAAAATAGGAACACCTTCCTAAACTTTCTGCCGTTGTATTTCCGTTTCGGGCTTAAAAGAAAGCAGAGTTTTGTAAAAGCAATAGTTGAAGTCGATTTTCTGAAGGTTGAAGGAAAATAATTCATCAAGCAAAGTAATACTCCTCATTCATACCATAGATGGCCAAAGGCATTAAAAAATTCATATTTAATTCAAATGTAGTGGTATTTATGGTGCACCCCCTGTTAGAAAATCCTGAATCCTGCCCCATATATATATATATATATATATATATATATATATATATATATATATGTGTGTGTGTGTGTGTATACATACGTATATAGATATATAAAAAACACTGTGTATGATATAACCAGTTCCGGATTTAGGTTTGATTGGGCCCTAAGCTCTTGAAAGGGGCCCTTTATACGTCAAGCCTTAGGATTCCTTTATACCTCAATCTTTCTTTTCTCAGAGACATAATATAGCGGATTTTTGGTTTGAATATATACAATATGCTAACTTATGGACCCGATGTATATCTAAATGGAAACAAAGGTCCATTATAAGCTGAGCTGGACAATAGAGAGACTCATTACAAGTGGGCCTGAGAAAAAAAAGCATTATTACTTGTTTCATAAAAGCCTAATACATAACAATTCAAAACACCATTGTTGTATTGCGTTTTATCTTATTTGTTCTTTCTTGTTATTTGGAAATTACGTTACAGTTTTTTTTGTTTAAATTTTTTGGGCCCCGAAGTGAATAGGGCCGTAAGGTATAGCTTGTTTAGCTTATACGTAAATCCGGCACTGAACATAACCATGAATATTTTGCAATTAAGTTAGTTCGTACTGGAAAATTAAAAAAAAAAAAAACTGTCATCTTTCTTAGAAATGATTTGAATTCATACTAAAATGAACACCTGTGCACAGATACGAAACATTGATTGCTACGTCATCAAGTCACACTATAAAAACCTCTTTTTCTCGGTAATCGCGCTATTTTTACTTTTCTAGGTATTCTAAGCCCTCTACAAGCTTGGCTCAGCTGTCGCACGATATACCGGTTTTCACCTTTTTTTATTTTATCGTATTTTATGTCATTCTTGAGAATTTTCAGTGCACGCCAATAATATTACTTTCTTAGTACTGTAAGTAATGTGCAGGTGGGCTACTTTAATCGTCTGATAAAATATCCTGGTTATTGCTCTTCTTTCATAAATGGTTAATGAACCAAGGCCTGTTGAAATTGAGAAAAAATCATGCTCTCTCTCCCTTTTCAAGCTTAACTCTCAAAGGTAGTCGAAGCTTTTGTGAGCAAGCCTTTATTAGTTGTGTCTTTTGGGCGAAACATCATTATAATTGCTAGTTTTTTTCTAATATTCAGTTCTTACTATAATAGGTTGCATTAAACCCAAACAGAGTATAATTGTTTAAAATTTTAGAATTAATTAACTAATTTAAAGAATATGTTATTTCAAGATTATGATAAAGGTATTCAATTTTAATTTACTTATTACTAAGTAAGTTAATGAAGTTTCGTAAGCAGCTAATTACAACGTATGTTGTTATGATTACGTTGAGTAATATGGAGGTTATTATTGTTCACAGGAAATGTGTACAGTACAGCATGAAGACCATGTAATTAGCCATATGTGAAACTTGATTCCAGAATTAATTAAATTTTTGAGAGCTATTTTACATGAATTCCAGTGAAATTACATCGTCGCCTGAATTTAGCTCTTAAAAATAATATACATTTGGCAGTGGAAATTAAAATCTTTATTTTCAGACATGTGTTACATTTTCTCCATTTGAAAACTTAAAATTGAAATAAGATGTGCTTTTAAGAGACACTATAACCCAATTATTTCTTCTGACAAATTTCTAATTATATAGAGTACCTTTACTGATGTAAATGATGCTAATGGTTTAACAACCGGATAGTTCAACGAAATTAGTATTAACAAGAAAAGATGTTCCATATCGGCTTCTTTTGAGTTCAGCTTAATAAACTAGAAACAGAGAAATCCACTGATTTCCACTGACATAATATTCTCTATAGATGTTAATTTATGACAACTTGGATTGAAAAAAAAAATGTGGTTGATCTGAGAATCAAATTTGGGACTACAAATTATTGTGCTTATTATATTTACCGAGTGAAGTAGCTCAAGTGGTAGAGCATTACTTACATTTGGAAGGTCTGGGTTTAATTTCTGCTGCCGACTATCGTGATTGTGGTTTTTCAAGGATTTTCTCAGTACTATCAGGCAAGTGATGGGATAGTACCTACTAAACAGGCCTTGACCGAACCCATACCTTCGCAAATTCTTTCCATTGTTATTGTTGTTGTTAGATATCCAGCATAAAACGGTCTGTGAACTGAATCCAGCGATTATTAAATAAATAAAATATAATATACAGGTTTACTGACTACTACAGTGCTCTGACCGCTCTCTAAGTAACCGCATATTTTCACTTTTACGTTGGTGCTGAGACTATGCAGTCTACACGATTTGAAAGCTGAGTACTGAAGTAGAAATATCGCTTAAAACTGAACATGTGCGGCTGAGCAGGAAGCTGATTAGTTAACGTAGTCTTTAGCGTGCCGTTATGATAAGTTGAATATCCCGCTCCAATTTCCAGTTTAATTGCTCTTTTATATTTATTGAAATTTTATCCTTCTACTTACATATCCTGCCAAATTTGGTTCAGGTTGAACAACGTTTAATGTCAAATTTGGTTAAGATCGAACAATGTTTAATGTTAAATTTGGTTAAGATCGAACAAGGTTTAATGTTAAATTTGGTTAAGATCAAACAAGGTTTAATGTTAAATTTGGTTAAGATCGAACAAGGTTTAATGTTAAATTTGGTTAAGATAAAACAAGGTTTAATGTTAAATTTGGTTAAGATAGAACAAGGTTTAATGTTAAATTTGGTTAAGATCGATCAATGATTAATGTTAAATTTGGTTAAGATCGAACAAGGTTTAAGGTAAAAATTTGGTTAAGGTCGAACAAGGTTTAATGCAAAATTTCATTGAGATTGAATACAGCTTAGGACCAAATTTGGTCAAAGTCAAATACAGATATTGACAAAAATGATCCGAGAACAGAATCGATGATATTAAACAATTTTAGAGGCTTAATAATACACAAGATAAGAGTTATGGGAGAATAAATCTAGACTTTGGTGAAAGGCCAAAATCCGAAATAATGCAAATTTAAATTTCTCAGGAATTACTTTGGTGATTGGAACTCAAATTGGTATTATGCAACTTGTTATTCTAAGGTAGTCACAAAATTTGTTTGAATTAATTCAAGACCAAAGCCTGAATTTGGTTATGGTCGAACGATAAATCAGGAGTTGTAAAAATGACTTGACAATGAGAAACATCAAAATTAAGAGGCCTAAACACTGTGAAATTAAAATACCGCTAATTTTACAGAAATTATGTGATATTTTCAAATAGATAAAATATAATCAAAGTGTGGAACAAGAGCAAGCTAGACAATCTTATTTTGTATGAGGTACCATTATCACGAGTCACCTAGTAGCTTTCCGTTTGCAGCCATTTAGAAACGCAAAAATAAATGCCGATTTTGTAAATGGCTAGAAATCGGAAGCAGATAAGTGAGTCGTTACACATTACACATTAGACAAGCTACAAGCACATAAGTGAGTCATGATAACGGTATCTCATGTAAAATATTAGCCTATTGTTTAGAGAGTTGTTGTTCCACTTTTCGATTATTTTTTTATCTATTTGAAGATATCACATATTTACAGTAAAATCAGCGGTATTTTAAATTCTCTGCGATAGGACCCCCTAAACAATCTCAGAGACAGGTAAAAAAAAAGAAGAAGATAAGCATGGACCAGAAACGGAAAAGAATAAAGCAGAATCTGTAGTATTGTTTAAATAAATAACGCATTTCACTGAACAGTAGTAGGATAACGGTTAGCATTTTTGTTTTGTGATTGGAAGGGACACAAATACCCTGATGCCGACCATTTTGTGATCTTCCTCCGTTTCGCCAGGCGAATACCGGTGCTGTGCTTTAAATATAGGCTTCCTTCAGCTTTCTTTCCTACGGCTGTTGATGCTGTTAATTGTTAATCATTCCAGTATATCTGGAAGTTTGCTAAGCAAAATAAAATACAAGTACTGGAATCGTGGCTTGTAATACCAAAACAATATCACAATTACGGTATTTATGCCGCATTCGAAATGGGAAATTTTAAGAAGAGACTTACTTATTTGTTATAATCAAATCGGGTAAAAAGAAAAGAAATAAAGACCACTGAAAAGTAACTAACGGTAGCAGAATGAACCGTACATCACCAATGAACCATGATGACACATGGTTGCGCGTCCCACCCTGTTTATTGTATATTTTAATCCTTTTTAAAAAGGAATTTTAAAAGGAAGTGTTACTATAAAGCTATGGCTTTTTCTGGTAATGAGGCTTTCTTCGGACTAAGGTTGTCAAATCTTATATTTTCGAGTAAGTTTTACATTTTTTGGGGCACATTTTACACTATACGTTTCTACGAGGGCTGCTATATATATTTCTGGCCTAATAATGAAAATACGAATATTTATCAACGAAAATGGTTTTATTGTTTTTCAAAATATTCTCCATCAAGATTTATACACTTTTGCATGCGCTCAAACCAATTTTCGAAGCACTTTTTCCACTCCGATTGAGACACCTCCAAAACATGGTTTTTGAATGCTTCAACAGCATTTTCTGGCGACGAAAATCGTTGACCACGCATTTTTTTCTTGATGTGTGGGAATAAAAAGAAGTCATTGGGTGCCAAGTCAGGGCTGTACGGCGGATGACCCATCACTTCGACGTTTTGGCCGGTCAAAAATGCGCTGGTTTGAGCCGATGTGTGAGAGCTCGCATTGTCATGGTGCACAATGATTCGTCTTCTCTTGTTCATTTTTCGAATTTCTCCGAAGACTTCAGGCAAACAAATGGTGGTGTACCACTCAGAATTGACCGTCCTACGTTGCTCAAGCGGAACAGTCGCCACATGACCAGTTATGCCGAAGAAACAGGCGACCATTTGCTTCGAAGTGCTTCTTCCACGAACAACTTTCGTTGGATTTGGCTCGTCTTGGAAGACCCACACGGTCGATTGCTGTTTTGTTTCGGGCTCATACGCATAGATCCATGATTCGTCACCTGTGACGATCTTATAAACGTCTTTTGAAGCACCGCGATCGTATTTTTTCAGCATTTCTTTACACCAATCCACACGAGCTTTCTTTTGAGCGATTGTCAAATTGTGCGGGATCCAACGAGAACAAACCTTTTTTACGGCCAGGTGTTCATGCAATATCGAATGTATGCTGGTGGAAGAAATGCCTAGGCATGCCTCTATCTCACGGTAAGTCACATGACGGTCTTGCATTATCAGTTCACGTACGGCATCGATGTTTTCTGGCACAACGGCTGTTTTTGGACGACCTTCACGGAATTCGTCTTTGAGCGAGCGTCGGCCACGATTGAATTCGTTGTACCAGTTTTTCACAGTGCTATAGGATGGTGCTTCGTCGCCATACAAAGATTTAAGTTCATCGATGCACTCTTGTCGTGATAATCCACGTCGAAAGTTGTGAAAAATGATCGCACGAAAATGTTCACGAGTTAATTCCATTTTTTTGCCAAGTTGATTTCTTCAAGTACCTGTAAAAGAAAAAAAAATTGTCGTAAGTCAAAAAGTTCTGAGTACATTTATGCTACAAAATGTCAAACTTTCCAATGGAAATGTCAGATTGCACCTGGCAACACTTAGTGTTGCCTAGGCCAGAAATATATATAGCAACCCTCGTATGTGACTATAAAACGACGTTTTCCGTCTTTCTTAATAAATGGAAGAAGAAACAGTTTTGAACGCGCTTATCAGTAAAAAAAAAAAAAAAAAAAAAAAAAATACAATCTAGGCGAAGCTTCAACAAACATGTTAAAGATACTTTTCGCCGCCCTACTGTTCATTAGGAAACAAGCGACTGAGAATCTCTTAAATTATCGGATTCGCTTTTTCTTTCGTTTTTTATTTAGTTGATCTTTATTTTCACTTTTAAAAAATCTATAAAATAAATGTTGTTGGATAGATAAAAGCCTACCTCGCTACTGAAAAATTCCATGGAACCACTAAGTTAAAACTATATAGAATGAGAACTTGAAATGCTAGCAGAAACATTAAAAAAATGGAGAAGACATCTTTAGTTTAACAAAATGAAATGCAATCTTTCAATGTAACGTCTGACGTTTATGTCCTTTAGGCTAAGGGAGATTAAGGCAAGTGAATGCTAATGGAAGAATTGGTGGAATGAGAATATGGGAGGAAACAGGAGTAGCTACTCGAGAAACCGATGGGATACAATGCTGTCCACCCCCAGCAATGTTGTTAACCAGAGTTCAGTGTTCAAACTTGATCTACATAGAGCAAGAAAGATAAAAGATAGCAAAAATTGTTCTTAAATTGATTTGGCGTTCTAAGAATAGGTGCCATCTTGTCTGTTAAACTTCTATTCAAACCGGAAGTGACAGGAATCGAATATTTCCGGTTTCAATGATGATTCTAATTTTTTTTAAAAAAAATTAATAAATAGGTAGAATCAGTTTCTGGCACCCCAATCGGCGTTCCAAAAATATATTCCATGTCCACTCTAATTTTTCTACTAAAACAGGAAGTGGTGGAAATCTATCACTTCCGGTTTCAATATTGATCGAGAAAATATCACGCCATAGAAGTGAAACTTCTTCACGTGATGTACACGTGTCACTGCTAATTGGATATTTTCTTTTTTATATACAAGTCGGTATTTTTTCTTTTAAGTTTGTTTAATGATACCATTGATTCACCAATTCTGTATTTCAGAACTTACAAAATACACCAATGCACGAAATATGGGATTACGAATACTTGCACACAGTGGCGTATTTAGGGGAGGCTTCCGGGCTTTAGGCCCCCTCCCGAAATCTTACTCACTATAGTAAAGTATATGAAATATCTTGCAGAATTTTCACATTTTCAGGCAAAGCATCCCCCCCCCCGAAAGTTAGCAAAGCCCCCCCCGAAACAAAATCGTAAATACGCCACTACTTGCACATAAGTACTACAATAAAGACAACAGTAGAAAAAGCAACCTCGGTATCAAAAAATGAGATATTAGAGAAGTTCAATCATTTCGGAAATTAAATATTACGTGAAACCCTGCTCCAGAGAAATTTTTAATAAAATACATTAAACATTTTTCTACTATCTTCATTAAATGTGTTCTAGATTACAAAATTGATATTTTTCATTTCTTTCCAAACTTGTGAAGACACAATTTTCATTTCGGCGAATAATTTTGTGTACAAAAATATAGCCTCTTGATTTATAATATCAGCGCCACCTTGGGAACAATATATGCGGAACGCATTATGCAAACAACTCAGGTCTTCCCTGGCACACTGCATTGCTTCTGACGCTCCGCTGAGGACATCTGCCGGCTAAAAGTGACAAACTACACAGCTGGGATACTAATACTGCCTGCATATGACAAGCATACATAGAAATGAAATGAAAGAGGCGGAAATAATATTTATAAAATAAAGAAGGAGAAGAAAAAAAAGGAGGCTGAAATTGAAATTTTATTCGAGGTCTGCTTTCGGAGTTATACCATCGAATTATTATCATTATTTATATATTTTTTCCCTTCTTTCCTTCTTAACAGATGTAGATAAGAGATGTCCTAGTTCTCAAGAGACATTAAATAGAAGTAAATATCATCTTCCTGTATTTTTCGCCATAGTCCGCTATTAATGTCATATACATTCCTTGCTGGCAGCGTTCTGTCTTGTTCCTGAGTTTAAATGTTATGCAAAATACGTGCCTATTCTCGAAAGAAACGTAACATACGTTATAAGTTATTTTCTATTATATTTCTTTCTTTAATGAATGAATATTATTGCTAGCACGGTCAAGGAATTTGAGGAAATTTTGGAAGTGAAAAGTAAATATTATGGAATAGCTTTGTTATGTTAATTGTTCTTGTTTATGTCTAAAATATTGTACTATAAGCTTTAGAGAGATCCATAAATTAAGTCTCTTTAAGATATGCCCAGACAAGGGCGCCCATCAGGGGGAGACAAGGTGGGGCGCTCGCCCGCCCTAGAGGAAATTGTACTTCAGAATATGGAAAATCCAATAGAATTCTTACATTAGTTACAGCAAAATTTGAAACTATTTTTGAAACGTCGCTTATACTTGCTTCCCCTTGGAAACCACAGTATGGGCGCCCTTGTGCCCTGAGTAATTATCAATAACGCAACTCCTGTACTTCTATATCAACGTTGAATTCAGGTATTGTTACCAGACTGCAGTTGTGACACTGGCATCATTTGGGCCTTCAGCACGCCCGTAGATGGGTGCGGCACAGAGATGGCATGAATCAATGTGAAAACTTGACGCATGACCCATTGACCCACCCTCCAGTATGACCCACTCTGGCACACCACCCAAAAAAAAAACCATCGTTCATCAACTCTGACTGCTGTCCTCCTCTCTACTGACTAAAGCGTTTACACACGTAATAAAACACTGCTGTGAAATTATCACTAAAATCGGGGTTTGAATGGCTACGATCAATCTCTCAAGCACCGCTCTGTTACAGTATCCATAGATCTTACCTTCACGACATAAATTGGTAAAGTGTTTATCATAGGCCATATTACGATGAATTTCAATTTATTTATCATATATAATTATTTCCTTGTTGAATTACAGATACTTATTACTGGAAAATGAGATGAAATTTGAAAGTTTCAAATCAAGGTAAAGTGGGCCAAGTAAAGGTGGGGGAAGTGTCATAATTAGTAAGTCTTATTGCTACTATTAAAATTACAAATATCAATATCCAAAAGTACCTGAAGTTTTTTCGCTGAGATATAGGGGAAGGGAATATAAAGTGGCCAGGGTTGGTAAAGTGGTCATTGGGACTTTTCTTTCCTATTGCGGCTGCAGTAGGTTGGTTGAAGTAGGACCAATCAGTTGCACTAGATGTCATTGTAGTTCTAGAAGACAAAGAGGCCAAACGCAACTGTTGTTCTCTTGTATGAAGAAAAAGGTGTTTTCATCTATTGTTGATCTAAGGGTAAGTATAAGTTTAACAATGATTTTCTTCCAACTACATAGACTATTATATTACTATTATATACTGTTATATAGAAGACTACTACTATATAATATTTTTTTTATCAAGTGTAATGCTTCTTAAATTTTTTTCTATTATTTAGTAGCGTTGAAGTTTAGTTGTTCAGAGCGAAAAAAAGAAATGTACTGTATGGCGTGCAGTCGGGTAAAGTGGCCAGAGGCAGAGGTGGATAAAGTGACCATCTCACTGTGCCTGTGGCCAATTTGGCCGACGCTTCCAATTGATCCAAATATTGCCAAATTATGTAATAGAGCCTATATTAGGTTTAATATTTTGATATTGAAACATCAGTTTAACTATTATATACTTGCGTGGCAAAGCACGCTCATATAGACTTAGGTCTATATTCTTGATCGAAATAATGTATAAGTTATTAAGCTATTTTGTTCTGTTAACAAATAAATGCATTTGACTATTTTAAAAGTATGGTTTTGGTAGCTTCTGTTTGAATTCTCTGTATTCAGTATTACCTAACTTTCTTACGACTACAGGTAACCTACTATACAGGTAACCTACTTCTGCCATTCTTTCAGATTAGGCGGATTTTTAATTAATGACTATTGGACATAAAGATGCATTTTAATCCCCTAAATTAACAAATCAATTGTAATACATCAATTCCCCCACCGTATTATGGCGCAGCGAATGATATCCCATAAGCAACAGACATTGTGGCGAAGCATGTCCACTTTGCCCCAGTAAGTCGGGTAAAGTGGACATTTTGTATGACTTGAAATTATCAATAATTACTCCGTAAAGCTTCTTCAAAGAAGGTTCATTTAAATATATCTTAACGTTGGTTTAAAGGGACAAGTTTTGCCGATAGATGGCACTACAGTTTTCATATCTCTCCCATGTATTTTTTTACCATTCACAAAAAGTCACGATTTCTCTTACAAATTTCAACCTAGAGACTTCAAATTTTTAGAAAGGGAACTTCATAATCCATCGAAGGCAATAATCCGTGTCGATATTTTATTTAGAATTTTCTTCATTGTTGAAACGGCTTGATTGTTGAATTGGATATCCAAACCTTTAACAATGGAACTGTTTCAACGATGAAGAAAATTTTAAATAAAAATTCGGCACGGATTGTCCCCTTTAATAGATTTCAAAGTTCCTTTTCTAAAAATTTAAAGTCTCTAGGTTGAAATTTGTAAGAGAAATTGTAAATTTTCGTGAAAGATAAAAAAAATACATGGGAGAGATACGAAGACTGTAGTACCATCTATCGGCAAAACTTGTCCCTTTACACTAACCTTAAAACTTAAGGACGTAAGCATATTACAAAACTTTATCTACTTATTAGGAAGTTTCTATAGGACTGAAAAAAAAATCTCAGGATGGACGCTTTACCTAGACTTTCCCTACTCATCTCAGGTAAGTAAATAGAAACAAATGGAAAAGGAAGAAAAAATGGAGGCCTGGACAGTAAATCGTAGACAAATTCAGCAGTGTTCAGAAGACTCTGTCTACCATGCATTGAGCAGAGTGGATGAGTGGGTCAGAGTGGGTCATGATGAATGAGTGGGTCAGAGTAGGTCACTGTGGGTTTTGGATCGCAGTGGATCACGCCCTGTTGACCCACGACTCGCTCACAAATCTTGGCCCATTTGACGTTTTACGTTTTATTTAAGGTTCATTAATTTAGAAATATCGTTCTTCGATTGGTGCTAGTTTTCATTATTTCCGAGGCTCAAATAGGGCTACAGTTAAGGAAACGGGAGTAGAAAAGAGGCATAAAAGAATCAAACTCTAAGTATGAATGAGTATTAACCTAATCTCAATATTGTTCACTGATATTTACACTATCCGTGGTTTGACTGACAAAAGTTTTTAGAATAAACTATATGAATGTCGCATGTGAATAGTGTATATTCTGAATTAAATTCTTATATATTTAGTTCAGCTGTGTTTTCGAATCTCACTTCGTTACACTTAACATTTCAAACATACTATAGATAAGATCGATCATACTAATAAATAAAATACAGCGTTTCACAACCTCTCTTAACCAGTGATGATGTCAGCTTTAACTTCTTGGGGTAGGGGCAAGCGGTGAAGCAGACATTTTGGGAGACCTAGCCCCCTCCCTTAGTTTTTTGAGTGACGAAAATAATTTAAGCTATAATATATATCTTTATGAAAGTCTATAGTAAACTCATGATATACCTATTATAGTCTAGATTTCGGCTGGTACCCTCAGTTTGTATCTTCTAGATCCACTTCTGGTTACCATTTTATGGGGATTAAAGATATGGACTCAAAGATCTCCAAGATCTACATGACTTAATTAAATTCTTAATTTGAAAGTATTACTGGCACTTTACAGCACTCTTGAGCAGCTGCGCTCGAAGAAAAACTTCTAGGCCGGGTCATCTCCATGGTTGCTATATTACTTCTGGTGTTTAATATACGTGGTTTGCTGTATTACGTACACATTTTCGTGAGCTAGGGGGACGGATCCAACCCTGCACTCCCCTTCCCATGCTTTTAAAGTATATAATGGAACAACATTCGAAACTAAAATAGTTATAAATGTTCCTCAGAATGCTCATATATGTCACCTAAAGTTCAGAACGAAATAATAAATATGTTGGCAGGACTTATACTGAGCAAAATAAGTAAATCATAGTTTTTTTTTTATTTTCTTAAAAGTGGATAAAAACACAAAATGGCTCTGGTTTGAAAAAAATTATCAGTGGTTGTGAGTGGAGTGGTTGTCAGTGGTGTGCCCCACAGATAAACTATCTTTATCTTTGGAGATAGGAAGAAAATTCAAATACTACATGAAAAACCTTAAGGCGGAAATTTGATGCAAACACGTTGAAGTGGCATATGAATATACTTGCATCTAGACTAACAGACGAACAAGCATAAGAAATCCTTTTGTGTACCTGTAGGTACAACGTAACATGTAAATCTATTGAAATCTCGAAATTCTCTCTTTTCTATATCGTCGTTCGAAAGTAAATATATCTTCCGTAATTTGATCTACGCATATCACAAGTATCATTAACTTTTTTTCTTTCAAGTCGAAAAAATGAAATGAAATCTTTAAGTTTTACGTCCCACGGTTATGCCGGTGAGGCCAAAGGAGACGGTGATAATGAGAGATGAATGAAAGTGGTGGAATGAAGAAAGTGGGAGGAAACGGGAGAACCCCGAGAAAACCCACGAGCACGGTGTTTGTCCACCACAAAGTTCACTTGGCGGGGGCTGGGATCGAACCCGGGACCCCAAGCACCAGAGGTGAACGCTCTACCACTGAGCCACCGCGCCCCCTTCTTTCAAGTCGAGTATAAACATGATAACTTCAATGTGCAAGAAACATTTGTCTACTTTGTTCGAGGTCAAAAAAAGAACGTTTAGCTGTGAAGCTATTTTGTAATAAAGAGTAATGTTTTGGCATCTGTAGACTGAAAAGCTGATACAGCAGTGAATCGTAGTAGTGGAAGTCAAAGCCATTATCTCTCTCCCGTCAAGAGAGAGGACGGAGCTCTAGTTATGTAGCTGCTTTGTCCGTTGGTAATAGTGATTTTTTAAAAAAGAAAACTCTCCAGTGACTCTAGTGTGCGATTTTTTGAGAGATCTTTCTTCTGTATGAGCTGAGGTGGACTTGTTTACGTAGTCTCTTAGGGCCATTAAATTGTTTCTGTATGAGTTTCATTCGTTGCACAAATCTTGGAGTGATTGTGGTAGTTGTTTTGTCTCCTATTTCCGTTGGGAAGCGTGCTGACATGGTTGCGTCTTGCCTTGACTGTGTGTGGGTGTGTGTATGTACGTACCTCGGACGTTATGTGGGTGTGTTTGCTGGCGTTTGTGCGTTCTCTGTGTTTAGATTCTCTGTTTGTTAAATGTTTGGGTTTTTTCTCGTTTAGAGTGGACTAGTAGATTATTGTTTGTGTGCTTATTATTATGTTTAGTTGTGATTGGAGGATGTGTTTCGTGGTTTTGTTGATGGCTAGGTTTAGTATATTTTGTTTTTAAGAATCAGTCACCATGATAAAAATTAAGCTACTTATATCATGAAGGTTTTCGTTGCTGATTTTATTTCTTAGTTTATATTGATATCAATATCTGCAGTGGTCACTTGTGCTTGTTCTTCTGTCAGGAACGTGGCTCTGAAAAGGGCCAGATAGCGAGAGTGGTGGGAACTCTAGGGGGTTGAGTATTGGGGATAGCTTGTCTGGTTTGGTTGTGACTCTATCTTTGAGAGGAGCCACTGTTTATTAACTTGTGATCTATCTGCTTGCATGTGCCAGAGAGATTTTGTTCACTGATTTAATGCATTGTTTGGTGTGACTCGCCACAGCGAAAGTGAACTCTGCGACAAGTATAGGCTTATGGGGGTGACCATAGTACAACAATTATGCGAGGGATTAGATCTTGTACTGTTTCTTTATGATTTAATTTTATGTCGTCTGTTCTAGATGCTGTGACCTTCCTCAATGAGATAGTGAATGGTCTCTGGATCGTTTTAGAAGAGTCTGAGCAGAGGAAGGGGTCCCTGTCAGACTGTATGCAGATCGCGTTACAGAAATCGAAGTTTTGTTTGTAAGATCGTTTTTGACGTCTAGTATAGTTAGCTTGACGTCTACGCCTTTTGCCAAGCAGGTGTAGGTATACTGTTTGACTCGCCTATTACTACATTGTTGACTTGCTTTTGATTGTTCTTCGTTTGCTTTCCTGGCATCTTTTTCTGACTGTACTAGTATGTGTCTGGTTTTTGGTTCGAAATCTGTAGACTTGAACTTCTCCTGGAACACATCCAGTGTTTCTTGACTGTTGAAAAGCAGGTGGAAACCATAATTTGTTTTGGTGGATCTCCCTTGCAAGTTTTCCTTATCTTCGAGTTCTAGTCGAGATGGCACAATATCATAGAAAGAGATAGAATCATAAAGGCGCTCAGTGACTTTGGTGAAGACGTGGTGATCTGCAGTGTCGAATGACTTCCATGATTTTTTGTGTCGCTGTTTTAAGATGCATGTACGTTGTTCTCTATGTCCTTATCCGTTATTGTGTTGTTCATTGTATCTGTAGCGTCGTATTCTTCTCTGGGTCCGTATATTCATTGCATTTATTTGCGTTTCTCTCTACTTTTTTCCTCTTACATGTTTCCCGTGTCATCTTCTAAGTGTTCAGTCTTCTTAGTTCTTCTCACCATGGCTTATGGAGTGTGGTGGCGGGGTTATTTCTGATGCATATTGGAGCATGGTGTCAAGTGGCGCTGAAAAGGGCTGGACTTGACTGGTTGTGGGGAGCGAGTGTGTAGAGTAAGTCTATAGTACGGGAATGGGAGTACTCTTCTCCATAAATCAGCAAGGTTTGTACAGCTGAATCAATGTGAATCTTGACTTTCTTAGAGCTCTATAAACTTCTATATTTTTACCAATGTCTGAATCTGGTGTACACGAATTGTAATAGTAAAAAGTGAGTTATTGGGTGATATCAATAAAACGGAGAAGTTACTCATTACGCACAATTTTGAAGTAGTTACTCGCATTGGTATCAATAAAAAGATAACTGAGCACTAGTCGTCTCGGCTGACCTCGAAGAAGCCCCGCCCTTTTGAAGTAACCACACCTCTATTCTCGAGCCGAGTAACTACTCCGCGTTTGATATCAATAAAAATCAAAGACTTTTCTGTGATGTTAGTAACTTCTCCAAATTTGTGGAGCAAGCTAAATAGGTGACTCCGTGCGAAATATGGCAGAGTATACGATTGTTTTGCTATGTAGCAAAATTTATAAATTGCACAGAAATGTTGCAAATGGAGATTACAAAAAACATAAGTTCATGAAAGAAAATGTAGAGTAGTTAGCACAACATTTTTTAGGAAAATCAATGGAAATTTGGGGTGATGCACTACGTAATGATGAAAAGATGCGGGTTTTCTTGCTTTACGTGAGTATTCCGGGATTCCAGGTCTGAATGTCAGGGGATTCTGTTGTGGCTCAAAGTACTGTGTCTATGACTACTACAAGTGTAATGAATGCGATTATTGCGAAATCTGAAAATTGATTGTTTCCGGAGGTGTGTGTAATATTCAAACAGCAAAGGCAGAGTGGCAAGAACAATATACATTTCCGGGTGCTATCGGAGCACTTGACTATAAACATGTGGCAATAAAGAAACCTAGTATTTTGGAGCCGAATACGCTAATAGGAAGAACTCCTTCGTGGCTAAGCGGATAGCGTACATGCCTTTGGCATGAGAGACCCGCGTTCGATTCCCGGCGGGAGCTCATATGGTTCGGATCCAAGTTAATCAGTGGGTCCCGTCTCATATAGCCTCCCTACTGAAAAGGACATTAAACTCAAAATCAACTCAACTCAACGCTGATAGGAAGGGTGTATACATGAGAATGTATATTTATTTATGCCAAGGTGAAAGGGGACACCGTATAATGTGGAAAACGCAATCAGATGGACGTGCTTTACGACGTGACTGGCTGGACTATTTAAAAAAGGAAACAAAGGGACCAAGTGTCTGATTTCGTTCTTAAAACCAAACAATCTTGGACAAGACCTTGGACAACACGTGATATGCACTTGTCGTGATAATCTTGATAGGCCTATTGCTGGATTCCAATCAACATCCATCAGTTCCAAGAGGTTCGTTCCCGCGGTTTCTGTATTACTTTCTTGTTTCCCGTTTTCTTTTTCATTTTTTTAATGCCCGCTCGGATATTAAAGATACTCTTTTGGATTTGTGTCTCATTTGTAGATGTATTTGATATTTCGTTGCATTTCACTGTAATTGCATTCAAAGCTTCGGCTTTCCTTCGTTTACTTTCTGGTAACTGTGACTTTGAAAGTACCACTGGAACTTTTATAATATCCACAAATGCACTTTGATTGAAACTGTCGTTGCTACTTGTCCCTTCCAAGGCGTTTAGGATACTGCGCCAGAAATTACCCGCAACGAAATGACCGCCCAACAGATGGGAGAAATGAGTAACTACTTCTTTTATTGATACGACTCAGTGCTACGTGCAGAGGAGGCGCGAGTAAACGTTCATAAATCTGGAGCAGACTAGACCTGAGTAGTGGCTTGTTTTATTGATACGAAATTGAGGGAGGAGAATACTCCAGGTGTAGTTACTCCGATTCTCGAGCAGGACTTCTCAGGAGTAGTTACTTATTTTTATTGATATCACCCATTGAGGCATGGACTCATTTCATTTTCTTCTTGTACGGAGTGGGAGGTAATATCACTCAACTGTTTTCTTCTTATGTCTTCTTTGCGTTGACTTCGGGAGCTAAGAATCGCCTAACCGCTTCCTTCCTTCAACTTTTTTTTTCTCAAACAGAGCACTAAACTCAAGCAAGTGAGCAAGTATATTTGATTCATCTCTCCGTCATAGAATAAGGAGGGACGTTCAGTCCTGGATTGCTGAATCCAATGCAGACTTCAGATTATTTTGTTTGTTTCCAAAGATATTGCTAAGAGTTCGTTTATATTCTCGTTCTACTTGTATTGGCTGGTCTTCAACAACAGCTAGTGACAACAGTTTTGGCTCCACTGGATGCCTGAATCCCATTGTAGTTCCTCGTAGTAACTCTCGATGAGTTTTCTTGCCATGCTGAGGTCATTTTCCGCTCCTCTCCTTCACTTGTGGATTTCCGTTTCTTCCCCATAGGGTTAATGTCACATCGACGTTGAGTGCTGCATGTGTGTGGCATTATGTTTGCTTTGAGTGGGTGGCGTTATCTGGTTATGGGTGTTATCAGTTGTAGTTTGTGTGTGTGTGTGTGTCGATATATAGGTTTGTATTTCAGCTTGTTGTTTGTATTGACATTGCTTCTGTTACTGTGCTAGGAGTTCTTTCTGTAGGTTAGTTGGATGTCCCAGTGTGTGCTATGTAAATGTCACCTTAGGTTGTAGTAAGAAAGGTAGGTTTGAGCTAAAAGATGCTTTTGCTAGAAACTTTCATGGCTTTTGTTAGTGTCTTGTGTTAGCGGGGATCGGAGATCATGGTGAGTATAGATGCGATACACTTCATAATGTTGTGGGTAGCTTCTTTCATTGATAGGCAATTTGATCTGCTAATACGGTTAATTGCCGCTCTCATTTCTTTGCTTGATGGCAGATATGCTGAAGGTTCTTTATTTCTTTTTTGTTCAGTGTAATGGAGGCTATTGGCTACTTCAGATCAAAATCCAGAGCGGCAGTTGGTGGCCTGCAAACTTATCGTGTGTGCAGAACAGCCGGTCTTTCTTGTAAAATGACCCTGAATGAAAACTTGAGGTTTACTTGTGAGAACGTGTAGGGAAGCTGCATTTGGTAATGAGTTACATAGAAACAAATATTTCACTAGTGATCCTATAATTGTAGTACGTGGAAAAGTGCGAGTAAAATCTTGGCGGTGACGCGGAAAATTGTTGATTGGACTATTCGTTCAGGAGGGGCCAAACTCATTTCAAATATCCCAGATGCTATGTTTATTATAGGTTTTCATGACTCACCGGAGAATTAGTGGATACATAGATGGTCTTTGCATATCTTTTCAGGTTTCTTGTTGCGAATTTCGCATACGTTACTTTATAGGTGTACCTTCAAATGCTTCTTGCGATGAGTAGCTTATTGCATTGGCTCGTTCATCTTTAATGATCTCTAACAGCGTAGGAAATAACTAAATTTAATTTTAAATGAACGAACCAGAGAAATAATTAATGAGTATATACTGTCTGTCAGACTTGACTAAACCTGAGCTCTATGAGCCCCATTGACTACGTCACTGGCAAGATAAACATATGTTTAGATACTGTAATTAGGAACTAGATTCTCAGTCTCGTCGGCAATCAATGAATAAATCAAAACTATTTGATAAGCTTTGTAATGCACCATCTATTTATTGTTGATTCACCCATATTTAAACTATGAAATATAGTATTTTGTTTATAGCCCCAGAAAATATCTTTTAAAATAGAAAATCTAATATTTTGTTTATTATATTGCATAATGTATTATAATGATTATTGTATTCATGTAATTAATGCAAAATTATTACTTACTCCTTCACTTTCTTTAACTTGGATGTTTCTTAAAATATCCAGCTCTAGTCGAACTTGGGCCGCAAAGCCTAGAACAGAAAACGAGACATATGTTATAATGACGAGGTATCTAAAACTGTGTTATAGAAAAAGAATACTGAATAATGTATAGTATATATTTTAAGAATAGCTAGAAACATATTAGGTCAAAGATGAAGTATGCATTTGAATACGAGAGCACTTTGACTACAAAATGTGAGTACAAAAATCTAGACAAAAGGTGCAGAAAGTAAAGCAATACATACTGTCTTCTCCCTCTGCACTAACGCAAATAATGCATTACAAAATTTTCAATATACTGTATATAAAAAGGAGTTTCGTTTCACATTGTGATCTTAATGGTATTCGTGCAAAGTTTGGTAAGTAAATATTGAAACCGGAAGTATTTATTGGCGTGTCACCGGTGTGTCATTTCCAGTTGGAACAGAGACTTAAAAGACACTGATGAAACTAGTCCTTGGGATGCCGAACTGTTTTCGATAATAATATCTCGCTATAGTCTATAGTTCTTCTTTCTTTCTTTTCATATGACTCAATAGTTAAGCCAAAAGTTCAATTGATTTCCGTATTACTTCCGGTTTCAACAAAAGAATATGAGATGAACGGAATCTATACTTGAAATCATGAATTTTTATCGAAAAGCAGTTTGACACAATTTATATTACAATTTTCGCTATATGCGAGTCAATATTGGAAACTGGTGTGGCAGTAAATTTATATCACTTCAGTTTTAGTATAAGTCTATAAGAAGAAGAATAAAGGCATTTTTGACATGCTATTTTTTGCATTTTTTTTCGCTATATATTACCGTTTTTCCTCTATGATTAGCCACAGTAAAAAGAATCATGCAATTCCATATACTTTCATTACAGACAACAAAGATTGTTATGCTACTGTGCAAGTTGCATAGAGGCTAGTAAACGTCTTAGATATTTGAATCTGGGCAAGGAAGTAGTCCTCGTATGAATAACTTAAATTCGATTATATTGCAAGGATCCCCACATCACAACAGACGCACGTGTCAACTCAACACGTGTTATTATTTACAAACAACATAGAAGACAGCAAGCCAACGCGGAAGGACACCGAGGAACGCCGAAAGCAGACGGACCTCACGAAAGAACCCGAGGAGGACAAATAAAAGGAGGACCACGGAGGGACCCAGCATCAGTCGTCCAACTGATCAAATCACCTACACCGCCCTGAGGTCGCACTGGACTAGGGGACACCCATCCTTCCCGAGGTCGCACTGGACTAGGGATCCTTTCAACAACAAAGCCTTGCGAAGCTGCCTTGAGCTGAGGGGGCTATCCTTCCAAACTCACCGAACCGGCAGGTGCCTTGGAGACTGCTTTGAGAGAAGGGGCACCGTGCAAAACACCTATACTCCTCTACTTGGACATTAACGAGGAAACAGCATTATTCTCTTTGTAATCAAAGACGTTTTGTATTTATCAAATTTTATAATAAAATTGGTGAAGGGATAAATCTCGGACCATTATTGACTCTACCAAAATTATTACATGGTGATAGGCACCGGAGTTTTGTACGGGACGCTCTTTTTATTAACTTTTTTAACAGGCACAAGGTCAGTATCAGAATCTATTTTATCTAGGTTTTACTATCAAAATTCTAAATTTAATTATCAAATTTTTCTCTCTTCCTTTCCTTAAGTGCGATTTATGCCGGAAACTAGATCGGGTAAACAGACATATAGATCAAGAGAGAATAACACAAATATGACAGAGGGTGCATCCAATTTATCCTTTAATATGCCACACTTAACGAAGTATGCAGGACACATGCACGAGGATCCGGACAGGTTTTTTATGATATTCGACCATATGGCAGCAATGCAAGCATGGTCACCGGCTAAGAAGAAGGAGATTCTACCAATATATTTACAAGACACGGCACTAGATCTCGTATTACAGCTTAAAAATCAAAATCAATTTGACACAATGACATATGACAATCTAAAATCTAAGTTAGTAGCTTTATGTAGACCAAAGGTCCCATCGTATAAAGCAGAGCAGGAATTATTCGAGGTACAGCAAGGAATGGACGAGCCAATAGATTCGTACTTTTTACGTAAACTCCGAGCAATAAGGCAGTTATTACCGGAAGCAACTGAAGAACAAAAGATCCACCATTTATCTTTGGGTTTGCAGAGGGATTTCCTTAATAAGATAGCATTAGAAAGGTTTGCAACGGTAGAAGCGCTACAGAATAAATTAAACACAATGGGAGCAGCTAATGACCTTTTAAGGAAAAGAGAACACGCAGAGCTATCACAAAAATTACATATGTTATACGGCCAGAATAATATACCATACCTGCATAATACATCCTATGGCCTATCAACCGAACCAAAGTCAATATATCCCGGACAACAGTTATACCATCATACCTATCCTGTGTAGATGCAACCTGTTACACAACCAATGAACAGCTATATACCAGGATATCAACAACAAAATAATATTTCCATGGCAATTCCTCAATCCAACCCTCAAGAAACTCAAACCTCAAGCCAGGAACCTAAGACCGTTCCCCACCAAGAGCAAAATCCTCCACAAAGTGACCTCTCTACCTTGGCCAATAAAATGGCAGAATTGTCGCTGGTGATAGCCCAGACGAATTACAAAAGCCATCAGAGGAATAGGAAACGGGGAAACAGGAGGAGAAATAGCAATAACAACGGGAAGAACAATCAGCAGTTTACGGAAGATCAAATTTTGGTGTGTGCAATATGCCGGAAGCGGGGGCATGGGGCATCTAATTGTTACAAGCGTCAAAAAAACGCATAAGGCAGCCCCTTGACAAGGGGGCCGATAGTTACACGGAACGAGGAGACCCAAAAGAAACCGACACAAATTACGTAATTCCTGTAATAAACGAACAATCAGGACAATTGGCAGAAAGACGGGAAAATATTGCATTAGAGGACGAAAATAACAGGTCGCATTTAACAATTAAAACTAAATTAGGCCTTCAAAATGCGATAATTGATACAGGAAGTACTGTTTCCCTATGGCCCACCCAAATCGTTCCCCCTGGGACAAATATAATTCCATTTCAGACAATAATAAAAGGAATTTCAGGCAATAACATTCATTTGAACCAAATAGCATTAATAAAATTTAAAATAGGTCAGACAACATTCACTCATTACTTTAGAGTAATTGACAAAACAATGCCAATAATAATAGGAATCGATTTTCTCCAACGTTCGCATTCCACCATAGATTTAAACAAGAACACAATCTCGTTTTTTAAACGACCGAAGAAACCGCAGTTACCAGTTCAAAGTACAGAGAATACATTGTCAGCTTTAACGACTCAGATAGTATCACAGACGGATGACAATTGCCTATACCTGACTAAGCAAATAACTTTGCCTCCAAGATCGCATACATATGTACAAGTAGCAGGAAAGAAAAAAATAGCTGACAGAGAATTCCTATATGTATCATTGCTTCCTGGATTACGCGAGAAATTTAATTTAAATGCCCTTGATCAAAAGATAGAAACAAGCAAAATGGTCATGTTAATTTCAAATCCAAATGGCAAAAGCGTAACTATAAAGAGAAATACGCCAGTGGCGGCTCTTGAGGAAGGGCACGAAATCTCTTTTAACGCCCTAGAAGAACCAGATTTTTTTGAAAAAGCATATCAATTTAAAACAAAAGAAGAAACGGAAGAACGTTTAAAGTACACAAAAACACTTTTCAATAAAGAGCTCTTTGACATCAATCCCGAATTAGACAGAAAACAAAAGCAAGCAGTTTATGATTTGTTATTTAAATATAGAGACGTTTTTACATATGCACCTGATGATATCGGATATTTTAGGGGATACGTTCATAAAATCAGAATTTCTAAGTCTGCCGTATTCCACGACCGCTCCCCACCTATTCCATTACATATTAGAAGTCAAGTAGATAAGCAAATTCAAGACCTTATTAAGGCAAACATAATCAGGCCAACTGACAATAATGAATTCTCTTCTCCACTTCTTGTGCTCAAGAAGCCTAATACGAAGGAATTTCGAATAGTTCTCAACCTGCAGAAGTGTGACACTTACACCAAGTATCTGTCGGTACCATTTCAAGCAACAGAGGACGTTCTAAACTCTATAAAGGGGAAAACTTTCATAAGCATTGCCGATCTTTCCAATTCATATTTCCAAATCTTGTTGCATCCTAAGAGCCGTAAATATATGACCTTCGAGCTCAATCATAATAGAAAGTCATACGAATTTTTGAGATGCACAATGGGGGCCAAAACAAGTTCCCAAAGTCTTAGTGTCGCCACAAGAATGATTTTGGAGGGACTACCAGATAGAATTACAAATTTTGCTGACGATCTTATTACTAGTTCGTATAATTTTCCACAGCACTTGCAGGATCTAGAATTATTATTCCAGAAGCTTAGGAAACACGATTTTCGAGCATCACCCAAGAAGACCCACATTGGCTATCAGGAACTTAACGTATTAGGACACCTTGTTAGTGGGGAATCCATTAAAATATCTCCAAAAATAGCTAAAAAGATACGAAATTTTAAGAGACCGACTACAAAGCGGATTCTCAAAAGCCTTATCGGCCTATGCTCATATCTTAGGGCCCACATTAAAGACTTTACGTTAAAAATTGAGCCTTTCCAACAATTAGTAACATCCAAATCTAAATTTAAATGGACAGAGAATCACGATGTTCTCTTTGAACAATTAAAAGAAGATATACTAAACGCTCCATCACTTGCTCACTTTGACGATTCGCTAGAAATTCGCGTTTATAGCGATTGCATTTAAACTCAGGCAGGAGGACTACTCGCCTGCTATGACCCAAAAACTAACACTGAGAAGGTGGTTGCTTATTGTTCCCGGAGGCTAACGAAAAGTGAAGAGAAAGCAAGCATTTGGCAAAAAGAGTTGTACGCTCTTATATACACATTGCGCAAATTTCGCTACTTTCTACTTAATAGAAAATTTAACCTGTACGTAGACGCAAAGTGTATCGCGACAATGAATACCCAGCCGGACAAAGTTGGGAAGTACACAAGATATAAGTTATTTCTAGCTGATTATGATTTTGACATACAATATTTGCCTGGATCCAAACACCCAGCAGACATAATCAGTAGGCTAGAACAGGCCCAAGATATTAAGAAAGAAGGTAAAACAGAAGAAAATAACGAAGAAAAAGGGGAGGACTATTATGCTTTTAAATCAAATAGCCTTCAAGTTAATACTGTAGAAGCAGGAAATAACGAGCCTTTGCCGAATATCGCAAGAGAGCAGCGCAAGGATGAAAATTACAAAGACATCATTTCCGTTTTAGAAGGAAGGGAACCGGAAAAGATCTCCACAGTCAGATCAGCAAGATTTTTTTGTCTTAAAAACGGCATCTTATATCGAAAACAAAACCACCCCGATTATGGATTACTACATCTTTTATGCATACCGAAGTCCCTAGCTAATTTGTGGTTCACAACCTTCCACCGCCAGGCGACCAATCCGCATTTTGGATTTTCAAAATCATACAAGACCGCTATCAAGAAATTTTATATGCCATATCTGAAAAACTATCTTGCTAATAAGATACGCATGTGTACTGAATGTCAACATCTGAAGAAACTAGCACAGAAGAAACAAGCCGAACTCTTACATCACCCGGTGGGAGAGATAGCAACAACATGGATATATGACGAGTTAGGGCCCCTACCAAGCAGAGAAGGAAGAAATAAGTACATACTAGTAGCCACGGAACTAGCCACACGATATGTCATTGCAAAGACAGTAGACGCCATAAACGCGGAAAACATAGAGAAATTTCTGGAACATGATATTATCCTCAAATTTGGAGCTTTTACAACATTATATTGGGACCGACACCCAGTACATGGAGCAACTCGTTTACAAAATTTGGCACAGAAGTACGATTTCGTCTATAAGTACTCACCCGCATATAATCATGCTTCCATAGGATTAGTAGAGCAAACTAATAAAATTATACAGAATTGTCTAAAATTTTTTGTGCAAGAACACCATACGGATTGGGAAAGATGGTTACCGCACGTTATTTTTGGTATCAATACGTATGTACAAGGAGGGACCAAATATTCTGCAAGTTTCTTGTTGTTTGGTTATGAACCCAGGACCCCGCCAGAATGTACGCTAGAATCAAGACAACACATACAAATTGACAGAAATAAACTAGCAGCCATCAGGAAGAAAGTACGAAACAACCTGGAACAGGCGTATAATAAACAAAAGCAGTTTTACGATAAGCGCTATAGACAGACAACTTATAATCCAGGGGACCTTGTATTGGTATATTATCCCACAAGGAAAATAGGCTTACCTGAACATTTCACAGTTCACTATGACGGCCCGGCACGCATCCTGGAGAAGATTAATTCAAATTTGTATAGAGTAGAATTACCATCTAAATTTAAGGACAGAATTCAAGAAATTGCGGTGGACCGTTTGAAACCATTTTACGAAGACCAAACTGAGGGAACACAAGATTAAGAAGAAAAAGGCACAAATCCAAGAAGAAGAATTTAACAAAATTTCTAATACTTACCAGGAAAAGAAGAGGAACACCAAAAAAAAAAGCACTGACATAAATTCGCACTTCTTTATTTCAACTATAAACTATATCTCATTTTGTTACTTAACCTCGTTACAATTTGTATTTCCGTTCTCTTCGCAAAATGCAAGATCAACATTTTTCTCTTTCTTTTTTAGTTTCAAAAGTCATTAATCCTTGCAAGGTCGAAATATAATACTTTCTTGTCTTCAACATCTTTTCTTCAATACAAACGTACATGAATGCTTATTAAGTCACTTCTTATCCTTATACAGGATGTTCATAAAATCAGGCTCTTCACAACATTATATAGAGTGACCAAAAATTCAAATTCTCTATTTTTTTCTTTTTTTTAAAGAAAAGAAGCTATTAAATTCCAAAACTGATTCTTCTCTTTTCATTCGTTCTAATAATAATTAAAATGTGCCTTAATCTTCATAAGTCCCGTTACAAAACAAAATTTAACCAATTGGCTAAACATATCTTCACCATTAGGAACACACAATTCACTGGCGCCTACTAATACTACGAAAGAGACTTCACTGATATAGACTACTCATACCGATGTGACCGATCCATAATAAACTGATATATTTATTCATCACAGTGATGACACTTCTACCCACTTTGAGGGAAATGATAAACTGTTTTTGATCCTGCTTAGTTGGGAAGGAACTACAGTGTTATTACCATTATGTGTATATTTCACAACAAGTTTTTCATAGTGATATTGGTGTTTATAGTGTTTTCTTGTGTATAAACAGTATCCCAAGTGTTTCAGCGTTGGTGCAGTTACCTTTTACTAATTACAATTTTGTACTTTCTCAAAATAATCTTTCAGATTATTTTTTTCCAGTGTGGGGGGTGCAAGGATCCCCACATCACAACAGACGCACGTGTCAACTCAACACGTGTTATTATTTACAAACAACATAGCAGACAGCAAGCCAACGCGGAAGGACACCGAGGAACGCCGAAAGCAGACGGACCTCACGAAAGGACCCGAAGAGGACAAATAAAAGGAGGAACACCGAGGGACGCAGCATCAGTCGTCCAACTGATCAAATCACCTACACCGCCCTGAGGTCGCACTGGACTAGGGGACACCCATCCTTCCCGAGGTCGCACTGGACTAGGGATCCTTTCAACAACAAAGCCTTGCGAAGCTGCCTTGAGCTGAGGGGGCTATCCTTCCAAACTCACCGAACCGGCAGGTGCCTTGGGGACTGCTTTGAGAGAAGGGGCACCGTGCAAAACATCTATACTCCTCTACTTGGACATTAGCGAGGAAACAGCATTATTCTCTTTGTAATCAAAGACGTTTTGTATTTATCAAATTTTATAATAAAATTGGTGAAGGGATAAATCTCGGACCATTATTGACTCTACCAAAATTATTACAATATACATCGACGATTATATTCGACGAATCGTCTCGTTCATAGTTTTTTGAGTTTTGTGACAAACAATAATTTATAATAATTTATTATATAAATTATATAATATAATACAATGTTTGATAATTTATTTTCTCCTTTCTTTCCAATCTTCCCACTTTCCTACAAGGCATAAAGAAGTTCTGTTAAGCACTTGCAAAGTGGAAAATTCCGTAACTATTATGAAAGTAGACTGTTAGGGGTTGTCAACTATCTGCAACCATTTATCAATAATACGAGAAGATAGATACCCTGGAGGTGCAAATGCCCCTAATAGCATTCCAGACTTTAATAGCCTTACTCAAACTTTCAAGGCTACGTATGTAGGTTTGTATAAGCTTGCATTTAAAAGGCTGTGGCAAACTTGCTAGTTCCTTGATGTACGCTTACTTCAGACTTGCCAGTAATACGTAATATTTCACGCTAACCATGAAATTTCTTTAAGTTGACACGCCTGTCAAGGATGACTTAAAATTTACACTTGACAATTTATCTGGATAACGGAGAAACCAAACGAGGGAGAAAAGCGAAACTTTGCACGAAGCAGCTATAAGGAGGGGGACCGTTTTACGTATTAAACACCACTACTCAGTGAACAGTGTTGCCATCCCAGTGTAAAGTTAGTAAGTAAATGGCACTACGTCAGATTATTACATATTTCAAATCAACATGTTAAACGAAAACTTAAAAAAATATATATATTGCATTTATTATTCAGTGTTGCAAACTAACGATGTTATATCACAAACATCAAAAGTTTGGAAGCCTTTATAGAATATACAGGGCAATGGAGATGGACAAGACAATGAGCATCGAAAGTATCTTAGCGTTGGATACTATGGTCATGGAATGACCTGTTTTGAATGAATAGTAACGATCTTATAAGGGTTTGAAAATTTAATTTTTTTTCGAAAATCTTTATTTAGAAAAAATGCTTATATAAGAATCATATCTAGTTACTTGTATATAAGAATCATATCCCGCTACGCTTATCCACCCATAGACCATCTGCTTGCTATGTATGAACAGGACAAGTCCCCTGAGAATCACAACCCTCAATGCCGTATTTATATACATTCTCACATCCATCTTCCTTGATAACAAACAGGGCCTTATTAACCGTTTAGCCTACTCAGCACCATCTGGAAAACTTTCTGTTTCGGGTACAGCTATTATTGCCAACCTATTACTGAATTTACCAATACACACCTCCGATGATACCATACACTTAACGGCATTCAATTACAGCCTGAGAACCATTTAATGTTATCACAACCGACATTCTCTTACATCACTAGCCATAGAGATGGCATTACCTTCTATGATGGTAATGAAAGTCATTGAAAAGAAAACAGTTGATAAATATTCATTTCTGCTAGTGCTCTTAACCTTATCCTGCGCGATTAAAAGTTTTAATAATTATTTAGAAGTACTGTGTAAAGTTCTTTACATTAAAATATTCCACGTATTTCCCTCTATGTGGAAAAGTAAAAAAGAAAGGAAGGAACACCATATTATGCGAGTGAAGTATGTAAGAATTTGCAAAAGAATTCTAATTATGAACTTTGCTGTTAAAAGAGGACCCTCATAGCTTCAGGTAATATAAAGCAAAAATGGCGTATATTTTCATCCCTTTTCTTGGAAAGTTCTCGCCATGGATGGTATGTCCTCATTTTCCCTGCTTTCAAGCACTTAGGTTGTTCGTCCTGCTTCAATAGCTGAATTAACTCTTAGACTTGGATTAAAGTAGGAATTCTCTGCAACGCAACGGTTCACTGACTTTAAAGACGGCGGAAAAGTACAACCAGCTGCTTGCTATTAGTATTTAGAACTTACGGAAAGTAAAGCAGAGATAAAGAACAGTATTTCTGAGTTAAACAATTTTCATAGATCTTTATTTTTCGTTTCATGTTCTTCAAAGCATTGCAAAAATTAAACGAGTAATATTAAAATTTCACAATAATGGATTATGTTGCAACTACTCGTATTAAAGACAATCTTAACCCAAGGGACAATTGTTTTCATATTTTATTATTCCTTTAATAATAGCGCTCCTCCTGTTCGTAGCGACACTAAGGGAAAAAGGAGGGCTAGTAGCTGAAAGTTGTTACAATACAGTTAGCAAATCAACCATACTGATGAACTTTATAAAGACAAATATTAATTTACCTGCATTATAAGGTCAGGAAATCAAAACTGACGAGTGGTCGTTTTCGACCCAGGGGGGCTAATATGTTTCTTTCATACATAAACATATTTACACACACAAATATCTTGATAAAGCATTAATCGAAAAGAGAAAACATATCAAGATACTGGCGACATGTTTTGAAGATTGTAGTACAAAAATAAACCAATTCCCGGCTTGTAGTACTGATCCCATATTAAGCTGTAGGTCCAGATATCATGTAGCCTCACTGTTAAAAAGGAACGCTAAACCCCAATTCAAGCAACACTACTAAATGTTCAGAAAGTTATTAAGCGTATGCGTCTTCAGCGTGAGAAATTTGGTCTCGATTCCACATGAAAGCAAGCTTCTGGCAAACATATGAATCAACAATTTGTAACTAGAGCCAAGAGAAAGCTTCAGTTTCAATGTGTATTTTAAAATTTGCCACCGTGTTCTAACTTTATTCATTTAAATATTATGAGCTTGTAAAATATAATTATTCTTTTAGAAACACCTTGTAATATTTTAACAGTTAAATTTCAAATTATACAGCACTAAACCTAACTAACAAGACATCACAACTTTCTAAAATACTGATAATGTTTAGGTTAGGCAGTCGAGAGAACACTAATAATGCATGGGGTTGCATAACATGACGTTGCAGGCGAAGAAGGCAATTACACCTCCGAAAATTAGTCAAATATGTGCTAATTCACTAAATCTAAAAAAGGAAATCAAAGAATTGTTGCGAAGAAGACGAAAAAACCAAAACCCCCATTCTGCCTCTCAAAACCATTTTATTTAATTGAGAAAAAATATCCATACCTAATTACATGCATTTCTTCATTTAACCTTACACCCCTGTAACTGCCACTCTCAAACACAAATAAGTATAAATACCTAAATCGTATGGTAATAACAATGAAGAATAAGGTTATACTTATATTAGGGAAACTAAAAGAAAATAACTAGCATTCTTATAAGTTATATTGAGTTGGTGCAGAATTTCGTAGTGTTTTTCTTTCTTTCTTTCTTTCTTCTTCTTTTCTTGATTTCTATCAGTTTATATATTACGACCGCACTAGCAGGATTTACGAAATTGTGCCATTAGTACGTCCATTGAACTTTTGAGCTATAGGAAGTTTTTGAATTCTGACTTTTTAAAAAAGGATAGAGAGCTAGAGTGTTTACTTTGGCTAAGTTTGATAATGGAATCACACCGTTAACATCTTCGGTGACTTTAACACCTGTTTATTATTTATATAACGCCTTAGCTTCCATGCAACCTGCACAGTAGCAAAGAATTGTTGGTTGCCTAGCACAAAGGATATGTAGCTTTATCATCATCATCAGAGTTTACTTATCTATTTTTCTTCAAACAATTTGGAAAGTATACTATAATCTGTTTCACATAACCTGATAGGAAAAACAAGAAGTTTTCCCCCCACCACGCTCAAGTATAGATGAATGTTGGTATTCCATCTTCCACCATCAGCCCTCGCACACGGACGTATAAAGTCTATCTAAATATGTCTAAATAATAAATTACATCTTTTATAATAACACTACGTATTTTAAAACACTTAATTACATTTGCCTGTATTAGGGAACATGTGTTATTATAGTGGAAATTTTACTGAACAGTTGTATTGTTTATTTTCCTTCTTTTTTGGCAGTCGGGCTTGTGACAATGTTGGAATGGCAAGGAATCGCAAGATTAGTAATGGAATGGATATTTACTTATTGATACAAGAAATTCATAATATATAATCGAAAGCGAAAATGAAATCTTTATAAGTTTTACGTCCTACGATTATGCCGGAGACGGTGATTATGAGAAATGAATGAAATGGTGGGATGAAGAAAGTAGGAGGAAACGGGAGAACCCGAGAAAACTCATTCACACGGTGCAAAATAGAAAACCAAGTACAATATTATGGGTAAATTATCAGAGCGTTAAGATGATAACAATAGAACCTGAAATACTAAAAAAGAAAAAAAAACACTTCTCGTTTCCTCTCTTATTAACAGATGTTCTTACATTAAAAATAACAAAAAGAAAAAGAACTACATATAGGCATACACACTGATAATAGTGTTCTAATAATAATTTTGTTTGCTAAGCCTCTCTTGCAGAAGAGGGAAAATGACTTTATATTGTCTTAGAAATATTATTGGTCTGCATTAATAGGAATAATCATTTACAGTAAATAACTTGCAGGAGAGAGATGGTTATGGCGTGCAAAATATAAAAAAGAAATGAAATCTTTGAGTTTTAAGTCCAACGCTTATGCCGGCTAATCTAAAAGAGATGGTGGTGATGAGAAATGAAAGAAATGGTTGAGTGTAGTAAGTGGGAGGAAACGGGAGATCCCGAGGAACCCCACGCACGCGGTGTTTGTCCACCACAAAGTTCAATTGGCGCGATCTGGAAACGAAGCAGGGATCCCATGTACCACAGATGAGAGCTCTACCACTGAGCCACCGCGGCCCCAGCCGTGCAGGATAGTCTAATCTTGTTATAAGAGTTGATTATTGTATAAGAAAAGAAAGAGTAACGATAAATACGAGCTCGTTCAATTGTACAAAAATAACAAACGCTTTGGCTTAAAGAGCTCAAATGCTCATTGTAGCAGAAACAAACTTTTCCATTAGATTTTAACCTGCGAAAAGTCAATGTACCACGTTTGTTAGCAACCATCCTTCAAAGATCCTGCTTTACATTGTCCGGAAGCCTTCTCTTTCGCCCCCTAATAGTCTCCTAATATGCTTTTCGAATAGGACTTGGTGACTTGGTACGTATTTCCCATACAAGCAATGTGCCATGTTTATCTTATACGTATTAACTTTACTGTTTCTATAATACTCGGTGACCTGTAGTTGTTGTGAAATAAAAGTTTGTATAGCGTTTTAATTCACCTAAATGCATACCTCTTTTGCTCCAAATATTTTTACCAACATTTTATTTTCGAAACCCCGCAGTTCCCATTCTTGTATTCGTGTTAGGGATCAACTTCCACATTCATAGAAAATTGGGCAGATTAAGATCTTATTATTTTTAATGTTTTCGTTATTTGTTAAGACAATAAAATGTTTTACAGTAGGGTAAACTTTAGTGCATAAATAATATGCAATACTTTTCTTCAAGGCAAATATGAAAAACAGTAATTATTCGTTATTCGGGTTGATAGCTAAAAAGAACAGGAGTGCTTTCTCAACATCAGGTGCGAGCGAATTGACGTACGAATTTAGAGTTTACACGATTCTGTTTATTAGAAAAGCTTCCCTCCATGTCAAGGTCAGCGACTTGCTTTCCCCTTCTGCAGTAGTAAGTGGTGGGAGGTAGGGGAGTTTCCTAAAAGACTTTAGTAAATATTATGCTCTTGTATTGTTTACGACTGCGGTCCGTCTTTCTCGCAGTTAATAGACTACCCGTTTTAAAGAGTTCGCTAAATGATTATCTAGAATTATTTTCCAGAATCCGTATCACTAATTCTTAAACAGGGTTCGAAAAGTCGGATACACTCGTCAACGCAGTTGATTAGTACATGCTATTTACTAATCCGTTTGACGATTTCATCGAAGATGAACAACTAAAAATGCATTAATGCCTACTTGAAATCTTTTATTTATATGTTTGTTTCAAAGATATACTCATATATGAACCAAAATTCTTAAGTTTTCCATATAACTGTAGCAATATGATTGTTGAATTGCCTCATCCAAATTAGTTTTGCTACACTTTTAGTTGATTGGCGCCGAATGACCTGGTTCAAAATATTAAATATTTAATAAAAGTAAGGGGCCACGAAAACAGCAGTACTGTTCTCTGTACGAGGTCTGTACGAAAATACATGAATTTCTATATTACTCCAGTCGTGTTCAATATTAGGGTGATACCTTTCCTCTAGTTTTCAGCTTAATTTCCGTCCACCGTCACAGTCCGTGAATCCACTGTTCAATAGCATCTGCGAACTCATTTTGCAGTGTAGAGCTCATCAGTGGCTAAGCGGTTAGCATAGGCGCCTTTGGCGTGGAAGGCCCGGGTTCGATCCCCGGCGGGAGCTCATGTGGTTCGGATTCCAGGTTAATCAGTAGGTCCATGTTTCATATAGCCTCGCTGCTGAACGGGGCGATAAACTCAAATTCAACTCAACTCGACTCATTTTGCAGGGTATGTTTTAGATACTGGAAAATGTCACTTCCGAGGGCATTTCTGGGCTGAAAATCTCTGTCTCACAGTAAATCCTTCAGATTTGAAAAACAACAGAGGTAACCAGGTTGTAGTTCTTAAAGGCAGAATGGATGAGGAACCACCCCTTTGTTCTTACTCTGTAAGATGGTTTTCTCTTCTCCGTTACACCACCTTCTCTTCATCCAGCTGTTAAAGAACATGATTTGAACTCATTTTGACAACTTCAAAGAGTCTATCCAAATTCTTTCCGCAATACACTGAGTGAATCATTTAAGCTTGCAAATATCCTAAACGTTTATCTACCTGGTATAAATTATCAAGTCCTCGATAGGAACATTCTTTTCTGAGGTAGATGCCTAAATTGGTCTTCCGGATTTCCCCAGTCACTTCTGCGCAGTAGCACTACAGTGAGCAAGGGTAGTGTGCCCACATATATCATTCAATTGAAGACGAATATAAGTATCATTTTCACAACATGGAAACAGTTATTTTATTAGCCACCCCTATCATGAAATCCGTTATTTCAGGTCAGTATCAAAAGAAAGGCTTTCTTTCATAGTATAATATATTAAGAATGAACGTATAGTTCTTGGCTTCACATTGTGCGCAACTAAGCCTCAAGGCCTGTGTTATGTGAAATTATATTAATCTACCGTTATTAGTTTTTGACTATAGCAAAATTACATATACTCTTGGTATACACTCCGTACAATGACTTAGCACAATAAAGGGAAAGCACGCAAAAGACCGCACGTCAGAAATCAATGACTGAGTGAAATTGTACCGTGTCATGCGAAAACGAACTAAGCGCCACTTTCATACTTTTAAGAAAATTACGTATAAAGGTTGATGTCCAGCATTAATGTAGCCGTAATCAAAAGTGAAATTATGTTTCTTTTTTGGAAAGGTGTTGGTTTTCCTCTCTTTTCGATTGTGCAAAATGTTCTAATGCTTATCAGGAACCAATCGTCGCATTTACGTGGATTTTCAAAGTTTGGCGCTTAGTTCACTTTTGCATAACACGGTACAATTATGATGCTCCACAAGGCACCAATGACCCCATCAGGATCCTACCGCCTACAGTCGGACAATTTGTCCATGCCGACCAGATGCCACGGTCGTCATTCCGCGAGAGTTTCGACCGCGACGAATAGTTGCCTTGCCGAGCAGTTGGCAAAACAGCCGGAAATCAGCATTAAATGCGTCGGCGCCGCCGTCGAAAAGAAGCCGGCATAAGGAGTCAGCAGAGTGTCAGAAAGAGGCCTTTCCGACTGTTCTGCCGACTCTGACAATCGGCAACAGTCGGCAAAGGGCATTTTATTTTACGATTTTCGACCGCTTGCTGCCTCGGCAAAAGGTCGGCAACTTTGAACAAGTAGATAGTTGTGCCGCCGCCGCGGACGGATGCCGGCTGCCACCATCGACGGCGGCAATCCCTCTTTCCGACCGCGACTTCCTGATGGGGGAGAAAACTTCTGGTTTGAATCTAGTAATCTACTGAAGAAGTAAAATAGTAAAGTATCATATACAGTGGCAATGCACTCGTATGTTTTTTTTTTTTTTTTAATTCTATTCTTGAAAATTTTTCATTAGGCAAATTTTACGAAATTATGCACAAAACCAATACATGAATATGAAAATTAAATCTGCAACTAATAATTGTAATTAAAACTAATAAGGGAATAAATATATGCAAAAGGGTTGAAAATGTTTTCATAACATCCTTACATTGCTCACCTTCCATGGCAGGCGGCCTCTCTTTGTTGTAGTCATCCGGTAGCGAGAATAGCGACTCATGGTCGTTATGGGCCAAGCACGAGCCAAGAATAGTGCTGCAAATAAAAGAAAAGTTATTTCAGTACATAAAAATATTGAAGTAATTGCCAATTTTAAATTAAAACTTAATATAAAACATGCATTTTCTGTTTTTGTCGCAGATTTTAATTGGAGTTTCTACATTCTTTTTGATCATACAGGGTATATGAAAATGGACGTATTTTTAATGTAATAATTGAAACCTTATTCGTGCTTTTATTCGAACTGTAACGGGGGATTGAACACATGATTGCAGACAGAGAGCATGCGCATAATAGACATGACCACTAGATTCACTACACTTTATACACTTTATACGAAGATTGCCAACTGTCCGGTATTTTACCGGACAGTTCGGTTTTTGATTCACTTGTCGGTGTCCGGTACGACCTCAAAACCGGACTTAAATGTAGAGTAATTTTTCATCTTACTAGTCCTATTTTTTGTGCATGCCATAATTATAGTGCTAATTACGTATATTTGTTTTTGTGGTTTAAATACGATGTATTATTGATGGTAAATTACAAAAAATTACATATGCCGAACCAACCAAAATTGAAATTAGAAAGTTGGAAAGAAATTAAATGAAGTTATTAAGTTCTAACTCCGAATCACTCAATTTTATGTGAAGTAACCACTCTCAGATTGTTTACATTTTTCACGAGCGACGATGACACAGTCTTAAGAGTATAAGTACTCCAGGAGGTGTCCGGTATTTTCATTTGCAAAAGTTGGTAACCTTTACTTTATACGTACGAAGGGTCGATAATATATATATATATATAATGATAACAACAGAAAATTAGTTTTAACATTGTCTTATATTCTTCAATTGTTATTTTATTATTAAGAGCCTGCCTTACTAAAAATAATACAAAATTTACGATTTTCCTTTTGCTTGTTTATTCATTAGTGAAAGGAGATAATGAAATGCAAGTCACCACAATCATAGACAATGCTATTCTACAACAGAAAATATGAACCTGAAGAATGTTCAGTGTTGCCATCCATAGAAATTACAGTGTTGCCAGAAAAACAATTTCCCTGATATCTAAGTTAAGGCAGCGAGTAGAGGAACAAACTCAACTGCATTTGGTTACGTATCATATTGTTTTGGTTTCCTGTGAACTACTTTTTAAATAATAGTTGTATTTAGTTTGTAATAAACAAAATAGTTTTAACATACAGTTATTAAAATTAAATAATAATGTTAATTAAAAAGTAGTTCACAAGAAACCAAAACAACGTGATACGTAATCAAATGCAGTCATTCCTGTACTCGCTGTCGTAACTTAGATTTTAGGGAAATTGTTTTTCTGGGAACACTGTAATTTGTATGGACTGGAACACTGAACATTCTTCAGGTTCATATTTTCTGTTGTAAAATAGCATTATCTACGATTGTGGTAACTTGCATTTCATTATCTTCTTTCACTGATGAATAATCAAGCAAAAGAAAATGATAAATTTCGTATTATTTTTAGTAAGGCAGGCTCTTAACAGTAAAAAATAAATAAAATCATCATTTTTCTCACAAAATATAGGCCTTATCTTCTACATTCCTGGTGCTCAAGAAAAAAAAAATACGATGGGTCAGTGGCTGAGCGCTCTTTTCAGGTGCAAGGGGACCCTGATGCGATCCCCGTCCTCGCAAGTTTGTGGTGGACAATATTGTGGCAGGGGGTTTTCTTGCGTTTCTCCCATTGCTACAAGCACTATCATACCATTAATTATCACAATAATTTCCTTTAATTATTATTCATGTGTTCCATTTACCGTAAAGAGCAATAAAACTAGGTGAGTTCATTTCCATGCTAAAGAAAACCGTTAAAATCGAATTCATCATAAACCGGAATATTTCCAATAGAAATAGTTAAAGCTGGTGCTAAAGAAATTAGAATTTAATTTAACAGTTCTCTCCAAGGCATTGTTTATTGGTAATACGAGATATCTAAAATTGGTTTGTTGGTTGCTGTTTAAAGATTAAAATGTGACCTCCGCTCCAAGGCTGGAAGACATGTGGAAATTAAGTATCCGAATCGAACGTGCTCATATTGGAAATCGAACTACGTCTGTTGCTCACGAAAAGAGAAAAATGAGATTGTGTTCCGTTTAAACACAGCATTCACCACAATTAATTTCACCATCTGTTAAGAACAACGCATCATCCACGAAGAATACAGATTGTAAAGAAAGTAACTTTAGTTCTAACCAGTGGCGGATCCAGGGGGCGACCGGGGCGATTCCCCCAGAAGAGGAAAGTTTTTTTTAATTTTATATATAAATTAAACCCATCCCAGAGTTTGGAGTTCTTAAAAGAAATGAAATAAAATCTTTGAGTCTTACGTCCCACGATTATGCCGGTTAGGCTAAAGGAGACGGTGATGATGAGTGATGAATGAAATGGTGGAATGAAGAAAGTGGGAGGAAACGGGAGAACCCCGAGAAAACCCACGCACACGGTGTTTGTCCACCACAAAATTCACTTGGCGGGGGCTGGGATCGAACCCGGGACCCCAAGCACCAGAGGTGAACGCTCTACCACTTTTTTTAAAAACTTTATTGTACTTTTATTTAGCCAATTACATCAGAAAGGATTAACAAAGAAAATTGTACTGTGAGCATCCAATTATACCAAAAAAAAAAAAAAAGTACAATAGACACATCAATAAATTGCTGCTAGAAAATTAGCAAACTTTTGTTTACGAATTGAAAGTGCTAGAGTTTGCATACGGAACAATAATTGATTGACATACAAAGTCACATTATTATTAAAATCATTACATAAAAGAATATCGATAGTTTGGGACGTGATCCATAAAATTGCGTTATATTTAGTGCTGGGATAAAATTGATAATCCGGAAGCAGCATGAATGACGTACAGTGAATATTAGAAGGAGTTGTTCTGCAGATACGGGCAATGATTTTTTGATAATGAAACCATATAGCTGTGTTTCGTGAGCAGCTTTCGAGCCGGTGTTGGAGAGTATCGAGAACATAACAAGTACCGCAGAAAGAAATATTACAGATACCCAATTCATAAAGTCTCCCGTTAGTAGGATATATATTATGAACAACACTGTACCAAAGAGATTGCATGGCAGGAGACAATACCGGAGTATGAATGTTTTTTCAGATTTTCTTCCAGTGTGTAATTGGGTAATGTTCTACAAGACGGGGAACCGAAGTTGTGGTGCCATGATAATGATTATATAATTGTTTAACAGAAAGATCTTCAAGGTGACTCCGTGCGATAAGCGAGTAACTAATATCAAGAAATACGTCCTTGAGGTATGGCACAAGGGAAATCCAAGGTTGTATATGCAGGGGAGCTTGTAACTCAATATGACGTAGTGGTACACATAACGCCTTGCTGGAAAAGGATTCGGAGTAGGAGCATAATGTTTGGCAGACGCGATGAATCAGCAGCGAGTAGCTCTGAAATTTAATGTCTTTAAGGCCAAGGCCACCATCACGTTTTGATAAACACGCAGTCTCGTGACTTACTCTTAGGCAGTGATTATGCCACAGCAGTTGCCCTCTATGTTTTCGTATGATACTTAGGTATTTCTTCGGCAAGGAAAAAAATTGAGTCAGAAACCAAAGACGAATAAAAATAAAAACATTTAAAAGGTATACTCTGCCTGCAAGACTGACCTGCCGGACTTTACTTTGGTGTATGAGTGCAACCAAAGTACAGGTTGTGGTATGAAAATTGTAGTCTATAGTATCTGCTATGCGACGTTGCCAAGTTACGCCTAAGATTTTGATGCGATCAGTAAAGGGGAACGTAGACAAATACACGTGTTGGTCAGTCTGATTTATACACATCAGGCGTGACTTTTGTTTATTGAGAATAGCACCTGAAACGCACTCATAGTTCGATATGAGAAGTTCAACACGTGACAGTTCCTGTGGACTGGTAATGAAACAATGTATATTGTCTATAAATGCTTGTAATTTTAAGGATGTTGCACCAATCTGTATACCTTGAATGTGTTGTTCCAGTGTTAAAAGAAAGGGAACAAGAACCAAGCTATATAGAATGGAAGACAGGGGGCAACTTTGTGCAATACCTCGACGTACATGGATAGGATATGTAAGTGCACCATTAACCTTTAATCTTACATATCGTTGAGTATAAAAAAATTTAATCAAATTAAGAAAACTGTCTCCGAAACCATAGTTTTCAAGTACCTTAAACATGTAATCATGTGACAATCTGTCAAATGACTTATGAAAATCAAGCGCCAATAAAGCGACCTGCGGAGAACTTGTTTTCTGACACCAATGAATACCTTCTCGTATATTACTTAGTGCTAAAAACATAGGTTTTGTATGATTTAAACCATACTGATCATTGTGTAAGACTTGATTCAGAAACGGTTCTAAACGAGAAGCAAGGCAACGAGATAAAATTTTCTGGTCAACATTAAGGAGGGTAATCGGTCTAAAATTATCAAAGTCATGCGCACCTGCATGTTTAGGTACAAGTACCATTATGCCAGCGGTAAAGGAAGAGATGCACGTGGGCGTGAGTCGGAGTTCGTTATACATTTCTGTGAGAAAAGGCGTAAGAATGCTGTGAAATTGGCGGTAAAATTCTAGTGTAAGACCATCGGGTCCCGGAGATTTATTTAACTTCCCCGCAAAAATAGCTTGCTTGACTTCTCTTTCTGTAAAGGGGGCATTGAATATGTTACGGGCCTCCGGGGTGAAAGTACCGGTCGGACGCTCGAAGCAAGGGTCAGAAGATTGGGTTCGAGCGGGGGAATATAGGTTCTGGTATGCATCGTACAAAGCTGGGATTACCTGATCATGCTCGTGAACTACACCGTTAGGAAAGGAGACCTTGGAAATAAGGTTTTGTTTACCTCTGCGCCTTTCACAGATAACTGTATGTAAAGAGGGAACTTCATGGTGAAGCATCGTTGTTTTGCCTCTCGTGAAAAAACCTTGATTTTTTTTCGATGTAAAGTGAGTAGGAGTGCTTAATTTCCTTAATACGAGGGAGTACGTCTACTCCTTGAGCAAGTACTTTATAGTAGTCACATAATAAGTGATGGTAATAATTATATTGCTCTTTAAGAAGAGAGGATTTGTCTCTGCAGTGCTGTTTACAGATAGACCGTAAGGACGGTTTAATGTGATGTAACCACCATGAAAACAAACTTTTCTTGTGAGATTTAAAGTGCATTAAATAGTTCCACCTATTGGTAATTAGCAACTGTAGATCCTCGTCAGGTAAAATGCTGTTATTGAGTGACCAAACAAAGGATGATTTTAAGTACTTACGGATGGGTAGATCAATGGTACAAACCACAGCACAGTGATCAGAAAAGCATACCGGTTGAACGTTTATGGAGCGCACAAAATTAATTAAAGTGGTACTGACATAGATCCTATCCAAACGTGAGGATCCATTTCGTCGAAAAAAAGTGTGCCTTGGGGTGTTACCTTTATAATGACGCCATACGTCTACTAACTTAAAGTCTTGAATCAATTTACGTAATGTAGGAGAAGTATTGTAACCAAAACTTGAGTCTATAGGATCTAACACTGCATTGTAGTTTCCTACACAAATCAAATCTCTGGTACCAGAATGTAACTCCATTGGAACGTCGGTGAGATAGAAGGAGTTTCGCTCAGCACGTTTGTTATTCCCGGACGGCGAATATAAATTACAAAAGTGTATGCTTTCATAATTGGCTGCGATAATACGTCCTGACGGAAATTTTGAGAAGGCCGTTAATGAGACATCTTTGCGATATATAATAGCTGTTCCAGAACCAGTTTCGGAAAGATTGACTTCCCACAAATGATTAAAAAGAGAAGAGAAATTGTCAATATTGCATTCTTGAAGGAAAATTATATCCAGAGACGATTTGTTGATGTAATCGGCTAGCGCTTTTCGCTTGGTAAGACTAAAAATGCCGTTGACATTAAGAGTGACTATACGCGTGGCATACATATTTAATGGCCACAGAAAAAGAAAGAGACACCAAAAAAGCACGACACAAGGAAATGACACAATACACTTGAAAAAACAAAGACGGGGGGCAACACTCGCACACATTCCCGTTCCATACTGGAAGGTGATATGATCACTTGTCCGAAGAGGCAGCACTATCATTTGCCTTAGCACTTGCTTCACTATGATGGGGATCTACTCGTGACCTCGTGAAACCAGACACACAATTGTTGTTTACGGGGGGAAGACTCTTAGTTTTCTGAAGTTTATTGGCTCTACTGGATGTATCACGAGGGGAAGACTGAGATCGACCTTTGCGACGTCTCTTCTCGGGTAAAGAGGGAAGCTGGGATGCTTCTGTAGATGGTGAATCTCTATCGAAAGAATCCGTCACTTCCTGGTGAGAGTCATCAATGCCCACTAACGGTGGGGTACTTACCGTGATTTCAGGTAGCGTATCCATCTCCGATGCGGAAGATGCTGAAACAGTAATACTCTGTTGTGGAAAATCCGAACTATTAGGCGCTATGGTTGTGGAACTGGAAGAGTCACTCTGCGTTGCTTTAGAAGCAAGGGTCTGCTGGGAGGCAATAGCAGGGGACTGGTGTGAGATGCAGCTGTAGAACTAGGGGGGACACCAAGCGGACAAGTGGATTCAGTTTCATTGAGTGTCTTAGCAAAAGGACTTGCAGCAGTTGCAGTTGAAGGTGGAAGGTTCTCCTGTAAAGTTGGAGGACGTTTCTCACTTAACACAGGAAAACTAGTAAACGAATGAACGTTCGGTTGAGTATCCACTTTATTCAAATTGCCGGGCATGGGCGGGGCTCTGGATGGTGAGACACTGGATACTGAAGCTGATATGGTTGGAGGAAGACGACGCTTTGTACATTCCATCAGAAAATGATTTGGTGAGTCACAAATGGCGCAGGTTTTAACTTGACCTCCATACGTTAACCACAAACGTAAACCACAGATAGTCACATAAGAAGGTATGAGGCGCTTAATGCTCATACGTATTATCTTTCTCCCAGTCCTTACTTCATAGATGTGTCTAGTAGAATACATTTCGTCTGCAATTGACTTAATTTCACCGTAATGAGAAAGCACACGAGAAATATGATGATCTTCCAACTCGGTGGGTACCAAATGTAAACGGACAGTCATAATATTGGAACTGGCAGAATCGATTAAAATGTTATAAGTACCAAGACCATTTGAATAACTAACCTTTCCATTCACTCGAAACAGAATTTGTTCACAAAGCACTTGTGAGATTAACTTAACATATAACTGTTTGCGACTATAATCAAACTCAATACTGACAACTTGATCAGGAAGCAGATGAAAAGTATTGCGGATCCATTCATGCAAGACCAATGTGTTAGGCTTGTTCACAACATCTTGAAATGACAAACGTAAAGTATTCACTCGGATAACAGACATAATGCACTTAGTAGGTAAACCTGTACTTCACACTAGACAATATGATGAAAAGAGTAAATATAACTCGAACTACTTGTTAGTAGAAAATACTCCACTTGACAATGCAGGTTGAGTTGAAGCAAGTTAACACTCACTACTTCCACTCGAACACCTACCGGAACAACGAGGTGAACGGCACGGTATCTGCCGAGCAGCTATCTTCCACTGAGCCACCGCGGCTCCTTGGAGCTCTTAAAAGTAGCTCTAAGTAGCAGTACTACAACCACCGTCCTCCACCAGAAGTCCGTCCTGAATCCGCCCCTGGTTCTAACTAAGTATACTGTAAATCCAGATTGACTTATTATTTTCCATTCACAACAAATTGGAATTATTTTGTGCGTTACTGTTAGTAGTATGTATGTCACTGTTAGGATTATATGTGTCACGAATAGGATTATGTGTGTTGCTGTTAAGGTTATGTATGTTACTGCTAGGAGTATTGTGTCACTGTTAGAGTATACTTGTCACTGTTAACCTTGTGTCACTGTTAGCAGTGTGTATTACAGTTAGGAGTATGTGTGTCACTGTTAGAAGTATGTGTGTAACTGTTAGAAGTATGAGTGTCATTGTTAGGAGTATGTGTATCACTGTTAGAGATATGTTTATCACAGTTAGAAGTATGAGTGTCACTGTTAGGGATATGTGTATCAGTATTTAGAGTATATGTGTCACTGTTAGGAGCATGTATGTCACTGTTAGTAGTATGTGTGCCACTGTTAGGAGCATGAGTGCCATTGTTATGAGTATGTGTATCACTGTTAGAGGTATGTGTATCACAGTTAGGAGTATGAGTGTCACTGTTAGGAGTATGTGGATCAGTGTTAGAGGTATGTGTGTCACTGTTATGAGTATTGTGTCACTGTTAGGAGTTTTATGTCACTGTTTGAAGTTTGAGTGTCAATGTTAGAAGTATGTGTATCACTGTTAGAAGTATGTGTCACTGTTAGAAATATGTAACTGTTAGTAGTATGTGTGATACTGTTAGAAGTATGTGTGTCACTGTTATGAGTATTGTGTTACTGTTTGAAGCATGAGTGTCAATGTTAGAAGTATGTGTATCACTGTTAGAAGTATGTGTCACTGTTAGAAACAAGTGTGTAGCTGTTAGTAGTATGTGTGTCACTATTAGAAGTATGCGTGTCACTGTTATGAGTATTATGTCACTGTTTGAAGTATGAGTGTCAATGTTAGAAGTATGTGTATCACTGTTAGAAGTATGTATCACTGTTAGAAATAGGTGTGTCACTGTTAGAAGTATGTGTGTCACTGTTAGGTTTATGCTTATCACTGATAGAATTATGTGTGTCATTGTTAGAAATAAAAATATAACACCTTTACATGAAGAAAAACAATAGATACAATCTACAACTTAATAGTGTATTTAAACATATGAAATACCTAAATAAATAAATAAATAAATAAATAAACAATATGTTCACCCAGCATAAAATACTGGTATATCAAGTTTTCGGCAACAATACTTGTCATTTAAACAGAGACAACACCGAAAGCCTTCCTATGCGTCATTTATTTCACTCGTATTGAAAGAGACAACACCGGAAGCCTTCCTATTCGTCATTTATTTATTTCACTCATATTGAAAGAGACAACACCGAAAGCCTTCCTATTCGTCATTTATTTATTTCACTCATATTAAAAGACACAATACCGAAAGCCTTCCTATTCGTCATTTATTTATTTCACTCATACCTGTATTGAAAGAGACAACACCGAAAGCCTTTCTATTCATCATTTATTTATTTCACTCTTATTGAAAGACACAGCACCGAAAGCCTTCCTATTCGTCATTTATATATTTCACTCATACCTGTATTGAAAGAGACAACACCAAAAGCCTTCCTATTCGTCATTTATTTATTTCACTCATACCTGTATTGAAAGAGACAACGCCGAAAGCCTTCCTATTCGTCATTTATTTATTTCACTCATTCCTGTATTGAAAGACACAACATTGAAAGCCTTCCTATTCGTCATTGATTTATTTCACTCATATTGAAAGACAACACCGAAAGCCTTCCTATTCGTCATTGATTTATTTCACTCATATTGAAAGAGACAACACTGGAAGCCTTCCTATTCGTCATTTATTTATTTCACTCAAATTATTCTTCCCCTGCTAAGAACAGCTAATTCAACAAATATTGAAATACGAAGTGTAATCAAACAGTACAGTGTCATTTGATTAGAAACAAATTAATAAGTTTACATGGAGTTTGATTTAATTTCTTATGTACTGTCCTTGGCTAGCAATGAACTTATTCCAATGTTGAATCCATGACTGGAAGTATTTTTGGAAGCCTTCTTTTGGAAGGGCGTTAGCTGCTCTGTCGTGGCGCCTTCAATATCAGGAATGGTGTAAAAAGTTTTTTCTTTAAGCAGAGTTTTGAGTTTTGGTTAGAGCCAGAAGTTACATGGTGCTATATCTGGAGAGCAGAGAGAACATGAACAGACAGGAATATTTTTCGGCCAAATTCTCGTGAACCAAAAGGAAGGTGTGACCTGGCACATTTTCGTGGTGAAAAAGGAGGTTATTTGCGCATTTAATCGAGGGTTAAACTGTTTTCCATGCACCCATACGAGATGTGTAGTGCTTGAGAAAGCTCACGAATTGTCATTTGCCTGTTTGAACACACAATTTGTGCCACTTTTTGTATGTTTTTATCTATTTTTGACGTCAAAGGACGTCTCGGCCGTTACTAGTTTTCAACCGACACCTTGCCGCTGTTGAATCGCTCATACAACTGGTAAACAGTCTTAAATTCCGCATCATCATCATACACTGATTTTAACATTACGTGAGCTTCTTTGGCACTTTTTTGTAGCTTAGAACAAAACTTAATGTTGGCGTGTGACAAGACACTCTTAACATGTCCTCACTCTTCTGCCTCTGGAAGCCAACTAACAAGTCACAACTCGTTCAAACTCGACACTGACCTTACCAAAGATTTAGGCTACCGGGCTTACTAGTTGAAAAGGATATAACATTGATAGATGGCACTGTGCAGCTACATTGACCGTACTTTTTGATCACACTTTGTATAATTATACTGGGTATTGTTAAGTTTGTATCTGATAATGGTTAATTTAACAATAAATATTTAAATACAAAATTTAGTTTATGCAATCTGTTTATGTTACCTATGTAATTATGGCTAACTCTTTGTGCATTCAAGATTTATTCTATTTTTTTTTGAATAAGAAATTGTTAATTTAGCAATACAATAGTACAGGGTGTTTGAAAAAGAACTCCCTCGTTTTAAGTATAAATTTAATTGGGAAATGAATGAAAACTTACATCAATGAGTACATATCATGAAAGAGAATTCCTTTCAAGTTTTGTTTAATGTTGGTAGACTTCAACGTGGGATCCATTTGTGGCCCTGCACACGTCGAGACGATATTCCACTTCTAGCCACGTATTCACCAACATTTCAGGTGTAACTGTCCCAACCGCCGAGACGATTCTTTCCCGTAAACGATTGAGATCTCTGATCTTTTCACTGAACACAACATTTTTTATGCGGCCCCAAAAGAAAAAGCCAAGTGGGGTTAAGTCTGGGCTTCGTGGTGGCCAAGGTATTGGGCCAGCCCTGCCTATCCAATTCCTGAAAAGCGAGTGTGAAGTGCCGCACACACATGGTTACTATAATGAGGTGGGGCGAAATCTTGTTGGAAAAACACAAGCCCCTTTAGACTACGTCTGGCCAATGACTTCTTCGGGCTCCGAACACAAGAAACACGGATCTGATCAACAACATCTTCGGAAGTTCTCGGTCTACCTGGTGATTTTGCTTTTAAAACACTACCGGTTTCCTTGAAAGACTTTAGCCAATGACCGATAGTTTTTTGCTGTAGGTGGTTCACCACCATACTGACGTCTAAAATTACGTTGCACTGTTATAACTGACTCAGTTTTCACAAGCCAAATAACACACTGCGCCTTCTGTTGCGGAGTACACATTGTTGCTGAGTTGCTTTGCACTGCACGCCTACCTGGTCTGAACTGAGGAAACAGAGGAAAAAAAACAGCACTGGCGCCATCTCAAGGTCAAGCAGACCTGCCAACTGCAGGAGAGCCAAACTTGGAGAGTTGATGAATCAAACACCACAAACTAGAATAGATATGTCACTTTGTACAGATTCTAGGACACATAAAAAAACTAGAGAGTTCTTTTTCAAACACACTGTGTAAAACTTAGGCGACGAATGCGTTATGCAAGATTCGGTTTAACATTCTTCGTATTATAAAAATATTTACTTTGGAACTGAGCAGGTTAGTAATTGTTGTGAAAAAAATTAGAATTTTAAATGTAATTATGATTTATTTAAAGGTACTTGCAGAAGAATCTATTTCCGAATAACTATTGAGTATTTTAACTTCAATTCTCGGAAAAGAACGTTGCACAAAAATGTCTTCTATTGATAATGAACTAAGGGCGCCACACAGTAAGTCACAAGTAAGTCTTTGAGTTCCTTAGTGGCTAAGCAGTTAGTGTAGAATATGTGCTTTTGGCATGGGAGACCATGTTTGATTTCTGGCGTGGGTACATATTCTTCGGATCCCACGTTAAGTTGTAGTCTATATCTTATATAGTCTCACTGCTGAAAGAAACGCTGAAGTCACAAAGCTCTCTAATAATCAAACCTTCTTCCAGTATTAGACAAAGCATTACTGCTGTATCGCCGGACAAATTTCAAAATCGAAAAAGTACATAAAATATAGTGGATTCGGTTATATTTAGTTGGATTACATTAAGTTACGGTAGATTACATTACATTAGACGTGCAGTTTCACTATACGGATCCATACTGTAAGTAGAAGTAGTAGGAACGGGTTAGAAGCCCGCAGTGGTTGGTTGGGTTCTGTTCTCGACATGAAATAGACAAATTAAACACTTGTCCAAATTTTTCTGTACATTTTACAATTTATGTGACAGCCTTAACATACACGAGTCATTTCGATATTGCCTTTCGCGCCAAGCAAGTGTACCTCTCCGCAAAATAGTCCATCCGCCTTCGCATACAATGCCGCTTAGAACATAAAAAACAACCAACAAATATAACCACTTTCCTAACTTTTACAATTCCTCTTACCTGACTTTCACTCACTGTTCCTCACAAACTTAAATTCTCCAATTGACCCGGTAAATTTCCTAAAATTGGTCTGGCTATACAGCAGTTAACCCTTAGACTATGCTAAACTATGGTTTGTATAAGTAATGGAAGTTTTAAACCTAGCTGCGTATTGACCTGAGCATGGAGGACAGTCAAGCCGAGACGCAGGAAGGCAGGAAACTGCGAACGATAGAGTAAGCGTCGTTGAGCACACTCACACCCGAACAATTTTTTTTAAACCTCTTGCAAGTGACACTTTTGGATCACTTGCTGGTTTTTATGTTTAAATAATGCTTTAAATTTAAATATTGTTTTGTATCTGTATATTGGTATTGATTTATATATTTTAAGTTATTATTATTGTTAGGTTAAGAAATTCAGATCTGGGCATTGGGTGATTAATTATTATCATTATTATTATTATTAATTGTATATAATTGTAATTGTCGTATTTACTATGTATATTTATATTATTTCTATTTTCAGCTATTACATCAAAAAATACCTGTAGTAAAAAGAATAGTTAGATAGCAACTCTGTTTCAGAGAATAACAGTCAATTTCAAAGCATTCAGAGAAAGCTTCTTTTTGGTAGGAGAACACCCTCCTCCCAACCACTCGTTTTTTCTACATAGCTTATGATATGACAGCTTTCCTATATAAACGGAAGATTTTTACAGGGAAGGGGTCAGTTGACCGTCAGTCTTGGGGGAGACTTCGGACAGTCTCCAAAAATGTAGTCTATAGGACGGCCTCGGCTCGGTGGGTCGAGAGGGAACTTTTTTCTCCCCGTAAGAGAATATTAGGTCTTCATGTAAATGAAGGGGGAGTATTACGGAGGTCTTGCTTAGACTCGTTAGGTTCTCCGAGTCTTAAATAGGGCAGTAGGCATGTGCTATATTAGGTTCTACCTTCTAGTAGGTTTTCATTTTTAAGGGACTTCTTCCTTGGACTAAAATGAGGTCCTGTGAGAAGAAGGGATATAGAAAAATAATTCTTATACTAATTCAAGAAACAGATTTTTCCTAGGAAATTAGGCCCTGTAGAATAGGGACAGGATTTGAATGCTACATGCCATATTTAGGTGGATATGGCATTTAGATTAACAATTACCTGATATTAGAATTTTCGAGTACGTGTTCAAAACTGAAGCTGTATACGGCTTTGATCGGTTATAAAGTAATTTGTTCCTCTTACTGGACACATTAGGTTTTTATGAATGCTCTGAACACAGATTCCTGGGTTCGATCCCTCGAAGTAGAATCGTGAGAGGCTATTGATAGAGTTTTTAGATTTTTTTTTTAAATCACATCTCCTATTTCAGGGAGTATGGTTCTTATCTAACCTTTACCTGCCAAATCTATTTAAGGATCTTTCGCTACTATAAGGCGAACTCATTCTCCTTACCTACCTATACCTATAATAAGTATTTAGATAGATATTCTAGTGTATCTCATATTTAAGGGAGTACACGAAATAGGGTCGTAGGCCAGGGCTTTTGATGTAGTGAGTCAATGCCCTTTATAAGTTAAGGTTGACAGAGGACGGTTGTAGTGAGGGCTAACCCTTCCGTCTGCCACAGGCACATAATTAGAGAAACCTTAACTTAATAAAGTTTACTAAAATTAGAGAAAAAATAAGGAATTAGAAAAGGGAATACCCAACAGGTATTTCTCATGCACTTTTAAAGAAAGATATTTCATAGAATTTTTTCATATCAATTTTATCTAAATAAACTTTTAATAGAGGTAACTCATGTGTTATGATTTCATATGTAGATAAGATCCTGAGTTATAAACCTGCTGATTAAGTCAATTACCCTAGACATTACTTATTTTGTTTTAAGATATGAGCCTAAATATATTTATTATATTCTATTTTTTTTTTAAAAAGTTTGTCGAAAATTTTGTGATAGAGACACAAATAGCAATAGCTCACAGTCTGACGGATTTCAGTGTTACATACATTAAAGTAACTTTCACTATTTTTATCTTTCCGACAAACACTCTCTAATGTTGTCATTGGGAAACACTGTCAGCTTCACTTAGATTTCTCTCTCCACATCCTCTCCTGATTCCATCTACCTTTGACTTCCTTGTCATACCCTCTGCTCAATGTGCAGAGAGCCTTACAGAACGGTTATGTCCATCTGTTCGTCTGTCGACAGCTACCAAAACAAAAATAAATAAAGAAAATAACAGAAAGCGAAAAGCGTTTTTGCCTATTTATTCACCATCCTAAGAATAATTGTATGGTGGCTCGTCTGGGAAACTGATCTCCCGAAGAAGTCCGCTCATTTATTCGTTTTCTTTGGGTGAAACATGTAACTGGGGCTGAAACTCACCATTTGTGATGACAGTTTACAGTTTAGCTTTTGCAAGCTTCACACACCCTACATGTTCGACAGTGGAGTATCATTTTTCCTATTCATATTTAACATTTCTATCTTATTGAAAATTATTGGTAAGAACACCGTTATTATTATTATTTATTTATTTATTTTTTATTTATTTATATTATTATTAATAATAATAATAACATTGCAGACTTGAGAATTCACTGTGTCTAAAATCACACAAAGGGTGAGACAAAAAAAAATCACTTATATCCGAAAAGTGGGAAGATGAGAAGCGTGATTTCTGCAAGAATTACAAAGGAAGGCGCCAGGCAAACAAGGTTCGAAATCTGTGTTTTATAGCAATCAATTCTCAAACCGGAAACGGTAGATTGCTACCAGTTCCAGATACAATAGCGATATTAGAATTTAGATTAAACTTATTAATTTAACATTAAATTCCCACGAAAACAACGTTTCACGCAGTTTATTAGGATAACGTTCATGGGTTATGCTATTAGGGTCAAGCTAGTGGGTCTTATAAGATTGTAATGTTATTAGGATCACGCTAAATTAACCTTATAAGATTGTAATGTTATTAGGGTCAAGCTAGTGGGTCTTCTAAGATTGTAATGTTATTAGGATCACACTAATGGACCTTATAAGATTGTAATGTTATTAGGATCAAGCTAGTGGGTCTCATAAGATTGTAATGTTACTAGGATCACTCTAATGGATCTTCTAAGATTGTAATGTTATTAGGCTCCATCTAGTGGTCTTATAAGATTGTAATGTTATTAGGATCACGCCAATGGACCTTATAAGATTGTAATGTTATTAGGATCACGCTAATGGACCTTATAAGATTGTAATGTTATTAGGATCACGCTAATGGACCTTATAAGATTGTAATGTTATTAGGATCAAGCTAGTGGGTCTTATAAGATTGTAATGTTATTAGGATCACGCTAATGGACCTTATAAGATTGTAATGTAATTAGGATCAAGCTAGTGGGTCTTATAAGATTGTAATGGTATTACGTGTTCACGGGGTGATCTATTGGGTGAGCACGGTGGCTCCATGGTAGAGCGCTTACCTCTGATGAGTGTAGTCTCTGGTTTCATCCCCGGTCAAGTAAGTTTATGGTAGAGAATATTGTGTCTATGCGGTTTCTCGGGATTCTGCCGTTTCCTCCCGCTTTCACATTGCACCAATTATTCCGTATTATTTCTTGCTTTAATCATTGTCTTCTTTTAGACTAAAGAGCGTAATTGTGGGATGTAAACCGAAATATTTCATTTTTTATCTATCTATTGCAACAAAAAGTCGTAAAAATATGCTATTTGCTGTTTTAATAATACTTTTTTATATATGGTAGATATGGATTTAGCATATCAAAATGAAGCCATTTTCCGCCCTTATCACTGAACTAAAAGTGGAAGTAATTGAAGTTCACTGAACGTTTGGTTTCAATATGCATCCTCACGAAGCAAAATCGTTTATAAACTCTGCTGAATAAAGTAAAAATGATCTCACCTAACATGTTTAATTTTGTGTAGTAGATATCAATCGTTACATGATCTTTACTGACATCTAAAAGCGTGATATAGTCGCTGTGCCTCGAAGAACCGCTATGTGTTAATACTACAACTTTTTAGGAGAAGCAAAAAACATTCCGAACTCTTAAAATTTTGCAAAATACACGGGAACACTTGAAAAATATAATAAAACTGGTTCTGCGTATATTATGCACTGGACATTGTTATAGCTTGCTTCAACAGTATTAGATTTGTTTATGTAGTACCTTTTGCGCCCTTATAAGCACATAGAGAATTTGTATACATTAATCCATGCATACGTGCACTGAGAAAAAAAAATGTAGGTGGCATACTTAAAAACGTAGGTTACATTCGTAATTCCTGTAGTTTCTGGACTTAACGTACAACCGTATATAACATCCTGCAGCAAACGTATAGCTGAAAAAGTATGTATTATACGTACTGTCTGCACAAGTGCAATGACGTCATTCGTGTGACGTTATCTGCAGTAACAAGTATATACGGAGGTAATATCTAGCTTTGTGACGTCAGGGTCGTATGTAGCATGTGGGTTAATAATGACGACATACACTGACTATCAGGACGGAGCATGATTTCAAGAAGTATGCAATATACGTTCTGTACGTATGTTTCTTGCGTTCAACCCCGAGACAGCATCTATATTGTACTTGTGCCCCATACGTACGACTAGATACAGTATACGTATTGTACGTATGTATTATACAGATTTTCCTTATGTCGCACACAGCTTGTCCAGATACAGCATACAGAATGTCCGTATGCACCATACAGAGTGCATATATGTAGCTTACAGACTGTCTGCATGCAGCATATAGATTATACGTATGTCGCGTACAGGTTGGCCATATGTAATGTATAGATTGGATGTATATAGCTAATAGGTTGTCCATATGAAATATACAGATTTTACCTGTATCGAATACGTATTGCCTTCTTGTAATGTATGGATCGGACATATGCAGGATCTAGAGTGTATGTATAGTGCACCATTATTAAAGTGCTGCAACATACTGCAAAGTGCATGATACATTCTTACTGTAATGTTGTCAAATATTGTTTTACTCTGTATGAAAACAAAAATAGCTTAAAATATGGTTGATCTCCTTTGTGCCAATAATAATAAAATTAACAATACTACACTTTTCAAATCTTAGTTTGGAGCAGTGAAACTGTCCAAAGAAATGTATTTACCTGCAGGGTGTCCTATAAGTTTGGGCTTCCTGCTAATTCGTTGGAAAGCTACTGCAAAGTCAAGTGTTGAAAAGTGACACAAGCGTTAATTTTAAAATTATGGGCACAAAGCAGGGGCGGATCCAGGACGGACTTCTGGGGGGGGCGGTCGGCGGTAATACTGCTACTTTTAAGAGCTCCAAACTTGTTATGGATGGGTTTATTTATATATAAAATAAGAAAGTTTCCTCTTGTGGGGGGGGGGGGCGATCGCCCCGATCGCCCCCCTCTGGATCCGCCCCTGGCACAAAGGAGGTTAACCATATATTAAACTATTTTCGTTTCCATACAGAGTAAATCAATATGTGATATATTACTGTAAGAATTTATCATATGGTTTGCAGTTAGTTAGTTGCAGCACCTCAATAATAATGCAAAATGCACAGCCTTATACAATCCTATATTCAAACTCAAACAAGATTTACGTACAATCATTTATTAAGCTGTTATCATCCATTGCTTGTACGATATAAAGATTATTTTACCTCATTCTTTTCCTTAATAGTATCTTCTACTAAAGTGCAGTTGTTACCACAAGAGGCCTGAATAGAATTTTCCAGAAATAACTTCTCTGTACATTTTAATTAACAGGTTTTTTTTTTTTTTAAATGTCGCAATAATTAAAAGTGTGGTGTCAGCCGGAAACGCATTCGCTTACAATATTATTCCTACTCAGTACTCGCCATTAAAAATGAAACACCAAGAAGGAGACTGGGTAGATGCGCCAAAGTTCCCAGGCCGATACCTAATAGTAAGTGCAGAATACTCTTAAACGTTCGCTGTATTCGCTGTGTGACAACGTGGTGACAGCGGAGGCGTTGTGCAGCCATCGACTAAACATATTTATTCTTCCCTGCTATAGACATTCTGCAAATTTGGACTTTCCTGGATGCATCCTTCTTAGTGCAACATTTTAAGGAAAGAGCAATTTAACAGTCTCATACATTGCTTAAAGAAAGAGCAATGATTCTCAGAATTACTCGGAAGATATATATACACAATAATTTAAAACGGTTATTTCAAACTTTGCAATTCAAAGCACGAAAAGAACTATAGATAAAGGAACACTGATTTTAGCCAAATAGTAATTAGTAAACTCAATCACACTCAGTACCATTAGTTGCTTGGTGTTATCCGTAAGTCAGAGATCACGGTATCTCATTTCGTGTAGATTTTTGCATTTGTTTAACGCTAAAAATGTATTTTATCGCTAATTGAACCCAGTACCATATATATACCGACAGGACGTACCTTAGTCACAAGGTGACATGAGTGAAACACTAAACTATTCGATTGACACCTGCGGCCTTGTCAACACTAGAGAAAGTTACAAAGTGATTAAGTAAATACGGAACATAGTTCATACAAAGTATAGCGATGTATGAAGTCTCCGTTTCATACGACTTGGATAAAGGATACATCTGAAATAGCAACAAAGAAATATATAATGATTTCTCTGGATAATTTGGATTAGTCCAGAATTCGAACACACACACGCTGGTAAGTCCAACATTTTTTTTTTTTTTAACTTCTTTCTTCGGATTCCCAATAAAGTTGACTACTGAAAAGCTGAGTTATAGATTCTGTATTAAAACAACACCTTCGCTAGACATGTTCAGTATACACATTGTCTTACATACAGAACAATACATTAGTTATTAATGCATGTCTGAAATAATAGTGCTTCGTATAGAATTTTACTTCATCCAATCGCAATAGCACAAAGATAAAAAATATTGCTAGGGATAATGTTCTTATTACAGAGAAAAAGAATTAAAATGACTTAACATTAACAATCATTTTCTTTAAACAGAGATAATATTTTATTATAATTTATGGAAGAAAGAAATAATTTGTAGTACAGTATCTTTATTAGGGTTATATATTCGTACAAAATAATGTAAGTACAACTGAGTCTGTCTTCAGAAAGGGCGTACTTTTAGCCACAACCTACACTGCTTCTATTGACTGTCTTTCAAGCAGAATCCTGGTTTGATGCACGAAATACCTGCAACAAAAATCAGAAAATATTTAAAATGTTATATTCAGTGTGCTTAATTTGGTTGTACTTAACAATACAAAGTATCTTAACATTTTTGAGATTAAATGGACAAAATCTGTTCGGTCAGGTATGGACTTTTGGGTTGCACGTAGAAAAACTATGAAGTGTTTATTGATGCTGAACAACAACTCAAAATGTATTACCATTCAAAAGTAAGTGGGTACCTCAATGGTGTTCGGGCTACCATGGGGTACCTAATGTCTGTATTTTTTTTAGATATATGAAAATATATGTCTCTAAAATGTAAGGAACTGACATCTGTTTACCGAAAACCTCAACTCGGTAAGCCTTATGGATATCGAGATATGGGAAAATAAAGAGCGACACTACAGAACTGTGGAGTTTGCGTACTAGATGGTGCAGTTTCGGAAACGTAATTACGAGGGCTTACAACAACCTCAAAAGTAGTTTCAATTAAATACACTACACACACGCCCTGATGGGGGTTTTCGGGTACCATGATATTCCCAGAACTCTCATTTCTAAATATTCTAAAATATGTCTTAATAACGTTTTAAAGAACGTTAGAGGTGTGTGTTTACCGAAACCGCAAGTCGGTACGCCTAACAGTTACCGAAATATGGTGAAATAAAAAGCGACACCATAGGTACGTGGAGCTTGCATATTAGACAGTACAATTTAGAAAATTAATTAAAATATGACTATCAAGATATTGTCAAATAAAGGGAGGATCCATATAGTTATGGGGTTTTCGTGTTAGGTGGTAAAATTTCCGAAACCGGTCATGTAAAGTTAATAAGCATCAGTAGCAATTTCATCTTAAAATAATTAGGTATTTCCATGGAGTTTAAGAACATCATGGGGTCTACCAAGATTAAATTTTAAAAGTTTTGTAAAATATATTTTGACATTTGTAAAGAGTATTAGAAATATGTATTTACCTAAAAGTTCCAGCTAGTACATCTAGCAGCTAGAGAGACACCATACAATAAAAGCGTATTAGATCTTGAAATTTCAGAAAACAATTATTGATCCTAACAAAAGTTAAATAAGATGGTACTTATATGGGTTAAGTGAGAACCTCAGACTCGTCAGTACAATTTCGATCGAAAGATTAATTCAGCTCTAAATTTTCTTTGGACAATTCCAAGCGTTCATCGGGCTCTGAAATAAAGTGAACATTTTTTGTCAATATCTAATATAGCAAGCGAGATATAAGGAATTATGTATTTTATGACGTCGTAAAAATAGAGACCCACATGGATTTGTACTTTTGAGTATTTGCTGTAAGAAGAAGAAATTTCAGAAAACAACCGTATATACCTTAATAGACAATTAAATGGGCGGGGGCACAGTGGCTTAGTGGTAGAGCGCTTACCTCTGGTGTATTGGGTTCTTGGTTCGATCCACGGCCAAGTCAGTTTGTAGTGGACATCGTATTCGTGGGTTTTCTCGGGGTACTCTCCTCCCACCTTTGCATTCCATCAATTCTGTCAACAACATTCACTTGCTTTAATCATAATCTCCCTGAGACTAAAATGCATAATCGTGGGTCGCTACACTGAAATATTTCCTTTTATTTAATTTTAAAATTAAATAGGGAGTTAAGTATGATCGTATTTCTATGGGTTAAGTGAATACTCCAATAGTTTCTGCAAAAAAAAAAAAAAAAAGATTAGTTAAATACCCTACCACTAAGCTACTGTGTCCCCGCCCACTGAATTGTCTATTAAGGTATATACAGTAGTTTTCTGAATTTTTTTCTTTTAGGAAAGACCCAAAAGTACAAATCCATAAAGATCTCTATTTTCACGTCATAAAATATATAATTCCTTATATCTTATTTACTATCTTAGATATTGACAGCGAATTTTCATTCTTTTGCACAGCTCGATGAACCCTTGGAATTGCCTGAAGAAAACCTAGGACTGAACTAATCTTTCGATCGAAATTGTACTGAGGTACTGATTTAACCCATAGAAGTACCATCTTATTTAATTTTGTTGCGACCAATAATTGTTTCCGAAATTTCAAGCTTTTATTTCACAGTGTTTCTCCAGATGTTAGATGTACTAGCTGGAAGTTTTGGGTAAATACATATTTCAAATACTGTTTACAAATGTCAGATTATATTTTCAAAAGCTTTTAAAATTTAATTTTGGTAGACTCCATGATGTTCTAACACCCCATGAAGATATCTAATTACTTTAAGATGAAATTGCTACTGGTGTTTATTAACTTTCCATGACCGATTTCGGAAATTTTAGCATCTAACACGAAAACCCCTTAACTGTGTTGGTCCTCCCTTTATTTGACAACATCTTGATAGCCGTTAGTCATATTTTAATTCAATTTCCGAATTGTAGCGTCAAGTATGCAAGCCCCACATACCTATAGTTTATTCCCCCCCCCTAAAAAAATCAGTTCTTTACATTTTAGAGACATGTATTTCCATATATCTAAAATGCAGAAATTAGGTACCGCATTGGAACCCCATTGGAGTACTCACTTACTTTTGCATAGCAAGGTAAAAACGCCAGTGGTTCTCACTTTAAGTTTGAAAACATACTATTTTGTCTCTTCTCTGAGCATCGTGAATCTGTCGGAGCTGTACCATAGTTGGAAAGACTCACTGATCCTTCCTATAGTGACCATGTAGTCAGAATTCAAAAAGGAGTAGCCCTTGAAGGAAAAACAATATTTTAAAATCCTTGCACCAGTAGTCGTCACCTTAAAATCAAAATGTTCCAGTAGTAGTCAGGATTTTCTACCAGTGTTCATCACTCAAATAACTTGACAATTTATTCAAAAACGCACTGTGTATCAGTTTAGGGTTGAGAATACAATATAAAGTAGTAAGCTTAATAACTTTGCATCACTTTTAGCACTTAAGAAAGAAAATAAAAACGTTTTTACATACTTTTTAAAGCAATTTCAGAAAGAAAAATGTTAACTGAATACAAAAGTTAACTGTATATCACTTCCACGTTAAGAGTACAATATTAAATACTATGTTTAATAACTATACGTCCCTTTAAACTCTCGAGAATGAACATAAACAATTGTACATACATTTTAAAAACAATCTGAGAAACAAAATAAGTTAACTGAATTCAAAATTTAATTATACATCACCTTAAGCTTAAGAATACACTATAAAATGCTGAGATTAATAAAAAATGAAATCTTTAAGTTTAACGTCCCACGGTTATGCCGGTTAGGATAAGGAGACGGTGATAATGAGAAATGAGTGAAATGGTGGAATGAACAAAGTGGGAGGAAACGGGAGAACCCCGAGAAAACCCACGAGCAAGGTGTTTGTCCACCACAAAGTCCACACGGCGCGAGTTGGGATCGAACCAGGGACCCCAAGCACCGGAGGTGAACGCTCTACCACTGAGCCACCGCCCCCCCCTGAGATTAATAACAATGCATTACTGAAGAATGAAAACAAAAATGTTTTAGCTACCTATATTGTATTTACATGTTATTTCTCATTAACATTTTTTTTTTGATAACTCATGATCAAGTCTAGGGATGCGCAAGAGAAAAGATTTGAGGTTGTCTCCTCTCGAAAAGGTGCCGCGAAAGTTGTCTCGTCTCGAAAACTGGATCCGTTTCTATTGGAAAAGCTCTATCTTGTCTCGAATTTCGTAACAAAAATTGTCTCGTCTTGTCTCGTGCGCATCCCTTATCAGGTCCATAGCCAAAAACTTCATTTCGGAGGGTGCTCGATAGGGCTTTGGGATATCCGAATTTAGATATAGATAATCGATGTCGACAAACTATCGAAACTTGTTCGAAATATCGAAAAATACAGCAATATCGAAATATAAACAATATCAAAAATCGAAAATATAGAAATATGAAAGAGATCAAAAATATGGATATATCGAACAAAAATGGATATATGATCTTGGAATACGATTTGGTGGAATAATGAGGGAGAAAAATAATCATTGATTAAATATTAAATTGAAAAGAAATAAGAGCCTGACGCTCAAATACTTATCTATCCGGCACCCATCTTGATCCCCATAAAATATCATGAAGTGCTTCATTGATTCTAAACCCAATAATAGTAATTTAACAATAAACACAATATATAATTTACTACGCACCTTGAAATGTAGAAATTAATGATTGTAATCCCCAGCTTTCCAATAGACCTTTGATTTCTCCAAATGAAGATTCGGATATCTTGTTTCTTCTCAAGCAATAATGGGTTACAATAATCAGTTGCAGTCCAAAGCCAAGTCACTAAGTTAAGCATAAAAATAAAAGAATTCATTAGTTAGATGCATACAAAATCCTACGCATGTAAATCCGAATCTACTTGTATTAAATTGTAAATTTAAACAAACTAAATTATACTACAGTTATAGTGACATCAAACATACATTAAATAAGGTATACAGGGTGTCTCAAAAGTCCCCTGACATAGGGTAACTCTGTTATTATCAGAGTTACAACAGAATGTAGGAGGGAAAAGCATATCCAATTATGATGTTTTCAATCTAAAGTGAAGGAATTTTTAAAATCGGATGACCCGTTTGCGCTGTACACTCTCTATGCGCCCAATGTGAAATGAAAATGCAACGTTGCCATTTACCTGGACCCACAACAGAAGTGAGTGAAGTTACTGTCTTTTACGCTAACATGTCGATGGCCAGCCCCCGTTTCAAACAGTAACTTCATTCACTTATGTCGTGGGTCCAGGTAAATGACAACGTTGCATTTTCATTTAAAATTGGGTGCATAAAGAGTATACAGCACATTCATCTTGTCCGATTTTTTAAAAAAGTGTTCACTTTAGATTGAAAACGTCATATTTCGAGATGTTTTTCCTCTTACATTTTGTCGTAACTCTGATAATAACAGAGTTACCCTATGTCAGGGAACGTTTGAGACATCCTGTATACATCATAAGAGGTTCCTTTCTTAATTCTACACGGATGTGGTTTCATTGAATGTGAGGTGGGTGATACACATTAGGCCTTTTGGGAGTACGTCACACGGACGACCGTAATTTTGTGTTCAAAATTTTTATGAACTGGTGGGATATGTGATACATATGGCCACGGGCTAGAATTTTCTCAGTATGTCAAATATGCAATCAGATTTCATGCAGCTTAATTTGGTGAAAAGCTATTGCCAATTGAACGTTACATTTACCTCTTTCTTGCAGATGTTGAACCATGCCGTTAGCACGTGAGGAATGGATCGAAATAATCAAACTGTGGGGCGGGAGGAGTATATGTGCAGTGGTTGCCGATTGCAGAGTCATCCACAATGTGACTCTGTGTCACATGTTTCAGTGTCACAGTAATTAACTAAATTTGAGAAGACGGGCACATTCGTGAACATACATCGTAGCGGTTCAAACTCGCGGGACCTTGTTCCTTCCCCATTTTGAACCGGTACATGAAAATGCCATTTACTCCATGTTTGCCTGCGCCGATTTTGAAAATTCCTTCACTAATCGATTTCTCCCGTTGAGTACTACAAGAACCAGTTAAAATCTCGCGGGCCCTTTATTCTTCCCCATTTCGAACCGGTACATGAAAGTGCGATTTTTTTTCATGCTTGCCTGCGCCGATTTTGAAAATTCCTTCACTAGTCGATTTCTCTCGACGAGTACTACAAGAATCAGTTAAAATCTCGCGGTCCTTTTTTCTTCCCATTTTGAACCGGTACCTGAAAATGCGATTTTCTTCATGTTTGCCTGTGCCGATTTTGAAAATTCTTTCAGTAATCTATTTCTGTCGTCGAGTACTACAAGAATCAGTTAAAATCTCGCGGGCCCTTTTTTCTTCCCCATTTTGAACCGGTACATGAAAGTGGGATTTTTTTTTCATGCTTGCCTGCGCCGATTTTGAACATTCCTTAACTAATCGATTTCTCTCGTCGAGTACTACAAGAATCAGTTAAAATCTCGCGGTCCTTTTTTCTTCTCATTTTGAACCGGTACCTGAAAATGCGATTTTCTTCATGTTTGCCTGTGCCGATTTTGAAAATTCTTTCAGTAATCTATTTCTGTCGTCGAGTACTACAAGAATCAGTTAAAATCTCGCGGGCCCTTTTTTCTTCCCCAAGCCAATATTTTTTTGTATATTTTGAATGTATTCAAGTATGGAACAAAAGTATTATATAATTCCCTTAGTAGGCTTCTCAACTTAATATTTTTCAACTTAAATTTTATTTATTTTAATTATTTATTTTCTTGTGACTCAATATTTAATTGCAATCGTTCATTGGGGAGAAGGGTGGCCATTCTCAAATATATAAATATAGTATTCTTAAAATTTATGTGTTCTCGTACTATTAGTTTCTTCCACTAGACCTGGAAATTGCAAAATTAATACCTGGAAAACCTGCAAAATTCAGGGAAATTGAGTTCCATATTTATGTATGAACACTGCTATTTACATTTTTTTTTCGAATAGGGAGAACTGTACGAAAGGGTGGTTTGAGAATAGTATAACAGTAGGTTTCTGGGAGTGTTGTTCGAAATGAAATCTTTAAGTTTTACGTCCCACTATTATGCTGGCTAGGCTCAAGATGACGGGGTGTTGTTCGGTGGGGGTCAATGTTGCCAATTTTGGGTAAAGTCGCTAAATAAGGGGAATTCGACCTCAACGATAGCGCAGGGTGACCATAAAATTTTCAGTTAAAAACGGGACAGGTTCTTGCAACACTAGACTTTTAGATCTACCTTTGTTCTTATCAGTGCCTTGATATCAGAGTTCCCCCTCTCTCTCTTCGTTACAGAGCGGGTACTTATGAAAAAGGAAAGACACGTTGAAGTTTGTTTAACACACAACCAACTGCTAAAACCTCTGCTGCCTTTCGAGCAGTACTGCGAACTATAGAGTATGTTTAATATAGGGATTTTCAGTTCAATTTTTGCCGCTTTGTTATTATTAATACTTTTAAAAGGAGTAAAGGTACTGGGTTTGTTATTTACTTCTTTCATTTACATAAAACGGGACGAATACTACTTTTTTCCATCTACTGACGGGACGGCCCCGACACGCCCCTAAAACGGGACTGTCCCGGTCAAAACGGGACGTATGGTCGCCCTACGATAACGACAAAAAAAAAATTCCGATTGGAGACTTTTTTGGGTGATTTTTAAATAACGATTTACCTACTTACACATTTAGCGACTTTTTGCTGCAAACAAAATGTTCATCTGTAGAGAAGCATTATTAGTTCAAAACAGTTTTTACGTTCTTTTTTTCTGTTTGTTTGTTTTAATCAGCGCAAGTGATGAAGAGTTTGGAAATACAGCGTACTCACTACTCCACAATCCTGCATTGTTATGTTACCCTTGCCCTCTAACGAAGAATAACTACAAACTTGATGTCCTTTAGTTCGCAGAGTTTCCGTTGAGAGACACACGTAATACATCATTACCGATAGCAACAAGATTAGCTATAAATGCGTGAAAAAAGGCGAAGAAGGTGTTTGTTATATTTGTCCTCTGGGGTCTTTTAATTATTCTGCACTTTTTCTTTTACAAAAAATTGCTTAACGTAAGTACTGTAGTGTTAATTATTTCGGAACTATTTTGACCACAACATGAACAAAAGTACCCGAAACAACCTGAAATGATCCCTGAATTAAAGGATTGGTTGCGCCCTGTTTACAAAGATGTGAATAGAACCAGCGGCGCAAATCTGTCTTCAACATTGGGGGGAGGGGGGGTAAGACCGTTACCATACTTTTTTTGGCGATGTCCAAAATACTTATGAAGTTGAAAAACAATGTTGTGGAGGATCAGAGTTGTCTTTAGCGTTAGGAGGCTGCAGATTTGAGGCTTATTCTGGGGGACATCTCACGTTCCTTTGTAGCAATCGGACAAAAATCATCAAATTTCTCCCAAAAAACACATTTCAAATCGGATTATTTGGGAGAAGTCCCCCTCAGTTCCAAGATTGGAGGGGACATGTATCCGTCATCCCCCCCCCCTGGATTTGCGCCAGTGAGTAGAACATATTGTTTAGTTTACATCTACAACTTTTACAATGCTTATAGACAATGAATTTCTCGATTATTTCTTATAGCGACTTTTCACCCAAAATTGGAGTCGTCACCTCTCGTTTCGCAAACTTATTGCCAACATTTTAGAAACTGGTTGCGGGGAGAGCTACAATGGATGATTCAAGTTATTTCGTCGCTTCCGCTGTGAACCTAAGTACAAGATTCCAAAAGTCACATTTTTTTGGTTCCAAACAATATGTCTGCTGGGTGAAAGCATAGACTGGAAGGTGTTGCCTTTCCTACCTTATCTTTAATCCCATAGTAGCTCCTTTCCCAAAGTTAAAAAAATGCAATTCTTCCTTTCTTAATAGTACTTATGACCCAAAGTATTACGTAAGCATTGTATGTTACTTATGTAGCTCACAGAGCCGCAGCTATGGGCGAGCAAGCAAAGCACGTGTCCCGGGCGCGTGGTTGGAGGGGCGCCTAAAAGAGAGGTTATATATTAGTACTTTTCCTGGCGGTATTTAATACTTTTCATCAGAGTGCGAAATCATGAAATCAAAGTGAGAGGAAAAAATGAAATGAAATCTTTGAGTTTTACGTCCCACGGTTATGCCGGTTAGGCTAAAGGAGACGGTGATTATGAGAAATGAATGAAATGGTGGAATGAAGTAAGTGGGAGGAAATGGGAGAACCCCGAGAAAATCCACGCACACGGTGTTTGTCCACCACAAGGTTCACTTGGCGGGGCTAGGATCGAATCCGTGATCCCAAGCACCAGAGGTGAACGCTCTACCACTGAGCCACCGCGGCCCTAAAAGTGAGAGGAGACTGGAGGAGTGAAGAGAGAGACAGAGAGACAGAGAGAGAGAGAGAGAGAGAGAGAGAGAGAAGAAAACGCTCGCACTTTTACACTTCAAAGTAAATTAAGTCATTTATTTTTTCTGTCCCCCTCCTCCCCCTCCCCTAAGTTCTGTCAAAGTAAATAGCTAAAAACACTCCCAGGCCAGAACCGCATCTACGTTGGAAATTTGATCGAGATCGGTCGGTCGGTGCAAGAGATTAAGAAAAAATGAAATGAAACCTTTGAGTTTTACGTCCCACAGTTATGCCGGTTAGGCTAAGGGAGACGCTGATGATGAGCAATGAATTAAATGGTGGAATGAAGTAAGTGGGAGGAAATGGGAGAACCCCGAGAAAACCCACGCACACGGTGTTTGTCCACCACAAGGTTCACTTGGCGGGGCTAGGATCGAATCCGGGACCCCAAGCACCAGAGGTGAACGCTCTACCACTGAGCCACCGCGGCCCCCGGCCGGGAATCGAACCCGGGTGTCCCACGCCAAAGGCGTGTTCATTAACCACTTAGCCACGAGGGAGCTCATCTGTGAGGCAGTGTAAACCCCCCCAAAAAGAAAGAAAATAAACGCACACTGGATGTTTGCGCAATTGAGGATCAAAACATTCTCAATGGAGTATGAGAAATAGTAAACGTCAATCAATGTGTGCTTTTGCTTATTCATTACTTCGTTAATACTTAATTCCTTCTAGAAATAGTGAAACAATACTATGAAGAAACACTAATTAAACTAATAACAATTACGTTGTATTTCTTACCATACCGTTTTTACCACCCATAGAATTTCAATCTAGCACTATACTGCATTAGTCACGCCGTAACGAAAGCTGAAATTCAAAGACCTGGCACTCGTTAACTGTTGAAGCTGTGTTGTACCTACCTGTATATCACGCGGCCTGCGTTGGTACTCCTCAACATAAATACGTCACAGCCCAAAGCCAGGAAACATCACAAACAGAAGACAGGGGCACAAGCAGTGCCTGACACTTCACGAACTCAAACCCACCAAGACTCAACTCAACATGACCTTCAATTACGTTCTAGAAACCAAACCAGTGCTAAGGCACAAACTCACCAACTTCCTATATGAAAACACAAGAAAAAAATCTAACGTTTTGGTTCCAAAGTGATGACATAACAATAATACTAAAAAGGTTTTAATTTTCAGTAACCCAAACATTAATTAACTAGGGAACATAACAAAGCAAAAATAAATAAATAAAAATAAATTAAATTAAAAAATAAAAACCTGACAAGTAAGCTCTCCCTGACTACTTTTTTTTTTAAATTTCAGTGAGGCTGTAAAATATGTCAATATCTTCGTTATATATATATATATATATATATATATATATATATATATATTTCATTGTAAACAAGTTCTTTAAACAAAAGAAAGCTCTGAGAGCGCTTACCTCTGACGCGGTAGGTCCCTGGTTCGATTCCTGCTCCCGACAAATAGGCTTTTGGTGAACACTGTAGTTGTGGTTATTCTTAAGACTTTCCAGTTTCCTTACATTTTCTTGATTCCACCATTATCATGTATCTCATCGTCACCTTCTCTCTTACATTGATGTACAATCATGGGGCGTTAAACTAAAAGAAAAAAAAATCTTGCAAATATCCTAGTAAAAATGAGTTTTCTAAACTACACTAGTGGCCCCGCGTAGCGTATTCGCTAACGCTCTCGCCTTCGGTGCGAACGGTCCCGGGTTCGATCCCGGTGGGGGAACTCGGTCGAAAAAGTATCAAAAGATTTTAAGTCCAGCCATCCTGAATGAGGTTTCCTTGGCTTTTCCTCATTCACAGCAGGCAAATGCCGGAGTGGTACCTAACATATAGGTCCCAGGCCGTTTTCTTCCTTTAGTTATGCAATTATGTTAAGCAGCCCTGTAGTAAAACTGCTCCAAGTAATAAATCGTCACATATAAAACGGAATGAATAAACACATAACATTCATTTTGCTACCTTGAAATGTAAAATGTTTCAAAACATTAATATTCAAAGATTTCTCAAAATTCAGATTCACCCATTCCATTGTCCTCAATCATTAACGAGTTTTACAATAGTAAGAATTGTATTCATAAACTACATTACTTACTTAGTACTATATTAAAGCAAGTTACACTAAAAGAATATATAATTAATGGAATATTTAACTAAAGTAATAGTTAACTAGTGTACTTACCCAAGCACTTGTTTCCTTCCTCTCTTCTTTTCCGTTTGTAAACAACCTCGTTTCGCAAGCAAAAGACGGTAGTTCAATGACGTCAGCCATGGCGAAAGAAAGAGGTGTCTATAGGCGGCCTGGATCTCACACACAGATGGACGTATTTAACATATAGCTGAAGTATTTAACATACGTATACGTATGTAAAATACGGAAGATTGTTAGATGTCAGACATCCTGCAGCGACATGATGTAATATCTAAGCGGGTAAAAGGCAGTACCTATGTAGTATATGGATAAAGTACGCTCCGTACAGATTTCCTTAGTAAACATAACGAATCCTTGTATTTGTACAATATACCGCTGTCCGGATAATGGATTTTTCTCAGTGCATTACTGCTGTATCGCCGGACAAATTTCAAGATCGAAAAAGTACAAAAACATTCTAGATTTGGTTAAATTTAGTTGGATTACATTAAGTTACGTTAGATTATGTTACATTAGGCGTGCAGCTTTACTATACGGATCCATAGTGTCAGTCGTAGTAGTAGTAGGAACGGATTAGAAGCCCGCAGAGGTTGGTTGGGTTCTGTTCTCGACATGAAATGGTAAAATTAAACACGTATCCAAATTTTTCTGTACATTTTACAATTTATGTGACAGCCTTGACATACACGAGTCATTTCGATATTGCCTTTCGCGCTACTATTTCATACCAAGTGTACCTCTCCGTGAAAGAGTCCATCCGGCTTCACATAGCCTACAATGCCGTTTACAACATCAAAAGCAACCAACAAATACAACCACTTTCCTAACTTTTACTATTCCCCTTAACTGACTTTCACTTACTGTTCCTCACAAACTTAAATAAAGTTCACTGCACATTTGGTTTCATTATATGCATCCTCAAGGAGCAAAATCGGTTACAAACTCTGCTGAAGAAACTAAAAATGATTTCACCTAAAATGTTTAACTTTGCGCAGTAGACATCAATCGTTACAAGATGTTTACTACCATATAAAACCGTGATATGTAACTTCTAGCATCATCCGCCTATACACGTTCGTTTCAATACCAGAAAATGGGATTAAATAAGCATCGTTAGTCACTGTTACGTGTGACGACGTTAACCGGTTAACTCTATTAATGAACTCGGTCTAGATAATGCTAGATAATCCTCTAGCTATCAACTACTTAAAAAAACATCAAATATTAGTTTTTGTTCCATAGTTACTGTGTGAAGTAACAGATGCGAGTGTATGTTTAATCTTGTAAAGCCCTCTAGCGTGATCCCAATAATATTACAATCCTATAAGGCAAACTAGCGTAATCTGAATAACATTACAAGCTTATAAAGCTCACTACTGTGATCCTAATAACATTACAATGTTATAAGACCCAGTAGCTTGATCCTAATAATGTTAAAATCTTATAAAGTCCATTGGCGTGATCCTAATAACATTACAATCTTATAAGACCCACTAGCATGATCCTAATAACGTTACAATCTTATAAGGTCCATTGGCGTGATCCTAATAACATTACAATCTTATAAGGTCTATTGACGTGATCCTAATAAAATTACAAACTTATAAGGCCCAGTAGCTTGAGCCTAATAACATTATAATCTTTTAAGGTCCATTAGCGTGATCCTAATAACATTACAATCTTATAAGACCCACTAGCTTGATCCTAATGACATTACAATCTTATAAGGTCCATTGACGTGATCCTAATAACATTACAATCTTATAAGACCCATTAGCTTGACCCTAATAACATTACAATCTTATAAGGTCCATTGACGTGATCGTAATATCATTACAATCTTATAAGATCCATTAGCGTGATCCTAATATCATTACAATCTTATAAGACCCACTAGCTTGACCCTAATTACATAGCCCATGAACGTTATCCTAATAAACTGCGTGAAATATTGTTTTCGTGGGAATTTAGTGTTAAATTAATAAGTTTAATCTAAATTCTAATATCGCTATTGTATCTGGAACTGGTAGCGATCTACCGTTTCCGGTTTGAGAATTGATTGCTATAAAACACAGATTTCGAACCTTGTTTGCCTGGCGCCTTCCTTTGTAATTCTTGCAGAAATCACGCTTCTCATCTTCCCACTTTTCGGATATAAGTGATTTTTTTGTCTCACCGTTTGTATAATTTTAGACACAGTGAATTCTCAAGTCTGCAATGTTATTATTATTATTAATAATAATATAAATAAAAAATAAATTAATAAATAATAATAACAACGGTGTTCTTACCAATAATTTTCAATAAGGTAGAAATGTTAAATATGAATAGGAAAAATCATACTCCAATGTCGAACATGTAGGATGTGTGAAGCTTGCAAGAGCTAAACTGTAAACTGTCATCACAAATGATGTTTCAGCCCCAGTTATATGTTTCACCCAAAGAAATCGAATAAATGAGCGGACTTCTTCGGGAGACCAGTTTTCCAGAGGAGCCGCCATTTTGAATTTACCTACAACTAGCACCGTTGGTGGCGGATGGCTGAAACTCTGCAGAGTTGCCAACTCCATGTATTATAATTACCGCACAGTCCTCATTCCTTTCCATGTATTACAATTACCACACACTCATCATTCCTGTAAAATACACGAAACTCCAGAAATATAGACCTTGGAACCTTAGTTTTTGATAAATGTGTGACCTTTCGAATACGTCATGCTAGGAGGTGGGGGAGGAAAAGCGTGAAGTATCCAGGAAGTAACGAAGGTGGCGCTAGATAAAGAAGGTTGGGAACCATTGTTCTAGATATTCTAAGAGTTTCAGAAAGAACTTTTGAAAATTTTGATCATCTGTTTATTTGAAAAAAAGAAAAAGAAAGAAAGACAGTATATAATTTCCCGTCTTTTATTGGTGAATTATAACTTGATCCAAATGTGAAAAGTTCCATACTTTATATCTTGTACGTGCGAAGAAAGATTAGTAATTAAATTTTTAATGACTTTCCTTTTCATAAAATGGCTCTCTTTCGTTATCACTTTTTCATTTTCTGTTTTAATCCTGTTAACACCTCATAATGAGCTTTTACTTCCAATACGTTGAACTTAATTTTTCAACATGAAATAGAATTTCTGTTTCGTTGCCATAGAACGATGTCGTGCTTTATCGCACGACAAGGTCATTTATTTTCAGGAGAACATTATCGCATTATCAGTGTCAGCGAGTCACTTTGGTTCATCGACTTCTTTTAATAACACACATGAATACACTCCGATATATATATATATATATATATATATATATATACGTTATAGAAAACTTCAATGACAAAACTAGCAGATGTAATCTTGAAGGTTAATGTTAGGGAGATAGATTCTTAAAAATATAAACTTAAATTAATCTGCGATTACTATCGGTATGTGTTTATATACACTCACACGCACACATAAACAGTGTAGATAGATACATAGATAGATAGATAGATAGATAGATACAGATATAAATATGGAACACTGTAGTATAGTGGTTAGAGTGTTAGACTTATGTACGTTTGGTCCCAGGTTCGATTCCCAGCCGGTGCTTCCCAATTTTCTGCGTCCACCCAGTGTCGTGATGCAAACTGGGAAGTCACGTGAAAACAAGACGTGATGAAGTAGAAAACTCCTGATGCACCTGCTAGAGACAGGTGTCGTAGTGCACTGACCAGGGCGCCGATTCTGGGAAGGGGGCGGGAGCCGGGGCCCCCAAATCTTATGTGGCCCCTCATTATATTTGTGAATATCCAATATTTGGCATAATTTGAATGGAATTTGTCTTAAAATCCTCATATAGATGCCGTCTGCATCTGAATGGGCCCCCCCAAATTTACAGAGAAATCGGCGCCCTTGATGCTGAACCCGATTTAAGAAAGTCATTCTGTGAAACCAAATAGACATACGTTATTGTGTGACATGTATTAAGAAAGATAAACTTCGACTGCCTTATGCATAGTCGTTTTGACGTATGATTAGCGTCCTACTAAAGGCCTGATTACAGCAGGAAGGATGTGTTAGCCGAAGTCTTTAGTATGGCCAGACTCTGCATAAGGCCCTTACAGTTTCCTTCAAACATATCACAAGTTTTCTACGTGAGATACTCGCATAACACAGCCGATACTCCATCTTCTGCCATTCCTCTTTCATTAATCCGAGGAAATCAGCACAGAAGGACTCTACGCTTCCGCAGAACCCACCACAAAGGGTTTCTTTGCGTGTTTGTGGGTGTGAAAGTTGAAGATCTCTTGCTGTCCGATAGATGGATTTCAAGCACATAGAAAGATCTCTGTTCTGCAAACATCACCATTTTCCTCAAACATCACCATTTTCCATCTTATGTGATATCTTCAAATAGATAAAATATCATCGAAATGTGGAACAAGAGCACCCTAGACACTATCATTTTACATGAGATACCGTTATCACGACTCACTTATCTGTTTTAGATTTCGAGCCATTTTGAAACTCGGCATTTATTTTCGCGTTTCTAAACAGCTGAAAACGGAAAGCCACTAGGTGACTTGTGATTACCGTAGCTCACGCAAAATGATATTGTCTAGGGCGCTCTTGTTCCATATTTCAATTATCTTTTATCTATTTGAAGATATCACATAATTACTGTAAAATTAGCTGTATTTTAATTTCGCCGGTATGAGGCCTCTTAACTGCTTGCTACTGACTCTTGGCGGTAGCAAGTGGAAGCCCTGCGTTGAAATTGAACTTTGAAAGGTAATCTTTCAAAGCGCATGTCTCTCAATAACATATTCTTATTAAATTTCAAAGACTAAATTTCTGAAATCGGGTCCATCATGTTGAAGTGCCCTGTATAATATCTATCCACTGTTAGATGAAGGTCTCTCCAATTGTGCTCTACAACCTTCTATCGTGGGCAATTATTTTCCACATTACTCCACAAAGCTTCTTAATTTCGTCACACCACTTTGTATGAGAAAGTTTTCTACTTCGTTTCATGTCTCTTGGTATCCAAGTAAGAACTTTTTTTCTCGTCCGCCCATCACCATCATTTCTCCTTGTAAGATATCCAGGTCACTACCAGTTCAGTACCATTATTTTTATGATAATATGCATAACTCTTATCACCCTTCTGATTCACGTGGTTCTTTTCTTATCTTTATTGGTGACTACGAACGTATATCTTTCCATGCTTCGTTGTGTAGTCGCGGTAGCTCAGTGGTAGAGCGTTCACCTCTGGTACATGGGGTTCTTGGTTTGCTCCCAGCTTGCGCCAAGTGAACTTTGTGGTGGACAAACACCGTGTGTGTGGATTTACTCGGGGTTCTCCCGTTTCCTCCCACTTTCTTCATTCCACCATTTCACTCATTTCTCATAATAACCGTCTCCTTTAGTCTAACAGACATAACCGTGAGACGTAAAACTTAAAGATTTCATTTTCATTTCATTTCGTTATGTAGTCTGCAAACGATAAATGTCTCATTTTGTCAGTGTCCTTTTCTCCGATTCATAACGTCAAAACAGGCAAAATATATTAATTGAAAATGTTACGGTTTGGACATATTAGGCCTTATGCAGAATCATTTTGACGAATGATTAGCGTCATACTAAACACCTGACTACTGCAGGAAACATGTTAATCGAGCTCTTTAGTATGGTACTAATCACGCGTCAGAACGACTCTGCATAAGGCCCATTGACAATTGACTCCTTAACCTTTCAGCAGACAGCCTCACAATTGTGTGCAGAACACATTACTTATAAACGTTGTAGTTTCCAATATACTCAACAGATGGCAATTCAGTACCTGACAACTTTTCATTCAGACACTAACAAATGTGCTTCTACCTAATTTGTGTACTAAAATCCTATGATTGGCATTTTTTTTTACAACTAAAAGTACTATTCACACTTGTGAAAATATCTGCTGAAAGGGTTAATATGAATCTGCTTCTTTCGAATGCATTTCAGTCCGACTTAACACTACAGTGGTCGCGCGTTCTACTATTGTGGAACAGGTGTTTTATTTTTAGAATCCTGAGCAATTGGCAACACGCTCGACCTTAAGCGGTTATGTACCTTTCTCCGAAAATCTTCTGTACATTCCAGTCTATTTTCAGTGCTTGTTCTTGCATCTGCTCCGATTAGTTACATGATTTCATTAGTGTTCTACTATTGTAGATCGCGCGACTATTGGTGTACTAGTTTGTTACGTATTAGTGGTTTATTTCGTTTTACATTTTCACGTTACTTTTGTGGAATACATGCTTGTATATATTTGAAATGTTAGAATATCAAAGAGAACAGGTGAGTCTTTGGTTAGAACAGGCAGAAAGTGATTGTAAACATGTATTTGGGATCGAAGACATGGAGGAGCTCGAGGAAGATTTTGTTGAAGAAACATTTGAGTGGGTGATACCGAAGATGTACGAGACAATATACTGGAAAAAGAAGAAAACATTCTAGTACAAGCCAGTGTTGAAGTCATGGGTCCAGCCACATCACCTTCTCTCGACACACGTGCGTTTTATATCCGTATAGAGAGAAGAAAGTAGATCTCTTCGCTGGTAGCCTATGTAGATCCTATAATGCCAAGAAACTCACGAATTCCCAATTTGAATATAATACTAGCTTTTCATAGGCTTAGCCCTCAAGGCACCATTTTAATCCTAATTGATGATGAATTCATTATGAACGTAGCTGGTGTTAATGCTCTTAATATATTTAGAGCAAATAAGAACGATGAGAATGTCAAATGCAAGAATTTCCTACAGGATCTAGCTTTTGAGTTGATAAAACCAGCAATGAGCCAACGTTTAGGCATAAAATCCTTGCCAATAGATCTTCGACGTGAGGAAGACTTCTGCTCGGCTTCAACAAAAGTGTTCCACTACTATAAAACAGAGCTTTCGGGGTAGGAAAATGTTTCATTTGTAGCAGTTCTCGCAACAAGTCAACAAGAAATATGTGTGGAAAATGCCAGAGATGGGTCTGCCCAGACCGCCAGAAAAGCGTGAGTGACAATTGCTTGGAATAGATAATCATTTACAAAGAGTACATCAAATCATTCTACCTGTATGATGTATCATAGAAGAAGGTTTATGCTGTTATTTCAACACTTATAACTAAACACATATTTGATTATCCGTTTAAGGTTGTTGTGTGTTAAATAGGATGTACCTAATGTTTATTTTTTTCAATATTCATGCATTATTCAAATATAATAATTTTAAAATATTTTAAAATGTGTATAATACTCAACTAACATACCCAAGACCGAATATACCTAAAAATCATAACACTATAGAAAAATACTGATGTTCTACAGTAGTACACGTAACGGTGGAAAGCGCGACCAACGCATATGCCATTTTCATATTTCCATTTCATATTGATACACTAACATAATATTAGTTGCACAGGATACGTTACGGAAAAGATAAGGGTTCATTCCTGTATAACGGCTGGCCAATTTCAGGAGATTTACCGGGTGAAATGGAGAATGATTTTGATTTTGGTTTGTGAAGAAGAGTAAGTGAAAGTCAGGTGGGGGAATAGTTAAAATTAAGAAGATGGTTATTTTTGATATTGTAATCGGCTGTATGTGGAGGCGGAAGGATCTATTTGGCGGAGAGGTACACTTGGGAAAGGCAGTGTTGAAATGGCGCGCATATGTCAAACTTCTGACATATCGTGTTTGAGTTTCATCGAATTATCAAAAAAAAAAATAATAATAATAATAATAACGAGCGTCAGTTGTTGCAACTGCGTGAAATACAAGATTTACTGAACAGGAGAACAGTTTGTCGTAACCTAACCGAACATATCTAATCTAACCTATCCTATTCTAACCTATCCTAATCTAATTTTGGTACTTTTTTTTATGATTTTCGTGTGGTTCGTCGATACAGTAGAAATCCCATGAAGCGCTTGAAGGATAAATGTTGTATGTAACAAATTGAATATGATGGGAAAATTGACTTTCATAACTTTGTCCGTTAACATACCACCTTCATCGTTTCTAAATATCTGCACTAGGACGAGAACTCACCAAATAGTGTTAGGTAGCATGAGTAGCATATAACACATGCATGAACAGCCAGAGTGCAACATTTCGAAAAATGTAACATAACACCTTTATCCTCCAAGCGCTTCAATTCAAGGGCATAAAAGAGCAGTAATAGTGTTCCCGTGCTACTGTAAAGATTTGGTAATATCTCACATATCGCAAGTGTTAAAAATGATCCCCTTTTAATTTAACGTACTTTTGGGTACGTCAGAACATGATGATTGGAGGTGTCTACAGTTCTTCCACGGCTATGCTGCGAAAGGTGTTTGGGATGTTATCTTTAAGTTCATCCGGGTACGGATTATTGTAATATAGAAGCACCTCGTATTCCGTGTATATACATAACCGGATAGGGCAACCCAGGCCTTTGCTATCATAACAAGGCTACTATTTGTGGCTCACCCTGTATAAATTTAAATTACTGCCTGTGCAGCTTTGTCTGTGAAGAAAATTTTTTTTTTCTTTTAGTGGTTTATTCGAGTTCAACGCCTTTCCTCATTATTGAAGTTATATTATACGTGAATCAATAGCTTAATGTGGGATCCGAACCATCTGAGCTCCTATCGGGAATCGAACTCTGGTCTCCCTAAACCAATAGCCAATGCCAAGTGATCAATTAAACCGTTGCCACAAGATTTGTGATATATCAACGAATCGTGGCACACACAATAATAATGTGTTTCTTCTTATCTCCTTTATTCCATCGTCATTGTGCTGAATCTTATATACAGATTGTCCACGAACTATATTGTAGAATTACATTGAGAAGGTAGTAGGTAAAGCAAATTTTCACGCGGGATTCGGATTTACTTCCTCAACCTTTTTTTTATAAAGTTATTGTTATATACAAATATAACACACAAAGTCTATCTAATTGTGGTCCGAAGACCAATACAAATGTTCTCTATGTAGTTTCTAGCTAACATAGATGTTTTAAGACCCAGGCAGTCAAAAGAAGGATACCACAGAGCTCAAGGCAAGCTAAGTGGTTATGGTTAGGAATTCTCAGTGTTCCAGGCAAGCAGAGATAAGTTGAGGCCCCGTAGAACTCCAGGTAAGCTTAGAGAGCAAGGAAACCACAGAACTTCAGGCAAGCTAAGTGGGCAGAGGACTTCAGAGTTCTAGGCAAGCTAAGAGGCCTTGGTTAGGTTAGACATGTTAGAGCTCCAGGCATGCTAGGAAAGCGATATGACCAGCTGAAACTGATGCCGATGAAGGAGTTACAACGTGTCTTATCCCCTCTTTTTGAGAGTGATGGCGCTTTCTTCTTTTGTTACATGACTTGATGATGATGACAGTGCCTGTTGTCTACTTGCTTTTGAATTGTAGTAAGAAAAGATTGGCCTTTTTAAAATACATACGCAGACCATGTGTAGGATATTATACGCGTCGCATCCAGAAAGTAAGTTTCCCATGCGTCCTATAGCTAGGAAACCGTATGTTGCGCGAAGCGACTACGTGTACGTGAGAGAGTAAGTTCCTAGCATAGCGCATGCGCAAACGGAACTTTCCTAGTGCTCTCAGTAGCGTCGTGGCAGTGGTTGAAGATGGACGTTCCTATTCCAGCTCCCGCCGCGTGTGAAGTGCGAGCAGTGATAGTTTCTGAATACACAGGGCATAACACCGATTGAAATCCATCGTCAGCTGTATCGTTGCAAAAATGTCAATGCTGATCCTGTGCGCCTTGTTTTGTGCTCTAGGGTGAGTTGCTTCGACACAAAACTTATTGATCAACAGGCACTCCGTGACAGTGATGTGCAATAAGGAGCGGAAAATCTGCAGGAACGGCTTGCTCATGCCGTAGGTCCATGGACCTGGCACAGCTAACGATGGATTTCGATTGGTGATATGCCCTGTGCATTCAAAAACTTTATCACTGCTTGCACTTCACACGCGGCGGAAGCTGGAATAGGAACGTCCATCTTCAACCATTGCCACGACGCTACTGAGAGCACTAGGGAAGTTCCGCTAGTGCATGTGCCATGCTAGGACCTTAGTCTCTCACGTACACGTAGTCGCTTTGCGCAACATACCGTTTCCTAGCTATGGGACACGTGGGAAACTTACTTTCTGGATGCGCCTCGTAATATAATTACAGATTTCTTGCAAAATTGAATGAGATTTATCTTTGGGAAACAAAGGGTGTGTATTCCTTAATCATGCAGCATTAAAGCTTTCTCAAAGATCAAACTTCACTTTAACCTTATGGGGTTATATCTGGGGGACGAGGTAGCTATGATATCGTGCTACCTCGTTTTAACCAATGCTCTGGTAAGTATTTGTTTAAACTAATTCTGAAATCTGCGTCCAGTGGGGAAAGTGTCAACTGTCAAGCTGAAGAATGATACCTGGGTTTGTAAAATTACAAATTGTTTTAATAGTCTTGGTAATTTAACACCCATAATTGTTGGTTCAGCAAATGAAAACGATCCCACCTTACCAAAATAAACTTTAAACTTAGAGATATTTTGTTCTTGTTCTACAGAGTTAGATCGGAAAGTAATGACACGGCGCTCCAGCTGTCAACAACGTGTCTGTCACGAGCGAAATTCCTGCTGGTGGGTCTTAGCTAAGCACCAGGCTTGCTAACCAACGATAATTTAAGTGATATAAGATAACTGAAGCCTTATTGGTATATACGATAATAGTCTGGCGATAATAGGCGAATATATGATCATTTTAGAAAGCATATTCTTTTTGCAGTTTTTTAATTTGCAAATAAATTGTAGATATGCATTATATAATTATAAAACACACACACACACACACACACACATACACTGATCTTTTTAAGAGACACTCTCACTAAAGTAAATCAATAATGAATTGACAATTGGCAAAGGGCAACCGTGCATACATTCTGAAAATTCAATTACGTTTACGAGGTGGTGGAAATATTGTTGCTCAAGATAATGTTAATAAGGATTTTAAAAATTGGTGAGAACAGTGAAACCGATTTGTAGTTCAAAATTGAAGATTAGTAGATAAATCTATTATATATTTTTGCTTTGGAGTGGCAGACACGGGTTCGATTTCCGGTACGAGCTCATGTGGTTCGGATCCGATGTTAAGCTGTAGGTCCACGTGTCATATAGCCTCGCTGCTGAAAGAGATGCTAAACCGAAAATCAAATCAATATATTATTAGTAGTAGTATTATATTTGTTTTTACAATTATTACGTGCATAACGAATAAACGATAATTTTAAAGAAGAAAATTGATCATTTTGATTTCTGAGATTGGCAACTCTGCTAACCACTGCTTCCCGGATCGGTCGCTTTCGGGTTCTGGCACAATAAGAATCGCTTATTTGCAAACAGTGTTTAAAAACGATGTCGAAATTTTTGAGAACTCAAAATGCAGAGATCACTTCAGCATTTATACGCATTAAATTTTGTATCAAGATTCCAAACACGCTTTAGAGGCGTTCAACATGAATTTGGAGAACTTCTAGAGTCCAGGGTTTCTTTGGCATGGAGATTTCAAGAACGGAGATTCATCGTTATAGAGTTGAAATCACCGAAGAGTAAGGGAGGGAGTTTTTCCTCAAGAACCAACGAACAGAAGAAAACTTCTTTTGTGTTGTCCAAAGGAACACTAGTTAATGTAGCATGGAACAAACTTGATGGCGTTTGGTCTGGTCTAAGCCAATGAAATGAAAGCTGAGACGCGACGTTGCCATGTAGTGAAGGGTCATGACTAAACAAGTGCATAACGGTGTGAGCAGGTGGCAATTTGACGTGAATATATAGAAAGAGGTGGCAACACCGCATTCATCTCATTTGCAACAGTGTTTAAAAAGAACTCTAAGCTCCACCTTAAAATACCACAAAGTGTATCTCACGCTCTAGATATTCAACGGATATGTTTCTTAAACAAACACTAACATTGTTTAAAACAAGCTCCTGTCAATCTACTTAATATTGCTCGTTGCATAACCTGACAGGTTTTGAACGCATTACTGTTGATAGCAAGAGAAATTTGTTTCAACCCTTCGACACGCAATTTAATCTCTCTCTTCAAATCTGTCAGTTCCACAATAACTTACGTAGAAATAGTGATTTGATCTTGAGAAAAGTTGACATATGTTCACCTTAAGACTTAGCAATCAACTCTATTGAGTATGATATAAATAGGTAAAGGAAAAGGGAATGAATTGCAACTTGAGTCTGGATGTTTTGCAATAATGTAGCGTCAAGTTAATACTCTAGTCGTGCTTTCTGTTGCACGATAGCTTTCGTAACTTTTCCTCCTGACTTTTATGAAGCATGTAGTCTTGATATCCTAAGCTTTATCAGTAATCTTTATTATTAGAGATTCTACATAATTGAAAAAAAAAAAAAAACTGAGTGAACATCAATTTGGAAGGCTGTAGATAATAGAGAATATTGTCTTGCCTTTATTGCTTATGATATCAATAGTTAGCCATGAATGTGTTATTTTAAAGCATTGTGGCTATTTGTCCCCGTTACAATCAACACGATCAGCGTAAATAAAAGTTATAAACCATCAAAATATAAGAAAAACTAGTGCAAAATAGAAATAAAAACCGAAAACACGAGATAAAGCAATAAATATATGACAATAACAAACAGTGGTGTATTTAGAGGGGTATATCGGGCTCAAGCTCCACCCCAAATAAATTTGTTAATTTTTCTCATTTCAGGTACAACAATAATCATTCTTACCATTTCTGAGAATTTCATTGACTTTTCCATTTTCTTATGCTCTTTGTTCAGAAATAATACTGTATTATTGTCAAACTTCATTTCATATAAGAACTGCGTCCCCTTTTACTTTCTTTCTACAATACACTTCCCTTTCTTTTTCTTAGTTGTTACTTTCTTTCGTTTCTCCCATTATACTTTCGACCGTTGTTAGTTGTGATTCAAGTTGATCGTTGTCAGTAACACCAAAACTAAAAGGAGCTGATGAGTGAAACTGATGTTCCACACCAACTAGAACTACAATCAGTATATTTCAGCTTCAACTTTTCTTAACATTTTCTTTCAGGTAAAAACATACACAGATAAAACTGAATATTTCAATTTTTTTTTCTGAAATGAAATCAGTTAATTTGAGATGAGATTACAAATATTCAACGAATGTTCGCAAGAGCGACATTCATGTTTGCCTGGGGAAGTAAGATCCTCTACCAACATACAAGTTTCATATGTTATATTAGTAGACAATAGATTAAAATATTGTCTCTGGTATATTTCTAGATAATAGATTAAATATATATTTAATTCACAAATTTAGGTGGACAATTACCCTCCTGCTTCCCCGTATTGCGCATAGGCCCACCCGAATAAAAATCCTAAATGCGCCACTGATAACAAATATATATCATTAACAATAAGTAGGAGTAATAGTAGCAAGGGAGAAAATTTATAGCAATAATAATAGTAAAAACAATAAAAGTTCAGATATCAACGTTTAAGGTGAACCTTTCCATGTTGGTCAAGTACCGCCTACTCAGTAAAAAAAAAAAAAAAAAAAAAAAAACCTTTAATTATACACATAATTACAATTTCTGTAATTATAAACAATGTAAGATATTTGACTTTGAAACCCAATGTTTTTTTTTTCCTTAGTTTTTTCAACTTCAGTAGATTTCCAATGTAACATGTACAAAAGTAAACTTATGCTGCTGTAAAAACACAAATGTCCTTGATAGAGGTATAGGTTTATCGTATACACATATGTACACATAGAAAACTTCAGTTTGCATGTTTAGAATATTAATTAATACAGTTTGAATGAAAGTTAGCGAAAGTATGTCACCTAATTATCGATTTCCGTGTGCTGTCGATATTCTATTATTTCTAACACGCGTTTTCGTGTGTTGTTATTGAGAAACATAAATATTTTCTCATATAATTAGTAATATTGTTGTTTTGTATTTTTTTTCCAAAGAATAAAGAAATATTTCTGTATGAAATTTGATTAAATGTTTAATATAATGCTGAGCATGCGCGACGACTACGTGGATGCTACAGGGCTCCAGCATCCACACAGGATTTTTAGTGTGATAGAAACAAAATAAAATAAATATTTTTTTACTTGCCATTATCAAAAAATTATAATAAGCAACTAAAACATTGAGATGGAAGTTTAAATTTCTAACCTGTAAAACATAATTGTTTGTTTCAAATGAAAAAATGAAATGAAATCTTTGAGTTTTACGTCCCACGGTTATGCCGGTTAGGCTAAAGGAGACGGTGATGATGAGTAATGAATGAAATGGTGGAATGAAGATAGTGGGAGGAAACGGGAGAACCCCGAGAAAACCCACGCACACGGTGTTTGTCCACCACAAAGTTCACTTGGCGGGGGCTGGGATCGAACCCGGGACCCCAAGCACCAGAGGTGAACGCTCTACCACTGAGCCACCGCGGCCCCTGTTTCAAATGAGTTTGTGCAAAGGGAACAGATGATGATGATGATGATTATGAAGTCTTTATTCAAGAGACTACAAAATAGAAGAAGATGGGACGATAATGCCCATGAAACATGATCTTAGAGACGTGGATAATAAAGGTAAGAATATATTGCTTTTCCACTAGATAAAATCTATTCGAAATGCTACGTTTCTGCTGTGATGAACCTTTTGAGTTGCTTAAGAAATATGTATTAGAATTCTATTTTATTTTAAGATCTACGGAATATTTGTTATACTATGCCAACTCTACCATCAAACAGTACGTTGTTACTATGTCGTTCCTCGAGGTCCTGTCACTCCGCCACGCATCTGCAGCTACGTTGCAGTAGTGCAAGATATCGAATCGAAGCCACAGGTATGGAGATGGTATTGAAGTGATAAAGACTTGATACATGAGAAGAGAGATGCTGAAGCAACAACTGGCAATAATCGATCTTATTTATTTAACAGAAAGGAACCTAAGGGAAGGGTTGTTGTTAGATAGCCAGTATAAAATGACATCTGAGCTGTATCTGATGATTGTTAAATAAATAATATTCGAATACTTAAATAAAAGTATATTCGAAAACCTTAAGATCATTTTATTATGATACTCAAAAGCAAATTGAATAATCCTTCACGCTTATTTGATACTGTAACGGTGGATAATTTCACAAGTGCATTGCTTTTCGGTTATTCTTAATGCTGCATTAAACTTCTGTGCACATTAGTTATAGTACACATTACATTATTGTATTTATTATTTTTGCTCTACAACAATGATTAGGCTTATAATGTTAGTTGTTTATTACACTTAAAAACTCTGTTGTCTGTTCTATACAATTTATCGACTTGAGTATTCATAAACTTTACCTTGGAATTCGATGATGATGATGATTTTGAGTTTAACGCCCCGTTCAGCAGCGAGGCTATATAAGACGTGAACGTACTGATTAACGTGGAAATCGAACCCCCACGTGAGCTCCCGCCGGGAATCGAACCCGGGCCTCCCGCGCCAAAAGCGAGTACGCTAACCGCTTAGCCACAAAAGAGCTCACCTTGGAATTGGAATATTCAGTTCAGCATGATCTGTTAAACGAATTAACAATATCTTGTTTATCAGAGGAAATTTAGCTTGAACGATTCACTTTAGTCAGCGCCATAGCTTAGATTTTTTCTGAGAGACAAGCATTAATACGCATATTTGGGCTCCTAGGAAAATTTGTTTTCCTGATTCTTGGGCCCCCTCTTTTCATCTTTCTCTTACTGTTTATGGCCCTTGTATCCTGTGGGCCCTCCCGCACGGCAAGATCTGCGGGGCCGTTAGTTACGCCCCTGGGCCCGTTTCATACATGACAAATTAATTAAGAGGACAATATTGACAAATTTCAAAGCTATACGGATAAATATTTTTTCTTGGGGCCCTAATAGTAGACATTTTTTACTGAAATGAACCCAAGACTCATTTTTGTTTTATTTACTTTATGTGCTGTTTTGTTTATGTAATGTAGTGAATCTGTTTGATGCTTCATTTATAATTTCATATTCGTTTCATATATGGAATAAGAAAATTTTGTCTTATAGTGGGCCTCTTCGAATGGCCTGCCCCCCAAAGTTACGGAACTGATTTTACTAATGACTTGACTTTATACATGTCAACTAATAAGGCAAAATAAAACTTAGCTCCAATATCTTTTTGATGCTGGTTTACTTTTGGCGCACTACATTTTGGAAGATTTATAGATAAAATTCAATACTTTCCATAGAAAGACATATTTGTAGAGAAGAAATTTGTGCAGGTGATAGAATTAAATTCAGAGTAACACACCAATATTTTAGGTTTAGAACTGTCGGTTACTAGTGCAAAATCATTACAAGTGCTTTACGACGGATGAAATAAATGAGTGCATACGAAAGATGATTGTATTAGATACTATTTTCCACCTGTGGTGTATTTCAGCACAATGCGTAAAAGCTGTATGTTGTTTACAGGTGGATTCCTACTAGTAAGCAACCATGACAAATGCTATTGAAACTTTTATTATTACCAAAACCTACTTGTTTTACTACCTTCGCTTACGGGTATACCCATCGTCACTGACGCGCCTTGTCCGTTCTAACGCACCCCTCGCTACCTCTCGGGGCCCTCAGTTTTGCTCTGCTGATAGATAGGATTTTTTGGTACTGCTAGTTTTGCCCTGTCGTGCTTTTTAGTGGCCACTTAGCACAAATTTGTTTTTTGTACCACTGTAGTTTTTATGTCATATATCCGGACGCCACACGTACACGAAAATCGTAAAATTATTGTAATTTTTCAGCAATTAGGGTCTACGTCTGCTGGCTCTCATGAATATTATCTATGCCAAATGAGATATCTCTTCTCATATCACTCAGCAGAAATCATTTAGAAGACAATAAGAACGATATTAGTGAAAGAATTCAACTATTATTTCGAGTGGTGCGCCAAACGTAAACCTGCAAGATATCTTTAAAGAATAATGACCTAAGCATACTTCATTACTATTTTCCAGTGTTCTTTGTGCTAAATAATCTTAATTAACAATTTTAAAACAAAGTATTTTAATGAAATCTTACTGTTTGATAAACATTGTGTACATATTTCATACAAAATCAAACAAAAAGAAGAAGAACAAAACTGGAAAACTAAATTCAGAGTGTAAAGCGTCCACTTGCTATTATGTTGTGCAGACCAAGGATGTTATAAATAGAGGATCTGCCCACATGTATCTTCATCCTATAAATCGGTGAAGCCTAAAAGCAACCGAGCAAGGGCATTCTCGTTGGCACTGATTGGCTACTCTCGTTTCTGCCATCGTCTGATTGGTTACTTTCGTTTCCGCCATGATTGTTGTCTCAAAACATTGTGATCCTATTGGGCGGAGTAGGCAGAGTAGGGGCGGCGAAACTGTGACGTATGGCTTCAAGATTTTGTTCTAAGGGCAGATTCTCTATTTTATAAGATCCTTGGTGCAGACGCATGTATTTTTTCACACTCGACTTTAGCCATTTTTTTTAAAAGGAGGTCACAAACAACTGGGTGAGGTTAGATTTACATCAAAGTTGCACCACTCGAGTACGACGTACGATAATACGTGGTAATATCACGTGGTATTATCATGGGGGTCAAAGTGGAACGAAACGAGCCCCGTGGGGCTTCTAAACTCCTTTGCTCGCTCAGCTATGTTTCATAACGTAAGTAAATCACCTTTTAGGCATTATATATAACGTAGAAGGGCAAATGAGTATTTTTTTAAATCTTATTTTCATAATAAAAGTTATGATTTTTAAAATAAAAACTTTAGTTAGTGCGGGTTTGAACCCACGCAAAAATCTATTTTCATTATTGCCCCGTGCGCTGACATACTCGGCCACGACGACCGATAGCAGCTAGTGTTTGATTTATGCTATGTACATATGCTACGTGACGAGGAACGAATAACTTCAACCAATCAGAACCGTGTATTTAGCTTTTATGGCCAGGACCAAGCGTAATTCAAATATACAGGGTGGTGCAGACAGAGAAACTATTGGTACACTTGAAACATTTTGAACATTCTAATAAAATCAATAACATTCAGGCGATAATTGAATACGATTTACAAATAAAATTAATGAAAAGAAACTATATCAAATTCAGGTCGTTACATATTGTTTTATCAGTGTATCTTTCACCAACTAAAATGTCTGACATTTAATATACTAGTAGACTATGCTTACATTTTGCTATGTTTCTCTTGCGTCAGATGCAATTGAAACTAACGAGACAGAAAAATACAGCAAAAGCTTATTTTTTATTTTTCTTTCTTTTGGGGGGGGGGGATTACTGTGAGAGCAGGTGTACGCTTTCCTCCTACTAACAAATTCTGTTTAATGTTTGTCTTGTCGCCCGTTTTCCAATATCCCTCTCTAAAGGCACAAACAACGACAAGATACGAGAGAGAAGCACGGAAACGAAAACAAAAATGTTGTTCTCTCTTGAGTGCATTTAGGTTCTACAACTGTTCCATATTTGTCTCGTTCTCTGCTAGTTCCTAAACGCTTTCCTCCGGTTTATTAGACTGTCTGAGGATCCAATGCATCAAGTAGTAAATCTGGATACAACCTCAATATTCCCTATCTGCTTCAGTGTTGCCAAATAAGATTAGAATATTATCATATTATTAGTGTTCCTTCTATTTACTCCTCTTTTCTGTTAAAGAGGAAACATTTTAAGCGAATAAAGATAAAACAGGTGCCATCTACTACAGAGAACAAAGTCGGCCAAGGATAGGGTGCAGTGGCGGATCTGGCCCGATTCCGGGGGGAGTTATGCAGAAGGAGACGGATGATTGAAGTAAATGAATGATGATTAAAGAATTGGTGAAATGAGAATGTGCGAGAAAACACCCATGGACACGATGTTGTCCACCATAAACTTATCTAGCCGGAGATCGAACCAAGGACCCGACACATCAAAAGTAAGGGCTCCAAAATGTCATAAAATGAAAATCATGATGAGGTTATACTTGAACGTTACCCAGTGGTAGAGCGGTCACCTCTGATGCTTGGGGTGTCTGGTTCTATTCTCGCTCCCGCTAAATGAACGTTGTGGTGGGCAAACACCGTGTATATGGGTTTTCTAGGGGTTCTACCGTTTCCTCCCTCTTTGTTCATTCCACCATTTCTTTCATTTCTCATCATCACCGTCTCCTTTAGTCTATACAGCATAAGCGTGAGACGTAAAAATTAAAGATTTCATTTTCTTGTTAGTGTTGGCTTCATCTTAGTAGATGCCGTGGAATAAATACACATACACCTTACACTTACTCACACCATTTTTGAGCTAAAGAGTTTTGTATATGCATTTTGTTAAATTGGATTCCCTGTGGCTCAGTGGTAGAGCGCTCGCTCTGAATGCATGTGGTCCTTGGTTTTCGATCCGAGCTCGCAGCAATAGAACTTTATGGTAGACAAACACCATGTGTGTGTGCTTTTTTCGGAGTTCTCCCGTTTTCTTTCGACTTTCCTCATCCCACCATTTCGTACACTATCATCATCATAGTTTGCTCTTACCTACGGTGCATAATCGTGGGACGTAAAACTAGAAATTTCTTTTCATTTCTTTTTTCTTTTGCTTAAAAAATCTTTCTAAATGTTTTAGATCAGAGCGCAAAATTTTCGGTCGCCGATGGCGACTAGAAATTTAGATCTTGCGACCAGTGTTCAGTAGGAATAGTTTCTGCCTAAACTCACAGTTTACGCAGTTTTTGTTTCGCACGAAAATGATTGTCACTGAGTGAGTGAAAACACGGGAAAAAACACTTTGAAATTTTGCACCCTATCTTAGATTCAGATAACGTAATATCTACGGAATACACCTAACAGTTCTCAGCATCTAGCAACTCTGTTCCCGAGAACAAATTTTGTCGTGTTATCCAGTGAATACGACAGAGAGTTAAACATCCATTAGAGAAAACGAGCTTGTATCTGAGAAATAGCGCGGAAGACCACAAGAGTTAAGATAACGGATAGAATCTCAGTCTTAAAACTTTAAGTACATCTCAGCAAGAGGAAACTACCAACTTTTTCCTTGTTCTTGAAAGGGAAAAAATGAATATATGAGAGACATTCTAAGCTAGACCAACATGGTACAGGGTTAATCGTCCATTCGCCAACAGACATTAAGTAAACTTTTTTCTCTGGTATGCGTGGAGCAATATATGAATCCTAAAAAATTCTATTTAAACACATTTTTATCTGTTGTAAACTGGGAAAACTGTTGAGGGATAATATTGTCTACGATATGTTATTACAGCTTCCTAAATGCCAAGATAGATATCATTTTGAAGAGCAGACAGGATATAAACAAGATTTTCAGTAGCGATATTAAATGCCACAGAAATTTGTAGTAAACAGTTTATACGGCCCAGTAAAGTAGGAAATACAGAATTTAGTGTGAAAATTACAATAAAAAAAATTAGTACATTTTATCTGTTCAAATTGAGAATATATCGTTACAAGATAATTGAGATAGTTGCTTTTTCAACAATATTCACTATACAAAGATACAGGCCCGTATCTAGGGGGTCTAGGGGGCTGCTCCCCTAAATTTTTGTTGGCTCCCTAAAATATCACGGTAGCCTTTCAAATGAACTATAATATGGTGATGGACTATAATATGGCTGGATTGGGCCCCCCCTAACTTCAGCCGGCCCCCCTACACTTTTGGGCTGGCTCCGGGCCTGCAAAGATATTCTAATTTCGTTTTCTTGTCAAAGAAAATTTTTGGAACGAAGCGTATACTTTGTTCTTTTCATATTCAGCTTAATCCTGGGAACACCCAGGGGGTGGGGGTGGAGGTGGGGCTCTGAGGCCCAAAGCCATTAATGTTTAGTGAAAGCCAAAATGCCTTGGTGTTTCTAGGGTTAATAATGATGACCTCCTTCCAATATATTAAACAGAATTTCACCGTCAATAGACTCTTCACGATTAGCGTATACCCTATTTCACTCACTGTCAGTAATCAGTATAACAAGAACCTTCCATCTTGTCATCTACTATTTGATCTTAAGAAAATATTTGATAGTGTATGGCTTAAGGTTCGTGTAAAGGGACAAGTTTTGCCAATAGGTGTCACTACGGTCTTCGTATCTCTCTCATGTATTTTTTACCTTTCACGAAAATTTACAATTTCTCTTACACATTTCAACCTAGAGACTTGAAATTTTTGGAAAAGGAACTTGATAACCTATCGAAGGCAACAATCCGTGTCGATTTCTTATTTTGAATTTTCTTCATTGTTGAAACAGTTATATTGTTAAAGGTTTGGATATCCCTTTCAACAAACAAGCCATTTCAACAATGAAGAAAATTCTAAATAAAAAATCGGCACAGATTCTTGTCTTCGATAGGTTATCAAGTTCCTTCTCGAAAAATTTGAAATCTCTAGTTTGAAATTTGTAAGAGAAATCGTGAATTTTCGTGAAAGGTAAAAAATACATGAGGGAGATACGGAGACTAGTGACATCTATCGGCAAAACTTGTCCCTTTAAACTAACCTTAAAGGGCTAATTTTTATATTCTATTTATTAAAAATAGTAGCATGTCATATTTCATTTATTTCACAACAGAAGAACGTGTATTTCCTTTAATCATAGCTTAAATAACTCGATTTTCTTCGGTGTCACAATATGTTCAGAACAGATTACTCGCATCGAGATAAGAAACAACTTTGCATGGACTGCGTTCAAAAGTGGATAGTTTTGGAGTTATTGGGTGATATCAATAAAAATAAGTAACTACTCTTGAGAAGTTCTGCTCGAGAATCGGAGTAACTATACCTGGAGTAATCTCCTCTGTCAATTTTGTATCAATAAAAACAAGCCACTACTCGGGTCTAGACTGCTCCAAATTCATGAACGTTCACTCGCGTTTCCTCTGCGCGTAGCAGTGAGTCCTGTCAATAAAATCAGTGATTACTCATTTCTCCCATCTGTCGGGCGGTCATTTCGTTGTTTTTAACTTAATGGCGTAGTATCCTAAACGCAATGGAAGGGACAAGCATTATAGGGAGCTGGGTTTAATGCGAGGCTGAGGAATTCAGATTTGATTGACAGGTGCCCCCACCCCCGTCACCAAGAAACGGTCTCTCGACGGTCGTGGGCAGGGTTGCCAATGCGTTGTCAAAAAATTCACCTAATACTCACTTAATTCAAAGAGTTTATGGAAAATGTGCAATCTTTATCGAAAGTTTCTTTCAAACTCGTCATTTACAAATTTTCAAAAGTAGTTACCGTATTTGGGTACATTTTGCATATTACTCATCTATATTTTATAACCACACGCGTGGCGGAGCGGTCTAGCATTACTTCTCTAGCTTCGCTGTGTATAGTTTGTCCTCTCTTACGCTGTGAAGCCATTGTCAAATGAATAATAACCAACAAAACCGCATCCACAAAAGCACTCAACAAATAACCAACTCACACTAACTCTTCAGAATGACATTCACGTGACAATGTTCTACTCCTGGCAACGCTGACACATAGAAAAAGGGTAAGGGACTGGCGCAAGAGTCAAGAAGAAAAAATGTTGAAACTTTTCCTCCTCTGCCTCAGCCCCCGCTAGTAAACAAGCTAGCTCCCTATAATAGCAACGACAGTTTCAATCAAAGTGCATTTGTGGATATTATAAAAAAGTTTCTAGCGGTACTTTCAAAGTCACAGCTACCAGAAAGTAAACGAAGGAAAGCCGAAGCTTTGAAGGCAATTACAGTGAAATGCAACGAAATATCAAATACATCTACGACTGAGACACAAATCCCAAAAAAAAGAGTCTTTAATATCCGAGCGAGAATGAAACAAAAAAACTAATTTTTAAAAAGAAGGGGAAAACAAGGAAGTAATACTGAAACCATGTGAACGAACCTATTGGAGCTTATGGATGTTGATTCGAATCCAGCAATATCAAGGTTAACACGACAAGCGTACAGTCACAAACTCTTGACTTGATTTGACTTGATTTATTGACATATAACACAACAGGCACAGGCCTAATTACAGTGTTACATAGTATATCGTTATACAGATTATATAGGTTAATAAAGCTATTGGTCATAATTACATTTGTCTTACAGAATTAACAGACTTCTTAAAACTACTTACATCCATTGCCAGTACATCCAGATTGAAATTTTCTTTAACTAACCTGTTGTAGGTTGCACTAACTCTCCATATAGGAGATCTGCTTAAAACGTTTGTAGACACTTGGCCCCTTTGTTTCCTATTTTTTAAAAAAGGCCTTCTAGTCACGTCATAAAGCACGTCCATCTGATTGTTTTTTCCACTCCATACGTGTCCCCTTTCGCCTTGATATATAAACAAAATACATACATTCACATGTATATGCCCTTCTTATCAACGTTGAGTTGATTTTGAGTTTAACGTCCTTTTCAATAGTGAGGCTATATGAGACGGAACCTACTGATTAACGTGGAATCCGAACCACATGAGTTCCCGCCAGGAATCGAACGCGGGTCTCCCACGCCAAAGGCATGTGCGCTAACCGCTTAGCCACGAAAGAGCTCTTTCTATTAACGTATTTGTCTCCAAAATATTAGTTTTTTTTCATTGCCACGTGTGTATAGTCAAGTGCTTCGATAGCATCCGACAATGTATATTGTTGTCGCCACTCTGGCTTTGCTGTTTGTATATTACGCACACTTTCCGGAAACAATCCAGTTTTCACATTTCGCAATAATCGCATCCATTAGTAGTTATAGAAAAGTACTTTGAGCCACACCATAATCTTCTGACGCTTCGATCTGGAATCTCGGATCACTCACGTAACGCAAGAAAACCCACATCTTTTCGTCAATACGTAGTGCGCCACCCCGACTTTCGGTTGGTTCTCCTAAAAAAAATGTGCTAATCACTCTACATTTTCTTTCATGAACCTATAATGTTTTTTTCGTAATCACCATTTGCAACATTTCTATGCAGCTTATAAGTTTTTCTACGCTACAAAACAATCATATACTCTGTCATGTTTCGCACAGAGTCACCTACTGAGCTTGCTCCACAAATTGGGAGAAGTTCCTTACATCACAGAGGAGTCTTTGATTTTTATTGATATCAAACGCGGAGTAGTTACTCGGCTCGGGAATAGAGGTGTGGTTACTCCAAAGGGGCGAGGTCAGCCGAGACGAGTAGTGCTCAGTTCTTTTTTATTGATACCAATGCGAGTAACTACTACAAAATTGGGAATAGTGCGTAACTTCTCCGTTTCATTGATATCACCTATAGGGCGCCAAAAACGTGAAATAAGTGAACATTAAAAATTTATAGCTCCACTACTATGGGACCTATCGTAGTCGGATCAGTACATCACTAGTGTGTGTACTATCCAATTATCCATGTTTAAAAATGCTCCAGTGCTTGTTCACCAATTTTAGAGAGGTAGGTGGAGAGTGGTCAAGTACTCCCAAACAAGCCTCTCTAAAAATGATTGTGCAAGTACCAGAGGTTCTGTAAGATTGAGATTTGGATAGTTCTTATACTTGTTTCTCAGTTCGGTCTTAACCCTGCTACGATCGGTCCTATAGTAGTGGAACTATTTTCCTTTTAAGTTCATTTTTTACGTTTTCGGCAGCTTATAACTACGAAATTATGTACTTCCAACCACAGGTCTATATGAACTTTTTTTTTCTTATTTTGATGGGAGGAATTTATTCCCAAAGAATTGCTATAAACTTTTGTAACACCCTGTAGATTACAGAGGGTGTATAATAGTTGTCATGAGATGTGTGAAGATTAATTCCGTTATTTTCTAGAATATAAGGCGTACATTTTCCAAGCCCCTTATATTTCCATAGGAGCATATACGCTTTATTAGGGAATTCCAATTGCAACTAGAATTTACGGTAAGATTTAATAAGAAATCTGAACTGGAAATACATTAAGCTAATAAAATATGATGGGAAATGTTCCCTGTCATCTCTTGCTTGGTTCCGCCTCTGTTTCCACTCACCGGATCTACTGACTTAATTCGTCAACTACATATGTTCAATGAATCCATCTTTTTATTCCCCTAATTAGTCTTTTGATTCCGTCAAAGTCAATCCAATCGCTTTCATTCCAATGAAGGATTCATTCTTCTGGAACAAGTAGCGATAGCGAGAAATAGTTCTTTGATTTGGATTTAGTGTATCAAGGAATACATTCCTTCTCTGTGCATATCGCTCTTACGAAAACCGAAAGTGGTTTTGTAGCCTAACGCAACTTCCGGTTTCAATTTTGCTTCTCAAAGCGAAAATAAAAACTTTAAACGAGAAAGGAATTTCTGATTAAATTTGATTTCCCAAGAATGGTTTAATTTCGGATCTAATTCCTTTTGTCTAACTAGAAGTTGCAGAGCTATTTTCTGTTTCAATAATGATCGTAATAGGCGAAAACTGTAATTATAAGGCGATAAACAGATTTTTTAAATATGATTTTTAGTGACCGAAGTGTAGGTTCAATTTCGTTTTTAATCCTTCTATTGAAACCCAAAATAACAAAACTAGTTGTTTCTGGTTTTATTATTAAGTCTTTCTAGAGCAAAAATGGTAAAAAGTAGCGAGAAATCGTTTCTTAAATACAGATTCAGCGTCCCAAGAGTTGGTTTATCCTCCTGTTGAAGTCATAACTGATATAATTGCTGATTAGCATATTGTAAATTTACCTTAGTTTCACAATACTAAAGAAAACCATTTCACTTTTCATTTCGTTATCAGAAAGTTATGTGGGCTTCAAATGATTATAAACTAACACCAATTTATGTTAGAATACGCAGAAGACATCAAAAGCACGCGCAGTCTATATGTAACTGTGGTCATATTCAATATTTAGGTGAGACCTTTCCGTTCCTTTTGGCTGTAATCTACAACGAGATACTTTGTATCGGTTGATAATTACTTGTATTTTGGGCAGAAAGTGCTTTTAAACAAGCACTATACCTGAGATAATGTTAACTAAAAATAACAAAAGAAGAATGTTTTAATATATATAAGAAATATACATTATTGTGTAGTTGGTTGCTATGTATTTGTTTATGGATACATAATTAACATGTTTGATTGCAAGACAGTTTGTGTGAATATACGTTAAAAGAGAATCAACGAATAAATTATCTCACACTTATCATGTACTTGTAATTTCAGTATAAAAGGTGATAATACTAGTGAATATATATTTACGGAAGATATTTTAAGGTGTAAACGATTACTGCCACAAAAGGATATACTTATATTATTAGCCGAACCAGGGTTGATGACTACCTTTGGTGAGTCGTTGTAAAATTTTTGGTTTACCTCACCCGGGATTCTTGTAAATTCATATCCCGAAGTCTAAAGTAAGGGTGAATTTACCTCAGCAAGAAAGTTCATGAATACGAACTCAACTATTCTCAGAAGTGGCAGAGTAATCACAAGAAAAATTATGATCGGTGAGATAGTAGAGAATGAAACTGTTGACAGTGTTGACAACGAGCAAAATATTGCTCCCGTTACACCCGAAATGTTGACATTAGAAGACAAAATCTTAATGGCATTACAGCGACAGGAACAAAGCCGAAAAGACGATTTAGAAGCCATGAAGCAAAATTTGGCTCAGATGTCCAATGAATTAAAACAGACGGTTCAGCAGAAATCCGAAGAATCAACTAGACAATATGAAGAACTGAGTAGACGATTGGAGCACATAGATCAAAAGTCAGAAGAATTGAGTAAAGGATTAGAGCACATAGATCAAAAGTCAGAAGAATTGAGTAAAAGATTAGAGCACATAGATCACAAGTCAGAAGAATTGAGTAGAAGATTAGAGCAAATAGACCAAAAATCAGAAGAGACGAAACAATCTGTTATTCAGGCCTTGAGAGACATCACATTACAGTTTGATGAAAAGCTAAAAAGATTATCTGAAGATTGCCAGGATAATTACAACCATGTAATCCAAGAAGTCAATTGTGTAAAAAAGGATTTGGAAGTAATAGAATCTTCTGTTCGCCAGCAAAAGATTCAGGTCACAGATAATTCTAACCAAATACGTGCAAATACTCAATTGATATCTACCTTACAAGAGGAAATTAGGACGTTACAGATTAAGGACCACGCATACCACAACAACATGGTTAATGATCGTTTGGAGTTCCCTTGTTCACAAGAGATGACCTCGCATTCACCCGCAGCAGATCAACGTGGACCTTATGTTATCTCTTCTTCAAGTAATCCATCCGATGAGGACATTATTTTGGAAAGAATTCACCCAAGGAATACAGATGGGCAGAAAAGAGATGGTGGAACCACACATAACGCCGTAGGTAGAAATTGTCACTCAACACGAACACGAAATGGTGAAAGGAAGGTAAAGTTAAGTGTAAAGATGAGCGAAATACGTGCTATGAGTAAGTTTAGTGGTAAATGTAATGAAAATGCTACTTCTTTCCTAGAAAAATTTCAGGATGAGTGCAATATAATGTGTATAGATAAATCGCAATATATGAAACTAATCCCTCACTTATTACTCCCACCATGTTCTTTATGGTTTAAAGCAGTACGGGATCATGTCAATACTTATGAGGAATTCAAAGCCGCGCTGATTGCAAACTACGAAAACGACTTTTTACTTGCAAACAGAGATGCCACGATTAGAAACCAACCTTTTAATCCTCGCTTGCACAAATCTGTTGTTGATTTTGTTGTAAATACGTATAACGAATTAAAAGTCGTAAATCCACTGCAATCGGAATCCAGAGTGATTGCATCTATTCGAAATCTACTACCGTTTAAACTACAACAGATCCTGTTTTCTACGCAGTGCATGAGTTTTAATCACCTATTAATGCTTGTCCAATGTTATGAAACTCAATACCATGCTCAGAATCATCAAGCGGGATTAGGCAAAATTAAAAACAATTCAGATCACCATGTACCTGTTCGTAATCTAAATATACGTAATGTGAATAATACCGAACATAACCTAAGTTGAGCAAATTTAAACAATCAGAACGATCAAAATAGACAAAGATATGTTGGGAATTCACCTAACCTAATTAATCGTGACAATCCTTATGTCAGATCACTTAATCGAAGTAGACTCAAAAACAGTCGAAATACATGGGGGAATTCTAGAAATGCCATAAACCCTATGGATAGACATAACCGTAGTTCAAGAGATGGCACTTTGTATCAAAATCAAAACAATGACGCAATTCATGTACAAAATAGTGCGGAACATAATCACGATTGTGCAGTACAATGTACTTTATTAGAATCATGTGCAAGTACGAATTTAAACTGACTGCAGTTGATGTAGTAAGGGTTAAGCCCATATCAGTTATAGATTCTTATGGACATTTATCTTCAAATTTATGTGTTAATGTCAATAATGAAAACAACTCTTATGACTTTGAAGTACAACACATTAAAGGAGTAGGTAATGGACCCATAGATATTTTATTACGTCTGTTTCAATAAATGATAATTTTCAAATGATTTTAATTCTTTCTTGTTAATGTGAAGAGTTATGATTCGCTTCATGATTGATTAAAAGCAAAGGTTATTTATATTGTATTGATTTGTGTTGAAACTTAATTGTCAAAGATTATGTTAAGTATAAGGTTCATTCTATTAAGCTAGTTATTCGACGACTGTCTACATGCGCCATCTTATATGTTACTCGTATAAGATCTTTTTGTATCATGACGCCTTATTGATATAATGTATATTTTAAAATATCATCTAAAGTAATTACTATATAATGCGCCCTAGAAAGATCAAACATTGTTTACATCACCGTTCTTAATGATAATTGAAACTGTTGATCATTGTAATGTGTTTTAAAATGAAATTATTTCTTACGTTTTTGACTTCGCACCCTTCGTTGATTATATTAGTAAGCGACGACGTTTTTATAATAAAAGATAAATATTAAAAGAATAAAAGACTTATTATAAATGTATCTATATAAAATAATTGAATAAAGTTATATACGAGGGGCGATCAAAATGTAAAGGACACAATTAATAGAATACCATCATTATAAACGGACCAGTGGTTCTTAAATATAAAAGCCAAACTCACTTGTAACTTTTATATTCAGTCCCATCATCGGGCGACATTTTATACAACGAGATACTTTGTATCGGTTGATAATTACTTGTATTTTGGGCAGAAAGTGCTTTTAAACAAGCACTATACCTGAGATAATGTTAACTAAAAATAACAAAAGAAGAATGTTTTAATATATATAAGAAATATACATTATTGTGTAGTTGGTTGCTATGTATTTGTTTATGGATACATAATTAACATGTTTGATTGCAAGACAGTTTGTGTGAATATACGTTAAAAGAGAATCAACGAATAAATTATCTCACACTTATCATGGACTTGTAATTTCAGTATAAAAGGTGATAATACTAGTGAATATATATTTACGGAAGATATTTTAAGGTGTAAACGATTACTGCCACAAAAGGATATACTTATATTATTAGCTGAACCAGGGTTGATGACTACCTTTGGTGAGTCGTTGTAAATCTCAGTCCATCCTCACACATCGTCTCAGTCTGTATATCCCTTTCAAAAGCATGTGCATAGTCATTTTGAGGTGTGTGAGTTTTAGGTACTGGAAAATGTCACCTTTGGACGGAAATTGTGCTCCCCGCAATAAATTCTTCAATTTTGAAAACGGGCAGACGTCACTGAAACAATAGTACTTGGGAGCAGACTGAATGAGGTACCACTTCGTTGCTTCTACCCTATCAAGAAAGGACCTTCTTATGGGGTATAACATGTTCTTCCCATACAGTTATCGAGCAATCTAACGTGAACAGAACTTGAAACTCCATGTGGTCTGAAAAATTATTTCTACAATGCAATGAGAGGATTATGTAGGATTACAGACATCCTGCGGAGTTTGCGATTTGTTCTTCATGATTACTCACTCAATAGGAGCAATTGTTTTAGGTGGTTGCACATATTGGGCTTCTGAATCTTGGTGGTCCTTCAGTTGATCCCTGTCCTCGTAAATTCATGCTCTTCTTCCACACAGTACAGATAGTAAAGGTACTTATTACAGTATTTGTTCCATCCTTCTCGTGATTATGGACATATAACAGTCACAATACCAAGATCACCTGCTAAGTTCAGCCAGGGGCGGATCCAGGGGGCGATAGGGGCAATTGCCTCCCCCAGAAAAGGAAACTCTTGTTTTATATATAAATAAACCTATTCCAGAGTTTGGAGCTCTTAAAAGTAGCTCTAAGTAGCAGTATTACAACCCCCTCCCCCCAGAAATCCGTCCTGGATCCACCCCTGACTCAGCTAAGCACCACACCCTCATTGTAGTCCATACTAGAGAGAAAGAAGATGAGGCTGTATAAGCCACGTGGGTACCCCAGGTGTTGAGTCTAACAAAAAGTATAACCCAGTTCCTTAGGTCCAGAGTACGGAATGGAATAACCGGAAATCAGTCTATCATGTGTGAAGAAAAGAAAAGGCAATTACAATTGTATCGTATTTTCCTTACACTATCAATAAATATTAACTGCTATGCATTTAATTGCATAATTAGCCAATTCATAACAGGAACATGATTTAAATTAAAAGGGCATAAATATTTACCTAATTTATTCGTTGCTTATGGATACATGTTACCATGCACAGTTATGTTTCTATAACACATACTGGTATTTCAACGTGACTATTTGTTTCACGTATAGTTCGTGAATCTGCCCCTATCTGCCAGATCCACTGACATCTCGCATGAAATACATGGAAAACCGGTTTGAAACATATTCTCCAACAACACGTTAACTTTTACGAAGTGTTCATCACTCTTTCTACAGAGAGTTCCAAAACAACACCGACAACGTTTGGGAGGTGATTCCTGACACCAAGATAAGACAAAAAGTATAGACCAATCTGGGTGCACAAATGCCTCCTTTCGGAGTTATAGACTGCCGAAAACATGAAAAAATGAAGATTAAAGGTCTATAGCTCCAACACTATGGGACGTACCGTAGTCGAGTCAACACTTCACTTAATAACTAGTATGTGCTCTATCCAAATTTCCACGTTTCAGAATTCTAAAGTACTTACGCAACAATTTTTATAAAGGCTGTTTAGCTACTGGCATAATGTAAAGCACTCACTAACTACCTCCATAAAAATCGTTGCGGAAGTATCTCAGGAATCTGAAACATTTATATTTGGATAGGGCACATACTAGTTTCTAAGTGAAGTCTTGACCCGACTACGGTAAATCAAATAGTTTTGGACCTATGGATCTTTAAATTTCATTTTTTTATGTTTTCGGCAGCCTGTAACTCCGAAAGGAAGCATTTGTGCAGCAAGGTTGGTCTATACTTTTTGTCTTATCTTTGTGTCAGGAATTACATCCCAAACGTTGTCGGTGTTGTTTTGAAACACCCTGTATAATGTGCACTTATATATCATTGTTCAACCGTAGCCAAAAGTTTGTGCACCCACATCTTAAGCTACGTCCAGACTAAACAACCATGACATTTTTAAAATCCCGTCGCAAAACATTTTTAAATATTTCTAGAAAGTTATTTCTTCATTCATTATGTCATCACTTAAAAGAAAGGATTTATTACTGCTGAAATATAAAAGTTTCCATATCTTTTAGGATAAAATTTTTACACTTCCCAGTAGTTTATAAAATTGCGCTAATTTTTAGTTCATAACTTAAAGAATAAGAACGGCACCTGGGGCAAATCTAGAATGTACGAAACATCCTACTTTTTCCTGCGTGACTTTTAAGTTTTTCAAACTAAAAGAACAATCGTTCACCAACACCAATGCACTGCCAAGGAACTTCGCTGTTCTCCCCTCTTTTCCTTCTACTTCTAATGTTTAGTCTCAACGCCACCAGATGGCAAACTAATAGGAAATAGAACACTAACATGGAGGAACTCCTCCAATGACATTCAAGAGAAGTAGGTAATGTCTACAAAATCACTGTTTTGCAAGTTAAAAGAAACTTCGGCGAAAAGCAGACCAGTTATGCAGTGTCACACAAACAGCCTTCAAATAAATGCATTTCACAACATGTAGACAAAATCTTTACTAGACACCTCTACGTTGAAATCAGTGGTGGACAGGGGCGGATCCAGGACGGACTTCTGGGGGGGAAGAGCGGCCGGTAGTAATACTGCTACTTAGAGCTACTTTTAAGAGCAACAAACTTTTTATGGATGTTTTTTTTTATATATATAAAGTAAGAAAACTTTTTCTTCTGTGGGTGGCGATCGCCCCGACCGCCCCCTGGATCCGCCCTGGTGGTGGATCTAGCCCGGGGCCGGTTCGGCCTAGGCCTCTCCAGTTTTCTGAGTGACACAATAATTTAAGCTATTATTTATGAGGGGCGGATCCAGGGGGGCGATCGGGGCGATCGCCCCGCCAGAAGAGGAAACTCTTATTTTACATATTTCAATAAAACCCATCCCAAAGTTTGGAGCCCTTAAAAGTAGCAGTATGACAACCACCCCAGTAGTCGGTCCTGGATCCGCCCCTGATTTATATAAGCTATTATTTATATATTTTTTAAAGTTTAGAGTAAACTAATGATATACCTATCATAGTCTGTGTTCTGGCTGCCCCCCCCCCCAGTTTTTACCTTGTAGATCCGCCTCTGCTTGAAATCTGTAATTTCAGGACAATATCAAAATATGCTTTATTTTGCTGATAAATATATTAAAAACTAACACAGATAGAAGCTTGAAATCTTTTACACTTAAACTTCAAAGACCAAAGTTTATTCGTGCTTAATTCCATTAATCTACTTTTACTGGTTTTTGAGCTATGACAAAACGGTACATTCTTTTAGTGTGTACCTCGCACTTCAACGGAAAAGTAATATGCATTCATACTTTGAGTTGTGTCATGCTTGTATTTAATTTGTTCACCTAAATGAGCTACAACATCTCTAAACGTCGTTCAAATCTGAAATCACAGCTAATAATTAATTTTGAAAATTAGGCCCTTGCACTTTCCCCCAATATTAGTACATCTTTTATCATGTTACGTAGTCAACTGCACATGCCTGTTTAGTTTCTTTTAAACAGTCACATTCTCCCATCTGTGTTTTTGAGGTTCAGATGCTTTGTGTTGCTACTCAAATGAAAAGACACCGACAACCCTAAGTCTGTAATTACATTTCAAGCGGGACTAAATTTCTCAAATGAACTTCGGAAAAGATAAGTGGTGCCGCCTGTTGGTTGTCAAGGGAATTACTCTCACTCATTCACTTGAGCTTACGTTCCAAGCTTGTACTGTGGTGTTGAAACAGGTCGAGAAATGGATGAAGTAATCGAGTTAAGTACGTACAGTATGTTCAGGAGAAATTGTTTTACAATTACTACAGCTTCACAAGTAGAGAAATCGTATTTAGTAGAGATAAATTATTTTATTGTATTCTGTGTTTTAAGAACTGTCATTTATCACTGAAACAAATCATCTTTGACATACCAACAAATAAATTAAAATCAAGCCCTATGTTAAGCTATTCTTAATAACACATTGTTTTTAAAATCTTAATAGTAACTTCAAATGAGATTGGAATTAAACGAAAATAAGCAATGTTTGTTCTGAGCAAACAACAATTCACTGAAAATAACCTTATCGCCATATATTATACAAGGAGTCCATAAAGTCCTGCAGGAAAGTAAAACTCTATAGCTTGGAAACTGCGTAATGTATTAACAAATACTTTTTGGTGTATTTACAGAAAGGTTCAAAGTTTTGTTTCAACTCGTTAAGGTTTATCGCCAAACCTCTAATTGTGCACCATTCACGTCCAAACACTCTTGCAGTCTTTTTAGGAAACCAAGAATTGCGCGTTGGCGATGCTCATCTGGAATGCTCAAAATCACATCAGTTATTTTGTTCTTGAGATCGTGCAGATTAGCTGGCTTCTGCGAATACACCTTGGTCTTCAAGTGTCCCCATAACCAATAATCACAAGGCGAAAAATCTGGTGATCTTGCAGGCCAATGTGTGGGTCCTCTTCGGCCAATCCATCTCTCCTTAAATTCTTTGTTAAGAAACTGTCGAACTTGAAGGGCATAGTGCGGCTGTGCCCCATCCTGTTGCATGTGGACCTCATTAAGGATTCCTAACCTAGTAAGTTCTGGCAAAAGGAATGTCTGTAGCATGTTCAGATAATTGTCACCATTTACCGTCTTTTCCTCGAAGAAAAAAGGGCCGATAATGTGGTCCATTGAAACAGCACAACACGTATTGACTTTGGGACTACCCCGCTTGTGCTCCTCGAATTCACGTGGATTTTCCACCCCCCCAAATTCGGCAGATGTGCCTGTTCACTTTTCCCGACACATGAAATGTGGCTTCATCTGAAAATAGAAATCGAGACAGAAGGTCACCATCTTCTTGTAAGCGGCTAAGCATTGACTCACAGAATTCCATTCTCATGTCACAGTCTTCTATCAGCTCGTGCACAAATTTTAACTTATAGGGCCGGACCTTCAAATTCTTGTGTATGATCTTGTGCAACGTTGACTTCGATAGTCCCAGTTCCAATGACCTACGTTTACGCGACTTCATTAGATTACTGGCTACGCTGTCCTGCAACGTGTGAATCACATCGTCACTCGTTCCTGGCCTTCCACTGCGTGGTAAATCTGACACACTTCCCGTTTCTTTGAAGTTCTCGTACCACCTCTTGATACTTGTTTCTGCTGAAGGGGGGGGGGTCCCATATGTTGTTTGGAACTTTCTTCGCACTGAAACGCAAGATTTTAATTCCGCAAACCACAAAACACATTGTGCCTTTTCTTTAATAGACGTCATCTTAAGTCACGTGATTACCAGCGCAAACGTCATCGAGCATTGTGGCCAGAACAAAACTTTAAACTTCCCTTCCTTCAACCCCAAAAATTTATACATTTAAACGTAACGATTTCCAAGTAATAGAGTTTTATTTTCCTGCAGGACTTTATGGACTCTCTGTAAGCTACAATCTAATATCTAACGAATCAAATTAAATCAAAAATGATTTTTCTTATATCAGTACATTTCCTCGAAAAAGAAATATTTCAGTTTTACGACCCTCGGTTTTGCCGGTTAGGCTAAAGGAGACGGTTATGATGGGAAATGAATTCAATGGTGGAATGAATAAAGTGGAAGGAAACGGAAGAACCCCGAGAAAACCCACCACCTGGTATTTGTCCACCACAAAATTCACTTGGTACAAGCCGGGATCGAACCAGGTACCCCACACACAAGAAGTGAACGCTCTACCATTTTTAAACTTTTTATTTTACATGAATGTTGACAAGTACATTATATAACACAACAAATCAAGAGAAGTAAGTCACTACAAAGAAACACTACATTAGTGTTTGACAAGCAAAATGCGTAAGAAGTTTGTAAACTTTTTTGTCTTTGTTTGAGAAGTTACATTAAACAAATGCAATCTCCGAGTTTGTAAGTACCAAATAAAATCCAAATATGAAAACTTGGTAGGATATTGTAACATATAGGGCATAAAATGTCCATTCAACCAATTAATCGCATTTAGTTTGGTCTGCGAGTACCAGTGATAGTCTCGGAATCGTAAGATAGAAAGAGAGAAAGTAGATACCGGCAAATAAGTTCCAGCATCCGACATAAGGTATTCCAAATTGGTTGACTAGAAATACAGGACGTGATACGATGTAGTAAAATATCAAGCTGACCAAATAAAGAACACTCCGCTTGCACTACACGATGCATAGCAAATAATTTCTCACAGGCAATTTATATATGTAAAATTAAAAATCACTATGTTTGTGACTCGAAATCTCCTGAAACGCCCGACCGATCTCGATCAAATTTTCAACATAGATGAGGTTCAGGCCTGGGATCGTTTTTTGTGATTTCGGTTTGACAGAGCAACGTGGGAAAGGAGGAGGAATGGAAGATATATAAAAATTAATTAATATAAGACTGAAAGTGACTATTTCTGTGACTTAATAACTCTTGAACTACCACACCGATTTCAATCAAATTTTCAAGATATATAAAACGTATAAATAAAAACTAATAAAACCTAATAGCTTTTGAACCACAAGCGGCACTTGTAAATAATCACTAATAGTGCAATAAAAGGCAGCATGATCAGTGAACGCTGGAACAAGAATATCAATTTAGGTGACCTTATACAATTGCGTATACGTGGTATAGAACCTATCAAGCCTAGCCATTTCCGAACTTTTTCAACGTGAATTTAGGGAACTGCCATTGGAATCACCACATCACGAAGCGATAAAGATTTCACAAATTTGTTAAATGCCATGCTAGGATGGAAGTGAGAAGTCGTGTCTCATTGTTGTTCCAACGTGTTTAGATCACCATCCACAAAAATACAACTAGAACCTGCTGGTAATAGGGACAATATGTCTTCATTATAAAAACTTTCGCTTGTTTGTTATTGCCTGCTGGAGCATACAGATTTATCACATAGATACTATCAGTATAAACAATGATACGACGTTCCGATGGAATTCGTTTCACCTGAGAGTAATCAACACCATCTTTCACTAAGATCGTAGTTCCACGGGCATTGGTGCCCGCATTTACAATCGCCCTTATATGGGAAGAAAACTGAAGTCAGAAAAACTGACTTCTTGTAGTAAAACGTATTCAAAATTATGTTGTTGAGTAGATGGTTTAAGGTTATGCTTATAACGGTCAGACTTTATACCATTTATATTAAAAGAAGAAAATTTTCTTGCATTTGTTTGAAAAAAAAGGGGACGTCTGCTATTACAGCAGGAGTGAACTGCGAAACCTCATATTGGATGTAAAGGGAGGTAAAACATATAATTTATATTATCGGAACGTAATTCCCTCCAAATCGACATAACGGAGAAACCAATAATATTAAATACACGATAGAAAAAAAAAACACTGCTTCAGAGAAAAGCATTTCATGACTGTAAACAAAAGGGTATTCGCAAAACACCTCTAACACACATACGCACAAAAGGGGAAGTAAACACACCAAAGATTTTTAGTAACAGAATGGTTCGTCTCTTGGGTATGTGGTTGATCGCCTGACTAAGTCTCATGTTGCTCCGAGTCGTTTCAACGTCGCTATTCTGAGTCAATGACTTGATTTCACTTCTACTGTCTGTAACTAGACGGCTGTCCTTGGATAACACTTTCCTCTTCTTCCTCAATGAACCTAGTTGAAAACAAGTTAGCTTCGATTTTTTTTCAAAACGAAGGGAGGTATCACGAATATCAAGGGAAGCCGAAGTAGATTTTTGATTCTTCGTATTTTGGAGTGACATGGCATATGTGTTTTCACTAAGTGGTACGGAGCCTTCGTTTCAATATCTGATGTATGCAATAAAGGATCTGGGATCAAAGATGACAACAGAGGTTCTGAGGAGTGTTCTTCACATAACGGCGGTTTGAGAGCAGGAAAAGCATTAAGATCGACAATTGCAGACAGGATTCGATTAGAAAAAAAATGAAATCTTTAAGTTTTACGTCTCACGTTATGCCGGTTAGGCTAAAGGAAACGGTGATGATGATTGATGAGTGAAATGGTGGAATGAAGAAAGTGGGAAGAAACGGGAGAACCCCGAGAAAACCTACCTGCACAGTGTTTGTCCACCACAAAGTCCACACGGCGCGAGCTGGGATCGAACCAGGGACCCCAGGCACCGGAGGTGAACGCTTTACCACTGAGGCACCGCGCCATGATTAGAGTCACGATTGTTAGATGTAGAGGGAGGAACATGATTAGAAGTATGCTCTATTCCTTTCAACACGGGGAAACACAATTGTGCGAGTTGATTAAAATGGATGTAGAAGTGCCCCCTATTACATTTGTGCTTCGAAACGGCGAGCAGTGACGGTGTAAGTTTTGTTCAACGATTTGCAGTTGTTTTGGTTTGTGATAGGTCATTTTTGGCGCGTACAAGAAGAAAGAAAAGTGGTATTTTGTACGAAGCCATGACTGTCGCCATGCGTTCCTATTTTCCGTTGTGTCGGTAATTCGCCAGTAAATAAATTTGTCATTTTTAATTCAATTGGTCCAAATTCTGGACGAGTTGGAGCACGGGATGGTACTGTGCATTGAGAGAGCACATGATCAGTAATCAGCCATGGGAAACGTTTTTAGGTTAATTAGAATAAACAACATACACAGAATGACATCACGTTAAGTTTTGAAGGAATTGTTATTTTCAGAATCATATAAACAGGTCGAATCACATTCCAAGTTGCATGTTTATACGCAGCACGCCACTTTTCGTTAATAATTTGCTTGATTTCGCCATATTCCCTTAACACATCATGGAAAAAAGCATTGGCTACTTCCAGAGGCAAATCAAATATCCGGACGTTGAAGTAATTAAGTTCACCATTCGATATACCAACAGTACTGCTGACCTAATTTGAATGAACATAGGGAGCAGTTTCAGGTAACTGACCCAACACTTCATTAAATACAATATCATTTCCAAATTTCACATGCAAAGCAAAGTCGTCATTATGCAGCCCTAAAGCAACTGCTTGGTTCATAACGTCACTGAAGATGTGAGATAACCAAACATGAATGTCACTTGGACTAGGTTTCATATGTAGCATAAAGCGTTCGAATTCAAATTTAAGATATTTTTACGAATTCAAAGCATGTCTTTCCAATAACCACAATTCACACTATACAAATTACTTGTAAAGCACAAAAGCGTTTGTCACTTATCGTATTAGCACAGGAGCAGGTCCAAAGCACTTCAACACCCTTCAACGTCCACCGGTGAACTGCCTCCATTGAGCCACCGCGGCCCCACATGTTCTCCAGTTATACTCGATTCCAATTTAAAGCAATGGAATGTCAGCTTGTACGTCAATGATATGCTATATTTAATTCTTTAAAACGGTTGCCCTATAGAGCAAAGTGCAAAGTATTTCCTCAAAAATCTCAAATTTCTAAACTTGAATGAAAAAATCAATCTTGTAAGTAAATTTGCATAGTATTAAGTTTTAATTTGATTAAAGGGGTAAGCAAGGTTGAAATGTAATACTATGAGAAACAATGAAGAATTTGATTGTTATAGTAATCATCGACTAATTACGCCTGACTTTATTGGGACCTCGCTTGTGGGTCTTATAAAAATCATAATCTGAGTACGTCCAATACTCCACGCGATAACTCTTGAACGAAAGCGATATTTTTTTTTTAATTCTGTTCTTTTGCAATCTACATCTAGAGCTATTATTTCGACCGAGTACTTTAATGGAGTAAATTCGTTAACATCTTTATGGATAATAATAATAATACATTTCAACATCTTTATGGACAAATTTAATAGCGGCTATGCATATCCCGTTTAACACCTATAACATTCCTTAGTGACTATGCAACCTGCGCAATAGCAAAGTAATGTTGGTTGCCTACAATAAAAGGCTATTTAGCTTTTCCTACTGCAATTATCTTGAACGAGATTATTAATGAAGACAATCCGTTAACTTCTTCACAAATAACGGTGATCTTAATGATTGCCACCTATATTCCGTTTAACACCTATAACATTCCTTAGTGTCTATGCAACCTGTGCAGTAGCAAAGTAATGTTGGTTGCCTACGATAAAAGGATATTTAGCTTTTCTTACTGCAATTATCTTGGAAGAGATCGTTAATGAAGACAATCCGTTAATATCTTCAGCGTAACGGCAAATTTAATGGTGGCTGTCCATATCCCTTTTTCTACTATTGAAACAAACAAGTATAACTGTAGAATGCTAGACGTTACGCTCAAGACACATAATCTTTTTTTTTTTTTTTTTTTTTTTTACTGTCTTTAGACTTCCTAACTATGCTATGCCTAAGTGTCGAAAGTCTTACAGAATTGCTTTGCTTACCTGTCTGTTGAAAGGTATCAGAGCAAACCTGGTAAGAGATATCGAGATCCGGTTTATTACATTCGGTTCAGCGTTACAAGAACCTCCATCCCTTCCATTAGCTCTCTATTCAAACAGGAAGTGGTTCAAATTAGTCATTTCCGGTTTCAACGTTTAACGCCATAGAACAAAAATGGTAACAGATAACGAGAAGCTTTTTCTTGCAAAACATTCAGTAGTACAAGCCAGTATATCACAATTAGCAGCAACGCTTTACCAAAACTGCAAGTGGTTCACATTTATTATTACTTCCGATTTCAATACCGATTTCCATAGAGCAAAAATGGTAACAGATACCGAGATACGGAGGAAAAACGGTGAAGGACTTCGAGATGCAGTTTTCTGCAATCAATTCAACGTTTTAAGAATAGATTATATTTCTTTCGTCAAATCTCTATTGAAACCGGAAGTGGTTCAAATTAACCATTTCTGATTTCAAACCTTTTCGCCATAGATCTAAAACGCTATTAGCGGCACGCAAGCTTCTACGATCAATTCAGGGTCTTAATAAATCATATCATGGCAGCCCGCAACACACTACCGAAACCGGAAGTGGTTGAAATTTATTATTACTTCCAGTTTCAATACTCCCGTTTCCTCCCACATTCTCGTTCTACCAAATCTTCTATCATTATTCACTTCCTTAATCATTATCTCTCTTCACTTGACAAGCATAGGCTAATTGTGGGACGTTAAATTTAAAGTTTATTCTTTGCAATTGATTCATCATCCCAAGAACAGCTTCCATCTCTTTCGTTAACTTTCTATCCAAACCGGAAATGGTTCAAATTAAAGATTCCAAGTTTCAACCTTTATTGCCATAGAACCAAAACAGTAAAGGATAGGAAATGGGTCTAATGCCCTTTCGATATGGATTCGGCGGGCTGTATGAATTTTATAGCTTCAAGAATTCAAATCTTGCAGGAAGTTTTATCATGATGAAGACAAGAACATTCTAACTTATTTTCCGTGTATGCATGATATTGGTCATCTTAAAGAAAGAAAGAAAGAAAGAGAGCGAAAGAAAGAGACAGAGAGAGAGAGAAAGATAGAGAGAAATTGAAAGAAAAAGAGAGAAAGAAAGAAAGGAAGGAAGGAAGAAAGAAAGAAAGAAATAGAGAAAGAAAGAAAGAAAGAGCGAAACAAAGAAAGAGAGAAAGAAAGAAAGAAAGAAAGAAAGAAAGAAAGAAAGAAAGAAAGAAAGAAAGAAGAAATAAACAAAGATAGAGAGAAAGAAACAAAGAGAAAGAAAGAAAGAAAGTGAAACGAAGAAAGGAACGATGGTGCGGTATCTTGACTGACGCGCATGCAAAAGTTTACTGTTGACAGAGGTTTAGAGAATTAGAGAGCGGAAAAGCCTTTTAAAGAAGATTCAAGTAAGTCATATCCTAAATTAACAGGAAACTAAAAAGAGAACGAAGAAGAATAAAAAAGAAATTAACTGTCTTTTCGTTCGAAACAAACAGAATCGCATTTAATCTCTTTGCGTCCGCACACGGAATGCGCCATTCACAAAACAAACCGTCCTGAAAGCTAAAACAAAAGTGTCTTCTTTTACGATGGACCTTGGTGCCTGGTGGCTTTGGCAGGATTTTGTCTTATGTCTCTCAATTCAGAATCTAATGTAATGAAAACCCAATCAGTATTCTGGTGTCGAACTGTCCTCTTAGCTTCACGTAGCTGCCATATTTACAGTTTATGACTTGCGACTGTTACTCGAACGATATTCGCCAGGCATTTGTTAGTTTTTTAAAGAATCATTACGTCTCCATGTTAACAGGATTGCCAAACGTATTATTTTTATCTGATATTTTTTTTAAAATTTATGACGAAACGTTTATGTCTATTCCACTTGGAACGTGAGTGAATGGAAGAGTTGATATCCAGTCGAAGTAAATTTGGTCCAGATTCTACGTTATAATGTAGGTTCAAGCAACATATTCTTTTGCTGCTTGCCTAATGATAGAAGTTAATGGAAATCCTTTGGCGTTCTATGGACGATAGTGGTAATTAGTTTTAACCTGTTTCAAAGATGACGTGACCATGCTGAGTACGAGAGCTGATTAATACAGCTAATTTTACGGGTGCTTAATTTGAAATAGATATTCAAAGAAAGCTGTGTCTATAAGATTTACTCGGGATGTGGCTCATTGGCAGATCGGGTACTGGAACTGGACGACACTCGTTTCAAAACAAAAGAAATAAAAGTGAGAATTTCTAGAGAGTTTGCAGGTAAGGGAAGAAGAAAGGAAGGGATGAATTCTGATATCACAGTACTTGTTCGTCCATTGTTTCAGCTGGACTCTTCGTTGTTCTCTCGGTTGTACGATCGGTGGTCTGTCGTCCTGACCACAACGGAATCTGACTCTCTAGCCACCAGGCTGGAACCTGCCGTCGACTGAATTGAAATTCGTATGACTAGCTAGCTAACTCCTCCGGCTACCTACTAACCCCGTTGACTATCTATCTCCTCCGACTTATTCCAAAGACTCCCTGGACTGACTCTCTCGTCTTTCTCCTTCGACTAACTCGGCGATCTCACTCCCCGTTTCCGGGTTGAACAGAGCGTTTAAGGGTCCAAATCTTCTGGTGATCTTGCTGACTCCAGCCACGTGTTAATGAGATGATATAGTTTGAACACGCACTTTGACGCCCGAGAAGGTCAGATAGTCGGAAAAGGAATACTCTCAGCTTCATTACATATTACATAAAATACACACTGACACTATCCATTACATAAACATAAACAAACACTTTTACGATTCAGCAAACAAAATCAGAAAACTACGAAAGAATACATAATCCAAATTCCAGACGTAAATGGATTTCACTAGTTAGGTCTTCCGTCTGTCTATCGTTCTTGACGCGAACAAAATAGCTTTATGTAATTAAAGAAAGAAAAAGGAACAGATTCATGACATCGATAACAGATCCTAACGTAAATAATGTATCAGTCAGTCAATAATTGCGTATGAATTGAATTGAATTTCTCTTTATTTCAGCGGGAGAGGTTCAGCCGGAGGCTGCTCTGCCACCTAACACTTGTCATCATTATAAAGAAAAGAAAGAAAAAATAAAGACACAAATAAAACACAAGATACAAATAACAACATAACATGATAATTCAATAATACTAAAGATAAACAAAACACTCCGTAAATGTAAATAAAAAAAAACTATACTCATACTGCTAGTCCAATTTCATACCAATTTCAGTCCAATTTCGAACTGTAGTAAACCTTCCATGTGTGCCAATGCTTTGTCTCTGAGCTTTAAATAATAATGTTTGGAGTGATAATTTAAATGAATTATACGGTTTGTCAGTTATTGACTTTGATAGGGAGTTCCAGATTCTTTCTGCTGAAATTGAAAATGCCTTCTCTGTTATTTTTCAAGAATGCCGGGGCATATTCAGTTTATTACTTCCTCGGGTATTGTAACGGTGAATTTCCGATCTACATGTTAATTTATGATGTAAGTAAGGTGGTGCTTTATGTGAATTTATTTTGTATAGTAAACAACAGTATCGGAGATATCGTCTGCGGGACATGGTTAGGATATTGTTTTCAGTAAGTACCGGCAGAATATGCTGAGACTTTCTGTAATTGAGTGAGAAGCGTATAGAGTAATTCTGTATTTTCTGAATTGCCCTAGTATTTTGAGTGGAGAGAGAGCTACCATATATTGAATCGCAGTAATCGAACAGAGGCAAAATGAGAGTGTTAACAAGATATAGTCTTGTTTCTTGCGACAAATAGCCTTTTAATTTATAAAGCTGTCGTAAGATGCGCTTAGCTTTAATACACTGTTCAGAAATGTGTTTATTCCAGCTAAGCCCTTGGTCTATTATTAAGCTTAGATCTTTTACAAAGGGAGAAAAAGGAATATCGGAATTCACTACAGTTACTTTTAGGTCATCAGGGTTGATTTTGCTCAACTAATATGATGTTCCCAATAGAGTGAAAACACATTTTAATGGATTAAATAAAAGACCATTCTTAAGGCATCAGTTGCTAACAGCTAAAAGATCCGTATTAAGTAACTCTATTGTGTCCATAATATTTTCAGGCGTACTACTGATGAAGATCTGTGTACCATCCGCATAGAAGTGAACTGATGGATGATTTATGACTGTAGAAAGATCTGCTGAAAAGAGTGAAAATTATAGGGGACCTAATATTGAACCTTGCGGAAGCTCCTGCCTTTATCAGGGATGGAGTAGATACCTGAGTCTTTCCTCCTCTTAGTATTACTTGTTGCTGTCTACAAGAGAGATAGCTATGGAACCATTTAATAACTGATTCCGAGAAATTGTAATATTTCATTTTGGCCAGAAGGAGTTCATGATCTACCAGATCGAAAGCCTTTGAAAGATCCAATAAGACAAAAACTGTTACCATTGAATTCAAAATTGAATCTGTCATTTCTAAAAGGGCTGTGGTTGTACTATGTTCTTTACGGAAGCAGGATTGAGTAACAGGCAATATTTCATTTTTATTGATACAAGTTGTTAATTGCTGAAATGCTACCTTTTCTAGTGCTTTAAAGGTAATTGGAAGTATACTGATGGGACGTAGTTCATCAAGCGACTGTACAACTGTCTTCTTGGGCAGTGGAACCACATTCGCTCGCTTCCACAGTTCTGGAAAACAACCTTGAGTTAATGGGTAATTTACTATGTGAGTAAGTGGAGTTAAAATAAACGGAACAGACAGTCGAAGCATTTTTCCTGTTATTGCATCAAACGCACATGTGTTGGACTTAATACTGTGTATTGCAGTTTTAACGTCTGTTTCTTTTACAGTGTGAAACTTAAACGTTTCAATATTGCTATTTAGTGTACGCGATGAAAGCCAATGCGTTTGTTGATCAAGTACTTCAGTGACACTTGTGAAATGTGAATTTATAGCTTCAACGCCATTTACATCATCTGGAAGAATCAAGCATGAATCGCTCTTAGATACACCAAGATCACGCAAAGTTTTCCATATGTTACGTACATCATTAGTAGATCTCATACGATCAGAAAAATACGCAGTCTTTTCTCGTCGCACAACAGTAGTTGTGAAGTTACGCAAGCGTCTGTAATCCTCCCAATGCAACTGATTCTTCGTTCTTTTATATTTTCTGTAAGCACGGTCACGCAACTTCATTAAAAGTTTTGTGTTACTTGAAATAAACAGAAGAGTGTTCTTAGATAGCCTTTTCGTTTTGAGCGGTGCATGGTTATCAAAAATATCGAGTATAGAGTTTTGTAAAAATTCAACTTTATTATCTATTGTCTCCATTTGAATAATCTTATCCCAGTTGTAATTTTGTGCATCATGATAAAACGATTCTGTATTAAATGAAGCGTAAGTACGATGCAGAATTACTCTACTGGGAGTTTTGGATATTGTATGAAGCTTGAGAGTGACTTGAATTGCGCTGTGGTCTGATGTTCCAATCGGTGGACTAACTCCAAACGAGTGTATCTGTTCCGTGTTGTCAGTAATAATTAAATCTAGCAAAGATTTGGTAGTTTCAGTGACTCTCGTGGGTTCATTTATTAGCTGTGTGAAACCTAATATGTTAATAATAGATTTCAAGTAAATAGTTTCTTGTTTATCTGGACAGAGTTGATCGCAATTGAAATCACCAACAACGAATATTTGGTCGACTTGTGGATATAGTTCCAATACGGCATCTTCGATCGCTGACAATTCCCTATATGGTATGCTGGGAGATCCATATACAACAGTAATACCAATTGACAAGTGGTTCACACTAACAACAAGATTTAAAATTTCTCTATCTTGATAAACATCGTTAGATTGAAAGTCAACAACTTTCACTTTAATATGTTTTAAGTAGTAAATCAGCATGCCTCCACCCCTTCCTTTGTCACTGCGAATGACTGAATATCCTGGAATCTCAATTTGCCTTGTACTTATGAAGTCGTCTAACCATCTTTCCGATATAATCAAAATGGAACATTTTGTGGAGACAGCGAGTAGCCGTACTTCGTCAATTTTAGGAAAAAGAGAACGGACATTTGCATGCATAATCTTAAAATTTGACTAAGCAGGAGATTGAGTAAGGATCTGAATCCCCACATTATTTATGTTTGTACTACCCATATTCAAATACAAAGGTTATAACTAAAATGCATGTAAAAAAAAACACCATTAAAGCAGTAATTGAGCCCTGGCGAAACTGAAAGGCTACACTGACACACATGATATGATGACTGCCTTTACTACCGATAAACATAAAAGAAAATACCATAGAACATAGATGACTGAACTTACAGTAAAGAAGAAATAACAGTCTGGGAATAAATCGCCTTATAAATGCAGCTCTAACATAGGCATTTTTGTATTTATCACTTAACGCACACTTAATAAAACCGTGCTTAAAATTTAGCATTTTCATCGTGTTGTTAAGTTGTTAACTTCATCGTGTCCAGTTGAGATTTGTAACGTGATGAGTAACTAACTTACAACATTGATACAAGTACCGTTGTACAAGTTCAACTTCTATATCCACTAATATATTATAAATTTGTCAATTCACGGCACACAGATAACAAAAGAGCAAAATTGATTTCGACTTACCATAGTTGTCCTTTAAAGTATAAAATATAGTTCTAACATAGAACAGAACAGATAACTGTAACATAAATACACTTTTGCACTACCTGCAAGTTACACACTTTTGCACTACGCACAAGGTCATCATTCACACACTGTAGAGTGCAAACTTTACAGCTCCTGTAATTGAGAAGCGTTCGTAACGTAGTTCTTTTCGCCATTGATGATGACGACAATTTTTCCGTTCCTTGTATACACATTCTTGGGGTCAAACTTCTTAAGTGCCTTTTGCAGTAGCTGCAATCGTGAACTACATAAATCTTCTCTTATCCCAATTCCAGAGTTCTTTAGCTTTCGTTTCTGATTAAACACTTCAGCCCGTGAGCGATAACTAACAAATTTAACAATAATTGGCCGTGTACTACCAGGCTTCTTTTCTCCTACTCTATGAGAACGGCAAATGTCCCTTGTACTTAAATTCACGGCCAATCTCTTTTCAAAGATTTCCAGTGCAAGGTTGTCTGTGTTCTCATTATGTTATGAAATGAAATGTTATGAAGTGTTCTGAAATCAATGATTAATAAAAAATTGATCTCTTTATACTAATGATGTTATTATACTCATAATCACGAGATACATTGTGTTAGATTTTATTATGATATAAACTGTTGTATACTTAATGCTAAATTTAACTTAGTAAACTGACATTTCGTACCACTAAATAAATGCCTTATTATCATAAAATATGATAAAATATTTTTACATTTCTCTTGCTGACACAAACATAGTCACTCCAATATAGTACATCCTAACACAATCTATTGGAAAACTTTCTAATTAATGACACTACAAACAAATGTTTCACCACAAAAATATTACGAGCTTTTTTTGGATCAAAAGATCTAAAATATCTCAATCAAAAATTTTCTTGTAGGCGTTATATCTGAAGAACTACAGATAGTGTAGCCAAACCCAGAATATCACTTAACTCAGTACGACGTCCTTATTCCATAAAATAAAAGGAAAACTCGAATTAGGGGCAATTCAAAAATTTTGTGATCTCTGATTCACAAACTAATTATTGGTCAATATCGCAAACTTTTTTTTGGATCATTCCTAAAATTCGTGGCCAAGTTCGCAATGTTTTGAACCAATTTTTGGGGGATCAATCCTCAAATTCTTGTCTACAAATACAGCTATATTAATATTAATTTCACTACTGATTCACTATAAATGTTACTTGAAGTATTATGGTTTTCATGCTAATAATTTAAATTTGATTAACTAACTCCTCAGTACCAACATATTAATGAGTTAATAATGATCTCTCCTTCTTCGCATGTTTCCGACCTACTAACGTGTTAGCTGGCTGCCCTTCTCGATGTAGTACACCTAATGAAAATCTAACAGAAATCCCGTGAATATTTCCATAATCTTTTGAAATTTCTACTCTGGCAGACAAAATCCCATTAAAATCCAAGAGAAACCCCGTAAATATTTCCATTATCTTTGAAGCTGTGACTGGTACATCCCGTAGAGATTCAAGAGGAATCTTGTGGCTATTTTCTCATAGCTATTAGCTTTAATGATAGAACGTACACACCTACGTCTTTCCGGAAGGCTCTTTCGAAAGCACATTTGTGCAGAGCCGCCGTCCTGCCACTCGTACCAACATGAATTTTTCTACACTATGACTAGAAAAAATGAAATCTTTGAGTTTTACGTCCCACGCCACTACAACTAGAGTTCATGCTTTTTCCACCAGGAGAACTTATTGTCCTTCTGAAGTACACAAAGTACTCTAATTATAGATAAACATGGTAAAACTTTCAGATCGTTACGTCCTGCCGGAAGGAGATTGTACGTTCTAAAGCTCCTACTGTGAGAGGCACGTCCCAAATAAATCCAACTGTTAAAGTTTCTCTTGTGACAGGTACATCCCATAGAAATTCAAGGGAAATCTTGTGAATATTTCCATTATCTTTAAACCTTCTGCTATGACATGAACATTCCATTGAAATCCAACCTTGTGAATATTTCCATTATCGTTAAAATTTCTACTGTGACAGGTGCTCCCATGGAAATTCTGTGGAAACTTTGTGGATACTTCCATTATCTTGAACGTGACTACTGTGGCAGGTACATAGCTTGGAAATTCAATTAAAATCTTGTAGCTATTTCCATAATCTTTAAAGTTTCTACTGTGACGGGTACATCACACTGAAATACAAGGGAAGTCCCGTGTCTATTTTCATTGTTTTTAAAATTTCTACTTAGTACGTACATCCTACTGAAAGCCAAGGGAAATCTTGTAAATATTTCCGTTATCCTTACAGTCTTCACTTTGATAGATACACTCATGTCCAAAATGATTGTCACATATCTATAACTATCTTCTTGTAAGAATATAATTTGATAATGATTTTGCAGGGTATTTTTAATACTGATATTATGTGTATAATCGGGAAATGTATATTTGTGGTAAATTTCATAGGAAAAGAATTATAAATACGAAATTTAGAATGAGTAAAACAAAATGTTGCTAGATGGACAAGAAAGTATTATTTTCGTTTTATTGTTCTTATTTACTGCTCTTTTGACATGAAATTTGCCACATACTTGTCTTTGCCGATTATACACATACTAACATTATAAGAAATACCGGGAGAATTCGTTATCAAACTATATTCCTACAACGACATATTTATAGACGACATGCGACAATAATTTTGGACATGAGTGTACATACCACTAAAATCGAAGGGAAATTTCATGTATATTTTGAAACGTTGAGCACGAAAGTGTACTAACTCTCAAATCGTATTGAGTTATACCAATACTCTGACAGTCAAAGTGCATATTTTGAGTGCAAATCTAGTCCAAGTTCAAGGTCCTTCATTGTCCTTAATATCAACCAATTTTTTTTTTCGCATTGAACGAATTTCACTTCTACCCTGTGCTATAGTGTTTCAATGGAAACCATTGGTCTCCGTTAGCCTAAAAGGCATAACTGCAGAACGTTAAACTGATATTTAAACTGAAACTATTGGGTTAGACCATCGTTTCCCAACCGGTGTGCCGCGGCACACTGGTGTGCCGTGAATGGGCCGCTGGTGTGCCGCGAGGAATCGAAACAAAATTATTAATTTTATAGGAATCAAATTGCAAAACGTAGGGCAAAATGTATATTTGTATTCCACATTACTATGAACCTCTACTATGAATCTACAATTTTAAGTTTCATACCGGGTTACTGTTCTGTACATTTCTAATGCTGAAAAAAGTATTTGTTATCATTGTTATGACCATTATTGCTTCTTTATTGTTGCAGACTATTTCGTAACTTGAAAATTTAAGATATCATTCAATCCTTTCGACAAATTACCTACATTTGTGTTTTAAGAGTAAAAGAGATTTGTTTGTTCGTTCGTTATTTAGTGATCTTCCTTCTTAGTAAAAGGTTGGATACAGTTTTTAAAAAGAAAGCGTATTTTTAAAAACCTGAGTCCAATATTTCATTGAAATTGTTTTTTATTTTGAAATTAGAATGAAAAATAAGCATAATGATTTACCACGGGGAAAAAAACCAGTGATAGAGTTTCCTTCTCTGTGAGAAGGAGATCAATAATCACAGAAAAATACCGCTGTGTTTTATATTTACAAATAATAATATCTGTAAGTGTGCCGCGAGAATCCAAGTAACACATGTAGTATGCCGCAAGTTGAAAAAGGTTGGGAAACGCTGGGTTAGACCATCATTTGTTCAACGCGCCATTTCTGTAATTATTTGAAGTTGTTACTTTGACATGTATATCCCATTGAAATTCATGATAATCCCATTGGCATTTCTATTATCTTGAAAATTTCTACTACGAGCTTAAAATTTCCGGCATAGGTATAAGGGTTTGTGTAATTATAAGTGCTATTGAACTTTTGCAAAGTATCAGTTGGTTTGTAATCACTTCTTTGGCAGTAATGAAGGTTTATAGTACAGTACTTGCAGGTGGAAGTGTGATCTGTCTTGCTGTAGTAAGCTCGATGCTCTCCCTCCATAAAACGAATCCAGTACCAAAAATTCGTGTGCTAGTCATTACACCACCGAGAAGATGTGTAATCCATTAAGCCAGTGTTTGTCAAACTTTTTAACAATGCTCTAGGAACCACTCAAATATTTTTACTATACCTCTGTAATGTAATTTAAAACCACTTCAATTGTTCAATTATTCTTTAAAAAAAACTATGCGTAGTGGCGTATTTAGAGGGGCTTTTGGGCTTAAGTCCCCTCCCGAAATCTTACTTACTATAGTAAAGTATATGAAATATCTTGCAGAATTTTCACATTTCCAGGCAGGCAAAGCCCCTCCCCCAGAAAGTTAGCAAAGCCCCCCGAAACAAAATCGTAAATATGCCACTGACTATGTGCATCTAAAAAATAACAAAAATAAGCAATATCCTACAATCATTTATTCAAATTAATAACAAATCTCTCTATTCTAAAGTTACGAAACACCTCATACACATTGAATGTCGGCCTCACGAGTGGCAATGCAGACATAAAGACGATACGAGTATTCCCATTCATGCCACATACGCTCCAACATATTTGATGAAAGAGACTGTATGGCAACACTGATTATCCAAAGTGACGTAATACCACTTTAAAATATTATAGTATTTTTATGAACACGCTGTATAATAGTACATCTCTACAACCTTTTAGAAGTTTACTTTTATTAAATTCTTTAATTTATTATAGGTGTAAGTAATTTCTATTTTCGGTTATCAACTAGAGTGTAAGAAACGCACTTATATATGCAGTGGCGGATCCAAGGGGGGCTATAGGGGCTAAAGCCCCCCTTGACGCTCAGGTATACACTGGATAAAATGGGCTTCAATTCTGCTTTACACTGGATAAAATGGCAAAATACGGTTTAGCCCCTCCCTTGATCATATCCTGGATCCGCCCCTATATATATATATATATATATATATATATATATATATATATATATATATATATCCTATATATATATCCTATATATATATATTTGTAGCGAATGTTCAGTCTAAAACAGTGATGTCCAATTATAATGAGCCTGAAGGCCATAACCGTCTTTGCTAGTAAAGTGGAGGGCCGTAGCTAAATAATAATAATAATAATAATAATTATTATTATTATTATTATTATTATTATTATTATTATTATTATTATTATTATTATTATTATTATTATTACGTTACAAAAGAAAAATATACAAAAGGTATTTGAAATATTACATACTCAATCCTTGACAAATGAGGGTGACTAGCACCGTTTACAAGGACTGGGATATCTTGTGACGACGTGGATCGTCACAAATATGTAATGTGGATTTGGGTGATGTATATATATATATATATATATATATATATATATATATATATATATATATATATAAATAGGTCACTTATTATTATGGATTTATTAGGAAGTAGATGGCGCCATCTTTTATTTTTATGGAGACATACGACCTTATTCTCCCTTCGCCCTTTTCCATCCTACCTTTTTGGTCTTAAATTCAGGTTTGTGTTGTATTAAGAATATATATTCGAAGATCTGGTACCAGCTGGTAATATAAAATGACGAGGTCCTTGTGATCTAAAATCCGGATTGTGATTGGTTGGGTTTGAACCCGGAATGGAAGCCATGGATCAACTGACGTAGATCGTCAGTTGGTCACTGTTCGAGGTACGTAGTGTTTGTTCTTTACAATTTGTTAAATTAAATTATTGTTTTTTGTGAAAATTGGTGAGAAATTTATCATCGGAAATTTCGTGAGTATGCAAAAATGTATTTGAAAAATGATAAATGCTTATGGATTGTCATATTTAGTCACGAGCAAGTGGAAAATATTGCTGATTGAAAAATTAGATTACTGAAAGACGAAAATTAGAGGTTGGTGTAGGCCATGTTGGAATGGCGATATTTTTTTTTAAATGTATGCTAGGCTGATTTTCTATCAGAAACAGTAAGATTGTTTATTCTTATTATTACTATTAATATCCAATTGTTAATATTTTGTGTACTATTTGTTTTTTTTATTTTTATTATTATTTATTTTTTCTTTGTTATAATAAATTGTTTATCCTTGTTAAAATTGAAATAGTAGGTTTGTCATTGCTAATTAACTTCCTTAAAACAACTGAGAATTTTTGCTTGCAATTTCGTAAATTAAAGGTGAGAGTTATACATATACATATTCTGGGTGCGCTACGCGGCCTTTTAATACAGTACCGGCGAAAGCTCTCCTCGCTTTTTTCTCGGGATTATTTCCCCGGTGGGCGGGTCTGTATTTTGAAAGTTAGATGTGTGCTGTTCTTTTCATTCTTTTCAAGTACGGATTATGGCCCGGGGTGGTCATTCTGAGAAAGAAGGGGGGATTAAGGGTGTTTTTCGTTACAATCTACATCCATTCCTGTTGTTGTGAGCCACAGGAGATGTAAAAGAAAAGAATTTCCAAGGCAGTTTCTGAAGCGACTCTTCACAAGTTTCATGGTGGTAAATGCACTTTCACACAAATAAGTGTTATCAAACATTGACACTCTTTTCCGACCAAACTCACAGTTGTACAGAAGCGCTAAATGGATGCGTTATTTTAAAACGATATCACTTCGTTTTAGCCCTGATTCGCTTTACGTATCTTTTAAGTTATTACGTTATTATAGTAAACATATCAACTACTAATTTACTGACCATAAACATGAATTGCATCCAAAAATCTTCGATTTATTCCTCTGTAGTATACGTACATAAAATGTCAGCAGCAATCATAGCAAATAATGATCTTGATAATACCAACATGTCCTATCCATCATAAAACAATAATCTTACCCATGACAACGAATCAATAACAACGTTCTTTCTTTTAATTATATCTAAGTTATCTGTTTAATTATTGCGCCTCTGATCAATGTTGATAAAATGGGTACAGATTAATTATAGTATCGCTGTAAATGTCGCCCAGAACGGGAATTCCGTAACAGTATTCACGGAGAAGGAAAGAACCCTGGATATTTTCAGAACACTTACTTTTTGAATAGCCCTCGTACTAATCATTATTACATCAATATAAATATTTTTCTTTTCTCTTCTTTCTCCATATATATATATCAATTCATTTATAACAATATTTTTCTTTTATTACTAATTACATATCATAAACGTCGATTCATTACAAATATCATTTATGGGTCTATCCAAAATTATAGGTAATTGATGACTTACGCAGAGTTACTAGTTAATTGTTCCTCTTTTACATTGAGCGATAACATCCATATACAAACAACATTATTTATAATTAAGATCGTCATCTTATCAAAACAACAACAAGATCAGAAGGCAATAATTACGTTTAAAAGCTTCAATTTAAGTTCACTGTCATGGATTTCAAGTTAATACAATCGAATCTCTTTTGAACACGTAAGAAAAAAATAAAGATAAACATAACACTCAAAGTTAGTCAATAACAACATGTTCTATCAATAATAAACTAATAATCTTATTCATGACAAGTCCCAAATAAATTATTAGATGAATCTCGGGACGAACGATTACGAGAATCTTCAGCTGATATGGGATTAACCCCAACCATATCAGCGGGTTTTAGTTTAAATTATGATTAACAAATGGGTCAATTAAAGTACATTGAACACCACAATCTTGGTTATTTTCTCTTGACCCATTTCCTGTTTCATTCATTACTTCGGTCCTATCCCGGCAGTTCCTGCCATCTCGAGATCTCCAATTGGATCTGTTTTGAGTCACACTGGTATGCATCACATTGTTACTGCAATTACGTCTTCCACGAAAGTTTCTTCCGTTCGTCCAACTGTTCCTCGGATTACCATAATTCGTTCCATTTCTGCCGCTAGAATTGAATCTTCCATTAGCTCCAGTTCCAGTACGTATAACAGATCTTTCACTAATTCCAATGCCAGTATTATCACGTGACCTCTCATCGCTGCGAAGGTTTTCGATATTTTCACTAGTTATATTCAGGTTTCTGACAGGAATTGGATTGGGTGGATTACGATTACTTCCGCTAGGGTTCGGGAATTGATTCTCGAAGTTCTGAACTAAAATTATCAGATGATTGAAGTTTACGCATTGAGCAGACAACAGTATCTGTTGTAATTTATATGGCAATAAAATGCGTACGGAAGCGATTATTCTGGATTCGGGCTGAAACGGATTGACAAGTTTAAGTTCATTATAGGCATTAATCGTAAAATCTGTAAGAGATTTATCGACCCGAGGTGAATAGTGTCGGGTTCGCACCATCGCATCACGGTTAGCTAACAAGAAATCATTTTCGTAATTAGCCAACAGGGCCCGTTTAAATTCTTCGTAGGATTTGACATGATCGCGAATAGCTTTAAACCACAAGGAGCAAGGGGGAAGTAACAGATGTGGTAACAACTTCATAAATTTAGATTGATCCACACCCATAATTTCACACTCTGCTTCAAACTTCTCTAAGAACGAGCTTGCGGTTTCGTCACACTTACCGCTGAATTTAGTCATGGCCTTAATTTCACTGACCTTAACGTTTATTTTACTATGATTATGATTTTGTTGGCGTTGATAATGGTCTGGAACCCTTTCGCTCTCATGTATCTGCCTTCTTCTTTTGCGATCTGGACTTTGGAATCGCCTACTGTGATCTTCCACAACTAAACCATCATCAACAGAACTCTTAGAAGAAAATATCCCGTCAGTTTCTATTAATGGAGTTCTCGGGCGGTGATGCAATGCTTCCTGTTGATGATGCAATATTTCCTGTTGATTGGGAGTACCCAAAGCCTCCTTATACATAAGATCATTGTAGCCACATTCCCTCTCTTGTAACGATCTGATTCCCTCTTGTAAGTTGGATATCAGTATGCTATGTGAATTAACCTGGGCAGTAATATTCACTATCTGATTTTTTTGTTGGGCTGTCGTCGATTCCACCGCTTCAACGGCTTTCTTTATCGACTCTGTTTCTAGAGCTAGTTGATCCTGTCTATCTTGCCATTTGTTACTAAATTGTTGAAACCTAGTATCAAGTTCTCGCGTCATATCATTTGTAATTTTGACGGTAACTTCATTAGCTAATACTTGCAAATTTTCTTTCAAACTGTATTGCAAGCGATCAAAATTTTCTTGCACACCTTGTACTTTATCTGCAAGAGATTTATGCTGCACTAGTATCTGTTCTAACTTATCATCGTACAATTTTTGTTGTTGATCAAATTTCTGTTCTAGCTTTTCATCTTGTTGATCAAATTTCTGTTCTAGCTTTTCTAGCTTTTCATCTTGTTGATCAAATTTCTGTTCTAGCTTTTTATCTTGTTGATCAAATTTCTGTTCTAGTTTTTCATCAAGTAGTCGACTAAACATATCAATAAGGTTAGAATAGGAATGTTCAGACACAGCTGTTGCATTTCCAGATATGGTTTCGTTTGAAACACTGGGTACTTCTTCAATCTCAGAATCCTGCATATTAACAATTCTTTGTATTCTCTTCCCGCTTCTTAAAATAGTGAAACTCATAAAAAGGTATATGTACTTATGCACATAAACTCAGTTCTTACTATTCTTCGGAACTAAATAGTATGGTCCCGTGTCTTCGGCACCAGATAAAACGATATCACTTCGTTTTAGCCCTGATTCGCTTTACGTATCTTTTAAGTTATTACGTTATTATAGTAAACATATCAACTACTAATTTACTGACCATAAACATGAATTGCATCCAAAAATCTTCGATTTATTCCTCTGTAGTATACGTACATAAAATGTCAGCAGCAATCATAGCAAATAATGATCTTGATAATACCAACATGTCCTATCCATCATAAAACAATAATCTTACCCATGACAACGAATCAATAACAACGTTCTTTCTTTTAATTATATCTAAGTTATCTGTTTAATTATTGCGCCTCTGATCAATGTTGATAAAATGGGTACAGATTAATTATAGTATCGCTGTAATTTCGAAAGAAGAGTAGAAACATTAAACGAATGAATAAATATAAATGAAAATACTATCAGTAATAAAAATTGTGCAAGCTTTGTGGGCCGCATAAAATAGTTTGGCTGGCCGCATGCGGCCCACGGGCCGCCATTTGGACAGCGCTGATCTAAAAGAACTAAAAAGGCAAACCTCGACGACCACTCGTGGTACGCGGACTACAATTTGAGGAACGCTCTACTAAGACTTTCCAGATGATCGACAAGATTATGCACGTTGTGGAACTTATGTCCCGTTGAACGATCGACGGGCATAAATTTCTTTCTGACTTTTATTATTATTATTATTATTATTATTATTATTATTATTATTATTATTATTATTATTATTATTATTATTATTGTGAATGAACTACTCTGTTAGTGATATATCTTCTGGGACCACTTAGTTCAAATTTTAGTCGCTAGATAGCGCGGATATATTCTTACGTTACAGGGGAAGATTACTTGACCACGTGTCGTGTTCACGCTTATGCTTTAGCGAACGGAATCGAGAGCAATGCGAATGCTTATCAAATTTTGAATTATTTTTTTTCTTTTTTAACGAAGATTTCGGTTCTGATAATAATTCCCTAATCACAGTAAAAGATCAATTATCTTGAATGAAGATATTTTTGAATAAATTATTTTTATTATTGTTTATTGTCAATAATTAATATATAGTAACTTTTAATAGAAAGTAGTATTTTTTTTCTTTTCCAGATTTTCATGTTAGAACAATGATGGCCAAACCGTCGATCGCGAGTTACTAGTAGCTCACGGGGATATTTTCGGTAGATCGCCTTAACGCTCTGGTTGGCTAACTTTGAAATGTAAGTTTATAAGTAATAAACAAATGTAACATTCTTTTTAAAGTTGATACTTCTTTTGATTTATAGCTCACAGTAGGATTTAAAAAAAGTACGGTAACTTAGAAGGTTCATAAGTTTGGTGACCATTGTGTTGGAACCATTATTGTCGGTACAACAAGTTATATATCTTATGATAGAGCAAACTTTCTAGTTTTGAGAAATGTCTTTAAAAGAAAACAACAACCTAAATAAATTATTTTCTATGAATTACAGAAAAATCTTCCGTCTGCTGGGAAAGATGGTTAAGTGTTAAGGATATACATTTTCTGTTTATTACGACCGAAGTAGAATGCTTTCTTTCTGATTCGTAAGATCAAAATAGATGGCGCTGATGTGAAATTTCTTTTAACTTCAAACAAATACATCAATAAGGCGGCAACACTGCTTATTTTGGTGGCATTTCTTTTTTCCTGTATTATTATTATTATTTTTTTTTAACGGAGTAGAAGTATCTGTGAAGCTTAAGTGCGTAGGCGAAACAGACTATTTCCCCGCATTATTTGTAAAATAGAGTCCTTTTCCGTGAAGAGAGAAAGCTGTTGGTCATAAAGAAAAAGGTAAAAACTGCTGGCGCGACAGTTTCGCAGAGAAATAGCATTCAGTTCTGTTAAGAGTCCACAAGAGACTGTTTCAGCTCTATTCACTAGCAATAGAAACACTTTTTTTTCCTTTATAAGAAGAGAACAGAGTTGTCGATATTTTTTCGTAAAAAAAGAAAAGGTTTGCTTCCATTAACTTTAAGCTACTTTTTTTCTTAATGTGAGGCAAGAATTGAAACAGTTGATGGTTCGGACATTTTCACACATCTGATGAAAAAAGAAACAGGTCTGGCTCTACCATATGTACAACACGTGCATGAGCATGGGGCGGCAAAATCTGTCATAACTATATTATTTAAAATAAATATTTCTTGTTAGAAACAGAGTTCATGAAGATTATAGTTATATTTACTAAGCTGACTTATTTGAATACTACATTTATAAATCACGTTTAGGTCGCTCTAGTATAAGGTCACATAGACAGTGCTAAAGCAAATGGTCAAACAAATCCCAGCATGAATTGCTTGATCGTTGTCAAATACAAGAACTCACTTCTTAAACAGAAGCGAATACATGTTCCATTTAGTTAGTTATCACAGTTTTAATATGAAAACTAGTCTTGTCTTTGTCACAAACAAGTTCCTTATCATTGAAGCTGGAAACAATTTTTTTAAAAATATTTTTTAACAAATTTATAAGGAAAATCAAGAAACAAAGATAAAAGGGCTAGTTGCTCAGGAATTGCAAACTGATATATTGAGATTGAAGCTTGATATTGAATTTTATAAAAAGTTTTACCATATTTCCTCTGCAGATGTGTTTGCTTTATCTTTGAATAACATAATAGATTATTATTTAAAGAAAAAAAGAAACAACCTGATTGTGTGTATTTGTAACGTTTAGGTCCTTCTGAGTGCGAGTGCACTTTCCCTCCCCTTTGTTGTTCATGGTGGGGTAGCATACTTAAAATCGCAGGTTTTAAGATTGTTCTTTCTGGAGAAAGGGGTTGGCAAATGACGCCATTATACGGGTCGGCAAATTTCCTAGGGCCAGCTTTGAAGAAGAGTAGGTAACTTTCAAAGGGCGGGACTTTTTTTTTAATTCTTCGCTTTGTTCTGAAAATAATAAACCCTCGTAGACACTGTAAAGGAGCTGACGTTACACTTAATACCTGTATAGATTATTGGAAATGAACAGCCACCATTGTGTTACGTGTGATGAGATCACATTATAAAAAAAAAAAAAAAAAAAAAAGTTATGTCAATGATATCCTAGAAGGTTATGCTTTCAGTACCTACACTTCAGGGTACTAGAGCGCCTCTAGCGGAAATCTCTGAAAACACATACGTTCGAATGAGCTGTAGGAAGTTTGAACAGCCATTCGAAACGATATGTCGAACTGGGCAAGGTTTATCTCTGCTTAATGTGAATCTTTAACGGTTTTCAAGAAAGTGGTATAGTTGAATAATTATCGTGATATAAATTTCAAGAATTTTGTGAATTTGTTAAAAGCTACCAAAAAATCAACCTATTATATTTGTGAAAGTTCTATTTTCTATACCGAAATATCTATAATTGGTGTGATAATATAAAAATCGAGTTAACAGAGGAAATTCGAAACTGTCCTCCTGAAGGTATTTGATGGTTGTTCAAAGCATATTTAATTGGGTGAGTGTAAAATCTTTATTATTTAATATTCTCAATATCTATTGTTAAATTTTTCCTGAAGATCAAATATTGAATTTATAATTGGATTTATAAATATTACGAGGTATATTATTTATCATATTTATTGGATTCATACACGAAAGTTGTAATCTTGTTCAAAAGAAAGCATAGTACAATTCAATTTAGATATATATATTTTTGGATTTTTCAATTTTGCTTAAATATTGATGTTATTTCATTCAATATTTTTCTGTATTGCATATATAATTTTTCATGATTTTTGTTATAAAATTTGACAAGTTAGAAAATCAGTTACTTTTACTTAACCAAATTACCTTAGTATTTCACTACTTTTTTTTAATTTAAAAGAAATTTGCATTATTCTGGTAATATTTAAGTTAGATCTAGTCTGAAATGCACTCAAAATATAGAATACCTCCCGATAATTCTGCATGGATATTTTTAAATGCTTACTTGTAAAATATAGCAATTATACATATAAAGTACGAATCCCGCATTCTAATAATTGTCCTGGTTATTACAACCAGCGGCCCAGGACGGAGCACATAGTGGCACGTTACAAACATATCGTTTCGAATTTAACTTCAAAAAACGAAGTAAAATACATGTTAAGATTGCGGGGTTTTGTTTGGCAAAATCTGACTAAGGTGGGAAACTTGTTAAGTAAGCTATTAAATATATGGACATTTTTCAGGATCAATCTGTATATATCTATCTATTTTGAATTATGTTAAGGAGGATATTAAAATTAATTCAGTTAGGATTGATTAAATGTCAGTATTTTCAGAGTACGTAAAATTTATAGCCTATAGCAATAAAACTGCCAATGATTGTTAAAGGGTTGTCGCTTACCGTAAGGAATAGTAATTATTTTCGATATTTAAATTGCATTAGAACAGCTCTTTTTATTTGCTTGGTAATTAATATGGAATTTAAGAAAGAAAGAAATCAACCACGTTTATTTTTGAATGGATTTGAAAATGGAGATTCAGGAGTTGTTGTACCGCAGACTGAAGGTCAACGCTGGGATTTATCGTATTTAGATTCCGGAAGGGAGTCAAGGTCATTACAAATTTCTGCTGTTTATAAACCCAGCGAAATGGTTGAGTCATGGTCTATAGCAAGTAACACCACTGCGAGTTTAGCAGAGGGTGGAATGTTGCATAACGAGTTCCAACCGCTTATGTCTGTAGATAGTGCTAGTTGTGTCAGTGCAGACACAAACCCGTTTATTGACCTGGGGCAAACAGCTGACATAAAAGAAAAAGAAGAAAATCCTAGTACAAATCCTTTTGTAGATAAAAACTCGATAGAGGTAAAAGAAATAAATGCAAGTAGCGAACCTTTGGTTAATAGTTTTATGCCATTTCAAATACGGGCTGATAAATTAAGTGGAAGTGTTTCCAGTAATTTATTTAATGAGAAAATACAGTATATCCCAAGAACAGATGGAACAGACGATATACAGTTATTTCAATTTCTAGTGGCAGTTCTTAGAATAATTAAATTAAAAATATTCCCGGTTGAGTCTGTTTTGATAGCAGCTTTGAGTAAAGCTGAAGGTCGTTTAAATCAGGAGCTAGTATCATTGTATGAAATGACTAATAATTGGTTGCAAATATCAGGATATTTGTTTCGTAGATTAATAACTCCTATAGGTAGGCGAGAACTCATAAATCGTTATGTAAAAGTGATACAAAGACCTAAAGAAAATTTGCTTGAGTATGTTAATAATATTTGTGATGCTTATGAAATATGTAACGGACCTATTAATGATAGTAGATCTAGTGAATTGTTGGATATTATTATGGAGGGGATGCAACCTCAAATTAAATTTGAAATTTATAGATATAGCTATCCAATGTCATTAGATGATCTTATGGGTAATATTATGGAATACGAAAAACATCAACGTAATTTAGAAATGTATACCGCACTGGTGAGGAATTCAAAACAAAGTGAAAAACCGATAAATAAGATTAAGTGTTATTTTTGTGGAGGACAACATCGCATTGCAAACTGTGCTTCTAACAAACAGTACCTTTTAAATAAACGGTTAGTTAAATTGAATATGGATGTGAACTCGAAAAGACGCTCTGCAGCTATTAGTGACCGGTTAAGGGCTCCGACTCAGATTATAGGAACCGGAGTTCAAACTAATGGTTTACCTAGTAGTGTGGGTGATAATAACAAACAGTTAAGATATAAAAATGGCAATGATAAAAGACGCTTTGCAGGGAATAGTCGACGGTCACGGTTAATGACTAAAAGTGAGAGGTCCGAAGTTCCAGAAAGGGAAGAAACGGTTTCAGAAAAAACTTTGTTAGAAGGTGGAAACATTAATAGTAGTGCGGGTTACAACACACGTACGAAATATAATGATCGGATGAAGACTCCTATGGAGGGGTTCCGGACTCGATCCCGAGGGGAACATAATAGTGAACATTTGGGAGAAAAGAATATGGTGTTCAATGTGAATCCTGTGAATGTGGGGGAATGTGAAACAGGAATGCGTAAGCAATATTATGGAAACTTTACATGCAATGGCGGCTCTAGAGGGAACAGCAGTAAGAATAGCAAACCATTATATAGAGAGGATTTGCATTCTTTTAGTAATTATAAACAAATAGAAGATAATAATAAAAGCGAACATACTATTGATGGGATTAAAATTAGTGCTGATGGAAATAAAAGTGAAAATATAAAAACTTTCTCATTGGGAACATTGACTGCGGCTTTTATCGATGCATTTGTCTTAGGTAAAAGTATTAGAGGAGGCTTAGATACTTGTTCTACAGCATCGTTAATTAATAGACAAAGCTTTATTCAATGGAATCGGCAGTTGAATTACCCAGTGAATATAATAAATGAGAAGTTCATTGGTGTAGGTGTTGATAAACAAAAGTTAACACTGGATCAGTGCGTCGTTATACCCATCAAGTTTAAAAATAGTGTTTACAGACTAAAGTTTTTCCTAGTTGAAAATTTAGAACCAGTATTTATACTGGGAATAAATGAACTAAAATTCTTGAAAGCGAACATTGATTTCGTGAATAATAAATTAATTCTCCCTTTGGAAGGAGTGGACGTACAGTTACATTATACATTAAATATCCACCCCCCTTGTTTAAATCGAGATACTCGTTCGTGTGATCTATTTTACAGTGAACCAGACCATAAGACTTCTAAACTATTTCTGCGTGAATCAGACTTGGTGGAAAGGTCCACAGTTCAGGCTTTTGATACGGATGGAGGTAGACATCCGGGAGTTCCAGCACAGGGATTTTGCAGTGTTGCCACATCTATTAGACCATCTTTGGATAGCAGTCCCAACATCCAGTCGGACCAGATGGATAGCCCATTGAGGGTGGATCCTGTTGTATTAGAAGCTAATCCTGAATTACAAGGGTATGTTAACGAGATATTTAGTAAATATCCTTCTGTTTTTTCATCACATGTTGGTAAAATTAAAGACTTTGAATATAAAATCCAATTAAATAACTACACTCCTATTCGTAAGAAGGCTTACCCGTTATCACGGAGTTCTCAAAGAGAGATGGATAAAATTCTTGATGAGATGTTAAAGGCTGATTTAATACAACCAAGTAACAGTGATTATGCTTTCCCTTGTTTTTTAGTAAATAATAATGACGGAACAAAGAGATTAATAGTTAATTATTCTGAGTTGAATCGTCATCTTTATTTAAATACTCAGTTCACACCAAGGATAGAAGACATATTGTCTGAATTATCTGATGGTAAAATCTTTAGCCATCTGGATATACGGAAAGCATATTTAACCATACCTTTAACAGAGGAAAGCCGTCATCTAACAGCATTTCTTACGCATAGGGGTTTATATGAATATAAAGTCTTACCTTTTGGTTTGGCAGCAGGGAGTCATGTATTATCTAAAATATTAACTGACTTATTGTATCCTTTGAAAGATGAAGGGGTTCAATGGTATATGGACGACCTAATTTGCAAAAGTTCAGATATAGAAAGCCATAAGCAATTATTGGAAAAAGTTTTAAAGTTATTGGAAGAAAAAGGTTTAACTTTATCCACAAAGAAATGTACCTTTTTTTCAAATAAGATATCATATTTAGGCTTTATTATTGAAAATGGGAAAATGTACATGGACCCTTCAAGGTTAGAAGTAATTAGAAAGTTACCTGCTCCAAAGACAAAAAAAGGATTAATTTCTTTATCATGTTTTTTACAATACTATGCAAAGTTCGTCCCGCAGTTCCATGAGGTTATGGAACCCATTGAACGTTTAAGGGCGGCTTCTGCTGAATTTGTTTGGGGACCGGAACAACAAAAAGCATTGGAAGATATTAAGGAATTATTTGCCAATCATGTAATGTTGAAACTACCCGATTTAAATAAGAAGTTTATTGTCAATACGGATAGCAGTCTCAAAAGTTTAGGGGGAGTCCTACAACAATATGATGATAATAATAACTTGGTACCTGTAGCATTCTATAGTAGACGTCTAAAGAAAAATGACTTTAATAAGCCGATTTACTTGCTAGAAATGTTAGCAGCTATAGAAACTATGGAACGTTTTAGTACTTACTTGCATAAACCTTTTGAATTAAGAATGGATCATTCTGGACTTGTGTATGCCTTGAGGAATATGAAAAGGGTTAAACGTTATGGATCATTATTATACAGACTATTTGCATTTACGTTTGATGTAAAATCTATATCCTCTAATATGAATATAACAGCAGATTTTATTTCAAGGTTATATGATCAGAATAATTTTGAGGAAATGGAAACTGAACTTTCTCACTCTGAACAGGTAAATAATTATTGTCTAATTAACCTTTGGAATATGCCTTTTGCTAATATATCAATTAAAGAACATCAATTAAAAGACCCTGAATTAGGTAATATTATAAGGGAATTAAAAGCAAAAAGGGAAGTAGAAGGATATAAATTAATCCAAGGCATATTATGTAAGAAAACAAGAGCCATAAGAAATCCATACAAAGTATGTTTGCCCAAGGAATTAGTTCCTAGTATAATAGAATTCTTTCACTCAAATATTTTGCCAGGTTCTCATGCTAGTATAAATAAATCTATAGCTAAGATCTGTGCTCGTTTTACATGGAACGGGATATTGAAGGATATAAAAGATTACGTATCCACTTGTTTGGATTGTCAGCTAAATAAGAGCCATAATAGGAAACCAACTGGAAAGCTAGTATCTAAGTATGAGAATGTAGTAAATGGACTTTGGGCAGTAGATTTACTAGGACCACTAATTGAAAGTAAGTCAGGGCGTTACTGTTTGATAGTTGTCGATTCCTTTTCTAAAAGAGTATTTCTAGAACCAATTAAGGTCTTGTCATCACAAAGTGTGATTAATAAGTTATATAAATTAATGTGTAGAAATGGATTTATTTTTAGCATATGTCATGATAATCATTCAATATTTACATCGGCTAAATTCAAAGATTTTCTATATGCAAATGGTATTAAGGATATTAGTATATCCCCTTATCACCCGGCGTCAAATCCTAGTGAAAAATACGTATCCACTATAAAAAATTCATTAAGAATATATTTCGGAAAGAAACAAAGCTCATGGGATAAAGGATTGTGGGAAATTGAATTTTCTGTCAATAATGCCATCCATGAGGATACGAAATGTAGTCCTATGGATTTAGTATTTAATTATAATGTTTGTAATCCACTGGATATAAAGTGGAAAATAAGTATGTTGGACTTGAATCCTAGGGATCCCGAGTTATGGAATCGAGCTTTAGATAACATGGAAAGAGCATGGCAACGTAAAAAGAAAATATACAATCAACGTCGGCTAGATAATGATTATAATGTGGGTGACAAGGTATTAATTAAATCACAGGTATTATCATCAATGAAAGATAAAAGAACAAAATCTTTGTGTGCGAAATGGTGTGGACCATTCGAGATCGAATGTTTTCTGGGTAGGAATACCATAAGAGTTGTTAATGTAGACAATCCCAGAGATATCCGTAAGAGTCATGTTAGTTTGACGAAAAAGTATAGAGAAAGGAGAGGAAATGCATCATAAATATTAAATGTATTAAGCATATTTCTGTACTTGATTCCCAACTGAAGTTAAAAAAAAAAAAGGTAGAAAAAATTAATCTAGTCAGAATTATAAAAAAAAATCTTAATAACCATCTAGTCAGATAAACATTATATAAGTAGAGATAATATATTAAATTGTTTTTAAAATATTTTAATGTGTTTCTAATATATGTTTTTGTTAGTGTTCCAGATCTGGATGTCTTGTATCTATGTCCCAAAAATGTTTGTAAAAATTGTATCTGTCCTGATTCCGCCATGGAAAATTTTATGGAATGTATGTAACGAAGCTCAACCATATGTAACAAGGCGCAAGATTGATTGGAATCATGATGGTGCTATGTTTGATGAGTATAATGAATATTGTTATTGTTACTGAAATTAATTTCAAAAGAAAAAGTAGGAATACCTCCTGAGTATATATATATAGAAACATATTGAGAATGAATTTCTGTAAAACTTTATGAATAGATAGTGACTATTAGTAATAACTAATACTTATTAACTAACTAGAGTAGTTGGGATTAATAGAATGTTAGGTGTTGTGATTGAATTTATGGGGGAATTTTTTTTCTTTAGTTCAATTAATTTTTCGTTCGGTATGTAGTGAATAGAGTGAGAGTGATGGTTAGTTAGAATCAATAGTTGATTGATTAGCTGGTGGAAGTTAATAGTAATAGATACCTAGAAAGATTAACAAAATCTATCTATTCATAATTAAATTTAGAATATGAATACTTTAAAATTATGGTTTAAAATATAAATAAAAAGTTGTGCCAACTTTTTATAGCCGGGAGGGCGATATTTGTTACGTGTGATGAGATCACATTATAAAAAAAAAAAAAAAAAAAAAAGTTATGTCAATGATATCCTAGAAGGTTATGCTTTCAGTACCTACACTTCAGGGTACTAGAGCGCCTCTAGCGGAAATCTCTGAAAACACATACGTTCGAATGAGCTGTAGGAAGTTTGAACAGCCATTCGAAACGATATGTCGAACTGGGCAAGGTTTATCTCTGCTTAATGTGAATCTTTAACGGTTTTCAAGAAAGTGGTATAGTTGAATAATTATCGTGATATAAATTTCAAGAATTTTGTGAATTTGTTAAAAGCTACCAAAAAATCAACCTATTATATTTGTGAAAGTTCTATTTTCTATACCGAAATATCTATAATTGGTGTGATAATATAAAAATCGAGTTAACAGAGGAAATTCGAAACTGTCCTCCTGAAGGTATTTGATGGTTGTTCAAAGCATATTTAATTGGGTGAGTGTAAAATCTTTATTATTTAATATTCTCAATATCTATTGTTAAATTTTTCCTGAAGATCAAATATTGAATTTATAATTGGATTTATAAATATTACGAGGTATATTATTTATCATATTTATTGGATTCATACACGAAAGTTGTAATCTTGTTCAAAAGAAAGCATAGTACAATTCAATTTAGATATATATATTTTTGGATTTTTCAATTTTGCTTAAATATTGATGTTATTTCATTCAATATTTTTCTGTATTGCATATATAATTTTTCATGATTTTTGTTATAAAATTTGACAAGTTAGAAAATCAGTTACTTTTACTTAACCAAATTACCTTAGTATTTCACTACTTTTTTTTAATTTAAAAGAAATTTGCATTATTCTGGTAATATTTAAGTTAGATCTAGTCTGAAATGCACTCAAAATATAGAATACCTCCCGATAATTCTGCATGGATATTTTTAAATGCTTACTTGTAAAATATAGCAATTATACATATAAAGTACGAATCCCGCATTCTAATAATTGTCCTGGTTATTACAACCAGCGGCCCAGGACGGAGCACATAGTGGCACGTTACAATTGTCATTGAAGATGATAGCGGATTAACACCTGGACGAGGTGATTGGTCACCCACATGGTGGACCTTGCTGATCTTGTGGCTGGTGTGGGTGTCGTATCACAACGTGTCAAAGGGACGTCCTTTTCTACGTCTCACATTTATCATACCCCTGAGCACTCAGGTTTGCAGTAGAGACACTAAAGTTAATATAGTGGGACCTAGATAACTCGAAGTTAAAGGAAATAGACAAAAAAAAAAATCGAGCTATCTAGTTTTTCGAGTAATCAACGTTTGGTTATCGAGTAATCCAGTATGGTTTTCTTGAGAAAGTGTACAAAGTGCGTCGAATTACGAAGATTTGAAAGACTGGATGTCTCCTTTCCCCGTGGTATGGTTGTACACTTCTGAATTGATTAAGATTTAGGATTTAGATTTCTGGAGTTTCGGCACCTAAGGCTATATAGCCCGTCAAGTTTTGAGGGATGACGTCCCTCGGCGAGCACATTATCCGGACAAAGAGAAGTTAGAAAGGATGGGAGAAGGAAAGAAGCGTCTTGGGACCTATAAGTAAGGTACCACACCGTCATTTGCCAGGTCTGAATGAGGAAAACCCAGGAAAACCCCATTCAGGACGGCTGGTCTGAAAAAGCTTTTAAAACTTTTTTGACCGAGTGCCCCCACCGGGAATCGAATCCGGGACCGCTCGCACCGAACGCAAGAGCGTTAGCTACGCGGGACCACTCTTCTGAATCGAATACAAGGCTGAAGGTTAACACGCAATATATTCTTGAGAGGCTGACGTCATATCAGAAAACCATTTCCCGTCATCTTTTATATTTTTCTGCTGTTTGAAAATATTTATTGAATCTGAAATAATTGCAAATTTGTATCATTTCCAATAAGAAAAAATAGCAATTTTTATGTTCCGTTAGTCAGTCAATTTTTACTATTAGTCAAGCGCTCTCTAATATCGGTCACTTTGGATTATTTTTATATATATCTCCTCGTCTCCTCCTCCTCCAAGTTGCGGGACTAAGTTTTGATTTAAACTTAATCGGAAGTATCACTGTTCACCTCAGCGACCCCGAAAACTACGGATTCGACACTAATATCGGTCATTTTATATATATAAATATATATCTCCACCCTCACCTCCTCCAAGTTGCAGGGCTGAATTTGGATTTAAACTGGATCGGAAGTGTCACCGTTCATCTCAGCGACCCCAAAACTATGGATTCGACACTAATATCGGTCATTTTCGGCCATTTATATATGTTTCTCCCTTCCCCTCCCCTACATTACATAATCAAGATGAATAGATAAAAACCATCCCAGGCTCAAACCTAATCTACGTTGAAAATTTGATGGAGATCGATTGGGTGGTTCAAGAATTATTAAGTCAGAAACATAGGCACTTTCATTTTAATTATATAGGAAGATAAATAAGAAAAAATATGGAATCTCTTAGACCGTTTCCTTTCTCACCGTATATTCACCATTTTTTGCACTACAACGATGAATGTTTGAATATACACTATAAGAAAGAGGCGAAGCTTATTCTTTGAATAACTAAATCTGTGCGAAAAACGAACTTTTTTGCTGTTTCTTTCTTCTTTTGCTCTAACACTTGTTGACAGACAAATAGATAGGGTCGTACGTAAATAGCCGCTCTATAATATTCCCCATTCTTATAGATATCATGGCTTTCAAGATTAAAACACAAAAACAAACAGGTAAGGTTAAAAGTTATATACATAGAAATAAACATTTCACTTGAGAATAACAAACATTTTTCAGAGTATTAACTACAATAAGAAGAAATACATTCTGAATTATGGAAGACGTCCAAACATTAAAACATCAGTCATGCTAATCCGTGGGAAAATTCCCATATTGTGGGATTTTGACAATGATTTCTCGTGGCAGGATTTAAGGGATTTTTCATGGGCGAGTATATGCAAATGAGTCGTAATAGTAAAAATGGAATTAATTGTCATTTTCTTACTATAAACTGCATGTTAGTGTTAACATGATTTATGCAGTGACTTTAAATTTCAAGAATCAAGCTCCAAAAAAACCTTAATTGTACTTTGGTATTTAGAGAAAAGAAAAATAAGAAAAACATAAATAAGGGAAGAAGGTAAAAAGAGAAACATTAATTTCCAAAACGTTCCATACGAAATGACTAAAGAATGAAATTTTATTACGTTTAGTGGAAGATCAATGCACAAAAGCGTGACGGTAATACTAAACTCATGACAAATTATACTTATTTTCATCAGCGCTTTCAATTAAGGAAAATACGTGTTCATAAGCTGTTTGATAATCGTAGACGATCGAAATCTTTGGATAATTCGCCCATATATTGAAGAAAATGACTGATATGCACTAATTTCATTGTTCATGTGATTGTTATTAGTATAGCGTGGGAAATTCAAGAGCAAAATGAGAATTTCTGTCTCTGAAGATGGGATTTTATAAGAATTTCAAGGAGCACAATGCAGCCTCACATGAAAGTAGAGTTAATCCTGCACACATTCCGGTCAATGATCATCAGTGAACTAACCAACGATGACTTAAACCACCAACAGAAAGCATGCAGGATCTTGTTGGAGGCACATTCTTTTGTCTGATGAATGTGTTATTTATCGTGGGGTACCACATCCGGAAAAACCGGTACGTTGAAAATGATGCTCTGCGCTAAATGTGCGGAGCTTGTGATGCCGCAGCTGCCGAATCGGATGAGTAAGAGGAAATGGAGGCGTATCAAGCTGTGCAGAAATAAGTAAGAGGAAATGGAGGCGTATCAAGCTGTGCAGAGATAAGTAAGAGGAAATGGAGGCGTATCAAGCTGTGCAGAAATAAGTAAGAGGAAATGGAGGCGTATCAAGCTGTGCAGAGATAAGTAAGAGGAAATGGAGGCGTATCAAGCTGTGCAGAGATAAGTAAGAGGAAATGGAGGCGTATCAAGCTGTGCAGAGATAAGTAAGAGAAAATGGAGGCGTATCAAGCTGTACACAGATAATGGAGGCACACACACCTGTAAGTATTATTAAATATGGATGAAACAAGTGCAGGCTTAAAGGGATTTTCTGGAACTTCTCTAGAATTGCATAAAATGAGAGTTTTAAGGCATTGGGAATCAATTTCATACACAAGACAATATGTGAATAACGATTATCATTATGCCACATTTTACTTAAGTGACATATAAAACATTAACAAACTAAATTCATTGATAGAATACAACTTCCGAAGGCATCTTTCCAGTAAACAGGAAAAGTAACACTATATTAATGCCGTTGTATGGTGATATCGACACTGATAAATCAGCACAGTAAATGTAAATCATCTACGTATGAGAACAAGTGTACTGTAGTAAAGGCATTATAAAGATGCCCCAAATAGAATCATATGTCCACTGCCTTCATACATGTCCCGGTACATTCAGACTTGCAGTAGGAACTATAAATAAATGTACGGGTGAAAGCTAAGGAGATACAAGTCATATTTGCTTCAGTGGAGGATCTAGAAAGTGAATACTTGGGAGGGGGGACCAGAACTCAGACTGTAATAAGTATATCATGATTTAGTACAAACTTTTAAAAATACATAAATAATAGCTTAAATTTTTGTCACTCAAAAAACTAGAGGGCCTAAGCCCCTCCGCCACCACCTTAGATCTGCCATTGATTTGCTTGTATGAATAATCCTATTTTTCTGATAAACACAGCCAGGGGAGGATCCAGGTGGGGGGGCTTGGGATAATTGACCCTCCCTAGAAGAGGAAACTCACTTATTTTATATATAAATAAAACCCATTCCAGAGTTTGGAGCTTTTAAAATTTGCTGTAAGTAGCAGTATTACAACCCACAGACCCCTAGAAGTCCGTCCTGGATCTGCCCCTGAACACAGCAGCAGTTTTCTTTATCACTATTACTTTCACAGTCATCTGTTGAAAACTGCCATCTTTCAGAATGAAGCTCTGACTCACTTCTCATTTTCTGATAAGAGATTGACTTATCTAGAGCTGGCTTTTATATCTACTAGTAAGTTATTTATTTTATAAAGTGATTTGTATCTTTGTTACTTTCATCCGTACATATAAAGATATTGAAGACATCCACGGATGATTTTCTTTGGAATTTAATGGAATGAGTGCTACGGGACAATCTCTTTTTGTGATTATCGCCGCAAAGAGCTCAGAAATATCCCACAGAAATCCTGTAAGAAATCCCGTTGGCGAGACATTAACGAACTTCTTGATTTCCACCAGAAGCCTACTAAAAACAAGGGGGCCGCGGTGGCTCAGTGGTAGAGCGTTCACCTCTGCCGCTTGGGGTCCCGGGTTCTATCCCAGCCCCCGCCAAGTGAACTTTGTGGTGGACAAACACCGTGTGCGTGGGTTTTCTCGGGGTTCTCCCTTTTCCTCCCACTTTCTTCATTCCACCATTTCATTCATTACTCATCATCACCGTCTCCTTTAGCCTAACCGGCATAACCGTGAAACGTAAAACTCAAAGATTTAATTTCATTTCCTACTAAAAACAATTGCACGTCTCTATATTGCGGGACTGACCATGATGAAACGCCCGAAAGAAGTGTCTGAGCTATTGGATATGTTCCCCTCTCCCCAAAAGCAAACTACCTGCAGCTATAATGTTTATGCTGGCTTGTTCTTAATCTTTACGGAAGATTACGGTAAGAAGCAAAAATGCAGACATTACAAGAAACGGATAGTGAAGACTAAAAATATGAGTATGAAGAAGAATCGAGTAAGTTGTCTTGGAGAAGAGAGAAAAACAATGAGTAAATGCTAGGAATAAAAGAAAGAAGACGGCAATGTTAACGATAAAGAAGATACAAGGAAAATATTATTCTGAGGGACATTGCAATTGGTAAGGTAGAAGGTAAACAAGGGAGAGAAAAGAAAATACTATAGGTAATGGCCGATATTAAAGTCAATAACTTCCATGCCAAACAATGAGGTTATAGGAGAGCTCCTATGCCAAACAAGGAAATTACATACAGGGTGGACATAAAGTCCCTCCCTGATAACAAATATTAATAACAAGAAAACTAAGAATGATAGAAACATGTGGTTTCCGACAAATAATAGAAAAAAACTCACAAAGTTTTTTCCCTGATTTAGAGAATTTCCATATGTGCTCCATTAGTTGTCCTCAAGACATAAATGCGATATTCAATTTCCATCCATGTATTACTCGTCATTTCAGAAGTCTCTGTGCCTATTGCGACCCTTATCCTGTTCTTGAGTGTTGCAATATCACGGACAGGTGTTGAGTAAACCCTGTCTGTAACATAACCCCCACAGGAAGAAGTTAAGGGGGTTATGTCTGGGAATCGTGGGGGCCATGGCATTGGGCCATCTCTCCCTATCCATCGATCAGGAAAAGTTGAATCGAGAAATGAACGAACATCAGTACTCTAGTGTGGAGAGCCCCGTCATACCATTGCTTTATGCTCTTAACATCTGGTGCATGTTGTCCATACTCTCCTGAATGTTCATTGTACTGTGACGGGAGATTTTGTTTCATGATACCACAACACACACAACTTCGCTTTCTGCGGTGCTGACACAATTTTTAAACAAATGATTGCCTCACTGCGGTCAGCTGCAGTAGATGGCAGCACAGGTTGTGGCAAAAATCTAGACGGGTCATACAAGCGATGTTTTCAGACCGCATGCTTTTACCATTCTTTGTTTTCTTGTTATTTAAGTTTATTGACAGGGAGATTTTATGTCTACCCTGTATATCAAAATGATGAGATTATAAAATAACGTATGTATCATAACAAAGAGATTAAGAAATAACTTTTCTTATATTGAAACGAGGAGATTATAAAATAACTCATATATTAAAAAGAGGATATTATAGCAGAATTCGTACATCACAACGAGGAGATTATAGGAGAGCTCGTGTTTCAAACGATAAGGTTATAGGTGAACACCTGTCTCAAACGATGAGATTATAGGTGAAATTCCTATGCCAAATGAGGAGATTATGGAGAAATTAGGAGGCGTGTATTCAGATTACAGCAAGCGATCTGCAGCCAATAGTGAAAACAATTATGATGATATGAATTATGTTTCAAAAATATACTTTTTTCACACATTTTCCACTGAAAATTACTGTTTAAAAGAATTAAACCAAAGTATACGCTTGGAAATGGCTGATATTACTATTATTTTTTTTTAAAAAAAGGTAAACGAATATTAGAGAACTTCTTTCTCTTTTTAAAAACATTCCGTTGAACTTCAGTTAAACACGGTATGAATTCCCTGCACGACTTTCCAACACGTGACAAGTATCTTGACGTGTTTCTTTGATATTCGCACACGTGATATGACTTCAAGAATAAGGAAGCAAAAAAAAAGGTATCTTGATGAAAGGTTAATTCAATATTAAAAGTTCTTCTATACTCTTTCCGCAAGAGTAAATGTATGCAGTTTAGTATTTTGTCGTTCCATTTCCGTTTTAAATGATTCGTTTATTTGCATAAAGAAACCTTTCAACAAACAATTAGAAATCTAACATCTTCTTCTAAATTTTGCTTTAAAAATAAAAGTGTCTATTTTTACATACATACACTTCTCAAGATCCTTAAATGTCAAAATCACAGCTTTAAGTACGTATCCAGGGATTTAGGAAAAAATAATAACAATTACTTCAACTATCTACCATCATTCGGAGCTCTTACCGCTGGTCTAGTAATTAGTGCATGCGTATTTGGTGTATTTTATCCCTAGTTCTATCAGTGCTGGATCTAGCCCAGACCCAGGGGTCTAGGTTCTCCCAGTTTTTTGAGTGACAAAAATAATTGAAACTATGAACGTCTGGAGTCTGGCAGCTCGCAGTTTTTACCTTCTAAATCCTCCGCTGATTTCGACTTCCGGTGGGAGAGCATTAAAAAAATTAGAAGGGTTACAGTGGTTCGTTTTCCACCTTGAACGGTAGATTCACGTCTCATGTAATCTCAGTGTTGCGGAGGTACGCTGAAGTCCAACAAACAACAACACCCCGACCCTACCCAGTCTAGAATGAAACTTCTAAATTCCTGGAAATTGATTAATACTCCTGAGGGTTTAATGGGGACGTTAGATTCACGAAAATGAATATAATTTGTATATTGTATACGTGTATTGAAATGCTTTGTTTGGTAGAGTATTATATAATGGGCTCGGGATTTAAACCGATAACCTTTTATTATATAAAAATTAAGTTTTACAAAAGTATTTACAACGTTCTTGTAAGTCTCTAAATGTTTTCAGAGTTCAATAAGAGCTTTGATACACAAAAATGGCCTCGGAATATAGGTTCAATTGTCTTTAGCTCGTAATGCCTTAGACAGGTATCAAGGATAACTCCTTCGCTTATAGCAGCCTCAGGATATAATTTTAAAGGAATTCTCCATAGCCCATAGCGGCCCCAGGAGAAGGTATCAAAGGAATTCTTCATAGCCCATGGCGACCCCAGGAGAAGGTATGAAAGGAATTCTCCATAGCCCATAGCGGCCCCAGGAGAAGGTGTTAATGTGTGAGTAATCAGCGATAACTGATAGCTTCTTCTTCTTCTTCTTCTTCTTGAGGTTTTCTTTTATAAGTACCTTCTTGAAGGGAGGTCCCATGAAGGGCAGTTCGGCCTTTTTCGTAGTTTTTCCGAATAATCTTCGTATCTTCGTGCAGATGTGGTTTTCCTTACAACGCTTAGGCCTACTATTATTTGTTTATGAACGTAAAAACATGTGTTCGTAGTAAAGACATGGAAAAAAATGAAATCTTTCATTTTTATGTTCCACGGTCATGCCGGTTAGGCTAAAGGAGACAGTGATAATGTGAAATGAATGAAAAGGTAGAATGAAGAAAATGGGAGGAAACGAGAGAACCCCGAAAAAACACACTCACGCGGTGTTTGAACGTCCCACGGTTATGCCTTTTAGGCTAAAGGAAACGGTGATGATGAGTAATGAATGAAGAAAGTGGGAGGAAACGGGAGAACCCCGAGGAAACTCACGCACACGGTGTTTGTCCACCACAAAGTTCACATGGCGGGGGCTGGGATTGAACCCGTGACCCCAAGCACCAGAGGTGAACGCTCACACGGTGTTTGTCCACCACAATGTCCACATGGCGCGATAAAGACATGCGATTACAGTTCTTGCGGGAATGGAATCTTACAATATTAAAAAGTATTATTGTGCTAAATTTCGTATCTTCATTCCAGCGGTTGAAAAAAAAATTCTTTCTTTCCCAGAGTGTCTACTATGTTGAACACGCTTTTCAACCATCGGAGTGAAATTTTCGAAATTCGTACAATGAATAAAATATGCTTTTTCTGTTTTAAAGAGCATTATGCACCTAATTTTGTGCATCGTATGTCAATATCCAAGGTTAAAATATCTGTCCTTTCAGGCACGTCCTGTCTATTGAATTTTCTTTCCAGCCCATTTGGAATGGAATTTTTTAAAGTTTGTACTATAAAACTTGTATTCCCGTTCCGTCCACGGTAATGTTCCCATTTCCAGATTTTTGTGCTTGGTTTATTAGAGGGTTGAGGAATACTGTGCTTCCTCTCTTTGTGCCCACCACATTTTACTCTTTTCCTTCACTCCTTTAGAGTGAATCTATCAAAAACACGTGTAAATGAATTTGATATTTCTTTACTATGTATTGAGAAGTCTCATAGACGAATCTGTATGGTCATACCTAAAGTTGCTGAAATATTTACATCTATACTGCAGTGTTCTTGAAACATGTACATATACACCACTCTTAGGAAAGCCTTTTTCTATCCTTCTATAGGAGCAATCTTGAACGGGTGAATGTGGTTCTTCTTTGGTCAACCGACACCTTTATATAAACTTGAAATAGTAAAACTAAACACGTATAGCTGAGTATCAATGACAATTAATAGATGGGCAAGTGCACATGTTTCCTTTTCTTTTTTCTTCTTCTTTTGCAACAGGAATGTATACCCTTCACCTCTTAGTTTCATTATATTATCTAGTTTTGCAATATTACAATATAGTTTACAATATAGATATATTGTCAATAATTTTTATAATGCTCATTAAGAACAAGGAACGATAGAAAATAGTTCACAGATGAACTATAAAATTTAAAAATGAACTTATAAAATTTATGATTATGAAGCATAAATTATATTCTAATCAAAATTTCAGTAGATTTCGGGAAGCTTACCAGGAAATAGTAATAACAAAATCTTTAGCAATTTAGGGTTCCTAATAAGTCCAGGAATCTTACTACAAAGGGCGTTCAATAATATTTGCACTCATATGTATCACTTGCAATATGATGAAATTTTAGGTGAACATACTTTGGTTCTTTGGCTTCAAATGGTAATAATTGTAATTTCCTATTTGTCACAGGTAAACCACAATGGACACTGAAGTAGGCATCAGGACCCGGCAACGGTCGATAATGGAATTCGTGTTTAAAACCGGCGATGAATCAGTCACATTAATTCATAGGAAGTTGCTTTTAGTTTATGGGGATTACACATTGGACCGCGCCCGCGACAATAGTTGTAGCAGTTTAAGAAACTTAGACTTTCCAGATCAATCAAAAAATTATGACTTCCATTTCCTAGGATCAGTGCGGTGTCATTTTCATAGACTTCTTGGAATATGGCTCCACAATTAACAAGGAGCGTTATTGCTTGTCACTGGATAAGGTACGACTTCCTCTCTATATCAAGAGATCGAATCTGCAAAATAAGTCCATGCAAATCCATTAGAAAGATGCAAAACCTTACACAACTGTGATTACACCAGAAAATCATAAAAATATGATGAGAATTCATCCCCCAGTCTCTTTAAGCCCGGACGTGACTCCTATATGGATTGATATCTGAAGGCCCACCTGGGAAGAAAAATCTTGTACAGTGACAAGGTCCCTATGTCTTGTGTAAAACCATAGTGTAAAATTAATTCTTCTGAATTTTACTAAAGTGCATTCAACGCATAGAAAGAACATTGCACAAGATGCATCACAGCAGATGGAAGCTACATTGAACGACATTGTTTTGTAGTCAAAGGGTCTATTAACTATGTTCACCTCAAATTTCATCATCCCATCTGTGCACAACTTATTGAATGTTACTTGTGTTAAACTTGAGAATACGCACATTATTTTAGGGGAAAGTCTTTGACAGGAGATAAAAAAGAATAGAATTACACATAATTTAACAATAGAAATATGAGTGTTTTCGGTAACATACTTTAAAATGACAAATTACCTGACTGCCAGGCAACCCACATCACTAGGATAGTATGCTGGTTGCCTATGACGTAAAGCTAAAATTGAAATTAACCTAAACCAATATATTTTAGTTTTTGCTATGTTCAATCATCACGTAGTATTTTTGTGACTTTAGTTATCTTTATTGTATGACATTGACTAAAAACGCCTGACACTATTATTTATTTTGACAGAAGGTAAAGAAACAAACAAACATATACATTTAATTCAATTCTGCTGCTATTATGCTGAACATCCTTCCTTTAGTGATGCGTTTGTTAGTTAATACTTAAGCAATACCGAAAATAAGCTTAAAAGGTTCATAAAAAGAACTAATCATAATACTTCAGGATATTTATTATGAATGATGACTGACTGATCTACACGTTGGCCAAATTGCTTCAGTAGAAATTGGAAGTTTGAACGTTACACAGGATTTGTGATGTAGGGTACCAGAAAGAAAGTACTTTTGCAAATTTGATGTGAAAAAGTGGTGGCATGGGGTGGCAAGATGTCACCATTTCAGAATTCCTTACGGTAAAATACATAAAAATCGCTATTAGGTATTTTGACTTAAAATAATTACATACACAGAGGTTTCACTGTCCATTGATGCTTACCCTAGAAGGAGAGAAATAGCGGTGGGGATGGTGCCGCGAGTTTTAGTCTATTCCTATCACATTCGGTTTTAGTAGAGAGTTAAAGATGGATCTAGAACGTATTTATATATATATATAGGATGGTAGGTAACTCCACCGAAAAACTTTGGGAGGTGATTCCTTATATGAAATGAAAGAAAAAAGCTCCAATAAACATAGGTCGAAAAACGTCTTCTTTCAAAGTTATGAACCACCGAAAATTCGAAAAATCATGTTTCGAAACACCCTGCCTTAGAAACTATAGGACCTATCCCAAGTGGTTTAAAGACTTACACAGAAACTAGTACGCGATCTATCTTATATATTACGTCTTTTGCTCTGTAGTAGTCAACGTTGAAACCGGATATGGTTAGTTTCTATCACTTCCGATTAGAGGTTTATCTTCATCGAAGAACTCGATACCTAAATTTTGACCCTCAATATTCTGGCCAAAATTCATCTTGATCCATCTGACGGTTTTTCCAGAAGGACGGACGCCTGAATAGAATAAATATATAGAAATAGTTTTGGTTTACTATAAATGTATAGTGTCTATCTTGGTTGATAATGTAACATATCTTCTTGATGAAACCCGATATCATGAATCTAAAAGATGTGTTGTAAGATAATATGTTTAAAGAGAGTATGCATTAATTTGAAACTCTCTGGAAAGGGGAGAGGGCACGGTGGCTTAGTGGTAGAGTGCTTACCTCTAGTGCGCGGGGTGTCTGGTTCGATCCCCAGCCAAGTAAGTTTGTGGTGTACAGAACCATATTCGTAGGTTTTCTCGAGGTACTCCTGTTTTCTCAAACAAATTATCTCCACCAATTCTTTCATCATCATCGTCTTCCTTGGCCTAAAGAGCATAATTCACTTGCTTTAATCATTGTCTCCATTAGCCTAAAGGACATAATTCACTTGCTTTAATCATCGTCTCCCTTAACCTAAAGGGCACAATTTACTTACTTTAATCATAGTCTCATTAGCCCAAAGGATTTAATTCACTTTCTTTATGCATCGTCTCCCTTAGCCTAAAGGGCATAATTCACTTGCTTTAATCATCGTCTTCCTTAGCCTAAAGAGCATAATTCACTTGCTTTAATCATCGTCTTCCTTAGCCTAAATTCACTTACTTTAATCATCGTCTCCATTAGCCTAAAGGACATAATTCACTTGCTTTAATCATCGTCTCCCTTAACCTAAAGGGCACAATTTACTTACTTTAATCATAGTCTCATTAGCCTAAAGGATTTAATTCACTTGCTTTATGCATCGTCTCCCTTAGCCTAAACGGCATAATTCACTTGCTTTAATTATCGTCTTCCTTAGCCTAAAGAGCATAATTCACTTGCTTTAATCATCGTCTTCCTTAGCCTAAATTCACTTACTTTAATCATCGTCTCCATTAGCCTAAAGGACATAATTCACTTGCTTTAATCATCGTCTCCCTTAGCCTAAAGGGCATAATCTTCAGACGTTAAACTGGAAGATGAGAAAGAAAGGGACACTCTGTATACATGAATCGGTAGATAACACGCAGATAAATCAAATAAGATATTTCGAGGTGAATTCTAATACGCAGTTCTCAAGAAATTTCAAAAAGCGTTTATGGCACTAAAAATATGTCATTCGTTTTCATTAGTTTTCATTCCACCGGAACAATATATATGTATACTGTAATAACTGTAATTAACAATTTGTATGTGTTGTTGCCTATGTTCTTCTAATAGTGAGCGTCATTTCTACCTCTAATAATGACGCATCTACTTCTAACCGTGACACACCCATAACTTTTAGGCCAAAGCATACAGTATATTGTTATTGTGTATTAATTACAGTGAGAGTTTGGGACGCTTAAACAAAAGTTACTAAAAAAAATTCAAAATAGCAAGTTAGGTAAAAGTGGTAATACACATACATGGTAATTTTAATATCTTTCGTAAAAGAAATAGATCTGATTCTAAAATTAATGCAAAGAATACTAAAGTCAAGTCTTATCCTTTATTCGGTAATAAAGATTAATCTCATATCTCGCATCTGAATTCGTACATCTCACATCTGAACTGAGTTATTCCCAAGCAGAGTTGCCAACCTCACATAACAAAATTCTTGATTTTTGTCTTTAAAATTATCGTATATTACAAAAATGTATCGTATATTTGTTATGCACGTGATACTTGTAAAAAAATTATAACTCTACTAATAATAGAAATAACATATAATAAAAGTATATACAAATATTAAGTTCCGAACTCCAAATCGGCGTCGCTATTTTACCCATTGTTTAAAAAACGTCCTTATTAACACCACTCTGAACCACAGTAATATTTCAACCCTCTCGTAAACGTAATTGAATTTAAAGAATGATTGCAGGGATGCCATTTGTCAATTCTCAAATCATGATTGATTTTATTTTAGTAGGGATAACTGTTTAAAAACAGTATGTGTGTTTTATAATTATGTAATGCACATCTACAATGTATTTGTACATTCAAAAACTGCAAAAATAAGTGTGCGTTATAAAATTATCGTATATTCACCTATTATCCCAAAGTGGTCTTCGTATATAGCATTAAGGTTTAAATTATAGTGTATCACGATATTTTATTTTATCGTGTGGTTGGCAAGCCTGTTCCAAAAGCTAAAGGACAACGATATCAGACGGAATTGTAAGGATATAATGTCGTTTATTTACCAAAAAAAACTGCCTAACAAAATAAAGAGATTTCTAATGTTCTTACTAAATATTTTTTGGAGACAAAGTTGCCGACGACTCTACAGAATAAACTCCTTTTTCCTGTTCCTTCATTCGACATTTTAAGGAAAGGAGAACATAGTCCTCAGATGAACAAGAGTTCCTATCTGAGACGAAGAAAGCAAGAAAAATACTAGACGTGAGGGGCTTTTCACTGGTTTCCAAGGTTCGAAGGAGATTGCGTACAGGTGGATCTCTTCTTCAATCAGGATTACTGAAAGAACAACTCTATATAACAGCCTTGAAAGGTCTATCTAGTGGGAGAGATGGATTACAAGGTACAGTCTTGTTAGAGAAAAATAGCCTTACCCCCACATTTTTAAAGACCGTATTTCTGTAATCATACGTAGGGAATAATAATACTTTGGCTTAAATAATGATCGAAAATGACCAAAGAATATTTGTATTTCTTTGATTTTATTCCATACGTAAGTAATGATAGAGGGATTCTCAAGGTAAGGTGCTCGGCAGGGACGGATTCAGGACGGACTTCTAAGTGGGCGGTGGGTTGTAATATTGCTACTTAGAGCTACTTTTAAGAGCTCCAAACTCCGGGATGGGTTTATATATATATAGGAAAGTTTCCTCTTCTGGGGGGGGGGGAACGATCGCCTGCATTCGCTCCTGGATCTGACCCTGGTCGGGTTTGTAAAGAAGACTCTTCGTTCCTCTTCATCTAATTTCCTTACCCTCATATTTATTAATTTTTATATCATAGTTAGTTGTTTGCTTTATTTGCCAAGCTTAAAGATGAATTTATTGCTCCTGAAATACCATCTTCTTCCTTTATTGCTCATATATATACGAGGGGTGATCAGAAAGTGAACTTACAAAGCCTGCAGTTAAACTTATATAGGTTGTTTCATACAACAAATACAGCCAATAGATAGTGCATACATTAGGTTATATAGTACATACATTTCGACATAATCTGTATATCAGTTAAGGCACTTATCGCATCGTGGGATGAGTTCGAAGATTCCCACCTGGTAAATCCTGTCCTTACATGTTGAGCCACGTTGTCGCGAAGTGTTTCACTTTTTCGCCTGAAGCGAAGCGATGGCCTCCTAGGTGCTCCCGAACGACATTTTGAATTCTGCCATCAGGTGGCGCCCTAATGTCATTTTCCTGTTGTCCTGAATCAGCTCCTCCACACAAGTTGCGTTCAAATCTGATGATGCCGTACTGGACCAGTCACTGTGATCGTTGTCGATTACGAGTTTTTTTTACCTGCCGCAAACTTTCTCGACATCATTCTGCAACATGCTAACGAGACATTGCAATCTCCCCGTAAACTTCGACCAGCTGCTGGTGAAATTCATGTTACATGTTTCAACCACAGAAATTGAATAACTGAGCGCACTTCTTCGTGACACTAGTTTACCAAACGAGTCGCCATTTGTGTTTGCATACAAAACTAGCGCCTTAGGTGGTGGGTGGCTAGAACTCTGCACAGTTGCCAACTCTGTGTATTACAATTATCACACTCACTCCTCATTCCTCTATAACAGACGAAATTCCAGAAATATCGGCCTTGTAACCTTCGTTTATGATTCTTCCTCATATATTTTCAATAGCCAATAGATCTACAAAAATAAATAAAATAAATAAATAAATAAATTACAACGGTATGCAGTATATTTATATTGTATAACTTGTATTCGATCAATAGTTGGTTTACAAATAAGTACAAGCCAGTTTATTTTATAGAGGAAGAAAAAGAAGAAAATAATATAAGATTAATATATGTTTTAAGAGATATAATTGAAGGTGAATAGGTAACTAAGAACGACGAACTGAAGATTGTCATAGTAACAAGCAAACAAGATTATAATGTAATGAAATCTCATAGTCTCGCTGTTATGTTGTATGTGAAATAATGTTTTTAAGAAGCATCTAAAGATAATAAAAGATTTAACAAGGTAATTTAAAATCGGTCAATTTTATTATCTAACGAACCAATGAGTGAGTTTTGTTACAAGATAAACAGGTAAGCTCTGAATTCTAACACGTTCCGCTTGATCTAGGAAACTGTTAGGATGAACAATGGTGCAGTGAATTTGATAAACACAAGAATCTTTTATAAATGAAAGCGACAAATATAATACGTAGTGTATATATTGTTTTAGTTTTTACGAAAAGTACCAAAAGTAGAACGGAATTCGATTTCGAAAGGAACCTCTCGAACAAGTATAGGGAAAAGATCCCAGGCTTCTAATCCGGGAATCTCTGTTAACGCACTATCGAAGTTCTTTCTTTGTAAAATCAATACTACAACATTTTGTGCTATTTCGTGAGAGCCGGTTTCCGAATGGACTCAGACGTTAGACTTTAGAATAGGAAGTGTAATCCATCACAGGTTCGAATCCCATTTTGAGTACACGCGCGCGCGCGCGTGTGTGTGTGTGTGTGTGTGTGTGTGTGTGTGTGTGTGTTTCAAAACTAGTCTTGGTGTTTCTGTGTATGTGTGGATTAGGTGAAATGAAGAACTAAGATGAATAGCCCAAGAGAAATTAAAGTAATGTCGAAAAAAAAAAGATAACAAAAATCACCATAAAAGCTTGGAATATTCAGTTTTTCACATTTTAAGAAAGAAAATGGGCTGGATTTGCTTATGCACATTCTTTCTTTCCACATAGTTTCTACTTCGATTCCTGGTAGAATATTTGTCTCACATACAAAACGCGAGTAGTACTTTAGGTTTCACTTTGAACAGCAGATATTCTCTCATATAGAAGAACTACTAGTAACTCTATATCTTATGGTACTCGACATTTCAAAATCTGCATTCAAAAAAATTGTCCTTAGCCAACTGAATCCAGTTTCTATTTTGTATTGCTACTTCTGTGAGATTCATCTTAATATTGTCCTCCCATCCGCACCCAGGTCTTCCTAATGGTCTTTTTCCGATTTAGTTTTCAATTAAAATTTTGAAAACGTTCTTACTTATTTCCTTTCTCACTACATAAATGATCGGAGACAACAACCCCACTCCCGCAAGAAGTCAACTACAACTTAAATGGTTTTGAGGGGAATTACAGAGCTATTGCCTTCAATGAGCAATTTTATAAGATCTTTTCTAAGCTTGGGAGTGGCCCTTCTTTACCTAAGGTCCAACCTACGTGTTCGAACTCGTTGACTACAATTACTACTTTTCCTGATGAAGTGAAATCAATTGTTCCTCACTATCGTCTCGCCATTCTTCTGGACCTGATAATATCAGCACAATTTTTCTTTGTAATACAGCGCACTCATTCGCCCACCCTCTGCTCTTCAGAAGGTACCTTCCTATATTGTGGCAAGCTGTCAATATCAAACTCGTCTTCAAGTGTGGAGATAAAAAACAAGTTTCATTCTTTATAGACCAATTTCTCGTCTCTATTCTGTCTATTCTCTACGAAAAAAATAGTAAAAGATATATTATTTAGCTTTGCCAAGCCTATTTTAAGCAGCTCTCAGCATGGATTCCTACCAGAACTTCCATGTCTTACAAATCTATCAGTGTTAGTCTCTCAGGAGCCCCAAGCAATCACAGCTAACTCTCAATTTAATGTAGTATACTTTGATGTATCTAAAGCCTTTGATACCATAAACACCAAATTACTTCTTTACAAATTCTCTAATAGATATAACATTCATGGCGAGATCCTCTCGTTTATAGATTTTTATTTCTCAGGGACAACAAGTTTGTGGTAGACAACATAGTGCTTGTGAGTTTTCTAGGAGTATTCCCGTTTCCTCCCACTTCCTCATTCCACTAACTCTCTCATCATCATTCCTTTGCTTTAATCATCGTCTTCCTTAGCCTAACAGCCATTATTGTAGGACGTTAAAATCAAAGACTTGTTTCTATTTCATAGAATTGTGTTCCGTTTTGAAAAAGGATAATTAAAGCTGAAGGTAAACAAATTTGAGTAAGAAACCAAATAAAATTATAAAAATAAATAAAAAAAGCAAAGAAAAATAAATTGAAGCCATAGAAATCGAGTCTAATAATAATTTTCAAAAACACACAAAAAAGAGAAACCTATTGTGTATGTCTATATGTATGTGTTTTTATGTTCCTTCTTTATTTTTCTGTGTTTTGTGTCTTCAAGACTGGTATAATAATAATAATAATAATAATAATAATAATAATAATAATAATAATAATAATAATAATAATAATAATAATAATAATAATAATAATAATAATAATAAGCCAATAAAGAAAGAAGGAAAGAAAGAAAGGAACTTCTAAAGAATGCTTCATAAAAGAAATCAGATATCATGCCACCTTCAGGTCCCATTTCATTGCTTCGAGGAAAGAAAAGGAGAAAGAGAAGTAAAAACTGCAGAGATGGAAGAGGCAATTAAGGCAACGAAATCATTAGCAAATGAAAGAGTGAAATTAAACGTTTATTTTTTTAAATTTTATTTTTGTCGTATCTGTCTCCACCTTAAAGTTCATTTGCTTCATAGAATCAATATAGTGAGAATTTTTATAATATTTCTAAAGTTCGCTCATCACCCAAAATTTACAAGCAATATGAACATCAGCTAGGAGAATGTGTGTCACTGTTAACCATGGGTGAAAATGGAGGGAAAACCCAGAAGGGTCGTATTTACCAAGGGTGAAAATTTCTAGTAGCGGGCAGAGCTCCTTCGTGGCTAAGCGGTTAGTTATACGCGCTTTTGGCGTGGAAGACCCGGATTTGATTCCCGGCGGGAGAGTACGTGATTCGGATTCCATGTCAATAAATAATTCTACGACTCATATAGCCTCACTGCTGAACGGGACATTAAACTCAAAATGATACTCAACTCTAGTTGCGGGCCTGGAAGTCCCTTCAAAAAATTGAAAGAAACAAAACAGGAAAGAAAAAGAAATATGATTGGAGTGAGGCGACCATAGAAAGAACTCTCCTCCTTAGAGCATAAGGATACCGGTTTAGGCCCATATCCAGGGGGATTTAAGTGGCCGACCCCCTTCCTAAATTTTTGCTGGCCCCCTACAATTTTCACGGTAGACTTGCAAATGAACTATAATAGGATTGGATCGGGCCCCATAACTTCAGCCGGGCTCCCCCTACATTTTTGGGCTGGCTACCGACCTGTGCCGGTTTTCAATAAAGTAGTAAAAGTTCACAAAATAATCCTAAATCCAGGTCAAAATCCTTTTCGAATACTCTTAAGAGCAGACTAAAATTAAAATAACTAAGAAATTTCAATAATTGACTTATTATTTTAGGATTTTTTTAAAAGTCTCAGTAGCAAGAGAATAATACTTAACTTTTATTTAATTTGACACTATGGCCGTGTTAGTATTCTAGAATGAGGGCTGGAGGAAACGTGAAATAGCTTAATTGCACGAACAATGTTGCCAAACTTATAAGACATGGCGAACAAGTGACAAAGAAAAAAATAGTACTTTAAAGAATTTTAGTACTTGAAAGAAAACACGAACAATAAATATTAGGTCTGCAAAAATAAAACAATGGCAAGCTGTTTCGGTTTAGTTTACTGATTCGTATGTGTTGGGGTGCGCTGAACCCAGGAATGACAACCGTTTCGATTACCACAGTAAAGGCAACCCAAACCTCTTTTTTAGTTGGAGTCATTGAACTGATGAAGTGTTTGCCGGAATATGAGTTTTCTAATATCAGTGCCAACGTACTCGCGTACTCGTAGTATTTGAGCAACAAACAGTGTAGCCAGAACCACTTACCAACGTTTTACAAATCTAAGATGTAATCTTACTAAATTCGTTTTAAGAACAGATTTATTGTTTTGGGTTTTTCTTTGTAATTTCGTACTCTCTCATGCGTGACACATTACGATATGTGTCAGTGATCCGCATCCGGACCAATATACATGTATTTTCATGTTTCGGGGCGCACAAATACATTTAATCAACCATGTTCATTTTTATTTTCATGTGATGCATTTGCAATTTAGCGATTCCCAGCTACCTGTTTAACCACGTTACACTTCGATTGTGCAAAAACTTGACCTCCCAGGAAGAAATGGGGGTCATTTCGACTTCGGTGCACCCAAAAGCGTAGAATTAAGCTAAACTTATGCAAACAGCTTTTTGGTTGCAGACCTGTGTTATTGAAATTAAACAGTGACATTAGTAAAATATAAAACACGATAATAAAAATAAATAAAACAAAACTTAGTGGCAATCTGACAACACTGCTCCGTCAGAAGATGTCCTTCGTTAAAAAGACAAGAGATAACACTGGCAATATTTCATGACCGGGGGTTGACTACCAAGACACACGATCGCGTTGTATTGGGTGCTGAAATTGGTAGATCTAGTTCAATGAATTTTTAGGTGGACAAAAGTACTTGTTTCTCTGAATCTTCTGGAGAATTATACCCGCGGATTTACACTAATATATATTTTTTGTTTGGCTCTACGAGATCTATGTCTCTTGCCATCATATATTTTTCCGATAAACGCAGTGCCGGATTTACGTATAAGCTAAACAAGCTATACCTTAGGGCCCCACTCTCTTGGGGGCCCCGAAAAATTAAAGAAAAAGAACTAGTGGTATATTTCCAAAATATAAAAAAAGTAATAAATAAAATAAAATCTACATATAGCAACATTTCTTCGTGTTGTGTAGACTCATATGACGTAAGTGATGGGGCCCCTTCTGCTAGCCTGCTTCCTTAAAAAAAAAAAAAAAAAAAAAAAACTAGTTTCTTAGTTTCTGTATTTAATGAGCCTACGTTCAACTTGATAGTTAAAGGGAACCATTACTTTCAATAGCTTAGGGCCCCACCAAACCTAAATTCGACTCTGGTTAAACGCCAATAACATTGATGGAATTTTGACATAATTTTTGAAGATGGTTGATAAGAGGATTCCTTGCTTCCTTGTTAACCTCCTATAGAAACATCAGCGTTCCTCACTGTTCCTCTGAACGCCCTTCGACGTTTAATATAGGTTTAAGGAATAACTCAAGAGATTCACACTGGTAATTAACACTGAACTGTACTAGTATTTGACTTCCAAACTAAGCCCAATTATATAAGATGGGAAGTTTTATACAATGGCCACGTTCCTCTGTCCGTCCGTCCATTTATCTGTCGACATGCATCAGTGCAAGATCGAGTTGTTTGTAGTTTCTTTACATCCAAACGAGCAATTCCGTTGTGCACGAACTTCATCAGCCTAATATTAATCATTAATTTATTTATTAACAACGATTTGGTTTTAATATTACAGTCGCAGTACTTTGGCCAAGTCGACTATTGCAGTATTATTGTCTCAAAGTAGAAACATTGTATTAAATTATTTGCACCAGGCTTGCCAACCATACAATAATTTAAGACTTAATGCTATATACTATAATGCTCTTGCGATAATAGCTGAATATACGCATATGATTATTTTAGAACGAATACTTTTTGCAGTATTTGAATGTGTAAATAGATTGTAAATGTGCATTAAATATTTTTTTAAAAATAGCCACAGTGAGGTTTGTAATAGTCGTTCGCGCTAAAATAAGTTAATAATGATTTGAGAATTTAAAATGGAAAGTCCTATCCATTCTTTAAATTCAATTACGTTTATTTGGAAATGGAAATACAGTAAACCCTCGTTAACACGAATTCCAAGGGACTGAAAAATCAGTAGTTCGTGTTAAAAGAATTCGTGTTAACCGGGGACCCAAATTTTATTATTCGAATACATTTTCTCCATACATATGCACTACAGTATACAGACTATACATACCACTACAGTATATTATGTATGTCATAGAAAACACTAGAGATGGTATCGAGACGAGACTGAGTACTCTCGTCTCGGTTCCAAATTCGAGACGAGACTGAGAGTTTCAGTCTCTTCTCGATTTCGGAAAGCACTCCTCGGTCTCAAATTCGAGTTAAGATCGAGATCGAGACTAGTTTCGGTCTCGGTACCATCCTCTGAAAAGTGAAAACACTACAGTAAGCTTATTATCCTATCTTCGAATATTAAAAAAAAAAAAAAAAGTTTCCACGCAGAAAATCCAGGCCACGTTATAGAATTGATAACTCCGCTAGCAGGGTGAGTACCGCTAGTAACGGAAAGGTATTTATGATTGCTGTCACCAGTTTGGAGTTACAGAGGAGAGATGTTTTGTCTCGAGCTGTCGCCAGCTCGTCTGCCAAGCACCTGCATGTTCAGCGCTTGACGGAGGACAGAATCAACACCTCATAAGAGAGGAAAGATGCCTGTTTCTGGTTTTTCTCTTATTTACAAGGCAATTTTCGTTTGTATAAATACTGTATGACAAAAACTGATCTGGAGGGAAATCTGAAATAAGAAAAATGATCTGAAAAAAAAAAGATTGAAAGTTCGTGTTAAACCAAAACCTTTACTGACTCAAGGGACTAAAAATTAGTTCGTAATTCGTGCTAACCGAAATTCGTGTTAACCGATAAAACTTCCTATAAGATAACGTACAGCGATGCCGGGACCGAAATTTTGTTCGTCCTAACAGAGTGTTCGGCTTAAGCGAGTTCGTGTTAACGAGGTTATACTGTATTTTTTGTTGTTTGCACTAGTCTTAAAAGGATTTTTTTTTAAAAAAAAGGAAAGGTGAAAACAATGATGCTGATTTGAAGTTCGAAACTGAAGATTACTAGAACAGTTAATTATATATTATTACTATTAATATATTATTAATTATTGATAGTATTAGCACTATTATACTTGTTTGTACAATTATGGCATGCATAGCGAATATACAATATTTTTTGTAATATGCCATAATTTTAAAGATCGAAGTCGATAATTTTGTTCTCTGAGGTTGGCAACTCTTTAGTCTCAGCACAAGTTGCACCCAAAAAGGCGCGGGCATAAGCTCAAATCCGTCTAAACTAAGTGATAATTATATTGTTACAAAGCAAATAAATTGAATATAATAAATACGTCGATACCAAGTATATCTACACACTATAAAAAATTCAGTACAAAAGAAAATGAATCTAAAATATCACTTGTATTGAATAAAATAATTACACCAAATGGGAGTTCGAAACAGTCCATCGAACTCTGATGCCATCTTGTCTCGAATTCCAGTTGTATCCTTATTTGAAAGTTGAGATAGTACAACAGGTAGCTGGCACCACTTGCTCTTCTTCTTCTTCTTCTTCTTCTTCTTCTTCAGATTCATCATTATTGCAGACAGCGGCGCAAATTTGTCTTCAACATTGGGGGGGAAGGGGACAAGTAAGACCATTTCCTTTTTTTTTTTTCTAGTTAAGCGATGCTCAAAATATTTGTGAAGTTGAAAAACAATCCTGTGGAGGATCAGGGAGCAGAGTTATCTTCAACATTGAGAAGCGGACAGATTTGAAGCTTATTCCTGGGGGACATCAATTTCATCTCACTTTCCTTTGTGGCAATCGGACAAAAAACATCACATTTTTTCCAAGAAAGAAGAAAAAAACACATTTCAAATCGAATTATTGCGGGGGTAACAGTCCCTCTAGTTTCAAGATTGGAGGGGAAATGTCCCTGTCATTCCGCCGGGATTTGCGCCAGTGATTGAAGATAGAACTGTTTTGTATGTTTGGTTACAAATGTGCGAGGTTATCATTAAAAACTCAAAAGAATAAGGTTAAAAAGAAAAGTACTATCTGCTTCCATGAGGTAACACTTGAATGATTTTACCAAAGGAAATCTTAAGATTATTCGTTAGGAGAAACCGAATGTTGCCGGATTTTTACCATCTACAGAATTGGCACTCCGAGTGAACACAAATATTTATCCCACTGGTTCCTGTGGATGTGGGAAAAAGTTCTAAAATAAAGAAAGATGAACAAGCTTCCTTTAACAACCTACCGATTTAATATGTTTCTAAGCACTACCATTTTACTATATTAACATTTTCCTATACTGATAATATTGTTAATATTGTAAAATTTTGTTTTTATAGGTTTTGTGGTTAGAGTATTTAATAAAAAGAGTGTTTGGAATTGATTTTTATTATTAGTTTAGGCTAAGCTAGGAAATAGGATAGGCGTAGTCCCGTAGCAAGCTAGAGGCCTGGGGTTAGTTACTTTAAAAGTTTTGTAGTAGATTAAAGGAGGGTTACCAAAAAAATTGGTATTAAATTGCTTTTGATTATTTCATTTATAGGGTCCTTTGGGTGGCGGTAGCGCTGCTGTTTTGGTGTTGTTTTTTGCTTTGTGGGAGGGTCTAGAAGCCGTTGTTTGCATGTGACTGTAGATTTATTTGGTAGGAAATTATCTTGCCAAACCACGTGGTGGTGTTTGTAAACACTAATGCGTGGAATTGTTTGTTTACAACATTACATAGGATATTACAATATAGATATTTAGTCTACAGGGAAAGTCAAAATCATGGGCTGAACTTCATGAATTTACTCTCTGAAATCTAATAGCAAATGTTATTGTGAGACATGTGCTATGAAAGGTAAACTGTCACAATTTCCTTCAAACACATTACAAGAGTTTTGTGTGATTTCCTTCAAACACATTACAAGAGTTTTATGTGATTTCCTTCAAGTACATTACAAGAGTTTTATGTGATTTCCTACAAGCACATTACAAGAGTTTTATGTGATTTCCTTCAAACACATTACAAGAGTTTTATGTGATTTCCTTCAAACACATTACAAGAGTTTTATGTGATTTCCTTCAAACACATTACAAGAGTTTTGTGTGATTACCTTCAAACACATTACAAGAGTTTTGTGTGATTACCTTCAAACACATTACAAGAGTTTTGTGTGATTACCTTCAAACACATTACAAGAGTTTTGTGTGATTACCTTCAAACACATTACAAGAGTTTTGTGTGATTACCTTCAAACACATTACAAGAGTTTTGTGTGATTTCCTTCAAACACATTACAAGAGTTTTGTGTGATTACCTCGCGTAACCGGCACACATCAAGCCCATGGTCTATCTCTTGCCAAACCTTTTGTAGCATTTTCTGGTAAATATCAGGAATGGCTGTTATGATGCGGGCACGCGGGTCACCCAATGTTGTTGTAAGAGCGTGGAAAATAAACTTTGGGAGTTAACCTTTCGAAGCACATGTCTCACAATAACATGCGTTTATTAGAATTCACAGAATAAATTTTTGAAACCACGTCCATCCTTTTAATTTGCCCTGTAATCATTTTATTCATAGGGTGGGCCAAGATAAACCGAACTGGACATGACAGATGAGAGGTCGAAAATTGATAGTGTATTCGTCGTAGCAATCTGCAATAATATTTCATGTTCCATGTAGTGAGAGATGAACTAATCCCATTTACCTGGAACAAGGAGAGGAAAATGAATACGTGACCCGCAGCAGTGAAGAGAAAACACGCTGAGAAAAATCCGTTCTCCGGACAGCGGTATATTGTATAAATATACGGAATCCTCTTGCTTACTAAAGAAATCAGTATGGAGCATACGTTATCCGTATGTTACATAGGCACTGCCATTAGATGTTACATCATGGCGTTGCAGGATGTCTCATATCTAACAGTGTTCCTTGTATTACATACATATATGTATGTTAACTTCGCCAACTATATGTCATATACGCCCTTTTGTATGTGAGATCCTGACCACCTATATTGTTTCATACGGAAAGTACGTACAAATGGAACACTTATACAGAAAGTATTATAAAACATGCCTTTTCAGTTATACGTTTGCTGTATGTTAAGTCCAAAAACTATAGGATTTACAAATGTAACGTACGATTTTACGTACGACACATAGAATTGTTTTTTCTCAGTGCAGGCTAGATATTTTACCAACCACCAGTATAGGTCTACACATGATTATACTGCTGATCAAGGAGGCCAATATATGCATCGTAAGACAGGGTAGATCACAGAACGGAATACAACAAAAGTTCCGTGCCGATTTCAGCAGTGATTCACCCATCAAGTCGCCTAAACTCATAAAAAAAAAGTTGACAGAATAGGGTCCGTGTTTCATAAAGAGCATGAATACTCGCATCGAAAAAGAACAGAGCCGCAGAAGTAAGATATTGCAGAGCCTCATGAGGCGTCTGTCGCAGTAGACAAAAGTTTCACGAACAACATACTGTGACGCATCCTGAAAGACCTTCACTAGAAACTACAGTATATCAGATCATAGCACACATTATATCGGAAAGAAATGAAATGAAATTTTTGAGTTTTACGTCCCATGGTTATGCCGGTTAGGTTAAAGGAGACGGTAATTATGAGAAATGAATGAAATGGTGGAATGAAGAAAATGGAAGGAAACGTTAGAACCCCGAGAAAACCCACGAGCACGGTGTTTGTCCACCACAAAGTTCACATGGCGCGAGGTGGGATCGAACCAAGGACTCCAAGTACCTGTGATGAACGCTCTACCACTGAGCCACCGCGCTCCCTAGCTTTAAAGGAGTTGAAAGCTGCTGACCATGTTATAGTGGACGTGGCTACTGCAGGAAATCGAAAGTCGTTTTCTCCAGGGTTTTCTAAAGCGAAGATATGCCAATAAGAACATGTTACATTATTATTAAATGCTGAAAACCTAGACAGAACTAACTCATCATAATGATTTTCGACATTTCTTGCGAAAAATGACTGCAAAATGAAATGAGAGGACGAAGATTAAGGCAAGTGAATGATGATGGAAGACTTGGTGGAATGAGAATTTGGGAGAAAACGGGAGTACCCTGAGAAAACATACATCACAATGTTGTCCATCACAAACGTACTTGGACGGGAGTCGAACTAGGGACCCCACACACCAGGAGTAAGCTCTCTACTACTCAGTCACCGAGCCATCCAAAAGGATTATAATAATTGTCTGCTGTGTAGCCCTGAGGACATTAGTTTCTGATCGAAATTTTGTTGTTCGACTAGAATGATTAAAGGTACTGCTGAAACATTAAAGGAAGCAATTAAAGATTTATTTTGACAATTGCAGGAAGTATTTACTGTTTTGAATACGTATTAGCTGAGAAAAATTATTCTCCGTTGTGAAGAGGTTACTGTAACGTTGGAAGAAGATTCCATCTGTATCTGAGAGAATCCGTAAACCAGTTGTAACCATACTTATGAAGGTTATGAGCTACTGTACCGTTTTTAAATCCTACTGTGAGCTACCAATCAAAAGAACTATCAACTTTAAAAAAACTTCATTAGTTTCTTGCCTATAAACTTACATTTCTATTAAATATGAAATCAAACTATCGAAGTTAGCAAACGTGTAATATACACACGTAAAACATAACACGTATACAATCAACTGTGAGATTAGTCTGACAATGGCAGCTGCACGGGAGAAACAAGCAGTTGTTGTCGTCAGCGCCCCCTGTCGTTAGTGTCAGCTCAGTGGAGGAATCAAGGTTAGCCAAACGGAGCGTTAATGCGATCTACTGAAAATGTCCCCGCGAGCTACTAGTAGCTTGCGATCGACGGTTTGGCGATCACTGCCTTAAAAGGTAGGGTTCTTTCGTATTGTCAACCTGGGTTGTCACTCCTTTAAATACCTAAATTGAATGGAGCCTCAATTTTGGTAGAGAGAATTTGAGCGAACCCAGATTGGTGACATTAGCCTAAGGTACATCTTAAATTACCTTATCTTGGTAATGTTTTTAAGAATGCACCTATAATGTGCTTAGAACATAGAGCTTGGGGTTTCTCCACCACTGTTTTGAGACGGCAAAACAGAACCGTAGAGTTAAATAAAATATACTTATTTTCACAAGAGATGACATGTATTCTGTTTAAAAATTTAGTGTGTAAAGTGTGGGTTTGTGTAGCGAAATATAAGTTATGTAAATTTAGGTGGGTGATCAATTCTCAATGTATAAGTAGGAAAGGTTAACTGGTTCATACCTGCAACTTGCTGACTTTTGACCTCCAATTTACGAAAGATCCAATCTTCGTAATGCTGCAGTCTTTGGAACTACACAATTGTTAAGTTATTCTTCGAGTTCCAATATCTCGCTAATTGTTTAACAATAACTATTATCGCTGTTCAGTCTCCTGACTGTTAACTGTTTACGAAATCCTCACGACTCACTCCTTCACTCTTCACTGACTTTAGACCAAAAAGACTGGATTATTTATACAACCAAGGATGCGTGCATTACAGCAGATGGCTTTCAAAATTCGGGTCAAAAATCATACACGTGCATATGAGATTTTCCTGAAGAAATTTGCGTTAACCAATTCCTCTTAAAATGAAACGTCATGTCAGCACTCTGCATTTACATAACTTACATAACGCTGGCAGATGCAATGTGTTCCTGTGAAACATGAAATTACAAAAATGCTTACAATCACAGAGACAATTTACATCATTTACATTCGCAGACTATGTTTTCAGACATTACACATACAACAACCAAAACAAATAATCTTTGAGAATTCTTACAATTTAGAATTAAAATAAACAATGTTTTAAATTAATAAAATGAATTATCAAGATCCCCTGACAGTATAATGTGTGTATTATAGAAGTATTTGCTATTGTAAAGTGTCCCTTAAGGAAAGATTCACTGTATATTGTTCACACTATCACTGGTGCCCATTAAGCGATAGGGTAATGAATATATTGAAGAAAGTTTATGAATTTACTTTCCCATTTTTTCTCTGATTTCAGTTCTCTGTCATTTATAATTTCTGCTCTCTGAGATATAAAATATGGGAGGTTAGAATGAGACACGCTCTATTAAGATAGATTTTAAATTATTAATTTAATAGGTTATGAAACAAGATACAACCTAACATAAAATTCCTATATTCATCAGTACTAAAAGATAGAACGCCTTTAAAAATCTTCCACTTCTATTTTTTTAAAAATTATTTTCTTTTCCAGTGGACGGTTAATGAAACATGAAAATCGAAACCAGGCCACTATCTTTCTCTTAAATTCCCTCTTTTTTTTGTTTTTTCCTTTTTTCCTGTATTTTTTCTCTTCCAAGCTTGTAATAAATTTCTCTCATCCATCAATTTCAGAACATTTACACGCCTCTGTGGATTTAACTCCGGTTGCTCTTTTTTCCCCCTCTGTATAACATTTATTTTTCGTTCTAAATAGGTGGCGCTACAATTGTAACGGAGAGGTGTTAACGCTTAAGGCTTTTTTTTTACTATTTTTGATAATATTGGTTTGTTGAGACTAAAAGCTCTACAAAATTCATAAAATTGTTTATCGCTGTTATGGCTAGTATCTTCAAGTAAGTTAATTGAAATCAAATTATAACATAAGAACATCGGACTCTGTTAGTTTCGGTTTATTCGACTTATATTTTTATTACTGCGCTCTCTATATAACTTGTTACATTTTTATAAAATACTAGATAAACCTGTGCTCTCTACACAGTGTATCTATCACATATAAGCATGAATCTCCTTGTCATTCCTCACATTAGCTGTACATGTCCCTTTACAGACACAAGTGAAAGATGTCTTGATAGAAATCGGCAAGGGGTATCATAAAGGGAAGATATTTTAGATTACTTTTTCAATATCTCTTGCAAGATTTGAGACTACTTCCGATTAGAGTTTCTTATTCATATACGATCAGTATTTTCTTTCTTCTTGCATGCAGTATGTAATAAGCAAATATATTATACACACAATTAACAGTGATATATGCTGTTCATTGGGCAAAACACTCCAAACAATAAAGATTAATCTTATTTGCTAGACTCGAGAAATGGTTATCTTTCGTTTTTCATTGTCATTTGGTCATGAAACTAACACCTGAAAGATATACAACCCCTATATACAAATATATGTTGTTGGAATGCATAACTCGTAGGATATGATGCTTTACTTTTTTATTCAAATTTCATCACTTCCAGTGTACCCATTAAAAATGTAATAAAGAAATAACGGCCATGCTTTTTTTTAAAGTATTCAGTTAGAACTGAACAATCTACACAAAATTTGCAAATCGATCAGTGAAAACAGCATCTTTCTAGATTCTATGGTTCACGAGAACTCACTGTCGAAAGGATTGGCCACAAACATATAAACGTCCACAAACATATAAACTTTTCTTCACCACGAAAACATAAAACCTAACATTTTAATATACAGACACTCTCAGTTAGGAATACTTTCATTATAAATCATGTTCCATAAAGACTGCAACGTTTGAATTTGTTGCCGTTTCCGTTCTAGAAAGTTGGCAGCACTGAACGTTACATGATTTTCACCTGTTGTCTTTGTGGTTAATAGTCACGGAACGCCGAATAGCGCATGATCGTCATCTGTTTCTGTACGAGTTGGAATGGAACGCTCAACACAAGAAATTATCAGTATGACAACACGGCGTTCCGTCTCCTATCGCTTTTGTTCTACGTAGATCAATGTTGAAACCGGAAGTTGTAGTAGATTTCTATCAGTAAAGAGTTAAACATGGAAATTAGATGTATCCTTGGAACGCTTAATCGATTGCAGAAAACTGTTTCTCACCATTTATTACTCTTTGTGCTCTAGAGGGTTAACATCAAAACTTTTGAAAATGGTTGATTTCTACCATTTCTGTTTTGGATGCTACTTTTTGTAACATACTCGATTCCTAACTTCTTTTCCCGCTCACCCTGACCAAAATTGATGGTGATCCATCCATCAAATATTTGCGTGTCCCAAACGGACGGACAACTGGACAGTATATTTAAAGGCGTTTGGATAAAAACAATGTCCTTAAATAAACGTTAAAATTAGCTATTTTAAAATGGTGGCAAATGTGCTAATATCTTAAAAAGGTATTTTTAAAACCTTTTAAAGAAATGCTTTTATCACGTTAGGAAGCCTTCCGTTTCCTGTGAACTTTCTGTTTCCATTGTGTGGTTACTTTGTAGTAACATTTGTATCCGGAAGACGGTCCCTTTTGTTAACATATTCATGTCATGTGTTAAGGAAACAGCTCCTTCGTCGGTTGCTTTTAACAATCTATTGATTTTTAAAAAAAACTACTTCCTGGTATTCTTGCACTTCGGGAATGAATAAGCTTTCTGCGGTTAAACGCAAGGTATTTAGCGTGGAGAGACATCCGAAACAGCGCTGAACCATGTTTCATTACCATCCATTTTATAGATTCTTAGCAATGGTCTTTACTCTTGAATATGCAGCCTAAGTGATCCCAACTACATTTAAGCTTAAAAATAATTATTAACAATGTTGAATTATTCACTACGAGTGGAAATAATGTATGAGGAGGGCAATAATACAGTTTTCGGGTAGGGTATTTCCAGCGATTCCACACCTGCAACATATATGTCAATCAACTTGTCTTGAAAATAGAAAGTTATCGGTACCGGAATTGGTCACTTCCGGTACACGGCACCTAATACAGTTACCGGGCTGGGTTGTTTCCAGCGACTGCACATAAGCAACATATAAATCAATCAACTTGTCTTGAAGAAAGAAAGCGATGGGTACTGGAATTGGTTACTTCCGGTCAACCATTTCCGGTACACGGCACCTAATACAGTTACCGAGGTGGGTTGTTTCCAGCGACTGCACATACGCAACATATACATGAATCAACTTGTCTTGAAGATAGAAAGTTATCGGTACAGAAATTGGTCACTTCCGATCAACCATTTCTGGTTCAGTACCTAATACAGTTACCAAGGCTGAAGTGTTTCCAGCGATTGCAGACATGCAACATATATATATATGAATCAACTCGCCTTGACGAAGGAAAGTGGTCAGTATCGGAATGGCCACTTCCGGTCAACTACTTCCGGTAAAAGGTACCTCGTACAGGTTTCAGGGGTAGGGTATTTCCAACCATGGCACACATGCAACATATATATCAATCAACTCGTCTTAATCGTTATTAAAGATTCTTTTTAAAACATCAGTATTATACTGCTATATAAAAATTATTTCTTAATGTAGATTAAGTTACTCGTATTTTATTGACCATTGACAAGATTGTTATTAAATTTCTTAATTGGATGTGTTGGAAAAGTTTATCATTAATGCATATATACTTATGTGCCTGTTAACTACAAATATACTTCAGTTCCTCATAATTACAGGTTTTTCATGACGCAATCACTTCATTTTATAGATAGTAAATATAACAACACTGAGAGAGAAAGTCCATATGTTCGCGAAAAATTCAAAATACTATTGGCAATATTGACCAGATTCTCACCTTGTACCGGATGTAGTTGACCGGAAGTGACCACTTTCGTTACAAACCGCTTTGTTACGTCAACAAAAGTTGATATATATATATATATATATATATATATATATATATATATATATATATATATATATATATATGTTGCATATGTGCAATCGCTGGAAACACTCCACTCTCAGAAACTGAATTAGGTGTCGTGTACCAGAATTAGTTGATCGGAAGTGACCAATTCGAGTATCGAGCGTTTTCCTTCGTCCAGACGAATTGGTTGATTATGTACGTTGCAAGTGTGCAATTGTTAGAAACACTCCACCTTCGGAAACTGTATAAGGTACTATATACCGATCTCTTTTTTAGGTCAAGACGAGTTATTTGATATATGTTTCATGTGTGCAATCGCTGAAAATACCCAACCCGCGAAAACTATATTATTTTGATGAGTTGATTGATTGATTGATTTTTACACACTTTGGCAACAGAGAGATTACATACAGAAATTCTTCAATTTCTATCCATCTAATTTTGGAATGCTGGTGTCACCTGTGTAGTTTCGCCAGAAACAGGAAACCAAGGTCAATATAAATGTACTATCTCAGGTTGGAGGGGGCGGAGTGTCATGCAGGTGTTAATAACATGCTGCTGGAAGTTACACTGAGAAAAATCCATTATCCGGACAGCGGTATATTGTACAAATACAAGGATTCGTTATGTTTACTAAGGAAATCTGTACGGAGCGTACTTTATCCATATGCTACACAGGTATTGCCTTTTACCCGCTTAGATATTACATCATGTCGCTGCAGGATGTCTGATATCTAACAATCTTCTGTATTTTACATACGTATACGTATGTTAAATACTTCAGCTATATGTTATATACGTCCATCTGTGTGTGAGGTCCTGACCGCCTATAGACACCTCTTTCTTGCACCATAGATGACGTCATGAAAGAACAGTCGTTTGCTTGCGAGTTGGTTTATAAACGAGGTTGTTTACAAACGGAAAAGAAGAGCGGAAAGAAACAGAAGCCTGGGTAAGTGCAATAGTAAACTATCACTTTAGTTAAATATTCCATTAATTATATATTCCTTTAGTATAACTTGCTTTAATATAGTACTAAAAAAGTAATGTGATTTATGACTACAATTCTTACTATTGTAACTCGTTAATGGTTGAGGAGAAAGGAATGGGTTAATCTGAATTTTGAGAAATCTTTGAATATTAATGTTTTGTAACTTTTTACATTTCAAGGTACGCAAAATGAATGTTATGTGTTTATTCTTTCCTTTTTATATGTGACGGTTTATTACTTGATGGAGATTTACTACAGGACTGCTTAACATAATTGCTAAGAAACCGTTTTCAGCGCGAACATTTTCTTGTGTAGTGAAGATTTAGGATTTAGATTTCTGGGCTTTCGGCATCAATGACCTTGTTAGCCCGTCACATGTGAGTTATGACGTCCCTCGGTGAGCACACTATCCGGGGAAAGGGAAGGAAGCAAACGGCCTGGGACCTATATGTTGGGTACTACCCGGCATTTGCCTGGTATGAAATGAGGAAAACCCAAGAAAGCCTCATTCAGGATGTCTGGACTTAAAAGCTTTTGATACTTTTTCGACCGAGTGCCCCTACCGGAATCGAACCTGGGTCCGCTCGTACCGAAGGCGAGAGCGTTAGCAACTACGCTACGCGGAGCCACTTGTGTCTAGGAAACCTATTTTTACTAGGATATTTGCAACAAAATTTATTTCCTTTCTTTCTTTATTTTTCTTTTTCTTTTTGTTTTTTAACAATAAAACAAAACATATTTTACAGCCTCACTGAAATTTAAAAACAGCAGTCAGGGAGAGCTCACGTTTAAGATTCTTTTTGTTTTGTTTTGTTTTGTTTTGTTTTGCTTGTTATGTTCTCTAGTTAACTAATGTTTGAGTTCCTGAGAATTACATTATTATTATTATTGTTTCATAATTTTCGAACCAAAAATTAGATGTTTTTCTTTTTTTCCTTGTGTTGACGTCATTGTGGCAAGTTGGGGTGTTTGTATCGTACCTTGGCATTAATTTGGTTACTAGCACATAGTTTCAAGGTCATAAGTTGTAGGCCGCTTGAAACAGCTATTACACAGTTGAGTGTCAGGCGTTTGACTTGCAGCTTTCGTTACAGCGTCTAAATTGCAGTATTGGATTGCGTCCAGCTTCTATGGCTGGTAAAAAAGTTATATCGCTTTCGTAATATGGTAAGAAATACAATGTAACAGTTAGGTATAGTATATATGACTAGTTTAATTAGGCGGAAATTACTCTGTTTCCTTGTCTTATTCTTTCGATTATGTTTAAGTACTGTCTCTTCATAGTATTGTTTCACTATTTCTAGAAGGAATTAAGTATTAACGAAGTAAAGAATAAGCAGAAGCCCACTTTGATTGACGTTTAGTATTTCTCATACTTCATTGAGAATGTTTTGATCCCCAATTGCGCAAACTTCTAATATGTATGTGTGTTTCTTTTTGTTGTTGTTGTTGTTCTAGTATGTATGTGTGTTTCTTTTTGTTGTTGTTGTTGTTGCTTACACTGCTATAGATATGAGCTCCTTCATGGCTAAGCGGTTAGCGTACGCGCCTTTGGTGTGGGAAACCCGCGTTCGATTCCCGGCGGGAGTGGTTCGGAGTCCATGTTAATCAGTAAGTCCACGTCTCATACAGCCTCGTTGCAGAAAAGGATATTAAAATCAACTCAGCACTGCTTTACAGATGGAGTTGTTTGATTCAGGGTTCGAATGAAGCTTTTTACGGGAAGCAGGCACGTAGCCAAGGGGTGGGTCCAGACCCCCCCCCTTCGGATCCAGAAATGAAAAATATTAAGGAAAGATGAAACAGAAAGAAACAGATGAATCAGCCTCAAAAATATAAAGCTACAATAAGCGTTTTGGTTACTCTTTCTTACGAGGAGCTTTGTGTGGAGGAAACGGGAGGGGGGGGGGCGGATCAAGTTGAAATTGGATATTATTATAACGGAACATTCCGAATTCCATCTAGCTCCATGTTAACCGTATGCAGCGGCGCAAATCTGTCTTCAACATTGGGAGGGACGGGTAAGACAGTTCTCATAATTTTTTTAAGGATGTTCAAATTATGAAGTTGAAAAACAATGCTGCGGAGGATCAGGGGAGCAGAGTTGTCTTCAAAATTGTGTGTCTTCAGATTTAAGGCTTATTCTGGGGTGGGGACATCAATTTCATCTTACTTTCCTTTGTGGCAATCGGACACAAATCATCACATTTCTCTCCAAAAAACGCATTTCAAATCGGATTATTGAGGGGAAAGTCCCCCCCCCCAGTTCTAAGATTGGAGGGGACATGTCCTCATCCCCCCGGGACTTGCGCCAGTAACCCTATGGACTACAAATGACGATCGATAAACCGGTTCTTTCAGATAGCCTGTCAGAACTTAAGCAATGCCCAGAATTACCAATAATATGAACCATTTTGAATTTCGCGGCAACACTAATCCATTTTATAGGATGTCTTTACTCCAGAAAGAGATCTCGTTGCTATCCTTGACGGCATTGAACTAAGATAAGAGAAATAGAAAGAAGACGAGAAGAACCGAGTTCGAATGACCTTAGAAGACTATGTCTTTGTCAATACTTTTTTCTATTCTTTTACGCAAGATTTCTTCATAATTCTTTAATTAAAATACTTACTAACATATCCTCATTTCATTGTCCTAACAAATCAATATGGATATGTTGTCAGTAAAATAGTTTAGATTGATCGAACCCCTGGTGTGATAACCACAGTATTTCGTCACAGACCTCCCGTATTGCGAAATCGTGGCTACGTGCCTGCGGGGAGGGGGCGACTTTTCAGATATACAATCCAAGCCTTTTATTTCTCAGTGATGCAAGATATAATATATAGTATATAATATGTAAAATATGAAATGAGGGAACATATTTTCCCGGCAAGGGAGAAATTCTTTGGCGAGTTGGGGAAATTACTTGACGAGAGGGAAAATCTTCATCCTCCCGTTGATTCAAATCTTGATCGAAGATCATGCGAGTAGGATTCCATATTATGCTGTAGGTGTAGGTAGTACACAGTCTTGGCGCTGAATAGGACGCTAAGCTTCAAGCCAACCACATGTCTGTAATAACCTATTGCGATTGAATGGTAATGTAACGTAATGTACGATATGTGCATTTTCTAGATGCCATAAAATTATAATTTTAATTGAACATTCCACGATTATATACTTCAGGTTAAAGGAGTTTGATGATTAATTGAAGTGAATAATCGAGGCAGTGATTCTCAATCTTCTTGACTTACGACACACTTTAGTAAACCCCAATGACATCGATATATTTGTTTAGATTTTGGATTGCTTTCCAACAAGTCGAGCCGCGCCAAAGCTGTGTAGGCTTACTAAGTTAAGTGAACTGATCCTAATCTAAATCCATTGTTTTCGGGGGCGCAGAAATGGACAGTGACACTTCCGATACTATTTAAATCAAAATTCAGCCAAGCAACTTGGGGAGGGAAAGAGGGGAGACGGATCTTACAAATGATCGAAAATAACCGATATGAGAGAGCGTTTCGTAATAGTAAAAAAAGTGACTGACTAACGTAACATACATGTATTACTGGTTTTCTTATTTTCACCCAACGAAGCAGGTAATTAACGCTAGTACTAGGTATGTGTAGACTAAATGAGGTGATTTGCTTCGTGACCCTTCGAACAATGTACGAAGCGGATGCAAGCAGTTAGTACATGGAGTTAGCTTACCTAAATTTAGATTTCGCTTTCCGAAATCTTAATGGATGTATTAAGTGATTTCGTTACTTACACTCTTAATCTCTAAATACAAGGATTCAAAACACATTTTCGATTCCAAACTAAGACTCTGCTAGACAAAGAAAGCATAGTCCAGTGTATGTTTTACTTCATTTTCATATACGTGCTCGTAGGTTTTCTCGGGGACTTGGTTTCCTCCCAATTTCTCATTTCACCAAATATTCCATAATCATTAACTTGCTTTAATCACCGACTCCCTTAGCCTAACAGCATAATAGTGGGACATTAAACTCAAAGACTTTATTTTTATTTTCAAGTAATTACTTTTCTCTCCCTTATTTATTTTTAATTTAATTTCTCTTTCAATTTCCCTCTTTTAGGAACATCAACATAATTTACAATTCTTTCTCATTATAATAACACTATTAAAAGTCCCATATGCAGCTCACCACGTTGGAACCCAGCGGAAACAGATGAACAACGAATATTGTCGAAAATATGCATTGCTTACAGCGGCGTAGCGAGCATTACAAGATTGGGAGGGGGATGAAACTTGAAATTGCCAAGTCTTGATTTTTATCTTAAAAAAATGTCAAGTCTTGATAAAAAAAAATGCCAAGTGTTTCGAAAATCTTACAAACCCTATGAAAAACTATTACAGCAACCTTATTTTCATATTCGTTCCATTCCATGCCCCCCGTCTGAGACACGAATAAGATCAGCCCTTGTTCCGCTCTCGAGTCCAATTTAACATCTAACCTCAGGATCATTATCATCACCCACGAAGCACAACTGTTAATTTGATAACTCATGGCTATGTTAGGTAACCTCCGCCAGCTAATCTTCACGATAACCTTTAAAGTTACAATCAGTTGTAGAAATGCATTTAAAAACGTAGAATAAGGTAGGTTATATTTACTGTTTGTGATGTAGAAGTGCCTAATTTACATATTAAACATTCAATTGAGGGGTTCAGTGAGAGACCAGACTAACTTACATCCAGGTCAAGATTGAGATTTTGACGGAACAGCATACTAATGTCATTAATTGACCTTTGCCTCAACCACTTGTCTGTGTGGCTTGTCCTGAGACAGGAGCGGATCCAGGGAGGGTCTATCTCCCCCAAGAAGAGGAAACTTTGTGTATTTTAATATAAAATAAAACCCACCCAGAGTTGAATCTCTTAAAAGTAGCTCTATCTTGTAAGTAGTGGCATTACAACCCACCGCCCCCCAGTAGTCCATCCTGGATCCACCCCTGTTGTATACTAAACCAAACTATGAATATCAGTCGTATCCTTTGAAACGTGCTGTTTTCATTTGTTTCCTTTTCTTTCAGAAAGTTAAAATTGTCAGTTAGCCTAGTCTCTCGCTAAACTGTCAATTGTGACAAAACACACCAATAATTGTTGATGCCAACTAAAACATACATATCCAAAGCCTACAAAATATATCACATTATTTAAGTTTTTTTTCTTTCTTTTTTTTTTCAAAATTGCTTGCAATGTTTTTCTTCGTGCCAAGCATCCGAATGTCATCTTGAATTCTGACCTCATTTCACTACAATTCTTTGAAGTGTAAGACTGCGCAGCTTTTTTTCCCCTCTCTCTCGCTCTCTTCAGTCCTTCAGTCTCCCCCACTTTGATTTCATGATTTCGCACTCTGATGAAAAGTATTAAACACCAAAATGGAAAAGTACTAATATATAACCTCTCTTTTAGTAGCCCCTCCAACCACACGCCCGGGGCACGTGCCTTGCTTGCTCGCCCATAGCTCTGTGAGCTATATAAGTAAAATACAATGCGCGCGCATATGTAAACTTGGTGCCAGCTTTGATTCTCGCTGAGAGAGTATACATATAATGTTGGTTCGAATTCCATCAAAACCATAGGCTCATTTTTGTGTAACCTTGGTACTGAAGAAGACAGTAGACTTCAACAAATATTCCTGTCGGGCCTCGATGGCTCAGTGGTAGAGCGTTCACCTCTGGTGTTTGGGGTCTTTGGTTTGATCCCAGCTCGCGCCAAGTAAACTTTGTGGTGGACAAACACCGTGTGAGTGGGTTTTCTCGGGGTTCTCCCGTTTCCTCCCACTTTCTTCATTCCACCATTTCATTCATTATATCATCATCAGCGTCTCCTTTAGCCTAGCCGGTATACCCGTCATTATTGATACAACTATTATATACAGGATGCATCAGAAGTCCCTTGTCATCCTTTCTGAAAACTACAGGGATGTAGTTACATTGATTGCGAGATAAGAGATACACATTAGGCCCAGAGGGATACTTTCGGATTACATCACGCGGACGGTCGCCATCTTAGATTCGAAATTGTAATACGGACGATAAGTGGGTAGTGTGATACATGGCCATGCACTAAAATGTTCTGAGGATGTCAAATATGCAATCAGATATCATGTAACTTATTCTGGTGAAATGTTATTGGCAGTGAACCAAGTGAGACTATATGTAGTGGTATGTCATACCCTTCTCTTTTTTTTCAGTGATAGAGACATACCGTTTCTGGTTTTTTAGTGATCAAGATAAACCTTCACGGAAGAATAAATGCTAAATACCATTAATAAATCCCTTTTTTATACGTATTGACGAATAGCTTTGCACATAAAAAGATTTTATTTCTTATGTAGATTCTAAGTTGACAATACTGACATTTTTACCTTTTTCTACCTTTTGTTTGTAAAATGAGGTGTTTTCAAAGAAGTTCATCTAGTTTATATTTTGATGTGCCGTATTGAATTGTTTCTTTCGTATGTATGTATGTGTCGTCTTGTCTGAATTCTTATAAGCGTCGTATTTTGAGCATGGGCGGATTTAGGGGATTGCTGTGGGGGCAGATCTTACGGGAGTTTGAAATACCCCTCATTCGAGTGTGTGGTCCAGGAGTTTTCCCGCTCTAAATTGTTAATATTGAAAGTCGGTTTTTGAGCACTTTCGTGTATAATTCTCTGATACAAGGTAAGGGCTATTTTTATTTATTTTTTTCCAGAAAGTTGTTCACGATGGATGGATCAGTCTCTCCGTTTTTTCTCCGTAACTAAAAGAAGCTTTCCAGTGGTTTTCAGACATTATGTAAATAGAAATGCAATCTTGTAGGCTTCACACCTCACTGCATTTGAACATTTAGATAGCCGATGTGTCGAGTCAAAATCGTAATAAAACACACCGCCTCTGATTTTTCCCACTTCGAACACATTTCCCTGTTATAGTCAGCGGTAAAAGCGAGGGGGAACGCGGGGGACGCAGTTCCCCACCTCGAAAAATATGTAGGACGTCCCCCAGATCCTAAAATGGTACAATGGGCAGAGATAGGCAGGAGGAACGGCGTGGAGTGATGCCGCTACCTACCGTCCCCCCACCTTTTCAGGTCCACTTTTACCCCTGGTTATAGTATATGTTCTACATGTTCCTACTGAGCAATAAACATTTGCAGAAGCTTCTTCCAATTGCTGTGGACACAAAGTAGGATATAGGGTCAAATTTGTGCACAGACGATGGCGATACTTTGTTCTAGATGATAAAAATTATGAATATTTACTGCACAAACCATAGCCTTAACTTTTCCACTTAGCTAGAAATTGAACAGCGTTAGGTCCGGTGATCGAGCAGCCATTCAACTGCCTCTCGTCGATCAACCCATGTTCTAGAAAATTGTTCAAGTAGTGACGCAATACGAATCCATAATGAAGAAAGCGCCATGGTGTTGAAAAAACTGCGAGAATGTACCATCCTCGGGCATCGCAGCTCGCAATATCTATCCCTGTACGAGCGTGAGGTATTATTCCGCAGTTAATTTTATGGAATGAAAAAGTGACTGATTAGACGTATTCCTCATTTGTCTGCCAACAACATAATTAATTTTCTTTGCGCTGGTCATGTTGGAGGGGTCTTGCACGCGGGGTTGTAAGGTGACCAATTGTGCATGTTCTGCCTATTAACCTTCCCATTTACGTAGAGGTCAGCTTCATCTGAAAAGAGTATTTGCATAAAAATGTTAACCATAATTACTCACTGCACTTGGCGATCAACATCGTTCTCGTGGAGATGTTGCTTCATTTGCACCTTGTACGGATGCACTTATACACGCGCAGACCCTATGACTCAACCCACATTGCATTAATAAATGACGTGTGCTCCTCTGGGGCCACATCGAGAAAGAAGTCAGCACTGCCGTAGGCGTTGCTTCATCTGTAGCTCTCTACGATCGTCCGCTACGACGTATGTCCACGAATGTGCCCGTCTCCTCAAATTTAGTTAATTACTGTGACACTGCAATATGTAACACAGTCACATTGTGGATGATTCTGTTTGCAATCGGTAACCACTGTACAGGCACTCCTCCCGCTCCACAGTTTGAATATTTCGATGCATTCCTCACGTGCTAACGGTATGGTTCTACATCTAGAAGAAAGAGGTAAATACAACGTTCAATTGGCAATAACTTTTCACCAAATTAAGCTCCATGGAATCTGATTGCATATTTGACATACTGAGAAAATTCTAGCCTGTGGCCATATATATATCACATTACCCACCAGTTTATAACAAACAAATTTAATCCAAAATGGCGGCCGTCTGTGAGAGTATTTCCAAACGGCCTAATGTGTATCACCCATCTCACATTCAATTAAACTACACCCGTGTAGAATTTAGAAAGGAACTTCGTATGATGTATACAGGGTGTTTCGAAAGTCCTCTGACGTTATAACAAAACGTAAGAGGAAAAACCATTTCTAAATATGTTGTTTTCATTCTAAAGTGAACACTTTTTAAATCGGAGGAGCCGTTTGGGCTGTACTCTTTATGCGCCCAATGTGGAATGAAAATGCAATGTTACCATTTACCTGGACCCACAACATATGTGAATGAAGTTACTGTTTGAAATGGGGGCTAGCCATCGACATGTTAGCGTAAAAATCAGTAACTTCATTCACTTATGTTGTGGGTCCAGGTAAATGGCAACGTTGCATTTTCATTTAACATTGGACGCATAAAGAGTGTACAGCCAAACGGCTCATCCGATTTTGAAAATTCCTTCAACTTACATTGGAAACATCATATTTGGAGACGGTTTCCCAATTACATTTTGTTGTAACTCTGATAGTAATCGAGTTACTTAATGTCAGGGGACTTTTGAGACACCCTATATATCTTATGGAATATATGTTTGATGTCCCTATAACTGTAGTATAATTTAGTTTGTTTAAATTTACAAGTTATTACAAGTAGATTCTGACTTACATGCGTAAGAGTTTGTATGTAACTAACTAATGAATTCTATTTCATGAAATTTACATTGAAATATTTAACACAAAATCTTTTATATTCATGCTTAACTTAGTGACTTGGCTTTGGACTGCAACTGATTATTGTACCCCATTATTGCTTGAGAAGAAAACCGATGTCCGAATCTTCATTTGGAGAAACCAAAGAACTATTGGAATGCTGAGGATTGCAATCATTAATTTCTACACTTCAAGGTGCGTAAATTATATCTAGGTATATTCTGTGTTTATTGTTATAATTACTATTACTATTATTGGGTTTAGAATCAATCAAGTACTTCATGATATTTTAGAGGGATCAAGATGGCTGCCAGATAGATAAATATTTGAGCGTCAGGCCCTTATTTCTTTTCAATTTTATATTTAATCAATGTCTATTTCCCCCCCCCCTCATTATTCCACCAAATCGTATTCCAAGATCATCAATTTTCAATACTCATTTGTGACTGTCAGCATACATAGCATAACCGTAGGAAGTAAAACAAAGATTTATTTTTATTTTTCGTTTTCATGTCTTTTCTCCATAGCTGTGCAAAATAACGCCTTCAACATCATAAATTTGTATGCTACTTGCCTGCTTTCGAGCACAGTAATCAACTATTTGGACATTACGAAGCAAAGCAGGTCTACGTTGCAGTTAGCATACTTTTGAAAGGATGTGACATAATGATATTGGTGTTGCGATGTTCAGCCTAAACAGTGCAAGTAAATAAATCTGTAACAATTGTATTGGTGTTTAGCTTACATGTCCTCCAGACGGGCCATTTTTTTTTTTTTTTTACATCTTGTTACTTCTACTCTATATGAGGGGTCGCGGTGGCTCAGTGGTGGAGCGTTCACCTCTGGTGCTTGGGGTCCTGGGTTCGATCCCAATCCCCGCCAAGTGAACTTTGTGGTGGACAAACACCGTGTGCGTGGGTTTTCTCGGGGTTGTCCCGTTTCCTCTCACTTTCTTCATTCCACCATTTCATTCATTACTCATCATCACCGTCTCCTTTAGCCTAACCGGCATAATCGTGGGACGTAAAACTCAAAGATTTCATTTCATTTCTACTCTATATGAAGTATATTCTGAGGTTGTGTTTTTGGGGACGTGGTAGCTCAGTGATGGAGCGTTCACCTCTCCTGCGTGGAGTTCCTGGATCGATCCCAGCACGTGCCAAATGGGCTTTGTGTTGGACAAACACTGTGTGTGGTTTTCTCGGGGTTTTCCCGTTTTCTCTCACAGTTTTCATTCTACTATTTCATTCATTCTCATGATTATAGTCTCCTTTAGCATACCCGGCAAAATCGTGGAACGTAAAACTCAAAGATTTCATTTCATATAAACTTTGGTGCAAAGTAACCCCATAGATGAAGATATTTTGCACCACATACAAAAAAGTATGTTCAACATACTAACATAATGTTTGTCTGCAATGTTTTCTCTCCTGTATTTATACATTTCACTTTTTACACAAAACTGCATGTGTAACGAATTTTTGTTACGAAATTCGAGACGAGACATAGCTCTTCCAATAGAAACAGATACAGTTTTCGAGACGAGACAACTTTCACGACACATTTGCGAGAGGTGACAGTCTCAAATCATTTCTCGTGCGTACCCCTAGCCCATATCGTGCGTTATCAAAAAGCATGTTAATGAGAAATAACAACATGTAAATACAATATAGGTAGTTAAAAACATTTTTGTTTTCATTCTTCACTAATGCATTATTATTAACCTCAGTATTTTATTGTCCATTCTTAATCTTAAGGTGATATATAATTAAGTTTTGAATTCGGTTAACTTATTTTGTTTCTCAAATTGTATTAAAAATGTATGTACAAACATGTTTATTTTCATTCTTGAGTGCTTAAAGTCACTATAGTTATTAAACATAGTAATTAATATTGTACTCTTAACGTTAAAATAATATACAGTTAACTTTTGAATTCAGTTAACATTTTTCTTACTGAAATTGCTTTAAAAAGTATGTAAAAACTTTTTTATTTTCTTTCTTGAGTGCCAAAAGTGATGCACAGTTATTAAGATTAGTACTTTATACTCTATTCTTAATTTTAAACTGATAAACAGTGCGTTTCTGAATAAATTATGTCAAGTTATTTGAGTGACGAACACTGGTACAAAACCCTAACTACCACTGGAACATTTCGATTTTGAGATGACTACTACCGGTGCAATACAAGGGATTTTAAAATATTGTTTTTCCTTCAACGGCTATTCGATTTTGAATTCTGACTACATGGTCATATATAGGAAGGATCAGTGTCTCTTTCCAACTATGGTACAGCTCCGACCGATTCACGGTGCTCACAGAAGAGACAAAAGAGTATGTTTTCAACCTTAAAGTAACGACCACTGGTGTTTTTACCCTGGTATGCAAAAGTAAGTGGGTACCCCAATGGGGTAGAGGGGTACTATGCGGTACCTAATTTCTGCATTTTAGATATATGGAAATACATGTGTCTAAAATGTAAAGAACTGATATTTGTTTACCGAAAACTGCAACTCGGTAAGCCTTACGGATACCGAGACATGGGAAAATAAAGAGCGACACGATATGTATGTGGGGCTTGCATACTTGAAGGTACAATTTGGAAAATGAATTCAAATATGACTAACGGCTATCAAGATATTGTCAAATAAAGAGAGGACCAATACAGGTATGGGATTTTCGTATTAGATGATAAAATTTCCGAAACCGGTCATGGAAAGTTAATAAACACCAGTAGCAATTCCATCTTCAAGTAATTAGATATTTCCATGGGGTGTTAGAACATCTTACAGTCTACCAAGATTAAATTTTAAAAGCTTTTGAAAATATAACTTGACATTTGTAAAGAGTATTAGAAATATGTATTTACCTAAAACTTGCAGCTAGTACATCTAACATATAGAGAAACACCGTGAAATAAAAGAGTATGAGATGTTGAAACTTCGGAAAAATTATTGGTCCCAACAAAATTAAATAAGATGGTATTTCTATGGGTTAAGTAAGTACCTCAGTACAATTTCGATGGAAAGATTAGTTCTAGGTTTTCTTCAGGCAGTTCCAAAGGTTCATCGAGCTGTGTAAAAGAGTGAAAATTCCCTGTGAATATCTAATATAGTAACCAAAATATAACGAGTCATTTATTTTATGACGTAAAAATAGAGATCTTTAAGGATTTGTACTTCTGGGTCTTTGCTATAAGAAAGAAATTCAAAAACCTACTGTATATACCTTAATATGCAATTAAATCAGTGAGGACACAGTAACTTAGTTGTGGGGTGTGTACCTAGTATGTTTTGCAGAAACTACACTGGAGTATTCTCTTAATCCACAGAGATACGATCACACTTAACTGCCCATTTAATTTTAAAATGAAATTAAGGCAAGTGAATGTTGATGATAGAATTGATGGAGTGTAAAGGTGGGAGGAAAGGAGTACACCGAGAATACCCACGAATACAATGTCGACTACAAACTGACTTGGACACGGATCAAACCAGGGACCCAATACACCAAAGGTACGCACTCTACCACTAAGCCACCGTGCCTCCACCCATTTAATTGTCTATTAAGGTGTATACGGTAGTTTTCTGAAATTTCTTCTTCTTACAGCAAAGACTCAACAGTACAAATCCATGTGGGTCTCCATTTTTACGACCTCGTAAAATACATAATTACTTATATCTCGGTTGCTATATTAGATATTGACAAAGAATTTTCATTCTTTTTGTACGCTAGGAATTATCACGCTTGGATTTACCCGAAGAAAACTTCGAGCTGAATTAATCTTTCGATCGGAATTGCCCTGACGAGTGTGAGGTACTCACTTAACCCATATAAGTACCATCTTATTTAACTTTTATTAAGATCAAAAGTTGTTTTATGAAATTTCAAGATCTAATACTCTTTTATTTCACGGTGTCTCTCTAGCTGTAAGATGTACTGGCTGGAAGTTTTGGGTAACTCTATTCTCTTTTCTAATACTCTTTACAAATGTCAAATTATATTTTCCAAAGCTTTTAAAACTTAATCTTTTTAGACCCATGATGTTCTAAAACCCCATGGAAATACCCAGTTACTTTAGGATGAAATTGCTACTGGTGCTTATTCAGATTTCATGATCGATTTCGGAAATTTCACCACCTAACACGAAAACCCCATAACTGTGTGGGTCCTCCCTTTATTTGACAATATCTTGATAGCCATTAGTCATATTTTCATTAATTTTCTAAACTACTGTCAAGTATGGAAGCCCCACATACCTATGGTGTTCCTATTTATTTCACCATATTTCGGTAACTGTTAAACATACCGACTTGCGGTTTCGGTAAACACACACCTGTAACGTTCTTTATAAGTTTATTAAGATATATTTTAGAATGTTTAGAAATGGGAGGTCTGCGAATGCCATAGTACCCGAAAACCCCCATAAGGACGTGTGTGTAGTGTATTGAATTGAAACTACTTTTGAGGTTGTTGATAGCCCTCAGTAATTACGTTTTCGAAACTGCACAATCTAGTACGCAAAACTCACACTTCTATGGTGTTGTCCTTTATTTTCCCATACCTCGGTATCCATAAGGCTTACCGAGTTGCGGTTTTCTGTACTAAACAGATATCAGTTCTTTACATTTTAGAGACATATATTTCCACATATCTAAAAATGCAGACATATTAGGTACCCCATGGTACCTCGAACGCCAGTGAGTACCCACTTACTTTTGCATAGTAATACATTTCGAGTTGTTCAGCATCAACAAACACTTTTTTTTTAATTCATCATTTTTCTACCAGAAACCCAAAAGTCCATACCTGACCGAACAGATTTTGTCCATTTAATCTAAAACATGTTAAATATTTTAAAATGTAACATTTTAAATATTTTTGGATTTTTGTTTCAGGTATTTCATGTATCAAAACAAAACCAGGATTCTGCATGAAAGACAGCGAAAAGAAGCAGTGTAATTTGTGGCTAAAAGCACGTCCTTTCTGAAGACAGACCCGATTGTATTTACATTCTTTTGTACAAATATGTAACCTTAATAAATATACTGCTCCGCAAATTATTTCTTTCTTCCATAAATTAGAATAAATGTATGTCTGTTTAAAGAAAATGTTTGTTAGTTAAAGGTCTTTTCAACTCTTTTTCTCTGTAAATAAGAACATTATACCTTGCAACATTTTTTTTTATCATTGTGCAATTCCGATTGGATAAAGTAAATCTGCACGAAGCACTATTATTTCAGTCATACATTAATAACTAATGTATTGTTCTGTGAATAAGGCAATGGTATAGTGAATATGTTTTAACATAAAATCTGTAACTCAGCTTTTCAGTAGTCAACTTTATTGAGAATCCGAAGAAAGAAAGAAAATATGTTGGACTTAACGAATTTCAAAATTATTTTTGTTCGAATTCTGGACTAATCCAAATTATCCAGAGAAATCATTTATGTTGCTCTCTACAGATGTATCCTTTCTCCAAATCGTATGAAAAGGAGACTTCATACATCGCTATATTTTGTATGTACTATGTTTCGTATTTATTTAATCACTTTGTACCTTTCTCTAGTGTTGACAAGGCCGCAAGTGTCAATCGAATAATTTAGTGTTTCACTCATGTAACCTTGTGACTAACGTACGTCCTGTCGGTATATATATGTTACTGGGTTCGGTTAGCGACAAACAATTTTTAGTGTTAAACAAATACAAAAATCTACACGCAATGAGATACGATGATCTCTGCCTCATAGACAATACCAAGCAACTAACGGTACTGAGTGTGGTTGAGTTTACTAGTGGTATTATCTGGCTAAAATCAATGTTCCGAGAGCTATACTTCTTTTTGTGCTCTGAATGCAAACTTTGATATAACCGTTTTAAATTATTGTACATCTATCTATCTATATAGCTATATCTATATCTATCTATCTATCTATCTATCTATCTATTTATATATATATATATATATATATATATATATATATATATATATATATATATATATATATATATATATATGTATGTATGTATATATATATATATGTATGTATGTATATAATTGTAAACTAGAAACTTCCGAGTAATTCTGAGAATCATCGCTCTTTCTTTAAATAATGTATGAGACTATTACACTGCTCGTTACTTAAAATGTTGAACTAAGAAGGATACATCCAGGAAAGTCCAAATTTGCAGAATGTGTAGAGCAGGGAAGGATAAATATGTTTGGTCGATGGCTGCACAGCTTCTCATACCTGTGAACTCCGCCAGCTACAGTTGATGAGCTGTGGCATTGGATCGTAAGACGCATGGCTTACCATACCAGAAGAGAACATCCTCTCGATGTCTCGCTGTGTTACAGTCGTTCTGGTTGTCAATGTTGGGTCAGTTCTGCTCTGCTATCACCACGTTGTCACACAGCGAATACAGCGGTAAGTAACCCTTAACGTAGCAAGCCTAAGTCGTCAAAGTTGTTTACCAAGCTGGAGTCTTCTGGGGACCCCAAGTATTATTTTAATTTCTCAACATAGTATTGCAGAGGGTTACTCCAACTATTATTTTTTGGATGTCTAGAAGCATACTTAAGTTAAATGAACATTGTTGACGTCAAATATTATGTATATTTGAACACTATTCAGTTCTTCATACAATTTCATACTTGTGTGTTCGTAAATCTGAAACACAGGTTTAACAATGAAGTTTTTACATTTTGAAGTGTGTTTTTATTTTTTGTATTTTTTAAAGAAACGCATCGTTGATCTAATCATGTAATTGATATCTCAAAGGGTTGCAGGATACATATAAAAATCGAGAATAAATTGATTCTTATAATTGCGGCAGTATCACCAAATATCACTCTCTGGGGTCCCTAGAGTACCCCGCTTGGTATGTTAAGGGTTAAGCATATTCGACACTTACTATTAGATATCGACTTGGGAACTTTGGCGTAGCTACCCTGTCTCCTTGAAGTTCCATTTTTAATGGGGAGTACTGTTTAGGAATCATCTTGTGAGGGAAAACGTTTTCAGCTGACACCATGTTTTTAATTATAGCTTCATTTAAAAAATAACTTATCTGTTAATTAAAATGTTCAGAGAAGTTATTTCTGGAAAATCCTATTCACGCCTCTTGTGGTAACAACTTCTGCATTTTGGAAGAGGATATTATTAAGGAAAAGAATGAGGTAAAGTCGTCTGTATATAGTACACACGGAAAAGAAAGTATTTGACAGTTGACAAATTTTCTTTTGCCAATAGCTCGGCAACAAATTAATTAATTTGGATCTTTTTGTTGTTATTCTTCGAATAGTTATAACTTGACAACCTGCCAAAGTCGGTACTCTGATAGGTTAATTTATTATTGAGTTTTTAGGAAAACAAATTTTGTCAACTGAAGAATATTTTCTTTCGTGACTGTACAAGCAATGGATGATAACGGCTTAATAAATGACTGTACGTAAGTCTTTTTTGAGTTTGAACATAGGATTGTACATGGCTGTGAATTTTGCATTATTATTGAAGTGCTGCAACTAAGTTATTGCAAAAGGTATGATAAATTCTTGCAGTAATATTGTCACATATTGATTTACTCTGTATGAAAACTAAAATAGTTTAACATATGGTTACCCTCCTTTGTGCCAATAATTTTAAAATTAACTCTTGTGCCACTTTTCAACACTTGGCTTTGCAGTAGCTTTCCAAAGAATTAGCAGGAAGTCCAAACTTACACCCTGCAGATAAATACATTTCTCTGGACAGTTTCACTGCTCCAAACTAAAATTTGAAAAGTGTAGTATTTTTAATTTTATTATTATTGGCACAAAGGAGATCAACCATATTTTAAGCTATTTTTGTTTCCATACAGAGAAAAACAATATGTGGCAACATTACAGTAAGAATGTATCATGCATTTCTCAGTATGTTGCAGCACTTCAATAATGGTGCACTATACGTACAATCTAGATCCTGAATATGTCCAATTCATATATTACAACAAGGCAATACGTATGCGATACAGGTAAAATCCGTATATTTCATATGGACAATCTACAAGCTACATACATCCAGTCCATACATTACATATGGCCAGCCTGTACGCGACATACGTGTAATCTATATGCCGCATGCAGACAGTCTGTAAGCTGCATATGTGCACTCTGTATGGTGCATACGGATATTCTGTATGCTGTATCGGGACAAGCTGTGTGCGACATAAGGAAAATCTGTATAATACATAGGTACAATACGTACACTGTATCTAGTCGTACGTACGGGGCACAAGTACAATATAGATGCTGTCTCGGGGTTGAACGCAAGAAACACACGTACAGAACGTATATTGCATACTTCTTGAAATTATGCTCCGTTCTGATAGTCAGTGAGTGTCGTCATTATTAACCCACATGCTACATACAATCCTGACGTCACAAAGCTAGATATTACCTCCGTATATACTTGTTACTGCAGATGACGTCACACGAATGACGTCATTGCACTTATGCAGACAGTACGTATAATACATACTTTTTCAGCTATACGTTTGCTGCAGGATGTTATATACGGTTGTACGTTAAGTCCGGAAACTACAGGAATTACGAATGTAACCTACGTTTTTAAGTATGTCACCTACATTTTTTTTTCTCAGTGTAGCAGCTCTTTTGTACACTTATTTTTTGTACAAACGAGTAGAGAAAAAGTGTCGTGAAATATGCATAATCACAATAACTATAGCTAGAAATATAGCCTGGAAAACATAAATGGATTCCATGCTAAAACATTTGACAACAAAATAGGTTCTTTCTAGGTTACCAGCGAAACTGTCACGTGAGTTGCTTCGCGGAATTCGTTGATTGACAGGACGGGGTAATCCACTATCCAAAACCATATAACTCAGAAATTAACCAGGGAGTTTGCCCTTTGGTCACACAACAGAACTCCCCGATTTGGGAGAAGCATAGCTTATATCGTCGAGGAGCGGTGTACATGAGATTTTTAGTTTACACCAACCCATGGCGTGGTCGTCAGGATCATCATGCTGTTGTTGAGGAGGAGTACAAGAATCAGCGGGTCACCAGTAGCAACACAGCCTTTCTCGCGCATTTGCTTCGAGATTTGTATCAACAATGGAGGCCATAACTTACGTGAAATATGTTTTAAAACGCATGGATTAGAAACGATATTTCGTGTATCTTTTAGACTTAAAAAGACAGTTGTGATATTCTTATTTGGTTTTGGATAAGTAGGGAGTTCTACCTGTCGCACTCTTAGGTCCATCTAACCAATTAATAGGCTCTATTTAAAGCGGAAGTAGTTAATTACTCCCGATTTCTACAATGGATTCGTTTACGTAGGTAATCGAACGCAGGACCTTATGCACAAAACTATGTGTTCTAAGCATTAACTGGATGGAAGAAGGCAAAAAAAATAATAGAAAGAAATAACGAGTGAAATAATTTAAGGAACTTTGGTTTTCCAAAACGCCGTTTAATATTAACTCTGTACATGTGTCTATCTGGTAGTCCAACCAGAGGACAAAAGATTTCAAGACGTACTTGATTGATAACTATTAACTAAGGTCAGCACATCAAGAACATCAAAAGTTAGGAAATGCGCTCGTTGGTACGGGCTATATTTAAGCCGGAAGTGGCAGAAATCAACCATTTCCGGTTTATTTTTTATTTACTGTACGGTAAAAAGCAATACATAGCGAGAAAGGTTTTCCTGCATTCAATTAAGCGTCTCAAAATCACATAACATTTCTATGCCTAATTCATCAGTAAAACCAGAAGTGAAAGAAACCACTATAATTTTCGATTTCAATATGTATTTACGTAGAGCAGAAACGATAAGAAATAGGGTGGAGCTTTTTCTGAAACCACTTAGCATTCTAAGAATACATATCGTATCTCTTAACTTCAATTGTAACAATACACTGAAACAAAAACGTCTGTGGGATACGTATAAACGTAGGTTACATGTGTAAATCCTGTAGTTTTTAGACTTAACGTACAGCCAACGTATAACTGAAAAAGTATGTTTTATACGCACTTTCCGTACGAACGAAAGAACTGTATATAGGCAGTCAGGATCTCACATACAGATGGACGTATGTAACATATAGCCGATGTAAGTAACACACATAACTACATGTAATATACAGAAGACTGTTAGATGTTATACGTCCTGCAACGGTATGATGTAACATCTAAGGCAGTGTGTATGTAGCATATAGATAACGTATGCTCCGTACTGATTTCCGTAGTAAACATAAGGATTCTGTTTATTTGTACAATATACCGCTGTTCGCATAACGGATTTTTCTCAGTATAAGTGGCAGAAATCAATCACTTTGTTTTAGCAATGATCAATGTACATTTTGCTATTGGCTTTGCGTTCCGTTCAGCAGCGAGGCTATGTGACATATGGACCTACAGGTTAACGTGGGATCCGAAACACATCAGCTTCCACCAGGAATCGAAACTGGGTGTCCTACGCCAAACGTGAGTGCACTAACCACATAGCCACTAACGAGTTCATGATTGCTATATAGTACAAACGGTAATAGATAGCGAGAAGCTGTTTTCTCTAATCAATTAAGCATCCCAAGAGTCTATTCCATCTCCACTCTAATCTCTCTATTAAAACCGGAAGTTGTAGAAACCTACTACCACTTTCGGTTTCAATAGTAATTGAGAAAATACTACGCCACATAAACCAAACTCCTTCGCGTGGCGTACATGTGACACTGCTACTTTTTTTATTTTTTCGTTAAAAATAAAATCTGACACACTTGTATTGGGACACATTTTCCTGCATTCGAAATATTTTATTTCTTTATCTCATTTTCGATAAAATTTCCAAGTTTTATCTGCATCGTGAATGTATTTTTTTTTTACATTTTTCTTCACTTGCGACAAAAATATTTGAAAATCCTTCTTTTCTTGTGACAATATCTGTCTTTTCTTTCAGTGTTTTTCTTCTGTCAAGCCAATCCTTCCATCTAACAACAAGACAAAGGTTTAACTTATTCTTTTTTCCTGACAACGCAAAATCCATCGATTTCTCAAAGTTGGCGTGAATAGATTTTCCAGTATTCGCCACTAAAATCATGACTGTTTCTTTCTTTCTTAGCTAAAATTAAATATACGAGTTTAGGAAAAAAAGCAGTTACATTGCACGTTCCAATATGTCACTCTACGATTTGATAAAACTTGGAAACACAGGCTTTGAAATAGCGTTCAAACAAGAGAAAACATAAGCTAATACATTGTATTATGCAATAAATAAATATAAGATTACGTAAAACTCATGTTATTTCCCCAAACGCATGTATTATAAAAGGACACACGTTGCCTTAGTGGTAGAGCTCTTAGCTCTGGTGAATAGGATCCCTGATTCGGTCCAGGGCCGTGCCGTGATGGGGGGCGAGCGGGGCGACGGCCCCGGGCGTCGAAATAAGGGGGCGAAAAAATCGGGACAAAAAGGAGCAAAACAAAGAAAAAAAATACTTGGATTATATGTATCGGGGCGCCGTCTTATACTCTCGTCCCGGACGCTGATTTTTCACGGCACGTCACTGGTTCGGTCCCCGATCAAGGAAGTTTGTGGTTGACAACATCGTCTCTATGGGTTTCCTCGGGGCTATTCCCATTTCCTCCCACTTTCTTATTCCACCACAATTCACTTGCCTTAATCACTCGTCTCTCTTAGCCTAAAGGGCATAATCGTGGGACGTTAAACTCGAATACCAGTATTTCATTTCATTTCGCACGTATTAGAGAATACATTAGATGATTGGTGGCCAACCCTCCACCGAGGTCTACTAGGCGACCAGCAAGTCGTGATAGGCAGTCCACGGTAGTCTATGCCATGCTGACTACAACGACCTTGGTTACTGTCCTGTAACGGGTGATCCAAAAGTTGCACACATCAGAATAACAATAAAAATTAGACGATATTAAGTAATATTGCTTAATACTATATGATAAAGTATTAAATATTTTCAATATTTTCACAAGGTATGAACTTTTGTTAATGTATATTTTCATAGTATATAGTCAAAATGGCTGCCCCATTCAGTAATGCAAGTACAAACTCTCCCTCTCTCTCTTTTTTTTTTAACCATGTTTCAGGTTACTTTTTGGAACACGTGTACACTGATATTGTTAATCTCAAGTGTGTGTGTGCCCACTTGTTGTAGACCTTACCTTTAACGTAACTTCACAGGAAGAAGTGAAAACTTATTACAAATGAAATCAACGTTACCTTACCTAGCATAACCTAACCTAACCAAACTACGTGAAATATTTGGTCTACGTAATGCACCGTGTAAATCGACTCTAGTGACGTTGAACAAACATTCCACTGAGCTTGTGAACGTCACATTTGTAATAAATTTTCAATATGACAACACGCAATTCCGTAATGAAGCGCTCTATTTCTACCTGTGCAGAAATCAGATAACGATCATGCGCTGTTCGGGGCTCCGTGACTACTAACCATAAAGATAACAGATGAAAATCGTTTAACGTTCAGTGCTGCCAACTTACTAGAATAAAAATAGCGGGAATTTCAAATGTTGCATTCTTTATGTGACACACACACACACTTCCTATTTTATAACGTCCATCGTAACTACAGGAAACATCAAATGGTGTAAACTGTACAGTATTAATATATACCGGTACCATTTTAAAATAAAACAAAATATTAGAAAAAAACTTCGAGATAATTCTTTTTTAACAAGAAATTTAAATTTAATTTCTGTTGTTTAATAAATGATTTATACAAATGTAAAGCGATAGGCGTAAGATAGAAAAAGTGAGTTTTTAATTTTTGAAGTAGTCTTTGATAAAGGACTGCCTCTGGCTTTAAGATTACTTACGCAAGCGGACTATATATATTTAGGTTTTAGGGGGGGTGCAAAGAGGGCACGTGCACCCCCCTTCGTTGTAAATATAAACTATCTAAAATGAGAAGCTCACAGTGAAAATAGCAACACATTCCGAAACTTTCTGCCATCATGTTTCCGTTTGGGGCTTAAAAGAAAGCAGAGCTTTGCATAAGCAAGTTTAACTTGATTTTCTGAAGGTTAATGTAAAAAGGATTCACCACGCAAAACAATGTAACATTTTGTAAGTAGGAACGAAAATAGAATGCAGGAGAAGACAAGGACATTTTTACCCTCCATTCCACTTGCAATTCTGTTTAAAATACCCCCCTCCATCGTTGTGTGTATTAGCGTTGTCAGGGGTAAGAAATACTGCCACATGACACTTTGAAGAGTTTCAGTATGATTGGTTATTTTGGCAGTTACTGGTGCACACCGTCAGACAATCCTGGATCCAGCCCTGTATCTATCTATCTATCTATCTATTTATATATCTATATCTATATCTATCTATCTATCTATCTATCTATCTATCTATCTATCTATCTATCTATCTATATATATATATATATATATATATATATATATATATATATATATATATATATATATATATATATATATATATATATCTTGTAAGAATCCCCACATCAGAACAAAAGCACATGTATAACGACGCGTGCCATTATTTACAAAAGCAGACGATACACTAATGAGGAAGACACGAAGGAAACCGAAAGGAGACGGACCACACGAAAGGATCCGAAGGAGGAAAAGCACCCCGAAGAGAACAAATAAAAGAGGGATCACGGAAGGACCTGGTAGCAGTCTGATCACTGATCAACTAACCTACACCTGCACCGAGGTCGCATTGGACTAGGGGTAAACCTTTACCCTACCCCGAGATTGCATTGGACTAAGGATCCTCACCACAACTAAACCTCACGAAGTTGCCTTGGGCTGAGGGGTTTTCCTTCAAGATTTACCGAAACCTTGCAGATGCCTTGGAGACTGCTTTGAGAGAAGGGGCACCGTGCAAAACACTAATCTCCTTCATGTGGTCTATAAGAAAAGAAGACACTCCTATTTACTCTTTGTAAATGAAAGACATTGTACTTAGGAATTTTATAATAAAATGGGTGAAGGGGAAAAGTCTCGCCAGGACCGTTATTTGACTCTACCTGTAAAACATTTCAATATATATACATATATATATTATTCAGTTCTTCCTAATATGCACAGCACAATTACTTATAAATATCTCGAATGGTATATGAACACTTTTACTATTGGTTTGTTGTTACTCTGTTGAAAAATAAGTCAACGTACCTATGTTCCATAACATTCCAGTGTTAATATTTGTTACTACATGAACACAAAGTGTGATTTAACAAATAAATAGAGTTTGGTTAAGCACGTTATATCAACAACGACATATTCTATAGTTTTTTTTTTAAAAAATCAATTATAATTTGAGTTCATTTTATTCTCATTTGCTTAGCAAACAAGTAAAGGAAATACAAAACATTTAATAATTCGTAGCATTTGTAGCGAAATGTAAATAATTTCTTGGATGTGTAAATATTAGTTGGCTTACCTTATACAAATATAAGAATAGGTTAACTGAATCGTGTTGATTAAATATTACATTCAATTGAACGGTCGGTCAGTTATTTGTGTGTTAAACATAGATATATATTCTCCAACATTATTTCCGCTTAACAGGAATAAAATTGTCCAAAGATCATATATACAGTCCGCCATAGGTATACTGTTTACGAAAAAAAAAAACTCTATATATCATATTTCTTAATTATATTTAATTATTGTTCAAAACGTGTGTTAGAAACCTTCAAGTAAGTATATGTCTACATGAGATGTTCAAAATGTTCGCCATTGGTGGCCAAACACCGAACAGAACGACGGGTGGTCACTGCAGCTACTATAACGGTCAATGTATCAATGGAGATTGATTCACATGCCTCTGTAATCTTCTGGCGAAGGTTTTTGAGACTGGGCGGCTTACTTTGATACACTTCATCTTTCACAGTTCCGCACAAGAAGTCGTCCATGGATGTAAGATCTGGCGAACGGGGAGAGAACTCAATAGACTTTCTTCGTTCAATCCAATGTCCCTGCAGATTGCCATCCAAGAAAGCTCGTACTTCTAGGTGGTAGTGGGGTGGGGCCCCGTTCTGTTGGTAGTAGACCTCATCGTCTCCATAAAGCGCACGTACACCTGGCACAATTGACAATGCTGACATCTCTTGGACGAAAAACCATACTATAATATACTTAAATTTCAAAACAATTGAAGACTCTCTGTAAAAAAACAAGGATGTTATAAAATAGAGAATCTGCCCATACAACAAAATCGTGAAGCCATACGTCACAGCTTCGCCACACCTATTGTGCCCACTCCGCGCCACTAAGATCGCAATGTTTCGACCCAACAATCATGGCGGAAACTAGAGTAGCCCATCAGACGTGCCGGCTCAAATGATGCTCGGTTGTTTTCAGGCTTCATTGAGTTCATATGATGAAGATACGTATGGGCAGATCCTCTATTTTATAACATCCTTGGTACAGTAGAAAACAATGTAAATGCCAAAACCAATAGTTACTGCAACAGTAAAGACAAAATATAGTAAATTATGCCCAAGTGTCACAACATAGAAAATACTATTGCTTAGAAATGCAACCTAGTATATAACGAAGTATGAATATCTATCTAAGGCATAAACGTATTGAAAAAAATAAAATAAGTGAAGCAATTTCAAGGTGGCGCTTACATTGTTCTCTACACCAAGTCTTCAATTGTCAATGATACAGGCTGACAAAAGGTGAGGTGAGGTGATTTTGAGTTTAACGCCACTTTCAGCGACGAGGCTATATTAGAGGGGAGCTACTAATTAACGTGAGATCCGAACCATATACGCTACCGCCGAGAATAGAACCCGGGTCTCCTACGCCAAAGGCGCCATTATAAAGAATGTACATGAACGTGGTTAGGAGTTGACTAGGAATCGTGTGACCATCTTCATCCCCCTTTAAATTTTTAGTTGTTCGTTGGTATATATATATTTATGGGTGTGTGGGTGAATATAAGCTGAAGCCAAATGATCCCCTCTCCCCCAAATTATCTCGGCCTCCCTGTTTTAATGTTCTAGCCACAAGTCTTGACATATAGAATCCTGTGATAATTCCGTAACAATTTTTATAGAGGCAGTTGGAGAGTACTTCAAATTATATGACTGTAGCCAAACTCCCTCTATAAAAATTGCTTCATGAGTACCTTAGGATTCTGAAACATGATTTTTTGGATAGAGTACATATTATTAGTTCCTAAGAGAAGTCCTGGCCCGAATACGGTAAGTCCTATAGTTTTGGAGCTACGGACCTTTAAAGTTTTTTTTTAACGTTTTCGGCAGCTTATAACTCCGAAAGGAAACATTTATGTACTCAGGCTGGTCTATACTTTTTGTCTTATGTTGGTGTCAGGAATCACCTGCCAAACGTTGTCGGTGTTCTTTTAAAACACCCTGTTTATGCATAATGATGCAGCTGAAGTCAGTGCATTTATTCATTGCCAACAAAACAAAAACGATAGTCAAGTGAGAAAAGAAGAAAGTTTAAAAGCCATAGACATCCATTGATGCGTGTTCAGAACCACAAAATAAAAGAAACACCTATAAAGCTTTCCTTTTTTGTGTTGTTGGGAGCATGTCACTGCAAAGTTCCAACAGTAGTCTGTAAACATAGACACATCAAATTTTCCTTTGTATCGCTGCTCCAGGATCTGAAGTGATTGATGAAATCTTTCATAGTGCTCATCAGACAAAGTTCCTAGCTTTTCGGGAAAAGAACACAGTTGACGAGTTGATCACAAAACCTTGCACACTGTATGATGCGATATTCACTCAAAGAGCATTTCCTTACAGAACATGAGTGAGGAAATGCACTTTGAGCGGCATATTGCATCGAACTGTGTCCGTTTGTCAACAACTCATCAACTGGTCGTATATAATTTGCATTCTTGTTATCTACCAGAACGTTTTATGAAACGCTCTTAAGAGAAATCCAGGTCTTACTCACCACTTCTGGTAGTTTTTCATGGAACATATCATTTTTCATCTTTATTGAGTATCTGGAGATAAATGAGTATCTTCTTCTAGTTTAGCATAAGATATTTGGATACTTTTTCTGGACATACTTAAATCCTCTTTCAAGTCTTTTATACCTTCATAAGGTCCAATTTAATGTAGAGGGGAGACAGAAAAAAAACTATTGGAAGCGACAAGAGGTTCTTCGTTCACATTCTTAATTCTAGGAGTGAAGGATGCACAAACAGGCCTTTGTTTTTATATATAATGCATTTCCCTTAAGAGGCCCCATCATGGCGAAATTAAAATAAAGCTAATTTTACAGTAAATATGTGATATCTTCAAATAGATAAAAGATAATCGAAAAGTGGAACAAGAGCTGGCTTATTTTACATGAGATACCGTTGTCACGACTCACTTATCTGCTTTCAATTTCCAGCCATTTAGAAAATCAGCATTTATTTTCGCGTTTCTAAATAGCTGTAAACGGAAAGACACTGGGTGACTCGTGATAACGATACCTCATGAAAAATAATATTGTCTAGCGCGCTCTTTTTCCATATTTCAGTTATCTTTTATCTATTTGCAGATATCACATAATTACTGTAAAATTAGCGGTATTTTAATTTTGCAGTGAAAAGGCCTCTTTATCTACTGTCCTGCTCACAAACAAAACAGCAGTGCTTGTTTAGCTTAGCTATAATCCTAAATTTTAAGAAGTTTCCTTCAAGTTTACTGAATATCCAACCGGACTGGAAGGGTAAGTATTGTCGTTGTGGAGGACACACTTCGTGCTTGGTTTTCACAACTCCAAGCATAACCACCATTCATCGCATTTATACTGTATTTGTAATGCCTGCACCAGTCCTACAACATATGTGCAATCTATGCAATCATCACTACTGCTGCATATTTAAAGAAAGTCATGTTGTGTTGGTGTGTTGTCTTGAGGTCCTGAATCGTTGCATAAAACAGCTTGTCGCTATCAAAAAACCATTTGGTTGTATGGCGATAAATTTTGAAGCCAGAATGATTAATGTCATGGGGCTCCAGAGGAGAGGGCAGGGTGGACCCCCCATATACGTAATATGGTAAACCGCACATATTAAATACCAGAAATACCAGACTAATATAGTAATCATGGAAATGGGCCCTCGTCTGGAAAAATTATCTTCCGGCACCCCTGGTTAATGCGAACAACTTCAGGTTTAAATGGAAGGTCAATGGAGAAGACCGAACCTATTCTTGGGACATTAAAACGATTGCAAAGAACCACATCTTAATATTTCTTACTATTCTTGCTCTGTGGAAATCAGTATTGAAACTGTAATATTCAAATTGATCCACTTCTGGTTTCGGTAGACTTGGGTAGAGCATACATGATTGTCATGGTACGTTGCTTTGAAATGTTAAATCGTTTAAAAGAAAAAGTTCTCGCAATCGGTTACAGTTTTCGTTTTATGGCGATAAACGTTGAAACCGGTGTCAACCACGTCTGGTTTGAGTAGAGTGTTATCGGAGGAGATGGAATCTGTCCTTCGGACGCTGAACCCATTGCAGGAAATCGCATCTCGATATAAACTGGAACTGTCATCCGTGGTATCAGAGATCTGATTAAAAATACCTGCGTCTCCCTTTGAGAAATGATTCAAAAGTAGCTGTGGTCTACGTCCCATAGAATATTCGTAAGAAGCCATTACCACAATATAGAACAATTTTGCACAAATTCAAGGAACACCACTTTTCTTTCCTTCCTCTCCATAACACCACTAGTAAAGAGGTTTACACTGACGTATTAAAACAAACGTACAAGTCTTTCCAGTCCAAACACCAAGGTGAATGCGATATGAACTCCAATCATGTAAAGTTAGTTTTTAGCGTCCCAATATGACTACAAAAACCAGTTTTATTTTCATTAATTTCTTTCTTTTTCCCGATTGCACTTTTCGTATTAAATGTCACTTTCACAGCTGTATTATACAACACTCAAATAAATATTTTAACAGAAATTTGGTATTCTGAACTTTCTGACGACGCGTAAGATTTATAACACAACACGCCGTGGTGCAGGGTTAAAAACACCCACACAGATAAATTGAGGCGTATAGTTTCTAAATCCGCCATCTCCTTCATAAACGGTTTCGAGAAAAACAGGAAAAACTGATACCTCAGAGATTATGTGAGATAAAATTTTCTTTTTAGAAATACTTTACTGCTTTCTGGACATTCATTATAACTACCAATTGACAAAAATCTCTCTCATCCCATTTCTCGGTTATTGCAGAAAGCAGTTTGGAGATGGCGGATTTTGAAAACAACTTTTGGAGATGGAGGACTTTGAAACAAACGTACTTAAGTTTTTTGGGGTTTATTTGCTTCCAAGTCATTACTATTATAATTTCTGATAACTATTTCAGAACAGAACAGTAGATGGAGATAAACTGAATCTAAACAACGATATTAACTTGTTGGGTAACATTATAATGTGCACAAACAAGGAAAAAAATGAAGCTATAATCATAGTACGTTAGCTACATTTACGGGTCAAGTTCAGAAGTTCCCAGCTCGTTTAGAAATATCGTCTCCTAACATAACATAAGCTAACTTAACCTCACCTCACTAACCTAATCTAACCCATTGGGACCTAACCTAACCTAACATAGACTGACATAACAGGATGAGAATTTCGGAATAAATGCCACCTTTACCAACAAGAAAAGGATTGAAAGTGATCTTTACACTGTTTTCAGATATAGTTCTCATCAGAATCATGTTCCAAACACTGGCATTCAGCCTAATCCTCATCTACACTTTCTTCTGTTGACGCAGTCAGTCTCTTTTCAGCATCAACATAAATGGCTAAGTTTGAATTAGCACGCCAATTTTCCCCAAAGTGTTTCGTTAGGAGTTGAACAACATCTTGCAACTTTTTTTCATTAACGTCGGTCTTCAATTCATAGCATAGAATAGAATAGAATCGAGATGATGGGGTTTACAAACACACTGCTGGGTGGAGATGGCGGCTTTTGAAGAATACCCTGAACTTTAAAGCAGTAATTGAGTGTGGAGGTGGCGACATTTCAAACAACTCTTTACACCATCATGTAGGGCATGGAAAGGAATACCAGTAAATCTACTTACCTCATTTTTTTTGAAAATTGGAGATGGCGGATTTAGAAACTATACGCCTCAATTAATAGCTTTATACTTAAGAGTGTTATACATACAAGGGCCGTGCAAATACGATTATTACTTTAAAAAACACTGTTAAGTTCTAAAAAATCAAATAAATAAAAAATCCATTTATTATTTAAATTTGATATAATATTTTAATGACCACTTTTACGTAGAAAGTCCAAACATTACACAGTCTTTCAAAATTTATAACTGTAGCACTGAAGCATAAAGCAAGTTCCTGAAAACACTAATCATTATAGGTCTATTAGCAATCATTCGCATTCTACCATTCTCATTTATACTTCTGATACCTTGTAGTTCATTTTCTTTATTCAAAATTAAATTGAATATAATATAAAGTATATGTATAGCTTACCAGTAGTTTAGTTATATAAACCATAACTGAACCACAAAATATAGACTTGCTGACACATTCAAATTCGGAACTTTTCAGAAAAACATGAGATAGACGTATATAATAGAACACTTCCATATATCCACATATAACTTCTTGAATGGCTATAATAGTTTTCAATTTAAAACACAACTAAATAATTCATACCACGCAAGCGATTGAAATACGTAGAATTCTTCAGAAAGCTTTTAAATTTTCACTAAAGAAAAGATAACTGACTCATCGGTAGCCACTTAAACTAGTACCGTAGTCATATAGAAGCACCATATTTGACCTATATCAGGTACTTGTGTCCTGAGCCTCATTCAGAATACCAATGGCTTCCCAGCCACCTGTCTCCACCCACCAAGCTTTCATAGTTACTCAAGTCTCCGCTTAAACTTCGGGGGCTAGCAGTAACTTTTTTTTTTTAAATAATATAAATTTCCTCACAACACACTACAATGTCTTACCGTTTTTGCTCTGAAATCTATCGACAGACGGACGGACAAAGCCGTCCTATAAGACTTCCAATACTTATATATATAGCACAGCTTGGAAGTCTATTAAGACTGTAATTTCTGTTGATCTTTTCGAAGTATTACAAATCAGAAGTTTTAAAAAAAATGCAAGCTTATGTTACAAAAGCTCCGATGAAGACTTTCTGGAAAATTTATTAATGGTCTCACTTGATCATGCTATCGGCAGTTTGTCGACAGAGAAGAAATATCTTTTAAAATTTTGGCTTGTATGTACGTAATTTTGTATGGAGTTGAGATACACTACAAAGGATTTCTTAGAAGCATATCTTCGAAAGGAGTAATCCCTCATTAGTTTTCCAGTATTCCTATTGTGTTTCAATAATTTGAATGCTTTGAACTAAATATTACCTAGGTATATCTTCACGTTAAGTATTCCTGATATCCTGTTGTAATGTATACGCAGAATTGGAGCTTCCAAGAGTTCTTGAGAACCCAGTAACATGTTCCAGAAAATATATTTATACAATAATATATATATATTTAAATATATTAGAAGCTCAATATTTCTGAACATCAATTGGTTAAGCAGTGGTAACGGAATTGAGGCGAAAAGTTGGTCAGCTGCTACTCAGATTCAAAAGTTCTATAAAGGCAGAAAAGAAATCTTCTTTGACTGTGTTCAACTCTCCGGAACAAGTGCTCATGCAAATGTTTTCCAACTCGACAGCCATTGCATTGGGAGAAAAATATTTAAATCTGCCATCTTTAATAAGATTTTCTTCTTCTAGCAAATGCGTAAACTGTAACTAACACACTCCTAGTTCATCACCTAATTTAAGCAGGAAGGATATTTATAGGCTACTCAGGTGAAATGATATTGAGTGGTAATATAAATCTAGTATGAATACTCGCAAAAAAAAAAAAAAAAAAAAAAATGACAGCAGAGGGAAGTTACGATAATTCCAAAAGAAAGATATTCGTTTCCTTATTTTATTCTGTTATAATTTGAGATAATACAGAGTCTACCAGAAAAATGTATACACCCTTTGTCATCCTGTGTCAGGATACCGGCATTGACAAATGTTCTGAAATTTAAGTACGTTGTAGTACGGTTTTTCGCTCAATAGATGTAGGTACTATCAACACGATTAGTGAGATAAGAAAATGGCAGGAGCACGCTTGATCTTCAAGCAGTGTAAGTACGTTTTGAAGTGTTTTATCAGGTTTGGGAATGTCATAGAAGTGCAGTGTGAGTGGAGAGGGGAGTTTGGTACTGAACCACCAACCCACCTAACAATCATTGTTTGTAAAGTTTGAGGCACATGGACAAGGGCGCCGATTTGTCTGTAAATTTGGCTCGTGCGGACTTCGTTGTCTTCCTATTGTTCCAGCTCAAAATTCATCATTGCAGAGATCCAGCACGATTCACAGAAAGTGCTTGGTACACTTCGAAAAGAAGACTTCAGAGGACACATTTCAACCTTGGCATAAACGCTGGGAGGAGTGTATTTCTGTACAAGATGAATGTTTTGAAGATGATAGTGTGTAAAGTAGATAAATAAATTGCTTTCTTGTAAACAGAACTAGTCTGGAAATGTTTTGATATCACCTCGCAAAACTATTACTTTCGGCATTAAAAAGAAAAGCTACGTTCCCCCAAAATATCTACATAATAAATATCAGGGTTAAAGGCCACTTTTAAGAGACCTTAATAAAGTGCTAGTGAAGTTTTAAAATACGGAAATTACGGATGTATTCCTATGAAAAGAACTACGAACTTATTATTGTGCAAACTATATTGTGTTAGTTCGAAGCTATATGACTAATTCTTTTACCGTTTGGGTTCTCCTAATCAGCCGCCACTAGTATACTGTAGATATAGACGATAAACATGTAACAATTTATACGAACTGCATATATCGTACAGCAGCTCTGTAACTTTGGGAGTGGACAATTTTCGCACACATTCTGTGTATTAGACTGTTCTATTCTTCAATCACAAATATGTTTTTTTTAAGTCTCATCACTTAGGTTAAGTCAACAATTGCACTAATTTTGGTTTAAAGTTGAAAATTGCATTAAATTATATTGTACTAAAGTTAAGTGGTATCATTCTTTAGTTACAGCACAAGCTGCAACCAAAATTTCACGGACATATGTTCAAATCCGCCTTCACTAAATTTTACAAAGTAATCAAAAGTGTAGTAGCTATACTGAAATCAGGTGCGTCTACACATTATATAAAAAAGTAGTAACTAACTAACTCTATGGCCTATGGAACTCGGAGGTTCAATGCCGTGTTCACAAAAGCTCTCCACTGACTTCTATCCTTAGCCAACTGCATCCAGTTTCTACTTTGTATTCCAATCTCTGCGAGATCCATCTTAATATTGTCCTCCCATCTGCGCCTAGGTCTTCCTAATGGTCGTTTTCCGATTGGCCTTCCAGTCAAGACTTTTAAAGCGTTTCTACTTTCTTCCATTCTAGCTACATTACCCGCCCACATAAGCCTCCTAGACTTGACGACCCTAACATTGTTGGGTAAACCATATAACTTATGTAGTTCCTCGTTATGAAGTTTCCGCCATTCCCCATTCCCGTTCCTCTTGGGTCCGAATATTCGTCTCAGGATCTTGTTCTCAAATACTTTCAGTCTATGTTCTTCCCTCAGAGTAAGTGACCATGTTTCGCAGCCATACAGAACAACAGGCATGGTTATTGTTTTATATATTTTAAGCTTCAAATTCCTCGATAGAATTCGCGACGACAAAAGATTTTGAACCGAATAGTAACACGAATTCCCTGCTTTTAGTCGACATTTAATTTCTCCGTGAATATGATTTTTGTCTGTTAATATTGATCCTAGATATTTGAAACTATCCACTTTATCAAAAGTATTATTTAATTTTCTAACGCATCCATAATTTTCTGTATGCCGGATCCGACGCACTTCCATGTATTTAGTTTTATCTGCATTTACTTCTAAACTCATGTCCCTGCAAGCGTTGAATAAGATCTCTGCATTTCTTTCTATTGTTCTCCTATCATCACCTATTAAATTTACATCATCAGCATATGCCATAGCTTGGTGAATACCGTTCAACTGTAGTCTCTGGTTGCTATCTTTGATTTTCCTTATAGCATATTCCAGAACGAAGTTAAATAATAATGGCGACAACGCATCTCCTTGTTTGAAGCCATTTTCGACGTGAAAGCTCGTGGACAAAAATTTTCCTATCCGTTTTTTTTTTTTTTTTGCCAGCTAGCCGACGCTAGCTACTACCCGAAGAGGGTTACGCCCTCTGTAGGGGAAGATATTTTTAAATAGATTGTGCTGTTCAGGAAGCCGTGGTTGGGATATGGGTTGATACATAAACTTTATTGTTCAATTGTGATGGTCATTATGGCCTTTAACCATAATCATGAGGTAAAGGAAATACATAAGCTTCAGTGAAGGAAAAGCATAACTGTAAAATGATATGAGATGAGAAGATGAAATGAAGTGCGAAACTCACTACAACACATAGGTTCTGTTAGTGGAACAAATGCAGGTTATCTTCTCGCCTAGGGGCGGCGCTAGGCATCAATGAAGACAGAGGAGCCCTGTTAGTACAGAAGGTATTACTGTGCATATGATGGCCATATGTGAGGTAGATGAACGTCTGTAGAGTATGGTTCGTAATACGCGGTGTCAGGGTGGTCCGGAGGTACAGTGTAACGGTATAGAGTAAACAGTAATGAGAGCGGCGGGAAAAGAGCAGCAGTAGGAGAGATGCTTCGGGCGTGGTCTTCAAACGTTTTCTGGAGAAGTGGATGATTGCTGTGCACGCGCTGGGTGATGTATTTGGTCCGGAGTGTTTCTAAATGATACAAGATGTGTGGAAACGTAAGTCTGTCATAAAGATCTTGAGTGGGACTTGGTAATTTGATACGGAAAGCGATTCGCAAAGCATGACGTTCCAGGATGAGTAATTTCTCATAGTAGAGGATCGGAGCAGATATCCAAGCCGTAAATCCGTACGTGAGAATAGGACGGGGAAAGACCTTGTATGTGTTGAGAATTGTATGAGCATTGAGTCCCCAAGTAGTTCCAGCAAGACGTTTCAGGAGATTGAGGCGAGAGTAAGCCTTCTTGGAGATATCTTTTAGGTGTGCTGTCCAGGTTAGATGCTGATCGAAAGTGACTCCAAGATATTTGACACTGCGAGTAGGGTTGAGCAATACATCTTGCACTGTGAGGTGCAGAAGTCTTGGATTTCTGTGGACACGGGAACGATGCTTCGGAGCATCCTATCCGGACTTTACTTGGGATTCATTTAAACATATCTCAATTAATCTAATTAGCTTTCTCGGTATTCCAAGTTCTGTAAGAACGTTGTATAATGTTCCTGTCCTAACCGAGTCGTACGCCTTCCTAAAATCAATAAATAGTATAAAAGAAAATAGATCTAAAAAAGGAACGTGTATTAAATGAAATAAAATTGCAGTTCGAAACACGTAGTCAAACCTGGTGCCATCTTGTAACCTTGTACCAAACATATAGATAATACACAGTTGTATATATATATATGTAGGGGCCATGTTAAATACTGTTTAAGATGTGGTTCTCCTCTTTCAAAAAGTATCAATTTCTTGAAAATTTATACTGTACTGCCATTTTAATACGAATGGAAAGAGCAGAGTCTACTCTACAACATTTACTACAGATGTAGTTTTGGTATCTTTAACTTTTTCATAATTATGTGCCAATTACTATAAGTAACAAACCAAATGTAACGTAATTTTGGGGAGAACAGCGCCATATTTCAATATGACGGCGTGATTGCACCAGTTTTCCTCACTTCTATGATCTATTACCATCAATTTGACATAAGAACTGAGAAGATATACTTACTGTTTCAAAGTAAAGTGTTCAGCTTCAATATCCAATATGGTGGCTCAAAATGGCGGAAAAAACAATTCAGATTGTGCTACACTTTTGATATGTTATTTAGATTGCTTTTCTCTATCATAAAATCGAAACAGAGTTTCTGTTACACTTTGTTCCGGGCCAAACCATAATTTGACTGGACTATGTATAATGTAAGATCTGAAAGATATTAAGTAGTACGGTGGATAAATTGTTTTGCAGTTCAGAAAATTGAACTGACTGCATTGAAAATTAACCTAAAAGGAGATGGGTACTAATAATCCTGTCTAGATGTGGTGTTACTTTCACAAAGTGGTGGATAACAACAATCCTGACTAGATGTGGTGTTACTTTCACAAAGTGGTGGGTAACAACAATCCTGACTAGATGTGGTGTTACTTTCACAAAGTGGTGGGTAACAACAATCCTGACTAGATGTGGTGTTACTTTCACAAAGTGGTGGGTAACAACAATCCTGACTAGATGTGGTGTTACTTTCACAAAGTGGTGGATAACAACAATCCTGACCAGATGTGGTGTTACTTTCACAAAGTGGTGGGTAACAACAATCCTGACTAGATGTGGTGTTACTTTCACAAAGTGGTGGGTAACAACAATCCTGACTAGATGTGGTGTTACTTTCACAAAGTGGTGGGTAACAACAATCCTGACTAGATGTGGTGTTACTTTCACAAAGTGGTGGTTAACAACAATCCTGACTAGATGTGGTGTTACTTTCACAAAGTGGTGGTTACCAATAATTCTGGCTGCGTAGTTGGAGCGAACCTTCTCTTTAAATCGACTTAGGCATTCATTTGATCGGATACTACAAGCTACCTGAACTATTCTTAATCCTAGGCAGGGGCGGATCCAGGAGAGACTTCTGGGGGGGCGATGGGTTGTAATACTGCTACTTAGAGCTACTTTTAAGAGCTCCAAACTCTGAGATAGCTTTTATTTATATATAAAATAAGAATGTTCCCTCTTCTGGCGGGGGAAATCGCCCCGATCACCAACCCTGGATCAGCCCCTGACCCTAGGAACACCAAATTTGACATCATGATTCAAGAGCGCGCGCAGAATGTTGTTAAGGGGTTACGTGTCCCAATTGGGCATACCATTTAGGAATAATCAGTGAAAAACGAGAATAATCAAAAAAGGTCGATCGCTTCGGTCCAAATTTGCAATTATTGTATTCCTAGTTTATTTTCTTTACGAAAAGATGGGTACAAAAAAATCATGACAGGATTATAAATTACCTTAACGAAATGGTACGGTATCAATAATCAACGAACCGGTATCAATAATCCTGACTTTGTTGGAAATTGTCAAAACAAATAAATTCTTACCGACAATTCTCAGTTGCCTTAAGATGGGTTGCCACGTTAGAAGAACTTGTAGCTGTCATAAAAAAAATCTTGAAACCCTACCATATTTCACCATGTACACATAGTCTTGAAAGGGTCACAAAACATTTTTGCCATCTTGCAAGGAGTCGAACAGCGTCCAACTTTCTGAGACATCTTGCTTGCTATCTGCTATCGCCCTCCCGCTAACATAAAGGAAAAACTAGTTTCGCCACTTCCAAAACAACGGATTCTTTTGGACAGGGAGGGGGAGTACGCCAAAATACACGTTTTTAATGAGAAAGTTCACTGTTTGTCCACTAGAGTTCAGTATTGCATGGGTGGTGATACCTTTCTTGCTTACAAGAAGTTGTAAAATGTAAACAGTAGATAGAAACATCGGGTAGCAAGGTCTTTTTTATGACAGCTACAAGATTCATGTAAAGCGGAAACGTGGTTTTAGCAAAGAGGTAGAAACAAACAATAAGGTGAGCGTAAATATTGACTGAATTGGAAATTACTTTAATAAGGAGATAGGTTCCAACAATCATGAGCGGATTGGTTATTCTACAGGATAGAATTCAATATAAGTTTCTGACTCTGCAGCGATAAACTTTTTGTTTGTGTCAAACTGACAAAAGTAGTTAGTTAAGTGTTAAGTACTTAGTTATATGTACCAGCTTAGTTATATGTACCAGACACAGATAATTATTTTGGCCTAATGGTGTAATTAGAATCCTCTCAACAGCTTGTGTGTCCTCAAGCAAACGGAAACTTCAGGGTATACAATCTGTTTTCCCCTCATATTTCTCGGACCTTTTACTGGTCATTGACTTCCATGCCTCGTTGGGTGTGCGTCAGAGTGTCCAAGGCGAAAAGGAAACATTTCTTCTTCCGTTCAGAAGTCGAAGAACTGTCGCTTCAACTTCTCGTAATGGCTTATGGGAGTTTGTTTGCAGATCCAACTTAGAACTTTCCCAATCTCTTGAGTGTGTATGTGTGTTCGTGTGTGTCATGGTGTACGTGCACCCCCATATATATATATATATATATATATATATATATATATATATATATATATATAAAGTGACGCAACCAAAGTGGCTAAGTACACACACAAAAAGTTCTTTTCTCCAAATGACAAACACCATCAACTAATAGGATAGTGTTTCCATCTCTAAAGAAGTTTAGAATGATTGGAAAAGATTTTTCTGTCGCCCTTTAATATTATTCTTATTATAAAGCAAAAACATTTCAGACTGTGAGCAACGATAATATGCAAACAACAAAACATTTAAAAGTTCTTAGAAATTCTTAGTCCTTATTATAAACACAAGACGCCTTAGTCTTGTAGTCACGTTAATTTCCAATGGTTCTGTTAGACTAATAATTGTCGTTCTTGACGCCAGATGTCACTATCTGCGTTATCTTTTGTCTGCTATCAATAGATGTCGCTAGTGTACAAGCAATTAGAAGACGACCCGATGGCTTGTGGAGATTAGTTAGTAACGGCAAGTGGAAAACTGTAGCTCTAGCCTAGTGGTTTTCAACCTGTGATACGCGTACCCTTATAACACGGTTAAGGTTAGGGTAAAGAATTATAGGCTTTCGGCATCTAAGGCTATGATAGCCCGTCACACATATGAGGGATGATGTCTCTCAGCGATTACGCTACCGGGGAAACTGGGGAGGAAGAAGGGAATGGGGAAGGATGGAAGTGGCGTGGGACCATTAGGTTAAGTAGCATCGCCATTTGCCTAGCGTGAATGAGAAAATCCCAGGAAAACCTCATTCATGGTGGGTGGCCTGGAAAATCTGTTACACCTTTTTAACCAACAGGAATCGAATCAGGAACCGCTCGCCTTATAACGAAAAAACTTCTTAGAGGTACTTAGGCTGTTAAATAACGTAATTATATTAAATTTATATGATGCTTTTCCTGTTAGTAGTAAAACGGGTATATTTTAATATCAATTTCACCTGAACTAGCGTCATGATTTTCGAATATGGTTAATTTTTATATTTAAGAATTAATTCTATTTTTCTCTCCATTTTTCCACAAACTACGCATGGTTTCTTTTTTTTCTTTTTTTTTTTTACATCCATGTCCACCATTCTGTTCAGCTAAATAAGATCTTTCGATTTGGTATATGTCTCATCTATGAACGATTGCACTATAGAAAAGCCACCTAAATATCTTTGACAGCTCGCAGCGGCATTACCACTACTGACGTCTCAAGGTTTTTTTTTTCACTGCATCTATAATGGCAGTATTCTTAATCGTGGGTTGGTAACACTAGCACCAGAGTATGGGCTGCATTTCCATCCACACATGTTAAGAAACTTTTCAGGGACCATCTCTTGATGTCTCCTCTCAGTCAACAACTTTAAACATTTTGTCTGCAGCATGGACGAGAACAGACTATCTTAACTGAATCGACCCTCCAGAACACCAAAATGGTAATACAACGTTCGTAAAACGCAGATTTTGCTGCCCTTACTCAAATGTATAAATTTTTTTTTAGCATAATAGGTCATCAGAAAACACTTATTTTATGCATACTATTGTTCTAACGTGTTTTTTTTAAATATATATTTTAATAAATTGCCACTTTGAGTCTGTTGTAAAGTAATATTTGAATTGTGACAATCTACACTTAAACACAAAGAAAATAAGTTACAAAAATAAGAAATTCAAGTTTTACGTCCCACGTTTATGCCGGCTAGGCTATAGGACATGGTGGTAATAAGAAATTAAGGAAATGATGAAATGAAGAAAGTGGGCGGAAACGGGAGAATCCCGAGAAAACCCTTGCACACGGTGTTTGTCCACCAGAAAGCTCACTTGGCGAGAGCTGGGATCAAACCAAGGACCCCCACTACTGAGCCACCGCGGCCTCAAAATTAACTTAGAGAGAATGATTAGTTTCATTTTCACAATACGCGTTAGTGCAATAAGAAAATAGTTTGTTTGTTTTGAAGTTTCGTACGTAATAGTGTGAATATTCAAACACTAAAAATATCACTAAAACTAATAGAATAATAGTTTTGATTGTTCATAATTATGTTGGTTATACTATAGGTTGTTCTGCAGATATAAGGCGTGCAAGAAAAGTTTTGATTGAAACATATTGGATCTTGGATGACGGGCCACAAAATTTTTGAACGGCCCCTAAATCGAGTTTTAGTATTTTCTACGGAATAATCAAATCATACTGAGTTAAGTGATAGTTCCGGTTTGGCGACACTGTATGTAGTTCTTCAGATATACGACCTGGAAGAAAATTTTATATTTAAATATATCGGGTTTATTGATCCATAGAGGAAAATCATTGTAATTATACGACAAGATGGATACCGAATTTGCATAGTTCTACAACATTTCCACAAGGAACTGTTGTCTTCTTTTTTTTTTTTTAACTGCAATTTCATTCCCAGTCGAAACTGGGCGGGCCACAGAAGGTAACGCCTTCTCCGGGGCCAGAGAAAAACTGAAGTGTTAGAGGTGCCTGTTTATAGATGGGATACAGGAAGTTATTGGCGGTGGTGATGTATGATCATTATTATATCTTTAGATGCAGTACAAGAAGTGCAGGGTAGAAGAGAATATGGACGATAGATATGCTGATGGGTTTGATAGATGCGACGACGTGGGTTATAGGTTGGCGTGGCCTGGTCAAGCTCATGCAGTGCAAGTAGATGGTCAAATGGTGGATAGGCATGTAGTGGTCGTGCAGGAGTCTGATCGAGCAGTGGACCAAGAATTGGATGGGCCTCAGCGATACGGCTCTGTATATAGCGAGTGCGGAGACGATAGAGATGTTTTAAGAGCGTGGGTATGGTGGTGTGCCGATAGACCTCCCTAGTAGGAGTATTTGCCGGTAAGAAATAAGCGGTTGTTATCTTCGGCAAGTTGATTTAAATATTGCAAAAAATATAATTATTTTTGACAGATCTTAAGCTTAATTTAATTCAGTAAACGTAAATGTAGATCTTGATTTAAAGTACAATGTAGATCTTAGTTTCAATTTTAAATTAATGCGTTAAATTATATTTTTTAAATATAGCAAATATTTTTTCGTAATTATAAAGTGTAGCTCAAAATTAATGTTTTAAGCTGTCTCTAGCGGCATCAAACTAAAATATAAAGCTAAGGCACAAAGGGGTATGCAAATGACGAATATTTTTTTAAACTTGCAACTATTCCTTTCTCCTGCAGGCGTTCACTTTAACTACAACCCAGCAGTAGACGCCAATCATGAGAGAATAACTTCTATCTTTATACCTCTGCTCCATTTTCTGAATATTCTAATGCTACTTTTCTCCCCATCATTGCTAACGGCTCCTAATTTCTCGCGGAAAAGGCCAATCTTCATCAGTGTGATTCAGTGTGACAAGTGTAAATCGTGTGATGAATGTGAGTGTGTGCTTTAATGTATTTCAGTTACCCTACTGTCCAACAAGCAAGCAAAACAGTATTTTGTAAACTTCCACTGCAGTCCTAGTAAAGTTGCAATCATCTTTATCAGCAGTATTTGTTATAACCAATTATATCTAATAATACAAGCATACGTTCATGTGTTTCCTTAATGTTTACGGGATATCTAAATATCCTTAATGTCTGGTAATTCTACAATATTGTAGACGCTTTGCGAAAAACAGTACACAAAGATTAGTCATATATCAATCAACAGTTTTCATCCAGCTGAACAAAGTGATACAGATGTATGTATATCCTCATGCGTAGGTTTCGACCAAAATGATAAAAACTTTTTTCATAAAGTTTAAAGTTGATATTGATATATTAAGCTGATATTGAAAAATACCTTCATCAAGCCTTTCCTTAGGAGGGCATCGTAGTTAGTGATGAGAGCATTGGACTCATGTCCGCCTGGTCCCGAGTTCGATTTCCCGGGCGGTGCTTCGCAATTTTTTGTGTTCACCTAGCGTCGTCTAGCAAATTGGGGAGTAACGTAAATAAAAATGAAATCTTTGGGTTTAACGTCTCACGATCATGCCCTTTAAGCTAAGGGAGACTATGGTTAAAGCATATGAATGATAAGGGAAGAAATGGTGGAATGAGAAAGTAGAAGAAAACGGGAGTACCCCTTCAAAACCCACGGTCACGATGTTGTCCACTACAAACTTACTTGGCCGGGGTTCGAACCAGAAACCCTTCGGACCAGAAGTAAGCATTCTACTAGTGAACTACGGTGCTGAGTGAAGTAACTAGGCTTGTTGCCGTCCGGGGCAAGAACTCGGATTAGCACCCCTTCCTGTCCAAAACGTTTCCTCAAATATTTGCCTAATTTTGTGCCCTCCCAATGCGGCGCCTGGGCCACAAGACCCGTTTGCCCCATCCTAGTTACGTCACTGACCTTGCTCCCCACACGTGAATAAAAGATGTAAGGGCCACTATATCAAGGAAGCTCCAGATACACTTCTTAGAGACAGGACGACAAGGGCGTCGATTTCTCTGTAAATTTGGGGGAGGGGCCCACTCAGACGCAGAAGGTATATATATATATGAGGATGTTAAGACAAATTGCATTCAAATTATGACAAATCTATATATATAAAAGAGAACGCACAAATCCTTTGTGAACTCATCACGCTAATACGGCTGAACCAATTTCTTTCATTTTTGGGGGGTTATTAGGATTTGGACCCTAGATGGTTTTTATCATATCACTTTAATTTTTAATTACCAGTGTCTTGAGATAATTGACCATTCAAGTGTCCATACGTACAAATCCTTTGTTATTAGTTCATCATAGGTAAAAATAAACGTATTTATATGCAACCCGCATGACCATGTGACTCGGCGGGTTAACATAAATGACAGGCGCTATAATTTTAACATTTACTGCAATTTGAAAGCGAAAAAGTAAAAATTATCTAAGTAACAAAGTTTATTGCGTTCCGGGGTGACCGCAGCGAAGCGGGGTGAACGCTGCTAGTCTATATTATAAAAGAGAACGCACAAATCCTTTGTTAGCTCATCACGCTAATACGGCTGAACCAATTTCTTTTATTTTTGGGGGGTTATTAGGATTTGGACCCTAGATGGTTTTTATCATATCACTTTAATTTTTAATTACCAGTGTCTTGAGATAATTGACCATTCAAGTGTCCATACGTACAAATCCTTTGTTATTAGTTCATCATAGGTAAAAATAAACGTATGTATATGCAACCCGCATGACCGTGTTACTCGGCGGGTTAACATAAATGACAGGCGCTATACTGTTAACATTTACTGCAATTTGAAAGCGAAAAAGTAAAAATTATCTAAGTAACAAAGTTTATTGCGTTCCGGGGTGACCGCAGCGAAGCGGGGTGAACGCTGCTAGTATTGTATATTTATAAATACACTAGGGGGCCCACGTGAGCTTTGAGGGGGAGGCCCCCCAGGATCGACGCCCTTGCATGGCGACGTTGAATACGTGTTCACTGCTAGGTTGGACGAATTTCAGCCGATCGCTAACAGATGGAGTTAAAGTTGCTGAAACCCATAAAAAAGGGTCTGTTATGCCAAGTGGATTTCAAGCCTTTCATTATGACCGTAGCAAGAACGACAATATACATTATAATTCATGACATAAGCCGAAACTTATATTTAATTCTTAGACTTTAATTTTTGTTTCACAATAATATTATTCACGGATAAGAATGGATTAATCCATAGACCATATTGAACTGAACCAAATAACATGATTGTGAGTAAATTATCATGCGTAAGTTTTGAGAAAATTAAAAAAAACATCATTGCCAACCTTAGGTAAATGATACTGTTTATTATGCTGAGATTATTTATTTTATGAGCTGTATATGAAAAATATGCATTGGTGAGTGGCAAACTGCACCTCTTGTTTTTTATTTTCGTCCAACAGTGACACGCATACAACTAACAGTGACGCACACATACTTCTAGCAATGCAGTATAGGCATGATGTAATTAAACCAGGGATGCAAATAACCGCTCGCCTACTCATCCGGGGAGAATGGTTCATCGGTGCGGGCCAGTATATAATATCATACTGAAGGTAAGTAAATGATTTCTATTGTAGGGTGTGAGCTAGTAGCTTTTTTGTTGGGCTAGTAAAATTTTGTTGCTTATGTGCATCCCTGAATTAAACTATGTATATTATAAAATCGAAAGCTACTATGTTTGTGACTTTTAATTTCTTGAACCACCTGATCGATCTCAATCAAATTTTCAACGTAGATGAAATTCTGGCCTGGGATGCTTTTTATCATATTACTTTGACGGTGCAACTTAAGGGAGGGGAAGAGACATTTAAAAAATATCGAAAATGTCCGATATTAGTGCCGAATGTATAGTTTTCTAGGTTACTGAGATGAACAGTGACACTTCAGATCCCAAGACTTGCAACTTTGAGGAGGGGGAGATATATAAAAATGATCGAAAATGACCAACATTAGTGTCAAATCCATAGTTTTCAGGATTGGTGAGATAAACAATGACACTTGCGATCCTGTTTACATCCAAATTCAGCCCCGGAACTTGGGGGAGGGGAGAGGGAGATACAGAAAAATGATCGAAAATTTAGGATTTAGATTACTGGGCATTCGGCATCTATGGCCATTTATCCCGTTGCGTATGAAGGATGACGTCCCTGGGCGAGCACACTATTCGGGAAAAGGGAAAGAAGAAAGGATTGGGGAAGGAAGGAAGCTACCTGACACCTATAAGTGAGGTACCACCCTGGCATTTGCCTCGTGTGAATCAGGAAAACCTCATTCAGGCTGGCTGGCCTGAAAAAGCGTTTTACACTTTCTCGACCTAGTGCCCCCACCGGGAATCGAACCCAGGACGCTTTCACCGAAGGAAAAATGATCCAAAATGACCAATATTTGTGTCGAATCCAAAGTTTTCTGGGTCGTTGAGATCAAGAGTGACACTTCCGATAACATTTAGATCAAACCTTAACCCACAACAGTAATCAGTGGCGTCTTTAGGGGGTGGGCTATCGGGCTAAAGCTCCCCCGAAATAAATGTTATATGCCTAACTTCATTAAAATTTATCGGCATCCAAAAGGAAAAATATGAGGACTTATTCACGAGTTGTGCATAGCTCCCCCCCTCCGAAACAAAACCCTAAATACGCTACTGATGTTAATATTTAATTTTTACTGTCATTTTTACCAAACACACGACATAAGGAGTTGTGCATTTAAAGTTTTTATTTTAACCTAGAGAAGTGGGTAATCAACGTTAGTACTAAATAAATATTGAAAATTTATATGAATTGACCTTTAATACTGGGAGACACTTCACCCTGTCCTAAATTCTTCTTCAGCCTATTGTAGGTAAAGGGAATCACATGCTCATTTAACTGTCTACAAAATTTGACCCACAAAATAAATTTTCCTAAAAGAAAAAAGTTTTGAAAGAGAAACAACCATTCTATGTGAACATATCAACCATAGTTTTATGTTTTACCCAACCGACAAATAAAAAGAAAGGCATTAAAAAAAAAGGATAACGTTAGTCCCATTGAGCGACTTGCAATCATCAATACCATGCGTTTTTCTACGAGGCATGGTCCCCCTGCAAATTGTCTACACCAGTAACGTACCATCTGCTTGCTTATGCCGTTAGGCCCATAAACGGGGTCCAGATGACAACGGATTTTAATCGGCACTATGCCCTGTGCATTCAAAAACTTTATCACTACTCGCTCTTCATACGCGGCGGGAGCTGGAATAGGAACGCCAATCTTCAATCACTGCCACAACACTACTGAGAGAATTAGGGAAGTTCTGCTGGCCCATGCGCCATGTTAGGACTTCACTCTCTCACGTACACGCAGTCGCTTCGCGCAACATACGGTTTCCTAGCTATGGGACGCGTGGGAAACTTACTTTCTGGATGCACCTCGTACTTTTTCTTCACATGATATTGGTGTATTCATAAAAAGCAAGAAAGAAAACGAAAAATTCTTGAAAGTGGCACAACATTCTATATGACCAAATCAACCATAGTTTTGTGTTTTACATAACCACAAAATAAGAAAAAAAACGAAAACATAAAAAAGGATAGCGTTACTCCCATTGAGCGATTAGCTATGGCCAATACAATGTGTTTTTTACTTTGTTCTTCGCACTACATTGGTGTATTCATAAAAAGCAAAAGAGAAAAGGAAAAAAGGAGAGATGTGAAGCCTCTAGCACTGGACTCTCCCCTGGGAATGTTCATAGCGTGTTGGGTGGTTTTGTGTCGTGTTTGTACTTCACCTCGGGGTTCAGACCTCGGATGTTTATCTTTCAGCCAAATCCTCGCGAAATTCATCCTCTCGGAGGTAAACAGATAATAGGCTCAAATAGGATATGAAATGGGGGCTTTCGTACAGCCAGGCTGTATAACAACAGAGTCTAACCCGCCAGGAGTAATAACAACACAAAACCCCATCCTCCTACTTCCCCTTTTCCCCTGCATGCATATATATGTATAAGGGGCAGTGTATTGCCTCTGTTTTCACGGGCGACAGAAGAAGGCGAAAAAGGAAATACTAGAATTCTCCCGACTGCAGACCATATTTTATCCGTTTCAAAGGACTCTTCACGTTTTTGTCTTCAAGCTTTGTGCTGTTATATATATACAAGGGACAAAACTTAAATAGATGGCTAGATCCAAAATATATATATATATATATACAACATACAAAACAAAGGATTTGCCCAGATTCGACTACATTCTGGAGCATGACCTTTAGTATTAGAAATCTAGGAATATATATATATATATATATATATATATATATATATATATATATATATATATATATATATATATATATATATATCATTGCTTACATATGCATGAATTGTGAATATTTTGTCCTAAAAAAAGTCTAAAGTCTACAATGCAGATCATACCATCGTTCTCTGTGTAATATTACTTAAATAATGCTGACCTTTCCAATGGAACCAAAAAGTGTACATAACACATGTAAAGGGTTTATCAATAAGGTCAGAATTTAAAGTAAGATAGAATACAATCTACCTAGGTACAACCATTAATGATATGCGATAAAAAATTTTATCACTGTTTTAAATTGTTTTGTTTGGAAATGTTTTTTTTAATTTTACAGATTTGAAAATTTCACACTCATTAAAAGTTTTTAAAATTTTTTTATTATTTGTCTTAGTTTTTAAAAACTTTTTGTACTTAAGTGGAAATTTTTAATTATCAGCTTCACATTTTAATTTAAAATTTTAAGAGGTTTCTGAAAACTTTTGTTTAAGAATTGTTTGAGCACAGCTTTTTTAAATGTTGTTTCAACATCTTTGATTAAATTTCCTCAAGTTTGAAAATATTTTGCATTTGTTGATTTTTTTAAAAAATAGTTAAAGCTTTAGTTTGAATTGTTTTGTTTATATTTTTACTTTTTAAATTTTAAATACTTTTATTTAAATATTTTTTTACTTTTAAATAAATACTTTTAAATAAATTTTAAATACTATAATTACTTTTTAAATAATATTTGTATTTTAATTCTACTGATAATTAAAAATTATTTATTTTGTACTCTTTGTTACAAAATAAATACAAATATTATTTAAAAAAGCACTTTAACAAGGAACACAGACAGTATGATAAGTCATCAATTGCCGTTCAGTTCATTTTTCTAGTCGCTGCCATAACCTAGATTTTTGGGTAATTCAAATTCTGGTTACACTGTAATTTATAGGGATGGTAACACTGAAAATTCTTCCGACTCATATTTTCGGGTGTAGAATAACATTATCTATTACTGAGGTAAGTTACATTTCATTATCTTTTTTCACTTACGAAAAACTGGGAAAAGAAAAATTGTTAGCTTTTGAAAAATATTTAGTAGTGTGCCTCCTTAAGTTTACGAGAATTTCCGCGCTTTTGTTTCGTCTTGACTGTGATAACTGTAATGAGCAAATTTGGTGAGCTTTGGCTGTGTATTGGGTCAGAATCATCCGTAGTAGTTGTCAGCATACACCATTGGGAGGAGAGAAGCCGATCAACCTGGAGGACCTGCGCAACATCAAGGTACTGTAATAAGTTTTCCTTTCCCTCAGCTATATCCTCTTAAATTGCGAGGGTAAATCAGAAATTATCCGCAACGTAGCTATAAATTATTAGCAATGTAGCTATAAATTATCAGCAATGTAGCTATAAATTATCAGCAATGTAGCTATAAATTATCAGCAACGTAGCTATAAATTATCAGTAATGTAGCTATAAATTATCAGCAATGTAGCTATAAATTATCAGCAATGTAGCTATAAATTATCAGCAATGTAGCTATAAATTATCAGCAATGTAGCTATAAATTATCAGCAATGTAGCTATAAATTATCAGCAATGTAGCTATAACTTTTCTTACATTGTTCATACTGATCTCCGGCCTCGTTTATGTTATGGTTATGCTGTTGTGGTCATGCTATGACAGTTTGATCCTAATTTCTCCATTTTTCTTCCTTTTGTTGCAGGTAGATCATGGCCGCTCCGTTAGAAGTTTGCACCAAAGAGGAACAACGAACAGTGATCCGGTTTCTGTAGTCGGAAGCTGTATCAGGGGCTACAATCCATGAAAGACTTTCGGCACAATAAGGGAACAGTGTCTTGCCGCAACGGAGTGTCCACACATTAGAGACCTGCACGGGCCGGACTTGGGCGGGCCGACTCTGTTATTTCTTTGGGACGGGCCGGGCTTGGGCGAGCCGACACTGACTTCTCTTCAGGTCGAGCCGGGCTGGGGCCGATTAATTGCCATTCTTTAATAATTATTGACTTTCGTTAAACGATAATAGGAATAAAGCCAAACGTTGGAGAAGTATGCCCGTGAAAAATGTTACAAAGACTGCAATAGCTATTTACAGTTTGTGTTGCTTAGTGGCTCCACTTTCACTATAGAGGATTGCAGTCATTGCGCAGTAAATTGAGCTCTGACCTTTACCTTCACTGAACCCAAAATATCACAAGAAGGGGTGGGAAAGATTTGCCTGTTGCTAAACAATATTGCCATCTTCACTTTATGCTAAAAATCAGACAGGCAAAGTTCTAGGAGGCAATGCTACCATTCGAGAGGCAAGAGTCAGGTTGTGAAACAGAGTTTAGAAAATATTTCTGAGGGTTAAGTCAAGTTTAATACTAAATTTTGAGAAAGATTGGGGCTCTAACTAAATTTTTTAAAAATTTCTCCGGTCGGGCCAAATGCGTTTTAAAAAATATCGTGCCCGGGCCGGGCTTGGGCCAAGAACTTTAAAAAACTTATCGGGACGGGCCGGGCTTGGTCCGAAAATCTCCAAAGCTTTTCGGGCCCGGGCTGAGCCGAGCCTAGGTAGAGTCGGGTTGGATTGGGCTCGGGCCGAAAGATTCGGCCCGTGCAGGTCTCTACCACATATGGATTGAATAATTCAATAACAGTCTCACAAGTGTTATGCACGAAGAAGAAACTGTAACACTTGTGCGACCATTTTTAAATTGCGGCAAGACACTGTTCCCGTATTGTCCCGAAAGCCATTGATGGATTGCAGCCCCTGATACACCTTCCGACCACAAAAACCGGATCACTACTTGTTGTTCCTCTTTGGTGCAAACTTCCAAAGGAGCGGCCACGATCTATCTGCAACAAAAGAAATACAAATGAAGAACAATAAAATAAATTAGGTCAGAGATCAGTATGAAGAATGTACGAAAATTTATAGCTACATTGCTGATGATTTATAGCTACATTGCTGATAATTTTTGACTTACCCTCGTACTTTTTTCCCTTTTTGTCCATCTATCATCACGTCTGTTTTCTCTCTGTTCTTATTCTTTTACACTTAGTTTTTTACAAAAGCTACCTAGACTTAATCCCAGTACTTCAAAAGTCTAGGAAGGCTGTGTTAGCCAACATCCCCAGATATATATATATATATATATATATATATATATATATATATATATATATATATATATATATGTGTGTGTGTGTGTGTGTGTGTGTGTGTTTGTTTGTTGGAACTGAGCTTAATCTGGGCTAACATTAGCTATCTGCACAGTTTATACAGCCTATATTGCGCTACTGTGATAGTACAAATCTTAGATTTCAAGTCGCATCCACTGTAATTTTATGTAAGTTTACGAAACAGCAGAAAACACGGAACTAAGTTCACTTGTAAACAATTGTATGTGAAGAATTGCATCATGATGTAAACGTTCTATCATGTCTGTGACTTCGTCTTTTGCGCTGAAGAGAGCTTCATTTACATAATTAGAACTCATTACGCAAAGCTGGCACAGACATAGACTATTTTTTACTTCATAAATGACTAAATTTTGTTCTGAAACTTCTGGAACCCGGACTCTTAAAACTTTTATTACTGCAAGTGACTTTACGTCACGTCCACGAGCTTTTAGGTTATCAATCTCAGCAAAGATCCTGATATTAAATATTAGGTAATTTTAAAAAGAGAGCAGTTCAGTCCAGTGGGGCTCAGAAAATAAACGACGCAAGATCTGTATCCGTTGTCATCATGAACACAATTTAAGTTCTACTCTCTGCGTTCATTAGACTTCGATTTAAATTAAAGCTGAAAGAGAGTGATATTTTTATGTGAAACAGTGTTCGTTTTAGTTTAACACCGCCGAAAGTCAGGGTGTTCGGCATGATTGTTACAGGACTAATTAAAAAAAAAGATACTAGCTCCATCATTAAATCGTCTTTGAGAAAATAATCTGCCATCAATCAAAACTATATCAAGATAGGAACCAAGTGACAATCAAAAACATGAATTTGAGCTCCTTCGTGGCTAAATGTTTAGCGTACGCGTCTTTGGCATGGGAAACCCGGGTTCGATTCCCGGCGGGAGCTCATGTGGTTCGGATTTCACGTTAATCAGTAGGTCCACGTTTCATATAGCCTCGCTGAAGAACGGGACTTTAAACTCAAAAGCATGGATTTGGAATATTCATCCTTATCAGAATCTACCAGATATATGTCAGAGAAATCTGTTTGTGCTATGTATTTCCCAGTGCATAAAACAATGAAGTAGTAGACATTTAAATTAACACTCTAAATTACATTCTTTACGAGGGGACGTATAAATTATGTAGTTCCTCGTTATGAAGTTTCCGCCATTTCCCATTTCCGTTCCTCTTGAGTCCGAATATTCGTCACAGAATCTTGTTCTCAAATACTTTCAATCTATATTCTTCTCTCAGAGTAAGCGACCATGTCTCGCAAACATATAGAACAATAGGCATGATTATCGTTTTATATATTTTAATCTTCAAATTCCTCGACAGAATTCGCGACGACAAGAGATTTTGAACTGAATAATAACGCGAATTCCCTGCTTTTAGTCGACATTTAATTTCTTCGTGAATATGATTTTCGTCTGTTAATATTGATCCTAGATATTTGAAAGTATCCACTTTATCAGTCCTTGTCCGAGGCTTTTGTGAATATTTCTGAACAAGTGCCACTTTTGCAGGATGAGGTTGTTAGCCTCACTCAAACCCCCGAGCTGGAGAACCACTCCTTGTCGTCTGTCCGCAACAGCTTATTCAGTATATTCGCAGCCAACCTCTATATCTAGAGGCCTTCTCCTCGATCCGCAACCTTAGGACGCGACATGCCGTGGTGACAGGAACTCACGTTACACGGAGCCAATATCTATGGAAGTCCGAAAATAAGTATTGGTGAACAGATTTATGTTCAACAATTATTTCTCTAAGCATTAGAATAAAATATTAATAAATCGTATTACTGTAACATTAATTTTTCTCTTTCATAATATAACAGATAAATATGAATTTTAAGCAGGTACTCACGTATTGCAGACATATATGTATATTTCGATAATGAATCCTAGACGCAGAAAAGTACTTACCTGAAAAGACAGAAAAATAATTACAAATTTAAACAAGAATAATCAACGGGTTTTACAGTGATGTGTATGATAGTCAGTGCAGTTAATATACTATTGCACGAATATAAGAATACTTTATACGGTGTTTCAAAACAACGTGATTCCTGACACCAAGATAAGATAAAAAGTATAGACCAACCTGGGTGCACAAATGCTTTCATTCGGAGTTATAGGCTATCGAAAACATGAAAAAATGAAATTTGAAGGTTTATAACTCCAAAACTGTGGGAGCTACCGTAGGTGAGTAAAGACTTCACTTAGAAACTAGTATGTGCCCTATTCAAATATTCAAGTTTCAGAATCCTGCGGTACTTCAGCAACAATTTTTATAGAGGAAGTTGGTGAGTACTTCAAATTATATGCCCGAGCCAAACTCCCTCTTTAAATTTGTTGCAGGAGTACCTTAGGATTCTGAAACATGTATTATTGAATAGACTATATATTAGTTCCTAAGTGAAGCCGTGACCCAACTATGGTCCCGGCGGGAGCTCATATGGTTCGGATTCCACGTTAATCAGTAGGTTCCATCTCATATAGCTTCGTTGCCGAAAGGGACGTTAAACTCAAAATCAAATCAAATCAAAATACGGTAAGACCCATAGTTTTGGAGCTGTGGACCTCTAAATTTAATTTTTTATGTTTTCAGCAACCTATAACTCCGAAGGAAGCATGTGTGCACCGAGGTTGGTTTATACATTTTGTCTTATCTTGGTGTCAGGAGTTACTTCCCAACTGTTGTCAGTGTTGTTTTGAAACTCTCTGTATATCAAATTTCACACACACTTACAGTCAGTATTTAATATTCTTGTATTAGTATATTCATGAACAGTGACACTTCCGATGCCGTTTAAATACATATTCACTCCCGTAACTTGTGGGAAGGAGAAATATATATAAAATAATGAAAATGGCCGAAATTAGTGTCGAATCCATAGTTTTGAGGTTGTTGAGACGACCAGTGACACTCCCGATGCCGTTTTGTTTTGGTATTTATAGTATTGTTCGTGTATTAATGCTTGTTATGCTTTTTGAATATATATAGGTTAAATGGAAACAAAGGAAGTCTTTATTTATGTATCTCAAAACGAGAATATTGTGGAATTGAATACTATGTATAACAGACGGTAGTATAGGAGAACAAATAAATTCAGAACATCTTTTAATAAGCTAATCAATTACATTTTCCGTTATTCAGACTAATGAACTATTAAACAATGAATACAAGAATATTGAACCAATACAGTTTGAAAATTGAGAATGAGAATAATCCTGTCTACGGAAGACCTCCGTATTCAAGGCATTTCTTGTTTTATGTTCTTCAACATAACAACATAGAAAAGGGTTAGCCACATTTACAATACATAAGTACTTGTTCCTAGATTGAATATAGCCATTATGCTCGTGCCAAGATTTTTGCTCGTTGTGTGAAGACTCAATAATCGAGGAGAGACCAAGTGATCAACGTGAGCCGAGATTAAGAAAGAGTGGAACCCCTTGTTTACTTTGAAGTCAGTTTATATACATTCATCGCCCAGGTTTTCACTTATACGATTTTCTAGTTTCATTCTTGTTTTCTTGATTTCACTCATGTTTGTTACCTTTTATTTTGGTCTTCCAGAAAACGAGCTTTAGCTATTTTCTGTTTAGATACTAAAAATTATATTTACTAAAATAATAAAGATTTAATATACATAGGTTTCTCTCAGATTTACATGACAGTTTAAATCCAGATTTAGCACCAAGGAAAGATGGTGACGTAAAAAAATCGAAAATGACTGATATTATGGTTGAATTTATAATCTTGAGGGACCCTAAGTTGATTGGTGACAGTTTTGATGCCCTTTGTCTAAAATAAATGGTATTCTTCCCGTGCGAAGAACGAGCGTTCTGCTAGTCTTAGTCTTATAATGATAAAAAATGCAATACACTAAAATAATGACGTTTAGGAGCATGTTTCAGTTTTTGTTTCATTAACTGCATTATTTATGAGTAGAGAAAGCAACAACGAACCAAAATACCACCAAGCAGCCTAAATATTGTGCCTTAATGAAACAGTATCACATGTACGCAGTGGCGTATTTAGGGGGAAGGCTTAAGCCCCCCCCCCCGAAATCTTACTTACTATAATAAAGTATATGAAATATCTTGCAGAATTTTCACATTTTCAGGCAAAGCCCCCCCGAAAGTTAGCAAAGCCCTCCCCGAAACAAAATCGTAAATACGACACTGCATGTACGTATCTTACGTGAAAGAGTTTGGATTATATGGAGCCATATTTTCTCAATTAACATTAAAACAAGGCCTAGGTGTCTAATAGATTGTAGTAGACAGATTTTTTGCTATCTATTACCATTTTCACTCTATAGATAATCACGTTAAGATAGAAAGTGAAGATAAAAGGATTCAGATAAAAATTGTTCTCAGGACGCTTAATTGATTGCAGGAAATAATTTGTACCTATCTTTTTTTTTTCTTCCAGAAGGAGGAATACACGGCAGATATTCTCAAGACGCTTAATTGATTGCAGAAAATAATTTGTACCTATCTTTCTTTTTTCTTCCAGAAGGAGGAATACACGACAGATATTCTCAAGACGCTTAATTGATTGCAGAAAATAATTTGTACCTATCTTTCTTTTTTCTTCCAGAAGGAGGAATACACGACAGATATTCTCAGAACGCTTAATTGAAGCGTTAGATGGCAAAGTGGTGTAAGTCACTTTTGAGGCATTTTGAGATTTTGAGACTTTTATTAGAGTCGATATAGAAAAATCGGAGAAAAAGTACAAAGTTCCGTTGTGAATCCTTTATGTTGCTAAGGTATGTTGCCAACTCGGAAAGTGCAGGGTGTCAGAATTTATATACAGGGTTCTTGTATTTTCAGTGAATTAGCATATAATTGGGGGGGGGGGGGGCTGGAAGGAAAAGTGGTACTGGTCATTTCCAGGAGTAAAATTGGACTTGAATAGGTAGGGGAACGGTAGGTAGCAGCATGATGTCGCGCCGTCCCCTGCCTATCTTTGCCCATTGTAATTTCTTAGGAACTGGGGAGACGCCCTACATATTCTTTGAAGGTGGGGGACGGCGTCCCCCCGCACTTTTACCCCTGGTAATTTCTTGATATTGAGATACATATTTAAATAAATACAGGATATTTTACAAGTATTATAAATTTTATCTCTATATAACTAGACGTTTATCTTTTAAGACTTGTTATGTAGGTGTAAGTTCATAAGTTTCTAATATTATCTGTATTTATTTTAATAAATACATAAGTATCTAAAATGACGAGTAATATTGACTTACGCTAATTTTCCATCAAACCTCTTCTGGAACAGAACAGTACGTTGACAAAAACAATACACAGCAGTAAATAAACGTAGAAAGAAGTCAAAATATCAAAGAGGCAACATAATGTAAACAGAAACATGAATAAGGAAGGCATACTGGAATATTATGCATCATCATTACTGTCACAGTACACGTCATCATCTCCATGCTGGTCAGTGTCCTTTAAAGACAAGTAGTGATGATGGATAGGTGGTATAAATGGCAACAAGTCAATTAAGTCCTTCATCTTTAGCTTTCTGATGACTCGAGGCCCTTTGTAAAGTAGTTTTTATCGAGTCTGACTTACGCCACTTTGCCATGCAGGGTCATCGTGAATTCGAATTTACGACGTTTCTTGTGCTTCCATCTTTTGGCCTATTTTTAACTCTGAGATACGCAACTTCGCCATCCAACAGGTTATGCTTTCAAGTTCACGGAAATGACTTAATCTCATTTTTGCAAAGAAAAAATAGAGTTACGCCACTTTGCCATCTAAGGCTTCAATTGATTTCAGAAAATCATTTCTCGCTATCTTTTTCGATATCTGATTTCGTCGGATTAAATTCATCCCTATTTTTGACTAATTTTAAGCACAACAATCAAGTAAAAACTCAAATGTCATGCAAACTTTATTGTATAAAAATCGAACATTTTTTAACGAAGCCATTGTGATGACTATGACGGCTCATAAATAATATACAAGACTACACATATCGTAACAAATTCGTATAACTTTACGAAAGTTGCCGTAATACATACTTTTAAGTTCCACGATGTAATTCGCTCAATGTTTGGCTGATTTTAATTGCAAGTAGAAAAGTCCGAAAAGAATATATACTTCGCATTGAATAAAATCGAATAACGTTACAAAAGATATCACGAAATTGTTTTCTTGAGTATCGGACTAGGGAAATTAAGTCTGACTCTAGCTCTTGAAATAAACTCCATGTACTGAAAATGCTTCTAAACTTTAGTGACCACTGAACATTTTCGGGTTCCCCTAGACTCAGAGCACCCACGCAACGCAAACTCTGATGGTGGAAGTTAAACCACTGACCGTACTGCATCAAAATCGAATCATATTGGTGAACTTCGTCTAAGAAAATTATTTTTAAAATGGAGACACGAAAGTTTACGGGTACTCACTTCTTTTTATCCACTAATTACGTACCCCAACCAATAGGGATGGTTAGAATACGACTAAAACAGAGAACATATACATCACGTTTACTAACAGGCACATATGCAGGAATTTATTTCGAGAGAAGCCTAAAGCTTTTATGGAGCTCAAATGCAGTATGAAAATAAATTATATTGGAATATGTGAAATCATGCTAAATGTAGACTAAATTTACAGGGAAGTCAAGATTTCGCGGGTTAGTCCGGACCGGACCCGAAGAACTACAACCTCGTACGTCCCTGGATGGCTTATAACTCAAACTCGATGGATTGAAACCCCAAATAATAAGCTATTTTTTCAAATTAAAGGAATGCATATTGCAAGTTTTATTAAAATTAGGTACGTTTTATGAGAGTTATCATGTGGTAGATGGACGGACATTTCGACAGATAATCTACTCGAATGTCAATCCACTCGAATGACTTGAAGCATCGTTAATGCTCGTTTCAATAAATACAGCACAGTGCTTTGAGGGACAGTGCTATCGTTCTATTGAAGTTTCTTCAGAAGAGTAAAGTTGCAAGTTTTAGAAGACTGAAATAAGTTTTTCCGAATCAAGTGTCAATTATGTTGTAAGTATTAGATATAGTTGCAAGTCACGAACTTATTTAAACATAATAAAACTTCCCAATGCATTATAGCATGAAGAGTTTTAGTCGTCCGGATTTGAATTAAATTAAATTCTATTATTATTATTATTATTATTATTATTATTATTATTATTATTATTATTATTATTATTATTATTATTATTATTATTATTATTATTATTATTATTATTATTATTAAATATTCTATTTTTTGGCAGGTTCTGGGACTAATGATTTTTTGTTAAATATGCGCCTGGAAATATTTCTTCCACCTTTTCGACCTTCAGCTTTCCCTTTGAACTTGTTCAATTTGCATAAATATTTTTTCTAAAAAAAAAAAAAAAAAAAGACTGTGTGGTCAGAATAGGAGCTCAGTTCAAATAGCTACGTAATTATATTTCGATTCTAACACCAAATAGTCCATCAGACACAGAGAATCAACTAACCGACTCTATATGTATTTTTTCACCAGTTATAAACTATAGTACAGAATTTAAAAATTCCGTTAAATTCAATATCGTTATTTCTTAGTTAGAAATTGAATTTATGATATCATGCACCATTATTCAAACCTAACCTTTTGCTTTTAATTACTGAGATTCATATATACGATCTTCCACTCTTGTAGTTTATATTTAATATAAGGAAGTTTTTGTCATTGTATTCTACAAGTCAGAGATACTTGAAATTTAATGCAATTTTCAGTTTATAGGCTCTGCATGTAGAGTATCGGAACGAAGAACATTGGTTTAAAAGAGAAGAAACAGAACAATAATGTTAGGAGTAGTGAAGACTGTACTCTGCTTACTTGGAAAATTAGAGTTTTCTGCCGATTCTGATTTTTAAATTACTTTCATTTAATCATAATGTATGTGCGTTTAAACAAGGAAGGAAAAGCTCCAAAACCTCAAACTGTTGAGTCTATACTGACAAAAAGAATCGTATGTGGTATACGTAAAATCGTATGTTGCGTTTGTAAATCCTGTAGTTTTTGAACTTAGCGTACAGCAAACGTATAACTGAAAACTCATGTTTTATAATACTTTCTGTATAAGTGTTCCATATGTATGTACTTTAAGTATGAAACAATATAGGCTATCAGGATTTCATATACGAATGGACGTATAGGCCTATAACATATAGCTGACGAAGGTAACATACATATATTTATGTGATATAAGGAAGACTGTTAGATATCAGACAACCTGCAACTGCGTGATGTAACATGTAAGGGCAGTGAATATGTAGCATAAGGATAACGTATAAACCGTACTGATTTTTGTACTAAACAAGAGGATTCTGTATATTTGTACAATATACCGCTGTCTGGAGAACGGATCTTTCTCACGGTCAGAGTATTTGGGAATAATGTTGTAATCATAAGACATAAGGTTGTAATACTGATGTTAAGAAAAAGACAAAGCCCATTCAGCCATGAACTACCAGTTCTGGAGAGATGTGACGTGTGATACTGACTCGCTGAGGAAGAAACCCGACTAATTATTGCCAGGTGTATTGGAAGATTATAGGGATAATAAGACATCCCACACATATGGCCTATTGTTTCTTTTTTTTTTTTTTTTGTCTCCCGGAAGGAGGAATACGCAATACATATTCTCAGGATACTTAATTGATTTCAGAAAATAATTTCTCGCTTTTCGTGTCCCCCGGAAGGAGGAATACGCAACATATATTCTCAGGACGCATAATTTATTTCAGAAAATCATTTTTGCTTTTTTTGTCTTCCGGAAGGAAGAGTACGCTACAGATATTCTCAGGATACTTAATTGATTTCAGAAAATCATTTCTCTCTTTTCTTGTCTCTCGGAAGAAGGGATACACGACAGATATTAAACCACACTTGTCGGAAACCACGTTTATACAATTTTCAAATGTACTTGCTCTTCCCTAACAGTGAATGTGAGCGCGGGAGTAAAAAAAGGTTTAAAAATATGAAGTAGAAAAATAGCTAAAAATAAAGAAAATATAAATACTTAAAGAAGGAAACAACTAAAATAAAAGACAGCCGCAGTGACTCAGAAGTAGCCGTAACAATAGCTGAGTGGTGTCAGGCATTCGGCTTCGAATCATGAGGTGCAATTCACTGGCGGTTCGAATCCTCCTGAAGAGCAGGGTTGGACTTTCAACTGTCCTTGATCGTTCTGTGTTCTTGCCCTGTCGTGTTTGAATTACGCAGGATTTGCGCAAACTGCCAATGCCGAACAGTATTCCAGTTGAGACCTGACGCGTGCGGTCCCTGGTTCGATCTCAGCTCGCACAAAGTGGACTTTTTGCGGAACGAAAATATGTGTGTACTTTCATGAAGTTCTCCCATTCGCTCTCACTTTGTTTATTCTACTATTTCTTTCCTACTTATGATCATCATCTCCTTTAGCCGACACGGCTTAACCGAGGGACATAAATCAGAAAAATTATATTTTTAATACAATCAAAATTATATATTTTGAAAATCTTGTGACGTTTGTAACGAAGTATTTCATAGGTAGCCTATTTACAAAAGGGGTTGTGATGGCTCTTTTAATTTATGATTTTTAAAAAGAATTAGGTTTCTTAAATTAAGAAGCATTTATACGAGGGGGAGTCCGAAAATAAATTTCCCCAGGCGACTGTGGACAAAGGAGGGAATGCAAGAGCAAAAATAACATGTGACATTAAAGATCAGACGTATCTTTATTGTTCCACATAAGTACCACATGCATTGGGACATTAATCATACCGGTCTATAAGCTTCAAAAACTCTTCCAGTAAAAATTCAGGGCTCTGCATATGGAAGAAGCGTCAAACAGCTTCTGAGACTTCAGCAACGTTTCCAAAGTGATTGCCATCTTCTTCAAAGCTTTAATCATGCCATCCACCGTCCTGACATTTTCGCCTGTAGTAGCTGTGCACATCCCTGTAGGTCTCGGTGTGGCCAGCACTTGCAACCACCCCTCCTGAATTGGCGACACCATTTATTTCGAGATTACATCAGGCCAATAGGCTTCCACGAGGCGCACAGAGAAAAATCCATTCTCCGGACAGCGGTATATTGTACAAATATTCGGTATCCTTTTGCTTACTATAGAAGTCAGTACGGAGCATACGTTATCCGTATGCTACATAGGCACTGCCCTTAGATGTTACATCATGCCGTTGCAGGATGTCTGACATCTAACAGTTTTCCGTATATCACATGCATATACTTATGTTACCTTCATCAGCTATATGTTATACACGTCCATTTGTATGTGAGATCCTGACCGCCTACATTGTTTCATACAGAAAGTACGTATAGATGAAACACTTATACAGAAAGTATTATAACACACGCGTTTTCAGTTATACGTCTGCTGTACGTTAAGTTCAAAAATTACAGGAATTACGCATGTAAACTATCTTTTTAAGTACGCCACCTACATTTTTTTCTCAGTGCGGTTATGGATTTCTGCTCCCGATAAGCCACGCCGATTCATAGCGAATAACAGCACGCATTTCTGGCTTTGAGCACGAAGTCAAAACGCGTCTTCTCTCTGGAGCTACCAGACTCAGACTCAGAGACTCGTCTACGCTTTGCGCAGGTGCTGCGACGACGCCGTCTGCAGGATCGCGCGCTAACGACACCCACTTGTACCTGAGTGTGTATTGCTGTCTTTTTTCCTCCATTGCTGTGCACTTTCCTGAGGAAAACGAGAGGCAAAACTTATTTTGGGACTCCTCCTCGTATATTATAAGGAAAAGATTTTCTCTTATGCAAGAGTTTAATAATCTTTTACCGTTGATAGTGCGGAATGGTACAGCATTTTTGAAGTAGAAAAACTCAATCCAGTTTTGAAAATCACTAATTCAGAAATTCTTCTCAATCCCTTGTGTGTTAATATAAATGTGTATCTCAATAAAAATATGAAAACAAAAAAGCAGTTTGCACCTAGGAGGGACAAGTAGTGATCCGATTTCCCTGATCGAAGGATATGAAAGGAAATGAAGTTCAGGCTTTTATCACTATACGTCGACGGTATTTTATCACGTAAAGGTGTTCTCTCGTGGATTGAAAAGTTCAAAAGTGACCGGACGATTCTGATACACAATGAAGGATCAGGTCGCCCGTCAACTTTCACGTGAACAAGACTCAGTAAGCTCGAGTGATGAGATAAGGTTTTCTTTGAACATCAGTCATGGTTCTGCCCACCAACCACAGACTTAGTCATACAGGAAGTGGTGTACAAGTGTCTTCGTGTCCAACTGAAAAATCTTGCTCTACTGAGAGGGCGGAAAGTAATTCCCTATTTTTAATATATTTTCCTCACTCATCATCTTTAGTTGCATCTTCATAGTAATATATGCATTGACGGCTGAATGAGGATCTCTCCTGGACCGGGGGCAACTCCAGAAGGCTCAGGATTTCCGCGCCTCCAGTAGAGGGGGTGAGTGATGGTGTGCGAGAGCCTGGGACATCTTCGACCTTCGTCCGGCAAGGACCTCCGGATGCTCTGGGAGTGTGTCTATGACATGTTGGTGTTGGATTGAGTATCTAGGCATATGTGCGAGCAAACTAAAAATATACGATACTACGTAGCTAAATTAATCAAACCAAAGTAACATCCGATTTGTGGTCAGAAAGACTCGGGAAAAGGGCATCATTTCGAACGCATTTCGCCATTCAGCTACGATAGCGTGCAACTTCCGGTCCGGGGTAGGACAAAAATGACCAAGGTCTACACTTAGTGCTCCGAGTGAACCCTGGATCTCAACCCGATACATCACGGTCCGATAGATGTGCTTTAGACCCAACCGAGAACACTGATTATTACAGCGAAATTAGTAAATACAGTTATAACCACAAACACTAATTAGTGAATGAAATGATGTGAAAGACTCACAGGTGAATTATAGTGAAGTGTTTTGTGTAAATGTAATGTTCAGTGTAAGTGTAGTGAATATAGTAGTTATTAACCACGAAGGGGAAAACATGTCACACGGAAAAAACATACACTCAGGTGAGAAAAAGAACATATTGGTGTAAAAACCATGAACATATAGAAAGATTCACAGTGCAGTGGGGAGGGCGAACGGGGCGCCGAAGTGAAAGGGCGCAACATTCAGGAGGAAAAAGAAAATATATAAAATGGAAGGAAAAAAGTAATAAAAACTGGTCAAAATTAAGGAAAATTTGGGTGTATTTTTTAAAAATTTTCTAACGGTTCGCGCATGTTGGTTCTTCGCGGCTGGTCTGTCGACCTCGCTCGTATGTACAGGGGCGCCGTCGTATACTCCCGTCCCGGGCGCTGATTTTGCCAGCACGGCACTGGGGACTCAGCTGTAAGGAATAGTACTAAGTTGTCAAAATGGAGTTACGAGCTCAACAGTGCATAAATAAATGCCAATTTATTGATTTCATTTATATAAAATAGGACGATGAGTATATAGGGTAGGATTTAGGAGAAGCTTAGTAAATAAAATTACTTAATGAACAACGGTTGTTTTAAAAGATAAGATTTAGATAGCTCAAGTCTGTTGCCTTTTCTTGTTTCTGTTTATTTTTTTGTTTTTGTTTTTGTTCTGTTTGGTTTCTGGTGTGCTGTGGTTTTGTCCCTTCCCCTGTTCCTTCTTCCCCTTGTTGTCCTCGTTTTCTTCTTTCCAGTTTCTTAATTAAGTAAAAATATGAATGATGAAAAAGGCTGAAGAAAATAAAATTGTGATGATGACCGTTTATTTCAGTTAAATTCTTCAGGTACCGAAACTGAAGAGGCGCGTCTGAACATAAAAGAAAAAAGTAATACATATGCAATATGACACGACAGTACATACATCATGATAACCATTACGTATTGGATTGAGTAGGCTCTAACATAGCAGAACAAGTATTTAATCAATAAATTTGTCTTTGTTTTAGTAGTTTTAGCCTGTAAAGGTATCCAAATTATGTTTTTTTTTTAAAAAAAATCCTTTCTTGATATGCTATTTATTTTACCTTAAACGGATATTCTGGAGAATCTCAGCATCACAAAGTAATTTTTTTTTAAAAATTATATACAAATTTACTGGTTGATTTTACACAGAAAAATAGAATATTTACATAAAAAGTTTTTGTTGAAAATTGTTTTGTGGTTAATCTATTATTACTTTGAACCTTAGTTTTTTCAGTTAATCAATGTGATTCTCTTCTCCAACTGTCGACTTACAAGATTGGCCACAATCGTCTTTTAATTCTTATGCGTTATGACTTGTTCCATCCTCCACAGCTGTCTTCTTTGAGTTGTTGAGAGACCCAAGGTTTATGTTAACCGTTCCATAGTTTTGATTAATTTCAAAAAAGTTTTCATATATTTTCTTGATTGGAATTGAACTTTCAGATGGTTCGCTTCGACAACTTTCCTTTCCAGGTTGTGTTTTCTCTTTTTCATCCGGTTTTGTTTGTATACCCATATGTTGTTTCCTACCCATTGTTTCGTCAGGAACAACGCCTTTCAGTTCTGAATTTAATCCTGGGCAAGGTCCGGAGGTACCCATAGTTGGAATTGCCTGCTGCTTTCGATTTGCGTAATTATCTATGTTACCTTCTGCTGGCTTACACTGGAGTTTTGTTTTCAATATCTCTAATATCAAAGAAAGAACACCGAATAAAATCAGAGAAATGCCAGTTATAATTAAGGCATGAGCTATGTCCATCTTGAAAGGCCTTAGATCTTCGTTTGGGATCAAAGATTTTCACACGAATTTGATCATTGTTAGTATGAAAAACTATAGTAATAAATTCAAATCTGTTAACAATTAAAGCTTATGTGAAACCCAAAAACAAAATCGATATTTTCATGGAAATGCTTAATTCTAAATACCCGACAGACATAACGTCTGGAAATGTTTCCATGGATTTTTGAGCTGTAAAAACCTAGAACAGCTTATTAACTTATAGTATTAAGACACTTTCCAAGTACCAGATTGGTACTTTAAAAAATCCGTACTTTTTGGTGTCCCCATTAAACTAAAATGTTTAGAATCCTCAATAAGACACATATAGGAGTAGCCCGCTCACCTTTGGTGAATGGGGTCCCTGGTGTTCACTTGTTCTTCTAAAACTACTATTCATTATGTGGACCAATGCCTTACCAACGGGGAGAGTGGTTTCTTGAACCCACTCCAATTTCTAAGGCTCTGCAAGGTAACCCAGTAGGCATTCAGAAATAAACGCAGTTGAATTCTGTTCTTAACATTCCTTCTGACAATGCTGAATTTTTTATTCGGGCAGAAAAGCAAAGTCGGACTTCAGTTGGTTGTCTGTTCGACGAACATCCCCTTGGTACCGTAAGGGGTTAATATCCACCTTACTAAATTAAGCTTTAGTAAACTGTTTGCAGCTTACGTTTGTGTCTGCATCCATGTGGTTCACAAATGGTGACAAAGGACCCAATGATTTACTTGAATAAGAACTAGTAGTTGTATTTGCACATGAACCCAGAGATAGAGGTGCAGGGCTTTCTTTAAAATGTCTATTTCTAATAAATTCAGTTATCACAGATGCAGTGATGTATTTGCAACGGTATTCGAAAAAGTACTGCAGAATGTTGGTTCAACAAGTCGTTTCACATGAGCAGGGCATTTAAAAACACTTTTTCAAATAATTTGTCACTTTATTGACATTCGCATGTTGATATTTTTTTTTTATTACAGAACTTGCAAACAGCACCTTTATTTTTGGCTTTAAAGAACTGCCATACACGACCCTTCTTCTTCCCCATGTTATATTTCTAGTCCTTCAAAACATTTCTAAGATAACAGTGAAAGAATATAGTTTAGACAAAAACTTATACAATCCCAACTTGCAGAACAGTCAGAGCACAACACAAGACTAGTATTGAAGGCAGAGACCAATGCGACACCAAATGCAACGATTATGTTTCTTTTATGATATTCAAACCAGTGCTGTGGTGTTGCCAGGTCTTGCACTTCTGCAACAGTACAAAGTATTGCAAAAATCTCTATAAAACTAAGGGATGTTAGTGTAGTGTGCATTTCAGTGTAAAATATCCGTAGTGTAATATTTGTAACAATTTCAGCAACTAATAAAATACAGAAAAACGTCACAGGTATGTTAACAATTCTTAAAACTTCATAATAATTGAATTTTCGTAAATACTCATTTTTTGGGTAGGTAAATACAAAAAGGGTAAATACCTGGGTTAAATCTATTTTTTATTTACCTACCCACTGGGTATTTACCCGACCCACATCTCTAGTCTGGTTTCAATCATAGGTTATGTAATTTGAAAGTTAAAAATAAGCAGATAAGGTAAATGATCGTGAAAGAATTTGTAGCCCTATAAAACATTTCAATATAATTTATTCTCATATTAAATTTGGACCCCCTGGGAATGTGGGCTCCTCCTGAAATAAATTCTGTACCTTGGAGCGCGAAGTGCGTAAGTCCAATTCTTTGGCGAAAATGAGTTAAAACCAGTTTTGTATATCTTTCAGAGGTCTGCAATGTATTGTTGGTTGTGGTTTGTTGTACAGGGGTTGATGACGTAATTAACGAAGTATATAATGTAGTATCTCCAATATGTATTTAGCGCTTAAGTAAGTGTTTTTGCTGTTTTTCGAAAAACAAGGATTTGTAACTTACGCATTTCATGCTCTCAGGTACAGAATTATTATTTAAACACAAACAAACTATTTGCTGAGCAAAACAATATATTGACATAAAAAACTACATACGTGTTACAGTTTTACAACTAACATTTTGACTTAATCAGACACTACCTGAAGATCTGATGATGAAGATAGTGTCTGATGAAGCCAAAATGTTAGTTAGTGAAACTGTAACACGTATGTATTTTTTTATGTGAATTTTTGTTTTCCTCAGCAAATAGTTTGTTTGTGTTTAAGTATATACAAAGCAAAGCTTCTACTTATGAAAAGGAATATTACGTACGTTCCTGTTTTTATGTCTGTTGGAAACCATTTATGTGATTAAATATCTTTTTTATCGAAGCAGTTTTTCCCAGTAAGGCACTTCTAAAAATTTTTTTTTTTAAAAACTTCAACCCTTTGTAACTTGATTTCACTTATTCAAAATTCGTCCTATAGTGATCATAATTTTCGTGTTGCCACGTCCATACTTGCATTATTACAGTTGTAGCGGTACTGTAGCATCCTTAATTTGCAACGCAGAATGCTCAATGTGGAATTGAACTTATTGTTTAACACTTTGATTTGAAACATGTATAATGAATATTTCTTTTGAAAAATCTTTGAGTTTTACGTGCCACGTTTATGACGGTTAGGCTAAAGGAGACGGTGATGATGAGTAATGAATGAAATGGTGGAATGAAGAAAGTGGGAGGAATCGGGAGAACCTCAAAAAACCCACGCACACGGCGTTTGTCAACCACAAAGTTCACTTGGCGGGGGCTGGGATCGAACCTAGGACCCCAAGCACCAGAGGTGAACGCTCTACCACTGAGCCTCTGATTGGCCTACCTACTGTTCCAAGTTGCACATCCCTGGTCTAGATAATACTCCCATTATCCCTCCACAGGTTTTTGGACGATGAGAACGAGGAGTATCAAAAACGCTTTCCAGGCGAAAAGCTTTCTTCTCACACCTAATCAAAGTCCCACGACTTGTGTATCTCCTTACCAAACTATTCACAAAACTTATCTATCACTTGTGTAATATTTTCTTTGTCGTGCTTTTGTTCATGAATCCACATACTTGATGCACTCCTTCAAAGGGAAATCAGTGACGCACCTATGCTAGTTGTCGCCTTGGCAAAGAACTCGCCTTAGCGCCCCTCTGACCAACCAAACCAAACCAAAACGCTCCCCCAAATATTTGCTCAATTTTGCGCCCTCCCAATCCGGCGCCCGCTCCCAATCTCGTTTTCCCACTCTAGTTAAGTCACTGAGTGAAATCATTGTTGATCAAACACACGGAAAGGCGAAACAATGAACTGATCTACAGACTTTATTCTCCTCCCTCCGAGTTGTGGTAGTACTGGGAATCACGTGGCAATTCATGTGATGAGTACTGGTGCCATATCAATGATCAGAATGGGAACTTCAAATCTTAATATCTGAACATCTTACATTGTTACACGCATTTAGTTAGCGTGTAAATTTACTTTCTGGCCACCCTGTATATTAAATCCCATATTTTATAACTATTTCATTATTTATTTATTCTAGAGATCAGCCTAGGTTTATGTTCGTAGGTCAAAAATTAGCACAGAAATGACTTAAATGTTGAATCCAATTTAAGAGTAAAGTGAAGTCAATTGAAATCAAACATTCAGAATCTTTGCGTAGGTAAACAAACACAACCGTCACACTGAGAAAACATAACGATGTGACCTCTATAATATTTCCTTTATTTTTTCCATTCATTACTTACTGAAGTGCCACAATAAAAACAAATATAGGTGCTCACTTAACGCTATTTTTATTTTTAAAATGGTATAGTTTGATAATCAATCCATTGAGTAGATTCGTAGATATAATTTTGCCCCTGGGTAAAAAAAAAAAAAACATACTTTTGCAGAATAATTTTGACAACTGGTACATACGTATTCTCTGTAATAAGTATGGTGATACGTCAGGAGGAAAGGTTAAGAACTACTGATATTCGATATATTATTTTATTGAATACCAGGAAAAATGCCCGTTATTCACTCATACTGGAGTATGCAACCCGCAACATAGTAGAATAGTTTGAATTGTCTATCTTAAGAGCTTCTAAGATACTCTACATTTTTTGAAGCTCCAATCATCAACTTGAATCGAAAATCGAAAATAAAAGGCTTCGTATGCGATTAGATCGATGTATCTGTGTACAGTGGCGGATATAGAAGGTAAAAACTGGGGGCAGCTACAACAAAAACTTCTTCTTGTTGTTCACCTTAACCATATGTTGGTGGGCAACATGGAAATTTTAAAACTTTTCTCTCCCATGGGAGAGCTGTTTTATACTTTGATAAGTTCCCTTCTTCGTAACTGCATCTAGTATTCTATCCTTGGCCTTCCTCTTCCTGGTTTTCCTTTTCCTTTCCCTCTATCAGCACGGTGATCCAATCGGAGTGTCGAATAAGTACTCGGCTATTTGAGGCGATCGCAAAGCGTATTTATTACTCATGCGTAATCTTGGAATACGCTGACCATGTATTTAAATGTAGATGGCTAATCATAAACGAGAAAGCAATAAAATCGCTGAGAAAGCGTCAGCTCGAGCGTATTTGGTGCGGGTCGGAACAATAGACCGTCTGCTGTTTAAAAGATTTCAAAAGGAAGGAAAAAAAAGGAAAGACGTGTTGCCAGGCAAAGGGATTGTAGCAAGAAACAGCTGCTTGGAAGATGTTTTGTGCAGAGTATTGGAACTCTGCTATTACACACCTGGACTTGGCAAAAAGACCTGGAAACCAGCCACTTTGGTCGCGTTCGCTACAGGGGGTAACGCTTACTCAAATAGCCTAAGACTAAGATGGCCAAGCATGTTGTTTCTTTCTTTCCTTATTATCTTCATGATCTGTCGTCCTTCATTAGCTTCCTTTAGTACGTCTTCATCCCTTTTCCTTTCGGTCCATGATATTCGCAATATTCTGTGTCAACACTACATTTCAAATGCTTCTTGCTTGGATATTTCAGCTTTCCTCAATGTTCACGTCTCTGATCCATAAAGCTCCACGCTACATATCAGAGTCTTAATAAATCGTTTAATCCAACGACACATTGCTTGATGTTAGCAATCCTCTTTTCCTATTGAATGCTTGTTTAGTCTGCGCTATTCTTGAGCTTACTTCTTGAGTCTTTTTCTATTCTTCCGTCCGAGGATATTAGACTTCCTAATACGGATTCGTCTTAACGTCTTCGATTTTCTCTCTCTCTAGCCATACGTTTGCCTTCTCCTGTCCTGCTTTTGTGTACTTTATCACTTTGGTTTTCTTATTTATCTTCATGTTGCATGTTTTTTCCAGTTGATCGTTCAAGTTTGAAAGTGCTTCCTGCAAGTCATTTTCGTTCTCCGCTATTAGATGGTAGGTATATTCTGAGTTTCCTTTAAATTTTCAAAAATATGTAAATAATAGCTTCAATTATTTGTGTCATTCAAAAAATTGGGGGGTCTAGCCGCCCCCGGTCCTGGGCTAATTCCGCCACTGTCTGTGTACAATATTTGATTGCTCCATATGACTCCGCCATCGTCATATGTGATAATCGGAGACACTTCATACAGATATGTTTACATGTTCTTTGTATATAAATAAGGTCGGTGCAGGTCAAGGATGTTATAAAATAGAGGATCTGCCCGTATGTATCTTCATCCTATTAAATCAATGAAGCCAAAAGACAACCGAGCATCAGCACGCCTGATTGGCTACTATCGCTTTCGCCAACGTCTGATTCGCTACTTTCGTTTTCGCCATGATTGTTGGCTCAAAACATTGCGACTTTATTGGGCGAATGGGCAGAGTAGGGGTGGCAAAACTGTGACGTATGGCTTCAAGATTTTGTTCTAAGGGCATATCCTCTATTTTATAACATCCTTGGTGCAGGTAAATACGCCATGTTAATGGAGTTAGACATTTTATGGCCTTAATTTACATGAAACCCAAAGAACAAGACGTGTGTATTGCAGAGTGGCTTTTTCTGCGTGTAGAAAAAAATGTGGGAATGATGCAACTCACTTCTATTTTGTACCCAAGGTAAAAGAAGAAAGTGTTACAAGTGGCGTATTTACAAACACGTGCAGGTAATTACGCCAAGTCTAGGATATTACTAAAAATCTGTAATAAAACTTGCAGCTGCTTACCTCATCTGTATTATATGAACTCAAATATTACTACACAACATAGTGAAGTAAAAAATAGAATAGTCCAAGCTGAAGATACAAAGATAATATATAAAACCGATAATTTTTAAAGTTGAAATGAAGTTCCAAACTGAAAAGTTTTACTTCATAGGAAGATAAAGAAAGAATGTCACTGTACTGTGCTTAAAGAAAAAAGACTATACCGATATTACATGGAATGTGTGGAACAAATGAAAACATCTTTGTCTTCTGCAGTCAGTCCTGCACAAGCCCTGGAGTATTTCGCTCCACCATGCTTGGTATTGATTTAGTAGCCATGGAATCACAAATACTGAAATTACACTTACAAAACAAAGTGTTCCTAGACGGACACGAAATAAGGCGTACATTGCTGTAAACAATCGGCAATGTTCTGAGTTATCGGATTCTAACCTATTGTACTAATAACGGATTCTTACCTCTATTGAAATAATAACACCCTTCTACGGACCCTTCCCGAAGCAAACAACATTGCGCTGCCTGGCGGTTTCAGCGCTGTCTCCCGCAGTAGTCGTCAAATTGGACATATTGGAAACGCATTTTAGCAGGTTTAACCAGGAACGTCCCAGCACTAAACACTTGGCATATTTAGCTGCACTGGCGTATATACCTGCAATTACCTTATATATATATATAATAGAGTTCTTCCAATCGAATATCTCATAGCTCACACCTCAGGTTTGGAGCTACTCCTGTTTCTATCTCTGAAGAAAAACGGATGTGATTTTACTCTATTTTTTCACTGAAGTAGTTAGAGATATGGAGTACTCAAAATATTTGCATATGACAGATCTGAACCTTTTTATGTAATAAAACATCGTACAGTAGCTACATGGTTCATAATTAACATTGGAAGCAAATTAATGAGCTAATTATGTGCGTTTCACTAAGTTTACAAAATGAACTGTAACGACGAGATTTGCGTATATAACTCATGTCAACTATAATTTTACAAAACGTTTTCTTAAAAATATGCTTATATTTCACCCTTTATTCTAAAGGAGCTAAATGTCAAATTACATACTTTGAATATTAACTAAAAAACATTTACGAAAAAAAAACATAGAGATGATCTCAACTGGGTTCCTTGGTACAGTCAATCTGTTAACATCTTAAAGAGTAACGCGATTTTAGCCACTCACTCCGTTTCGCCGTACACGTATACGGACCTTCATAGTGCTTCTAGAGATCACCTCTAGAACGTCCCGTGACAAAACAACAAATTATAACAACGTCGACGTACACGTATCCGTCCCGTGTAGTAGTGACGAAATGATTCATATTTTGCCATTTGTTGTTTTGTCACATGAACGAAAAACGCATGTCATTCAATAGTAGACTCCAATGTGCTGCTGGTTTTCGTTCTTATTTCATGAAATTGTTATAATTTTGTGATATTGTGTGGATAGTGTTCTTTTGGTGATTTAAAATTACCACCTTTCGCATCGGCTGATGGGTATTTAACTCCCGGCTTAAAGGGGTTAATAGTGGCCGTTAGTTCATACAACAAATCTTGGACCAAAGTGAATTTTTAAATTCTTATTGGTTACAAAAAAGCTAGAGAAATGTTAGGTCCAAGTACGTTAATTCAGACAATCCGTTAACATCATGGATAACGGTGATTTTTAACTATGGATATCAACATCCTGTTTTGTACTACTGAGTAGTTTTGCCAACGGGACAAAAAGTTTCTAGTCTCGCCTTGTAAGCGACACGAGATTCGGAATGAAAAGTACGTTTTGAAATTCGATACAAGATGAAAAACATAATTATCAATATTTCGTTTTGGAGAAGAGGATTGGCCTTTCCTCAGACCCTCGCGTTTGCTACCTACGGCCACTCGTCTCTTATGTGTCATTAAGAGTAAATTTCGTGCATTTACATTTAACATTTCGTGAATTTGGACCAGTTGGGGGTTTCGCCCCATACCCCCATATTTGCTCTGCCTATGGCCTTGCACCTCGTAAAACCACAATTCTACAGTTTCAACTTTCTTTTCGTATTTCAACTATCTAAGAGATAAGCTTTTGTATTAAAAGAAAATGTCCATTTTTAAATAACACGGGAATTTCTTCATCCCCTCCTTTAGACCCCTTGAAAACTAAAAATATTCAATTTTGGCAATTGTGCTGTGGGTTAGTCCCGGAAGGCTAGAATCTTGTAAAATTTCATCATTCTAATCCTGCCGGAAGTACCTAAACATTTTGGGATGTAGAAGCTCTTCCATGTAAATAACATGGACAAGATTTTTCAGCTCCTCATAAAACCACTCTAAAGTTGAAAATTTCTTTCTTTTTTCTTTTTTGCTGATTTACTTAGGTGACACTAACACAAACGTAAAAACATATCTAATTTCAAGTTTCTATTTCAATTCCAAGTACCTTAAGTCATCATCATCATCATCATAGGTATTCTGCCTTTATTGGCAGGTCACTTGCCGCGGCTGAGAAGCTTCCATGCTCCACGGTCCTCCGCTAACTTCTTCGTCTTCGCGTATGATCTTTCTGTTTTTATATCATCCATTAATTGTAGTCTCCTTCGCCCCCTCCCTCTCTTTCCCGACACCATACCCTCTACGACGTGCCTCATGATACAATCTCATTTTAGGCAATGTCCCAACCAGTTCCTCTTCCTAATAATATCTAAAAGCGTTCTTTTTTCACCCACCATTTCTAACACTCTCTCATTCGTTTTGCGCTCGACCCAACTAATTCTTTCCATTCTTCTCCACACCCACATGTACCTAAAGTATGGGATTATAAATAAAAAAAAGTTCCATTTAAATAACAGAGAATTTCTTCAACTATCCCTTTAGTTCTTCTAAAAATTAAAAAATATTCACTTTTGGCAATTTTCCTGTAGGTTAGTCCCAAAAAAGCTACAATCACGTCAAATGTCAACTTTCTACGTCAACCGGTTGTACTAGTTATTTTACGTCAGTTCATGTGGTTTTATATATAGTTATTATAGAGGGGAGACGTGAAATTTCAGGAATGAGCAACATTAGTTAAGCCAAGTGTTTAGATCTCTAACACTAAAACAGGTTACAAAAACCTACAAATTGATAACAAAAGCATAATCTACAAAGAACATCATCCTCGGTTGCATCTTCATAGTAATTCATGCAATACGATACGACAGTACATCATTACACATCATACATTACACATCCATTACACATTGGATTGGTCAAGAAAGAAGGTTCTAACGTACCAAAACGAGTATTTAATTACAATTTGCTTTGGAAGTTTTAACTTGTAACGGTTCCAAATTATGCTTTTAAAATAACTGTTTGTGTGCTATTTATTATTCTGGAGAACCTTCGTGTTATACACTTTTTTTTAAAACTTGTGACAAAAATTTTACTTCAAGATAAAATCACTCAACACAGTTATCGTAAGAATAGTTATGCTCAGTTACTTGAATTTCGCTAAAAGAACGATTCTGTTTTTTAGTTTCCTTTGCAATGTTTACCGGAGCTTGACTTTTTCTTCTTGCGTTTCCTCCGACGTCTAGGCTCATCCCCTGGTAGTACTCCAGATGCGCAAATTGAGATCTTATTAATTTTGATATTGCCACTGTTGTAGATAATTATATTATAGTTACCGTAGGTATTCACATCTGGGATGGTGGGTTTTTTCTTACTGGGGCCAGTCTGGAATTCAGAGTCTTGATTCTGCTTCTGCTGCGGTTGTCCTGCTCCAGCACATTTATCCAGATTTCTTGTTTTCCCATAAGCTCTTTTAAGCTCACACCCAAAAATTATAAGGCATATTCCAGAGATAATGAAACATATTATAGCTAAAACATAATAATATGAAATAAAGAGCATATTATCCTAAGTATTTTTCTACAAGAGAATTGTTACTGTGGACTTCAAAGTTTAATGTAAGAATGTATGACTATAGTAACAAATCAACAATTAATGTGTAAATGAAACGCAAATTAAAACTGAGATTTTCATGAAAAAGCAAATTCCAGCCAGATATGACGTCTGAGATTTTTCAAAGATTTTTTGAGCTGTAAAAATCTAGAAAAGCATACTAACTTATTTTAAGATACTTTCCAAGTGCTAGTTTGATACTGAAAGGATCCGTAGTTTTTGTTCCTTTGTCGGCTGGTTCCTCTTAAACTAAATTGTTTATCATCATTTAAAAGACTAAAGATAGGAGTAGGGAGCACCTTTGGTGAATACGGTCCCTGGTATTTAATTGTCCATGTGGACCAAGCCAAGATAGAGGTTCCACTATTGGAGTTTTGGAGAAGGTCTCTAACGTACCGTATCGTACCAAAACGTACTCGGGGCTCAGATGGATAAGATCCAGGACCGGAGCTCTCTAATCTATACCGATTTGAGTTCCCTCAAAAGCCTCCACTGACATTTCCCCACAAACCTGCTTGGTTTAAATGCAATAAGAGATTACGTATTCTGATGGGTAAGGGTAACAGATAAAGTACAGTAGAACCCCTCTAATCTGTCACCTTTGGGACTGACGGTATGGTCGGAAAGTAAAAAAGGTCGGATTATCAGAAAATAGATAATCTCTGAACTAAAAAAATGACTGTATTTTTCTCTACAGTAGAAACAAACGAAAAGTAAGCACTAATAACTGCAGAGTACAATACAGAAAGCATGTACAACGAAAGAAACGATACAAGAGATGACTGAGCACTAAAGCGGATATGCGGTACCAGAAAGTAAACAACAATGCCGCGACGTCCGTAAACGACAATGAGACTCGAAACTCACCGACGAGTCGAGGCAAGTTCAGCTCGAGCACGGTCTGATCAACCGGCAAGGCGGACCAGTCGAGAGCCGACGAAAGGGGTTCTACTTTAATAAATTATAAAAAGAACATGTAGAATTATAGAACGCAATTACATTTATAAATTTTAACATAATTTATCCTCATATTGTATTTAGGCCCCCTTCAAATATGGAGGCTCCTTCCAAAATAAATTATTACGTACGTGCCTGTCTTTATATCTGTTGCAAAGCATTTATGTGAATGAATATGTTTCTTATCTAGGCCAGTAATTCTGAATCTTTTTTTTTTTTTTTTGGGTACAGTTTACAGAACGTCCAGGACATCACGACACACTTCTTTGATATTTTTGTTATAAATAATAATAATAATAATAATATCTATTTTAATAGTGAAACTAATTTAAAAAAATGAAATCTTTAAGTTTTACGATCGAAGGGTGTGTGAAAGGAATTAAATTCATCGCACTCTTTTTATCACTATAAGAGGATAGTACTTTCTCAGGTAAAAGTGTTCTTGCGTGATTGAAAGTTCAAAAGTGACCGGATAAGTGTGAGGCACGAAGATGGACCCATTCTGGAGAATGTTCGTTGTCGAGAAAGTAAAGTAAAATGTATATTTATTTTTAAATTGTGGCAAATTTATTTAACGGTAAGTATATCCGAGTACAGTCATTTTTTTTTATCAGTTTCAGTAGTTCTTGTGAGTTTCACAATAACATTAAAAAACGGTTACATGATGAAGGGTCAATTTATTTAGAATCCTGTTGAAGATAATCTGAAGAATCAGTTGAGCATCTATCTGAGAGTAGAAAGAGTTGGAGTTAGTTTAGAACGTATTCATTAACCGTACAGTGCATGATTTTTTGTATTTAATTGAAATAATATTCAAGCACTTCTAATTAATATCCGAATAGGAAAATGTCCTAAAGTAATTTTTCGTGCTAAAATATAAAAATACTTTGTATCATTTATGATACATTATGCATCAACAGTTCATGTTTCTCTCTCGTACAAAATCAAATTATAGCATTCCGTAAAAACAATTAGGAAACTTACTTCATGAAATTGAAATTTTTGAAACTTCGAAACTATTCTTTTTCCTTCAGAGTAGACGACCCATAAATTCTTCTATTCTCACCTTCGCTAAACACGCGCACGACTTCTTTCTCTCTATACTAGAACAACATTTTCCTGACATGTACCGGATATATGGTGAATTATGTGCTCAGGAGAAATTTTAGATATGATATAATATGTATTTGTGATACAGCTCACGACCTGAACATTAATACTAGCCATAATTTATTTTGTATCAAATATGATACAATATGCATTGTAAGGTTAATCCATATCATTTTCGCATGAGAATATGATTATTTGAAGAAGTTTGTTTACCATCCATCTCCAATTAAGTTTTCCTTATTGGGAGGCTTCTTAGTGGGTTGTGCATTGTCCAGCTAACTTATTCGGATTCGGATGTTCGGATTAAACTAACATTTTAATTCGAATGTCAACATTTGATTCAATATTATACCATTCATTGTTATTTATCATGAATTTTAGGCTATGTGAAATTCTCACAACGTTATCACTCTTTCTTAGACCGATTACACCAACCATTATTAAACGGATGCCTAAAATTTAAGATTAAGAAGACAGGAATCACTGTCATTTTGAATTTTTTTTATCCGTCTTGGTTTCCTAAACAATTAAAATTTGTTCTTATGGATTTGAGCATTTAGTGTAAGAATGTAAAAAAAAATGTAAAACTATAATAAGAAATTCAAATGTCTATAATTCAAGTGTTCCCATCGAGTCATCGCAAGTTCGAGCACCTTCGGTCCATTCTCCAGGTCGAAAGTAGATAGTTTACTTGTACTAGTCATGTCCACAATGATTATCGCATATCTATAACTGTGTTCTTGTAAGAATATAATTTGATAATGATTTTGCAGGGTACTTTTAATACTGATACTATGTGTATAATCGGGAAATGTATATTTGTGGTAAATTTCATAGGAAAAGAATTATAAATACGAAAACTAGAATGAGTCAAACAAAATGTTGCTAAGTGGACAAGAAAGTTTTATTTTCGTTTTATTGTTCTTATTCACAGCTATTTTGACATGAAATTTGCCAAATACATATCTTTGCCGATTATACATATACTAGCATTATAAGAAATCATGAGCAAATTCGTTATCAAATTATATTCCTACAACAACATATTTATAGACGACACGCGACAATAATTTTGGACATGAGTGTACATTCGGAACATCCTGCACTATTTGACGTGAACTGATAATTGAATTTTTCTATGGTAAACAGAGTGTATGATTTGAAGTAATACAAAGCCCCTATTTTTCGTTTTCTATTAGTGGTTTGCAACACTTTTCGTAGTCAATTTGCGGCTTTTCTTTTTCCCAGTAAAGAGCTAACAGCAGCTGTTTAGATGGTTTCTTTTCTGTTTTTTTCTCTTCCCTTCCTAAACGTCGAAATGGGTAAAGTGCAAAACAAGCAAATTTCCTATCCTATCAGGCTCCCCTACCATTTTATCAAACAGTCAAGCGCAAAATGTTGTAATTCCCTCCCCCTCAACTCTGAAAGTTAAACTGAAAACATAAAAGTAACAAGTTATGTTTTCCTGTAGAAAATGGTTTTGGTCGTTAGTAAATACATTATAGAAAGGAAAAGGAAAAAAATCCATTTTAGAAGCTGGGATAAAAGGAAATGGTTCCATTATCAGCAGAAAATATTAGTATAGAGACAAAACAGCTTCTTCCTTGGACGGTTTTTACATCCTGTGAAGGATTTAATTGGGATTAAAAGAAGGAAAGATAAAAATAAAACATTTTTTCCTTTAAATATATATCTGATGATTCTTATCTGTTAGTCTCGTTGGATCGGGATTTTTAAAATATTTAAACTCTGTACGAATGGTATTTTTGCTATTTATAAATAAATTTAATCTTTAAAGTAATTGTTTCTATTATTTGCTTTTATGTTGGCTTTATTCGCCATTCACCATTACATTGTTTCGTATTCTTCCTCTTTATATTCTTCCATAAAGTATTTTCATATTTTTTCTCCATTTCACTCTTTCTTCGCTTTTCTTCTTTTATTCTTTGACTGTCTTTTACAACTGTTTATTCACTCTTTACTCCTTTTCTTCTTTTTTACTCTTTTCTTTCTTTATATTCTCTTTATTTCCTCTCTTTCATCTTCTATCTATTTCCCATTCTTTCTCCTTATTTCTCGTGCTTTCTCTTTTTCTCTCTATTTTCCATTCTTTAAATATCTTTATTTCCCTTTTGTCACTTCTTCTTTCTATTGCTCTTCTTGTTCTTGTTTCCTCTCTTTTTCTTTTTTCTTTCTTACTCCGGTTTCTTTCTCTTTTGTCTTTCTATTTACCCTCTTGTTCAATTTCTTATGTCTTTTTCCTATTTATATTTTCATTCCTGTACTTCTTTCTCGTTCCTTGTCCTTATATCCAATTTCTGTTTTTTTTCTTTATACTTCCCCTTTATCTTTTCTTCTCTCCATTTCCCTTTCTTTGTTTTGCCGCATACATGTATATTTGTACAGATTTCTTACTCCAACCGAATATCTCATAGCTCAAGAGATAAAAAAGTTCTGAAGCCGATCTGATTCCTTTCTCTGAATAAACAAAGATGTGATTTCACTCTACTTTTTCGCTGAAGTAGTTGCAGACAAATTAAAAAGTTCCAAAAATGTTTGTGTATGACAGATCTGATCCTTTATGTAATAAAACATCGTACAGTAGCTACATAGTTCATAATTAATGTTGGAAGCAAATTAAAGAGCTAATTATGTGCATTTCACTACGTTTACGAAATGAACCGTAACGACGAGATTCGCGTATATAACTCATGTCAGCAACACTTTCCTTTGTTTGCCCCTGATTTAAATTCCCATAAGCGTATACGTGACACGGATTATTGTAGAAGTCTCCAGCATACAAGGTAAGTAACTTCCTTTGACAATTCCAAAGCTTCTCTGTAATGAAATTACCTGAAGCGTGTGTATGCATCTCTACTATACGCTTAGGGAATTATAGCGCTAGCTACAGTGCCTTTATACAAATATACAGGTCTATATTTTGTGACCTTATGCCTAACATTGTAAACAAGTTGAAGATACTACATACTGCTGGCATGAGTTCTTGAGTTTCTTTTAAAAAGCTGAAAATATCTTGTCTTTAATTTAGTTGCAATATGCGTTTGATAAAAGAAATGAAAGGAACTATTTGTAAGTCGACATTTTCAGTTAAGATGGTTTAGAAAGGCTTTTTATACTTCTTAAACTTGCACGCTACGTGTGAGGGAACGATGCACTTAAGAGCGTATAGGGAGCATTTGGGTGTAAACACTGCGTTAAACCTTAGAAGTTATACAGTTCGTTTCCATTTCTTCATGATCTCTGGAAGTATGTGTTTAAGAATTCTATTCATAAGGTATGCAATGTCTGATATCTGACTCTGAACTAAGTTTTGAATTTTCAAAAATTCCACGAAAAACGATGTTTATGTTACTCTCAACCATTTGTTGTTTCTGAACTAAATATTTAACCAATTTCAATCATAGAATACATTGTTTTAATTTATTATTTCTATTTTAATGTTGAATGCGCTTACAACATTCAAATAAAAAAGTTAATTTTGAAAATTAAATACAACTGATCACCAACAACCAATAACAATAAAGTTTTAAAAGAAGTAAATAATTAATAGAGCACTAACTGAACCTGCTCTATTTACACAGTGCACTGTTCTAACATGAGCGTGAATCTCCTTCCCACTTCTCACTATATCTGTGCAAACAATCCCTTTACGGACAGGAATACTCTCGAAGGGAATGAATCGCTATAGAGAAACATGTAAATGTATTTTAATATATAGAATGTTGGGGTGAGTTTGTGGCCAACTTCAATAAGTAACAGATGATACCAAATGTAAATACGTTTCCCCTATAATTCCATATCCGGGTACGCCTCATTGTTGGTGAAGTAAGCCTTCCAAGTTGCCAGCCTGCAATAGGTTTTGCCTTTCACCTTAAAGCAAAACGCCTGAAATGTCCATCAACCCACAATACATAGCTCCTCTACTGGTTGCCTTTCACAAGGGTATCAACCTTATTGTCCTAGTGCCTAGGCGGTAATATTCACATGTCTCCATCATGTATCTAAGGCGGGAAATTCCCGAAAAAAATATTTTTTTGTGCTAAATATCCCTTTTTTCAACTTTTAGCCCCTCTGGACCTCCCTGTTTTAACGCATAAATCCGGAAAAAAATCTGTTAAATACCACTCGGTGGACTGAATATTTGTGCACAATTTCAATCTTCTAGGTACAAAAGTAAGCCCACCAAAAATATATATATATACCGACAATGTACCATATTCCCGTATACAGAAGGATTTTTTTGAAAATTCCCTGAGACATCCCTAATTATCCTAGCGTAATGTTTCGCACATCATTTTCTTCAGAATAAAATTGCCTATCAGACGGTATGACTTACGTGTCTCCATCATGTATATAAGGCGGGAAAATCCCGAAGAAAGGGATTTTTGAGGTAAAAATATCCCTTTTTCAACCCTTTGCCCCTCTGGTTTCCCCCTATTTAACTCACAAATCTGAGAAAAAATCTGGTAAATACTACTCGGTGAACTGAATGTTTGTGCAAAATTTCAATCTTCTACGTGCAAAAATAAGCCCGGCAAAAAACAATGAACATAGGCTTAATAAATGAAAAAATATATTTTAGAATTATGACGTCATCACCTCCTATGTCTCGACGCTGGAAGGTGTGAAACCATACGTAAGGTCTTCTACAATGTCTCTGGACTTGAAAACAAAACGGACAAGAAAGCTCAAATAGGAGAGTTATAACGCAATGTACCATGAAAAACGCGTATGGTACAAATTGTACCATAGGATCCCCAAAGGGTTAAACTAATAGGGTAAAAACGACGCGACGACACCTAAAATGTGTAATAGAAAAATAAAAGAACTGGCAAATCTACACAAAATTTGGAATCGACCAGCGAGAACAATACGTTTGTAGCACTTATTATTATAATTAAGACTAAGTACAATACATACGACCATGTCTCTGTCCGCTCATTATTAACTTTTCGGATGAAAGTAGCAAACAATATAATTAAAAAATCAAATATTTGCAACCATAAAACAAATTTTGGACTAGAAACACTTGTCTCTTGTCATTGGACCCGGGTTCCGGGACCCGGGTTCCGCTTGGGGTCCCGGGTTCAAACCCTGCTCCCGCCAAGTGAACTTTGTGGTGGACAAACACCGTGCTCGTGGGTTTTCTCGGGGTTCTCCCGTTTCCTCCCACCTTCTTCATTCCACCATTTCACTCATCTCTCATCATCACCGTCTCCTTTAGCCTAACCGGCATAACCGTGGGACGTAAAACTTAAAGATTTCATTTCATTTCATTTCTTGTCATTGGACGAATGCCTACAATGAAGTAGGAGGCACAACAAAGCGTGAAGTATGTAAAGCCTGCTAGCAAAGAATAACAAGTGATCAAACGCTCAGTGTAGAGAAAATGTTCCATTTCTGCAAATAAAACATTAAATGTATTACCTATTTTCTTATTCTACAAGAATAAATTGTTACTCATATCGACTTTAAAACCTTCAACTATTAGTTAAAGAAAGGTCATAATGTAATGGCGTGATTACACAATGAGTGCAAATTTACACAAATTGATGGTTAGAATTTCAGGAACCTTATCCAGTGTGTTGAGTTAAAAGAACATTTTAATAACCAACAGGCATCGGATTGTGAAACGACCAGTAAGAAAATGCATTAAAAAGCAAGAACAAAACTTAAAAAGTAAAAGATGGGGGTAGCGTATTAAACTTTCTCGCTCAAATTTCTTAAACTAAATCAACTTATGCTGCAGCTATTACTGACACATTTATTTATGAAACACAAACAATATCAAGGCGTTTTCGCAAAGCTTCGTTTGAAGAAACTTCACTCCTTCCCAAATTTATGTCATTTATTAGGATTATTAGGCCACGGTGGCTCAGTGGTAGAACGCTCACCTTTGGTGAGTGGGGTCCTTGGTTCGATCCCAGCTCACGCCAAGTGAGCCTTGTGGTGTACAAATACCGTGTACGTGGGGTTTCTCGGTTTCTTTCCGTTTCCTCCCACTTTCTTCATTCCACCATTTCATTCGTTTCTCATTATCACCGTCTCCTTTAGCCTAGCCGGCATAACCGTATTACGCAAAACTTACAGATTTTATTAGGATTATTAATGAAACACCTGTTTATGAACTACCAGCAAAATTGCAGTACTCGTATTGGAGGAAAATGTCTTTAGAATACGCCAAGATTAGCCTACCCCTTGTAAATATTTTCATGACAAGCGATTTATGAATTTCTATAGGATTATGAATAAGATATGTATCTGTGATATATAAACAAAATTGCCTGATTCGTTTTGAGAACAGCATCCGTGAAAAACTCATTCTCAAGAGTACATTATTCGTTATGGATTTTTTAAAAGAAAAAACACGAGTTATGCCATATTGTGAGGTTATTAGTGAAACATTTACAAATAGTATGTGCGTAAAGAGTATGTGTGTGTTATCGTTAAGAAAAGATAACAATCTGTTAACACTGTATTTTGTTACATACCGTGTGCAGTACAGAAATAAGTCTATATAACAATTCTTTTAGTAAAATAAAACCTCTTAATTATTATTGGAAACGAATGACACTTTTTACTTCTACAAAAGTTACCTTTTTATTTTTTTCTAGAAAACTACACGTTAGAATTTACCCTCATGCATGTTATTTTTTGTTCGCTTGGTGTTTAGGGGCGACGGGTGAACATGAATCAGGTGAATATGCCGTGCAAAGATGTTAAAAAAAAAAAAAAAAAGCCAGCTTCATGGGAAAAACGGAAATATTCGTTTTTTTAAAATTATAACTTTCTAGTTTAAATACCATTTTTGTTTCCTGTAGTAGATTGTACTGAAACGTTACCTTTTGAACGTGAATTTGACTCAAAATTAGTGTTTAAAAATAACTTTGTTAGTTTAGTGTAAGTGCTATATTTGCATGACAAACCAGCTATGAATTTAATCTTCACTAATGTAGAAACTAGTAACTACAATTTAACAAAAAATAAATGGTTTGCAACCACAAACTACAATTTAGTGGGAATGTAATTTGGTTACATTTGAAATAAAACAAGAACACATTCAATTTTAAATAAATGCCACAGCAAACATTTTTTAGAGTTAAGGAAAAGAAGTTATTTTGAGATATTATAATATGTTTGTTGTATTTGTTCTAAAGAGACTCTCCTACTTTGGGTCCATCGACTAAATCCGTAGATTATTTCGTAGGTGTCGATGTGAAACTTCAAGAGCAAGATTTAAGTTAGTCCTATGAAATCTCTCGCTGGAAACCAGTCCGATAGTTTTGTTTCATTTTCATTTCCAGGATTCAGCTTAATCCCACCTCTTGTCTCCTTCCAATTCCAAATATGAAAAATGGTGTCCCAAGAAGTGCCTCCCATATATGGGTGCGGTTAAATTTACATTGAAGTTGCATCACCGGATCGTAACGTAATGCCACGTGGTGTTATCATGGCGCCATGTCAGCTGTGAGGGGAAGGATGTTTTCTGTGAATTGTGATAAAGGCGGAAGAAAACAAGCCCTGTACCCCACAATATAAGTGGATGAAGTTACTAACGTATCGGTGGCTAACCTTCATTTCAAATAGTAACTTCAATCACTTATGTTGTGGGTCAAGGTAAATGACAACGTTTCATTTTCATTTAACCTTGGGCGCATAAAGAGTGTACAGCTCAAACGGATCGTCCTATTTTAAAAATTCCTTCACTTTAGATTGAAAAAAAATCATATTTAGCGACGGTTTTGCCTCTTACATTTTGTTGTAACTCTGATAACAACAAAGTTATCCTATGTCAGGGGACTTTTGGGACACCCTGTATACATATGCGAATTACAAGTGGGGAAATGAAACACGAGTATTTATGAATAAGGTATAGTAACATACTCATAAGTAATTCCGAAAATAATGTTTAAAACAGCTTTATGTTCCTCTGGGGCTATTAGCGGAATTTAAGCGCAGATAAGTACTTTTGGCACACTACGTGTTCTCATGATCACAAATTCCCGATTTCAGTATCCTGGTGAGTTTGAGCCTGTACCAGGCGTCTCAAAGAACTTTTCTGACTCAAACTTTCTTCATTCTTTTCCCATCTCATTTCCTTCTTCCTACCTACTTTTCAACTTCATTCTTCTCCGCTTCACTCGTTCTCAAAAAGAAGACCGTGAAAATTTAACAGAGGTCTTCAAATAAAGTAAAGTGTGGCACGGAAAAACGGAAATTATTGAAAAGCCTTTTCTTCATTTTCATTAGCTGATCAACTGTCTTCCCCTTTTCCTAACAATGTTTTTTATTGTGGACTTTGAGAGAATACTATCATTACGTCTGATTTCTCTCTGCACAACTTATAAACTATCATTGTTTCTATAAAATATTTTTATGAATGAAATGAAATCTTTCAGTTCAACGTTCGACGATTATGCCCTTTAGACTAAGGAAGTCGAGTACTAAGGCAAGTGAATGATGATGGAAGAATTGGTGGAATGAAAATATGGGAGGAAACGGAAGTACGACAAGAAAACCCACGGACAGGATGCTGTCCACCACAAACTTACTTTGAAGGTGATCAACAGGGACACCACGCAGCAACTGTAAGAGCTCAAAATAATTTTATGGTAAAGCAAGACGTTGACTGTTCCATTGATTCACTATTAATAAATAGCAAAGCAGTCACTGAGCGCGTGTGACTTTGGTGCAGCACGTGGTTCCGGGTTCGATTTCTGGCGGGCAAGCACAAATATTAATGCCACAATCAATTTTTCGTCATTCAATAGTCATATCAATAGTCATTCAAACATCGTAATTACGGATCACCCTGTACGTCGCTAGAGATACAATCATTTTACCAGCCCAGAGTCACTGTATTTATGATGATCTATTAGAAAACGTAATAGATAATAGATGATGGGATCAAATTGGCTTCTAGAACATTATAAAACAAGAAACACACTGAGCCCAAAACGTATTGGTGGAAATTGTATGATATTGATTTATATAATTTTTATACTACTACTACTACTACTACTACTACTACTACTACTACTAATAATAATAATAATAATAATAATAATAATAATAATAATAATAATAATAATAATAATAATAATAATAATAATAATAATAATTTCCTACGAAGATTCACCTACAGCGTTAAAATCTTGAACATTTTTTCAGATATCAAGGAGAGAAATATTCTAACATTTTCCAGATTCCTTTATTATTACCTAAATGGATTGTTACGTTTTTTTAGATTGTTTTACATATATACTCAGAGTGAAAAAAAAAACATTTTAGTCTGATTCTTATTCACAAATCATTAGTAGCGCATACCATAAATATTGCTATTTATAATAATCAAGCATATGAGAACAAATATTTACCTCGAAAACAGATAAAGACACCAATGAATGTATTAAGCTAAACAACATTGCACTAGCTAGAAGTCACTAAATATTATAGAATCCTGGTAATAATGACATCTAAGGACTTATTTAAATTATTCGCTCATGAAAAAAAAAAAAAAAGATGAGGCAGAGCATTCTAAAGAAGAATGCCTCAACGAGTCCACCAGCTTTTTAGAAATCCTAATCGTCTCAACTTGTACGTTACGCTAATCATAATTAGCATCTAAAAGATTTGTATTTGTGACTTTCATAATTCCTCATGTCCCGAAACAAAATGAATTAAACGCCGTTTATCTCAAACAGATCTCAAATATTGCGTTGCGATCACTCAAGAAGATATTTTATCAGGACCTACGTGTCCATGGGCATAGCCGAAAATAACAGCCCCTTTTTGGCATTTTGTCACACTTTTACTTCAGGATTCATCTTGAGAGTTGCTGTCACACCAACTTACTGGCACAAACACTCCAGTTATCTTTAGTGATAATGCGTTCACGGTGATGAGACATTTAGTTACGTGTTACCAATAAAGCATCATCTGTAACGATCAATGTTATTTCTAGAATGAGCAATTATTTTTTGTATATTATGCCTTTTGAAAGGTGAGTTTGTGAACGTTTAGTAGGGTCCGCGGTGACTCAATAGTAGAGAGTTCACCTCTGGTGCGTAGGGTCACAGTGATCTTTATGGTAGACAAACACCTTGTGTGTGGGTTTCCTCGGGGTTCTCCCGTTTCCTCCCACTTTCTTCATTCCGTTACTTCATTCATTTCTAATCATCACTATCTCTAACCTACCCGGCATAACCGTGGGTCGTAAAACTCAAAGATTTCGTTTCATTTTAAACGTTTAGTATTTCTTTTCAGCACTACGGCTATATCAGACGTGGAACTACAGCTTAACATGAAATCTGAACCATAGTAATGTGATTAATATTCTCCCACCGGGAATCGAACCCGTGATTGCAAGCACCAAAGGCATACTTACTAGTCACTAGACCAATGGGAAAGCCAATATACATAAAACATACGTTATCACTGTTCATTAGCATTTCGCTTTCTATGAAACAGTGTCATTTCAGGTTTTGCTAGAAGGGGAGTTGGGGGCGGCTCTTTTATATAAATGGAATTTCATTTTTTTTTCACTACCTGATTCTCAAGGGGAGATGTATACCTGATTCTCAAGGGGTCAATTGTCTCTCCTCTGAAGTCCCAAATGACGTCCTTGTTTCTGTAGAACTAAACATGGACAGACCGAGCAGATTTTTCTATATTTTTCCTGACAAACTATATACACGTGGCAGCTCAATCAAAAGAGAAGTGAAAGGTATTTTGTTTTCTTTGTATATAAGGTACTATGATGTTCCCATCATAAGATTATTGGATTTCCTTATTAACAAGATTGCTGTATTCCGTAGTCAAGCCCTACGGGGACAAAAACCCCTTTTGCTTATGACCCATTAGTTTTCCTGAGATGCACGTATACCATGAATAGCAAACTGACCGCTTTATGTTTGTTATTCCAGACTCATAGCTAACCCATAGGGAAAACCCCTTCAGAAACTTCCTCTTAGAAAGTTGTTTACAAAAATCTTGTTCCATAATTTCATGCATAATATAGTCAACTTTGTGAGCCTCACAGGATATGATGAAGGAGGCTTTTCAAAAGATAAACATATTCCCTTTCCTTTAAAAAATGAGAAATAAGGGAAGGGTTTTTAAAAAAGAAAGTAAATCATGCTTCTAAGTTAATATCCACGGGGAAAAGCAATTAGAAACTGTAATTAAAATTACAAACGACTTAAAGTAGACAACCTGGTCACACGACGATGTGTAGTTGATTGCCTAACAGGAAGGATAAATTAAAATAAATTTCTCCCAAGGTTGCAATCTGTACAATGAGAAAAATCCGTTCTCAGCACAGCGGTATATTGTACAAATGTATGGAATCCTCTTGCTTACTACAGAAATCAGTACGGAGCATACGTTATCCCTATGCTACACACGCACTGCCCTTAGATGTTACACCATGTCGTTGCAGGATGTCTGACATCTAACAGTTTTCCGTATATCACATGCATATACTGATGTTACATTCCTCAGCTATATGTTATATACGTTAATTTTATGTGAGATCCTGACCGCCTATATTGTTTCATACGGAAAGTACGTATAGATGGAACACTTATACAGAAAGTATTATAAAACGTGCGTTTTCAGTTATACGTCCACTGTACGTTAAGTCCAGAAACTACAGGAATTACGAATGTAACCTACCTTTTTAAGTACGCCACATAGAATCTTTTTTCTCAATGTAATACCTTAAATAACTTGCACAAATTTTTTCAATAATTTTTAGTGGGTGTGTGTCGCGTAGTACAAGAGATACAATACATAAATAACGTAAGTATTGTAAAGTTAAAAGAAATGAAACTAAAGAAATTATATAATGAATGAGGAAGAATTAGTTGATAATGAGGGTGTGAGAGATAAACAGGATATTCAGAGAAAATACGAAGTTAAGTCAAAAATTATCCGCAATTTTGATGTTAACTCCTGTCCTCATTTGTTTCATTGATATGCTGTTGTGGTCATGCTATGAAAGTTTGATCCAATTCCTCTATCAGTCTTCCTTTTGTTGCAGGCCGATCACGGCCGCTCCATTAGAAGTTTGCAGCCAAGAGGAACAATGAGCAGTGATCCGGTTCTTGTGGTCGGAAGCTTGAATCAGGGACCGCAATCCATCAAAGACTATCAGCACTATACGGGAACAGTGTCTTGGGACAACGGAGTGTCTGCGAGTAGGGCCTATATTGAAAAATTCGAGAAGGGTTGCACAAGTGTTACGCACGAGGAAGAAGTCGGACCATTATCTACGGCTGCGGTGACAACATTGAGCTTGCACGTAACATGGTTCTGTCAGACAGACGAGTGATTGTTGATGAAGTAGCACATTAAAGGGCGCCGATCCTGCCCCCCCCCCCAAAAAGCTCATGTGGGCCCCCCTATATTTTTATGAATATTTATTTATATATGTATTTTTTTCTTGTTAGGGTATTTTTTTATGAATGCCCCCCCCCCCCAAACTTACAGAGAAATCGGCGCCCTTGAGCACATCGTCTGGAAATTAGTTATGATTCCTGATATAGGTCTTACATTATTCATCGCATGACCATAACAGCATAACAAAAAACTAAACAAGGACAGAGGTCAGTATGTAAGAAGTGTTATGTGAAAATTGCGGATAATTTTTGACTTACCCTCGTATGTGTACTTGACTACGACAATAAATCAAGTATAAGTTCAATTCTGCTCAAGAGATCTTAGTTCGAATCACGGTAAGAGCTTATGTCGTTTGAATCCACAGTTGAGCTGTAGGTTTAGGTCTGATATAACCTTGCTTCTGATAAAGGGATGTTAAAATCCAAATCTATCGAAACAATCCGCTACAGAGATTGCTCACCTGAAGTACACATTTCGTTTCGTAAACTACCTATAATCTTTTATTGTTTCTCTTGCGTGGCTACTATACTAACTATGGAGTGTTCTCAGTGGTTTATGTGGTTGTTACGCAAAATAGTTATGTTATAAATGTAACTAAATGTGATTTTAGTTTAACATCCCACGATTATACTCTTTAGCTTAAAGAACAGAGAAGATTCATATGGTTATCCACCATGCTTATCTATTGTAATATATTTGCCGTCACTGGTGAACATAAGTGTGCTAAGCCATGAACGAGACCCACTTAAGCCCAAATCCTAATATATGTTTAAACCCTGTATCAAATAAGAGCGGGGCAGTGGTGTTGCCATACCTTTGTCTTTGTTCTTAAAGCAGGGAACGAAATATATTTTCCATCTGCTAAACTGGTCGCATTGTAGTGAGTCTGCTCTTACGACATGGCTACGTCGCATCACAGCCCTCAGTCATTCGCCTAACAAACACAAGATCAAGTTTGCTCCTTTGTTCACTTTGCCACAGTGTGATCGGTCCCGGGTTCGATTTCCGGTGGGGTTCACTCGGTCAAAAAAATGTAAAACGTTTTTTCAGACCAGCCACCTTGAATGAGGGTTTTCTGGGTTTTCCTCGTTCACACTAGGCAAATGCGGGGGTAGTACCCAATTTATAGGTCCCAGGTAGCTTCCTTCCTTCCCTTTCCCCGGATAGTGTGCTCGCCGAGGGATGTCATCCATTATACGTGACGGGCTAAATGGTCTTTGACGTCGAAAGCTCAGAAATCTAAGTCCTAATCCTAATCTCACTTTGTCAAATCCTTTACCACATGAAAATACCACGTCACAACCTTCATTTCATTCACCTAACCCACACATGTTCAAGTTTTTCTCCTTTGTTTAAACACATCTCTTTACCACATGGTAATATCGCATTACAACATTCATTCCATTCGCCTAGCCCACACGCCATCGAGTTTGTCCCTTTGTTTCCTTAGTCTCATCCTTTTCCACATGGCAATGTCGTATCACAGCCTTCATTTCATTCGCCTACCACCACCACGCATTCACGCACCATCAAGTTTGTCGAACGCTTTAAATAGAATTGAAATGAAAATGAAATGAAATCTTTGAGTTTTACGTCCCACGGTTATGCCGATTAGGCTAAAGGAGACGGTGATGATGAGCAATGAATGAAATGGTGGAATGAAGAAAGTGGGAGGAAACGGGAGAACCCCGAGAAAACCCACGCTCAAGGTGTTTGTCCACCACAAAGTTCACTTGGCGGGGGCTGGGATCGAACCCGGGACCCCAAGCACCAGAGGTGAACGCTCTACCACTGAGCCACCGCGGCCCCTTTAAATAGAATTGAATCCCAAATGTCCAATCCGAAATATAACAAAAAATGTTAAAATCAGGTAAGAAAAAAAAAAAGATCCCTTTAGCACTGAATACGTCTTTTGCAGAACTATAAATTTCGAAAATGGATGAAAATGTCTCCAAAGAAATATATGGTGAAGATTATTCAAGCAAATTAACGATTGAACAGAGAATTGAATCCAAGACTTCGGGAAAGTTGAGACAGCAATCTTCGACCGTAAAATCGTATATTTTGAGAGTAATAAATGTTCTAACAAATTTTAACAGTGACATCTGTAGAACTCACACATTGAACCATTGTTAATTTCTATCACGTCTTAAAAAAAAAAAATGCTCAAATCAGCTTTTACTTTGAAGCCCAAAATACCTTCAAGATTTAACGGGGAAAGAAGCCAAGCGGAACCAATAAAGGTGTTCCTCTAAAGACTCCTTTATCTTGTAACGTATCTTTAGCATAAGCCATGTATCACCGCAAGAATGTTCTTTATTGTGTTTTCGACAAAATATATAGCTTCCTTCCTTTAAATTCGTTGTCAGAACTAATTTTCATTTTTTTTAAAAAAAAAAAACACAACGTTCACGTTACCAATACTCGTCTCCTTTCACCATTTTAGCCACAAAGAAATGCTCACTCACTTAGGGAAAATAGGGGTAAAAGAAAAGGATGGGGGAGATCGTATTTGCTAGTCATCAGAAAACAAAGGAAGACTAGAGAGACCTCTGTGGAAGAGTTTGTAAAGCTTGTTTGGGTATGTAAATGAAGCGTCTTTTTATCCTCTCTTAGTGCTCTTGGGGATGGATGGGTGAGGTCAAATGTCGTTTGGACATTTGCCAAAATCTTAAACCAGGGAGTTCTTCACTCTTTCCTCCTGTCCTTCTCTCCGGTACATCTCACATTCTATCTTGGTGCTAGAGGGACTGACAGGAGACGCCGGAACAATCCTTTCAACGTAAACACTTTCGGTTACCTTGTCTTCTTTATCTTCGGTGGGTATCTCATCTTCTTTTTAAAACCACTTCCTTTTTTTTTTGTGCAGGCGTCTTATCTTATTTTCATGTCACTGTCAGTTATAACAGGTTCCACACAAGATTTGATTATAGAACGAACGTTCAGCTACATAACCTACTCAGATTTACATCGTTTCGTTTTTCCTTTTCTCATTCCTGCACAAAAAAAGTATTTTGTTCATCTTATTCTTGTTATCGCTTCCCCAGGAAAGCGTATTACTTTCATTCCAGGCAGAAGAAAAGGGTACATGGGTTCTTTTGATATTGTGATTCAACAAAATTGTATACTTTCGCCTAAACCAGTGGTTTCCTAAATTTTTGGGCCATGTCCCACTCATGCGTCCCTAAAATCATTGTCCCCCACTGTTACTAAAAGAAAGAAATATGAGAACAATACATAAAGGAAATAAAAATTGGTAAAATACAAAAAACAGAAATAACTAGAAATAAATTTAGAGAAAATACAAAGAGTTTAAACAGAAACCCTTTCCTAACCCTACATAAAAGTACATGAACTGACATAAAATAAACGGATACTGCCGGTTGATGTGGTAAGTTGAAGTTTGACGCAATTTTAGCTTTTCAGGACTAAACCACAAGAAAATTGTCAAAAGTACTTTTTTTTTTTATTTTTAGGGGGTCTAAAGGGAGATGAAAAATATGCCTGTCATTTAAATGGGGCTTTCTTCGGGCATATAATCTCATATTTTACTGGGAACTGGGATAAAAACTTGAAATTCCGTATGCTTGTACGTTTTCCTCAGCGTTACCTAATTAAATCATCAAAATTAAAAAAAAAAAAAATCAAGTTTAGAGCGGTTTTATGGGGAACTGGAAAATCTTCCCCATGTTTATTTTTTTATGAGAAAGCTTTTATACCCTAAAATACTAAATACTTAGGCACTTCGGGCAGGTGCAGAATGATGGAATTTGGTAAGATTGTAGCCTTCCAGAACTAACCGACAGAAAAAGTGCCAAAAGTTAATATTTTTAATTTTTAGGGTATCTAAAGAGGGGATGAAGAAATTCCCATGACATTTAAATGCATGTTTCCTTGAGATACAAAATCTTATCTTTTAAATAGTTGAAATACGAAAAGAAACTTGAAATTCGGCCGAGTTGTGGGTTTAAGAGGTGCGAGGCCGTAGGTGACCAAAGTGTGGGTATGGGGGCGGAGCCCCCAGCTAGCCAAAAGCTAGTAATTAAAATAAAATCAGAGAGTTTTATTTTCAAAATCTGGTGTTGTTTGTAACAAGGTATAAATTTAAATGGATTTATAGAAGGATTGTGATGACCCTTTAATTTATGATCTTATAACTAAAGTAGTTTTTAAAATTCAAAATTAATTACTATTGTTTTGTTATGTGAAAAAAATAAATTTATTATACAATTCAGATTCTTTTAGTGATGAAAACTAAGTAGGAAAGCGCAATTCAGTTTCAAAATCATAAACACATGAGTTTGTCACCATCCTTCCTACGTATGTTCATAAAAATATATACGAGGACTATTCGGAAAGTAACCTCCAATCGGTTGAGAAAGAAACACCAAAGTAAGTAAGAATATTTTTATATATATCTGAAAGCTACTTTTCTCTATTTTTTCAACATAGCTTCCTTAAACATTTATGCACTTACCATATCTCTGCATTAGCTTAGAAATTCGATCAGCATAAAAGTCTCCTGCAGCCTGAGCCTTGAGCCACAGTACTTCCTGTAGCCGAACCTCTGTGTCACTACAACACAGTCCTAATAACTTGTGGAAATTTATCAGAAAGCTCCCAGATTGTTAAATATAGATTTTTCACGAAGTTTTTCATGAATTTTGTGAACGAGTTCATCAGTGACCAGTGATGGCCTGTCACTCCTCTCTTCATCATGAACATCCCACATCATGCTAGTGTCAGAGAAGCAGTACTAGATCCATTTTGTTTTGCATATGCTAGCATTCATGTCCAGTTACATCTAAAGAAACTGGTAGCGTATGATTGATTTACATATATATATATATATATATATACCGGGTGGTTCAGTAATGTTGGACAGCCCTGAATAAATCGGAAACCAGAAGAGATATTAGCAAGAGATTGGTGGATCCAGATACTTGTGGAAGGGGGACGTCTTTTGAGGTACCACACAATGTTACCAGGTCAACAGTGTTGCCAGCTCAGTACAAAGTTGTATTTTTTTAAATGGAACATATAGAAGTTTATGCCATCAAAAGAATTAATACAGAATGTGAATACCAACAAGCGAAACCGCACCTGTCAGTGTTGCCAAATAAGGAAGTTATAAAGCTTCAAAGATCAAGAAATTAAAGTGTCCGTAGAGCAAAACTAGCAAAAAGGCAAGAAAAATAATACTACGGAATGAAAAGGAGTAACCGAAAGAGTAAACCAAAGAACGCACAGCATCCAGTGAGTAACAGGGTTGCCACAGTAAAGGGGGGAAAAATTGAAAATTTTGCAGTTGCTATAGAAGGAAAAGTGCCCATATGACATAATGCTGGAAACACCATAGAAAGTATATGTAAAATTCAGGAATCCTAATAGCGTTTGTTCGAAAGCGATATCTCTAACCGTTTTCGAGATACACCAAAGGTGTGCGGGGTTTGCAACACTGCATAATTGATTTGACGATTAGACCCGTGTAGTTCTTACATTTTGTTGGGCGTATCATTTTCATTACTCGTTCCTGTAGTTTGGAGGGCGAGGGAATTATTATGCAGTGTTGCAAACTCTGCACACCTTTGGTGTATCTCGGAAACGGTTAGAGATATTGATTTCGAACAAACGCTATTAGGATTCCTGAATTTTACATGAACTTTCTATGGTGTTTCCAGCATTATGTCATATGGGCACTTTTCCTCCTATAGCAACTGCAAAATTTTCAATTTTTTCCCCCTTTGCTGTGGCAACCCTGTTACTCACTGGATGCTGTGCGTTCTTTGGTTTACTCTTTCGGTTACTCCTTTTCATTCCGTAGTATTATTTTTCTTGCCTTTTTGCTAGTTTTGCTCTACGGACACTTTAATTTCTTGATCTTTGAAGCTTTATAACTTCCTTATTTGGCAACACTGACAGGTGCGGTTTCGCTTGTTGGTATTCACATTCTGTATTAATTCTTTTGATGGCATAAACTTCTATATGTTCCATTTAAAAAAATACAACTTTGTACTGAGCTGGCAACACTGTTGACCTGGTAACATTGTGTGGTACCTCAAAAGACGTCCCCCTTCCACAAGTATCTGGATCCACCAAACTCTTGCTAATATCTCTTCTGGTTTTCGATTTATTCAGGGCTGTCCAACATTACTGAACCACCCTGTATATATGAAGGCCCATTAATATGCAAATTACTGGTATGGGCTGCTAAAATTAGTACACATTGGGCCGAGGAGAACCTTACGTTTGAATTAATTTTATACGATCCCGACGGGGCACTTCGCAAATGTACCTTGTGAGACAAAACACTTTTTTTTCTTTCCTATCAGTAATGTGCTGTCACCTAACGAGAAATAGTAGAACTAACTAGTGCCTTGGATTCACTAACAAATTTCATCATCTCCAGGATTTTAATACGAACCTTAATAAAGCTATATTTTAATAACATTCTCATTGAGGTCACTGGTAGTTTGCAAAGGAGTATTTTATGACTTCAACATGCCACTGTAACGCAAGGGTTTATGTATCCCAAGATTTCATTAAAAAAATCTTTATTCTAAGCTCTTTACTAAGATCGTGTTATAACTAGAAAATTTGCTGTGGGTGCTGCAATAGATAGTTACACAAGAACTTCCCATACAGCGTTAGGCTTACTACATATAAACATCCTCATGCATAAGTAAGTTATATATTCATATTGCAAAAAAATCATTATTAAAATATAACATTTATATAATTATAATGTTTAGTAACCAAACGATTTCCACCGAAAATTACGTCATTATAAACACATGCATAAAGTTTAGGCAATACAAACGAATACTTGATATAATGCTTCAAAAGTTATATAAACGAACATAATAATCCACGGTGAATACAATTCTTTCCTCTGTTAACCTAAGTTTTCATATTGTCATGAGCCAGTGCCTATTAATGTAATTAAAACATCTTCTTAGTCTTCCAAGCAGACCGGAAGTGGTAAAAACATACTAACACTTCCGCTTTCAGGATTATTTCGGAAAATATCACGAGCATTACTCGAGCAGACGGATATACCAAATTTTGACACATTTCTTACATTTTCAGGTTAGGCTAGAGCTTTGTATTTCTTTTAACAGAGCACCACTAAATGGGGAGATCCATTACTACTTGCAGGTTGACTTCAGGAGGGCACGGTATAAATAGAGTTGGATGTCTGGCATAAAAACTACAGTGTATAAAGTACGATCTAACTTGTGTTAGATGGCCACTAAAAAGTACAAATGCTATCTAACCGAGTCAGAGCAGTAGTGCAGCTGGGGGACCCGGCCGTTAGCGAGGGGGTGCGTCCGTGGGGAGCAGGCGCGTCAGCGATGGAGGTATACCGATAAGCGAGGATTGTGGAAGAGCAAATTTACACATACAACACTTTCACTATCACTCAAAATTCATTTCAATATGCTGTGCACTGACACTAGTTACTTATACTGTATTTACACTCTTATTACTTCACGAAAAATGTTTCAAATCGTATTTTACCTATAAATTTTCTATTTGGTAGAACCTTCTGCTCGAGTGAACCCATACCGCACCATACAAACAATGATGAAGCTAAGGACAAGAGGCAAATTCCCACCAGTGACATCACCCACTCTCCGAATTTCCTTAAGATATGCTGTACTGAAAAGTAGGTCACATAATGTAAAAGTATTATTTTCTGAATTCAAAAAAAAAAAAAAAAAATAGCTTCCCAGCAAGAAAATGTCTCTTACCATCAAAGAAAATAAAGCTGACCCCGCCATTGCATAGAAACGAAACTTCACATATTATATGTCATGGCTGGATTAACCCATCTGGAGGGCCCTACTGACTTCACCTAATACATTTCTGTGAAAGTACACTAGGAAAGTTAAGGGAATATGTTTCATATTTTTGGTCATATTTTATTTTATGATTGTATCTTCATGATTCTTTTTAGATAGCCAGTTGAGATTTTCATCGGAGTGATACATACGTCAAGAAATTCAGCCGCACAAATTACAATTTTAAGACTTTCTATGACAACAGAAGATGTCGCTCCATTTCATTGATTAGCAAAGATGATCATAATGTCTGTTAGCCACACCGTAAAGTTTATGGTTTTATAAAATTTATTTGCTTATGAAGTATGGTTTCGTCTAATAAAATTCAGTCTCTCATTCTTAAAGAAGTCAGAAAGGTAACATACGTACATTCGAAATAGTCACATTTATAAAATTACTCATCTCAGTTATATTTCAATTTCAAGTTTGAGTAGCACAAAATACTTTTTTCTGACAAAATACTTTTTTCGTCCAAGAAAATCGAGTCACTATATTGCTAAACCTTAAAATAGGTTCACAATCTACTTTAAACGTGACCAGTTTTGTGACGTAGAAGACAGTTAGAAACTTACGGAGGCATGTCGAACGGAGACATTTTGTCTGGATTGCGAACCCCAAACCATTCTCATACATGAAATTACTGAATGACCTTAACATCCACCCAGTTCCTCCAAGAAGTAATTTAAATTAAACCAAGTCTTGGGAGCGTAGATAGCGTAGCTCAGAATTGATTAGAAACATGGGAGTAGAAATTCAAAGATAAAATTCGATAACACAGAAATAATTTAGAATAAGAATTTAATGAACTGATCTTGAATAATTGAATAATCACAGAGCATGGTATGGACTGGTATGACTTAAAGACTAGAGAAGACAATGCATAATCACTTTTAGTAACGATGATGAGCAGAACCTCTGATGGACAGAATGACGGAGTAACAAAACTAATGATTAATAATCTGACTTGTAGAGTTTCGAAGTCAAAATAGTACTTCCCATACCCGAAAGAGAATCCGGTAGTATTTATATGATTTTTACGTCATGTCAACATTCTTACACATTCTTTCTGCGTCTTCCTAGTTCTAGAAGCCATAGCCGGTCATTTGCATTGTAGAAGTCAAGGCACTCTAAATTTTAAATTGGATTATCAATCCTAAAGAATATTCAAACTGCCTCCACTTCATACATTGCCTATTTATACATATGTTCCAATTCAATTAAATATTTTGTTTGATTACACATTGTGGTACACAATAATATATTTACACCATGGATATAAGGTCTACAGACATGATGGGAATGTCAGCAACGTATTCAATTTTCCCATTGCACTCCATTTCAGAGAATTTATGGTGATTTCTGCATGGTCGACTATAACCAAATAGAGGTGTACTGCATCCAGCAGAAGAACGATTACTCCTCTGAGCTCCTCAAGGGAGCCAGACAGATGAAAGCGTTAATCAGGAAGCTGCCAATGGACACCGACTCCTCAAAATTTCCTGTCGGGACTACAAGACCTGCAACCTGCAAAATCCGGCTTTCTGTGTAATACAACAGAGAGGACGGGACATAGATTTTCCTACACCAGCTCTACACTCTCCAACACCCCCTAGATTACGAGGAACACCCCCTAGATAATTTCAGTTAACACCTACCTAACACACCTCAAAACTATCACAACAATAATGTCAAAGATAATTCACTGTTCTAGTCGATTGAACTGTACAGAATTTGTATTGCTGTACTAAGGAAAAGCGTAAGGTATATATCGACACAGCGAGAGGCTCCTTCTAAACAAGGGAGAAAAGGCTTGGGAGGCAATCTGAGGCAACATCTGCTTTCTTCTAACTTACATTGCCTTGCCACCCTTCCTCAACCACTTCCACGCTCCACGAAAGACCCCAATCACGGCAAGCTGCTTTGATCTACCGGTGCACACACAGTCTTGTAGTCACATTATTAGCGACACTCGCAAGATATTTCCGCTCCTATTTACTGTTCTTATTCTTTTGCTATTCTATAGATATATTCTGATTTAGCGTAGGTAATGGAGAGTACTTTTTTTGTCTATGTTATTTAGCAAGGAACATTATTAAAACTTATTTACCTTTTGCGTGTTTTGACTGGCAACACTATATATCGTAATTCGATGCTGATGTTGCCGATCTTAGCGACAAGTCTAGCGGATTTCGAGAGGCAGATAGCGACAATTTTTTTAGAAAAGCGACTAATGACTTTTAAAGTGACTTGGCGTCAAAACTGGTGAATTCTTCCATTGCTTTGCTTTTTTTAAAATGTCGATACTACTGAGCGATTGTCAAAAGATCGATAAATGAAACGAAAGAGAATAATTATGTGAATGTACTTTGCATAATTTGGGTACAATCTTTGTTGTTCATGACGTCATCACTTGAACGCACCATGTGAGGCAAACTAGGGATTCCCTTGTGGTGCGGGTGATTATTACACGTTCGTTTCCAAAACAGAAGAACAAACTACAGTTCACGCAGAAAGTATTGACACAACACAAGTGAAAGCTAGAACCACAAATAAAAAGTCACCGAACACACCACAAAATAAAAGTTAGAATACTTATCAAATAGTCAATATTTTGTTGAACCTCCTTTCGTCTTCTTTCATGCCTTCAATCGCTCTGGAAGACCTAAGACGAGAGTTTGGAGGGTAAGTGGCTAATTGTCCCAAACCTCTCTGATAGCACCTTCCAGCAGAGGCAATGTAGAGATGTCCATACCCTGTAAACGTCTTTTCATGTCAGACCATAGGTTCTCCATGGTGTTTAAGACAGGACTGTACTCTGGCCAATCTTCAAAAAATGGGACACATGCATATTTAAGCCAAAATAGCACACTCTTGGCTGTATGACAAGGAGCTCATATTACATAAAAAAAAGACGCTCCATTTTTTTTGCAAAGGACGGTTCCAATACATCGTTTAATAGCTCAAAATAGACAAACTGATTCATAATCTACTGTCTAGAGAGAGTAACTAACTCTTCTACATCACCATAACTAAAGGAACCCAATACCATGATAGTGGCAGGGTGTTTTACAGATGGACATGTGTTCTGAGGAAGGCTGGGGTCGTCACCAGGAAGACGGTACATTCGCTGACAGTCAGTGCCACTAACAAAAAATGTGGCTTCATCAGTCCACAACATTTTCTCCCCAGTCATTAACAGTCCAAGCATTTTTTTTTTTTACAGAAATCCAGTCTTTTCTTACGATGATCCTCTGTAAGAAGGCGTTTCCGGAGAACTCTGTAACTTCGTAGCCCTAAGTTGTCATGAATTTTCTCCTGCACCGTGCCGACACATTACCAGGCAATGCAGGATTATTTTCTTTTAATTCCCTATCTGTTAAAGAAGGTTGCTTCGACAGCTTCTTTTTCATTATCTTTAGTCTTCTTTGAGACACTTTCCTAGCCATACCAGACTTTGGTTTTGGACGGGGCATTTTGACTTCTCCTTCCTCCTTAAAACGTTTTACCAAATGCTGTACTGCTCTTAGCTTCAGACCCGTTTGCCTTAAGATATCTTTGATTTTTTACCAGCTTTAAACAGGGCAATCACCGCCTCAATTTCACCAGGTATCAGAGCGCAGTAAGGCATCTTGTCACAAAGAAATGAGATCACAACACACACACAGAGCAGCATCAAAGTTACATTAAATACTAAGAGCACGTGCACACTTCAAGGAATCCTGTCTACCCACCTGAACAAATTGAAACTTGTTACTCTACAGCAAGTAACACAACAGACGGGTGTTTTCTGCCAGCGAGTGACAGTACTTTACGCGGTGCCATTAAGGAGGTACGCGGAGGGTGTGTAAACACGCGAAAAATATTGACGCTAAGCTTTAGACGTCAATACTTTCCGCGCGAACTGTAGGATAGTGATGGGTAAACTTTCTTAGAAGAGAACCAAAGAAAAAGGAAAGAGAATCTTAATCGGCCCAATATGATTTTCTAAAATAAGAATGGCACATTTGACAATTCTTGTAATACTAAGCTCTATAACCAAATGAAGCTTTTGTAATATGGTTCGTATTGGGATGCAGTGATTCTCTGAAGTGAAATTAAATATTCATGTATCGGTCTGTTCTAATGCAATTTTATCGAAGAAACCCCATTCTTCTTTTCATTCGTAAGATTAGGCATCATGTTGTGGAACGAAGAGAACCTTTGCGGAGGCCTCATCTCGCCCGGAAGCCTAGTTTATCCATCACTGAATTAGAGCATTCCGAATTTTCACTACGTCTAAAAGTAGATGATATTTTCGATCTGTCAGCAACAATGATCGAGTCTGCACAAGAAGCTGGTGTTGTTTCCTTCAGTGATGTTAACAAAGCTGAAATGTTGCGTGTTTCTGAGAAATACAGAAAGACAATTGAGGAAAATATTAAACTGAGATTTAACGACGATTCTCAGATTTTTGGCACGTTTCAGAAAAGTTTGAAAGAGAAGAAGAGAAGCCAGACTTCGAGAAACTGTCTTCTCTACTGAAAGTGTCGGAAGAACTTTCTTTTGAGTATTCCTAGGCAAGGGCGCCCATGTAGTGGCTTCCAAGGGGGGCAAGTATAAGCGACATTTCAAATGTAGTCTCAAATTTTGCGGTAACTATTCTAAAAATCTATTGGGTTTTCCATCTTTCGAAGCACAATTTACTCTAAAGGGGGGCGAGCGCCCCACCTTGCCCCCCCCCCCGTGATGGGCGCCCTTGATCCTAGGTATAATGGAAAAGAGGTTGCCAGAGGATATTTCTAGTGGCGATTTTTGTGTAGTTTAACTTATAATGACTCAACTGTTGCGAGGAAGATACTTTTTCTGCCTATTGGAACAGCTTCTGTGGAGAGATCTTTCTCGACAACGAACAGAATGTTTTGCTCTGAAAGAGCTAGACTCTTCCCTGAACATGTGTGTGCTCTAGAAGTCTGCACGGGCCAAAATATTTAGCCCGGGTCCGGCCCGGCAGGTGAATTTAAAATGTGAGGCCCGATCCGAGTCCGAAATATATTTTAGCATTTAGGCCCGAGCCCGGCCCAAGCTCGTGTTATAATCAAATAAGCCCAAGTTACAGAAACTTAATAACTAACGAAAAATTTTATTTTTATTTACAACAAATATAAGTTTAATTTTGCATTTGTGCTTTGAAAGTTCTGCAGAAAGAACGGTGCAATAAATATCGTTGTAAATATATTTACATAGTTAGGCTCGAAAAGGCCCGAGAAATATGGTTGTATATTTAAAAATTTATGGCCTGAGCCCGGCCCGGGCCCAAAATGATACATACTTTGTAGGCCCGCGTCCGGAACGCGGGTCGGATCGGGATTAAGCCCGTGGGCTTGGCCCGAGTCCGTGCAGACCTTTAGTGTACTCTTTTGAAAGTGTCCATCCAAGGTCCCAAGTTTCCAGATGCAAGGGAAGATAATGAAGAAAGTGTTCGCCTATTTAACGATTTCATTGAGAACTCATAACCTCTGGCTTAAGAAACCAAGGAGAAACCACTAGATGTGCATAGTGACACATACTGCAAGTGTGGTAACTCATGTGAAGTGAAAAGTCGTTTATTTCATCCTTAATTTATGTATGATTAAACTGCAAGTGAACAGGGTGATTAATGTTTGGATTGCTAGCTGCCTTTTGCAAATAAAGTGAAGTTCCTGTATATTTGGAATTAATATGTGTTTTATGGACTTATTTGTGCATATGAGGAGTGGTTGAAAATCTAATTCTGCTTCCAGAAGTCGTGGGTGGTAGTTTTTTCTTAACTGTTGCAATAGTTTAACGGCGAGTAAACATATTATTAATATGACTCGAGAAGTAGGCTACGCAAGTACCAACAGGTTTTAGATTACATTAATTTAACTTGATATATTAGCTCTTTAATACATTTTAACATTAAACATGTATAAATATTAAGTGTGTATACGGTAAAAGATATACGTATAGTAGAAGCCTAATACACAGAAGTCGGGACACCACTCCCTTAAAAATCTACACCCCCCTGAAATCAAAATCCTGGAAAACACTCTGGGGCGGGACGGGACAGGAGGGACATTATTCCCTTTTTTCATAGTAGAAATGGAGAACCATCCCGACAACTCAGATATATTTGAAATGAAATACCTGTTAAACTGCAGATTGGCGGTAGAGAACTACTTTCATTTTAATGTTTTAATTTCAGTTATTTAGGATACTTCCGCTTAGTGCCTTACCGTTTGGTTTCCGGATCGTTCTGGAAACCCCATGCTTCGTCTTCTGCAATGATATTCTACAGAAAATTTGGCTTTCTTTCATCAGCAGCAGTCAGTTCTTGCCAATGATGTATTCTCTCGAATTTCTGCTATTCCGTTAAAGAATGGATCACGAAACGTAATGATAGCTTCTGTTTCTTTAAATGCCCAGCAATTATTTGGTAAAAAGTCCCCCCTTATGAATTCCATGAAGTTTGAAATTTACCTCTATCTTGGTAATTCAAAATTATATCTTAAACCCTGTGAATCATTCCAGTTCTTCTGACAGACCTCCCTGGAGCTGGAAGGTCGTCATTTTTCACATACTCCTTTCCATTGTAATTTTCTTTAGGCATTCACTGTGTTATACAGGGTGTTTCAATACAACATCGACAACGTTTGGGGGGGGAGGTGATTCCTCACACCAAGATAAAACAAAAAGTATAGATCAACCTCGGTGCACAAATGCTTCTTTTGGAGTTATAAGCCCTCGAAAACATGGAAAAATGAACTTTAAAAGTCCATAACTCCAAAACTATGAGACCTGCCGTAGTCGGGTCAAGACTAGTGATGGGCAGTGGGAATATTCCCGGCGGGAAGGAAAAAATCTTTGAGGTTTACGTCCCACGGTTATGCCGGTTAGGCTAAAGGAGACGGTGATAGTGAGAAATGAGTGAAATGGTGGAATGAAGAAAGTGGGAGGAAACGGGAGAACCCCGAGAAAACCCACGAGCACGGTGTTTGTCCACCACAAAGTTCACTTGGCGGGGGCTGGGCCCGGTGGGAAGGAATTTAAAAATGGGAATATTCCCGGTTTTTTCCCATGGCCTATAAATTCCCGGGAAGGAATATATTTCCATTTCTTTACTTTATCTTCCAAATTATAAGAACCATATGACTAATTACTTTATTTTAATATATTATTATTTACTTCTAGGTTTTAAAGAATTTGTAGGTTAAAAAATTCAAAATTATTTGACAATACTTTATATAACTAATAATATGATTTTTTAAGTTCCATTTCCATTTGCACTAAAAAGTAAGGTAATTGTTTAGTATTGGGGGGCCAAAACTAGCAAAAAGTAGGATGATTTACGGAAGAAATGAGTTGATACTAATGTTCAAATAGTCAAGAAAGTATCCAACACTTTTTTTAGGGCAGTAGGGGATTTATACAAAACGGAAAGGTAAGTCGAACTGATTTATGTGAAAAAAGAAAGTGAATTGTTGGTAACGAATATGGGAAACAACGTGCCATGCGGGGCTCTAACCCGCCTTCATTCGCTAACGCTCGCTCTGCAATGCTGTCTGAATTTAAAGTTGGTAACGTAATTTAACGTATGAAACCATAAAACAACCGCATCGGAATAGAATATCACAAAAAAGTAGGTGCAAAAGCTGGCCCCCAATGCTAAAGAACAACCAAAAATATCAAAATACTAATTTACAAATGATGAAAAGGAATCATTTTGTAAAGTAATTTAGAATTATATAGAAATAGAGATGAAGTACTGTACTATTAATAAACACCGAACCACCATTAGTAATAGACGTCGGACTCTCTGACTCGAATTTCTGAAGAGGTACTCGGACTTCTTTTACATGTGACTTAACGTATGGAATTTCGAGAAATAGGTAGAATGAAAGGTCGTGTATGGGAATGTTACGTGCTAAAATATAAAGATAAGTAAGTGTCTTGCAAATTTTGTGAACATAAATATGTATGCGCAAATGTTGATAAATTGGTGAGACATGTATCTTCTAGCATTAACCCAATCTAATTGGTTTATAACATTTATAAATTTAATGTGTTTATAATATCAGTAATAGAGTCAAGTTGAGAAAATCCACTTACATATAAATTTAAACTGTTACTAGATAATTTACTATATAATTTTTTCACACATATTTAATTGATAGAACATGTTGTAAATAAATATACATTTATGCGTACTCTCTAAATATAAAAAAGTGTTAATAAAGTAACATAGTACCGTTCAGAATATATACATTTTAAAGAATCCTCTGGAGACAACAGTAATAATATACTGTGATATAAAAATTAATTCAACTTTGAAATCATAATATAGTAATAGAATGCAATTTTATTTCTGATTGTACATAAATTCCCGGATAAATTCCCATTTTGGGAATCTTCCCGGGAATATTCCCAGGGAATATTCCCGAAAAATATCTTCCCGGGAATTTACCCATCACTAATCAAGACTTCACTTAGGAACTAGTATGTGCCCTACTTAAGGATATATGTTTTAGGATCCTAATACTTCACAATTTTTATAGAGGGAATTCGACTACGGAGGCATATAATTTAAAATACTCACCAACTACCTTAATAAAAATTGTTGCGGAAGTTGGATATTTGGATAGAGCACATACTAGTTCCTAGGTGCAGTCTTGACCCGACTACTGCAAGTCCCATAGTTTTGGAGCTATGTAGCTTTTAATTCATGTTTTCGGCAGCCTATAACTCCGAATGAAAGCATTTGTGCACCCAGATTGGTCTATGCTTTTTGTCCCATCTTGGTGTCAGGAATCTTACCTCCCAAACCTTATCGGTGTTGTTATGAAACACCCTGTATATGCATTCTGTTCCATTTGTTGAAGCTGTAACGAAGTATCCATCCTCACCTGTTTACCTTTAGCCGCATCACAGTGGCTACGGGACGAGCTAGAAACTTACGCACATGTTCCTCAAGACCACACGCAAGATTCACCACTTTGAAAAACTTTTGTCCGTCCCAAAAAATATACTGAGAAAAATCCAGACAGCGGTATAATGTACAAATATGCGGAATCCTTATGTTTACTACAGAAATCAGTACGGAGCATACATTATCCATGTGCTACTTATGCACTACCCTTAGATGCTGCATCATATCGCTGCAGGGTGTCTGACATCTCACAGTATTCCGTATATTACATACACATAATCTTAATGTTACATAAGTCAGACTATATGTTACATACGTCCATCTGTATGTGAGATCCTGACCGATTGTATACAGTTGTTTCGTTCGTACGGAAAGTACGTTTATTCGGAACACTTATACGAAAAGTATGTATAAAATATACTTTTTGCAGTTATACGTTTGCTGTACGTTAGGCCCAAAAACTACAGGATTTACAGATGTATCCAACGTTTCTACGTATGCTGCATACGTTTTTATTTATCTCAGTGTACATAACAACAATAAATAAATAAATAATGAGCTCGTTTCCTAATTGCCGCACTGTACACAAAAGACTGTCAAGTAATCCCACAAACAGTATTCCTGGGTGTATCTAACTTTTGTTTTATTTATTTACAAAGTAGGAAAAACACAATACTTTGTGCGATTTAATAACAAACTTTTGTAATAACGTGTTTCTCTACCAAGTTAACCAAATAACACTGTACGAAATGTAACACGAAACGAGTTGAATCCTTCTTTGATGAATATTCACAAATTGAGACAAAAGTGAATGGATGGAGAAACTTACCATGTTTCTCCCCTCCACTATTCTTTTTGGAAAGAGAGAGAGAGAGAAAAGGAGAGAAGAGAAAAAAAAAAGATTTTAATTTTGACCTACATTCTGCAAGAAGTACGATCTGAAAGAAAAGAAAGAAAGACTTCGGAACAAATGGAAACGTTATCAATTATATCAGACTGTCTGTATTCATCCACAGTTCCGGATTCCTGTCGTTCCCTAAATTTTCAATATTCAACACCAACGAAAGAGACAAAACTAATATTTTTTTAAAAAAAAAAAAAAGAAGTAAATGAAAATCTTTCCATTTCTCGCTTTGAACCGATAATGAAGAACGGAATTTTAGTTTCGTTCGCTCATAGCATATAGTAGGATACGGTTACAAAAAAGAATTCCGAAAAAGAAAAATGCATAATGATATATGTATGTGTATATATACATACGTTTGTTCGTAGAGGAAAATTGGAATATTGGATAGGAGCAAGAGAAAATTTGGGAACAAAAGAGCAGAGGAAAGCAAGAGGAACTTATTATCTCAGAGTTTCTGAAAGTAACGAAGATTTTTTGCTTTTTTGAAAAAAATGAAAATTTTCTCCTTCATTATCAAAGTTCTTCGCGTTATTGTTAAATTTATATGTTGGCTGGTGGAAGAGCTGTGCTCGTATTATTATTATTGGACACTTGTAAAACCTTGCATTATTCATTTTACAGAATAATAGAAACGGAAACTGTAACGTATTTCTTTGGTACTATTCTCTGTGAGAGAAATATGAAAAAAAAAAAAAAAATGAACACGTGTTAGTAGAAAGTACAAAGCTTGTGTTAGAGGTTAGGTGGAGTAGGTAACGGTATACGTTTCGTGGGAGCTCTAAAAAGTTGGCGAAAGAAAGCTTTAGAAATATAAAAAAGAAAAGAAGGACAATTCCATCAGTGTGGGAGGATAAATAATTCTCTTTTCAGCTAGTTCCTGCTGTATCGATCGCTTTTAAAAGTTCTTGTGTAGTCGGCACTACTGATACGTTCCAAATAAAAATGACGTTAGAAAACTTAAGCGATCTACTCACACAGAGAAACTAAACACGTTAGAGAAAACGCAGTTGCACAGATGGTTATCAAAATAGTGATGACTCCTCTTAGTTTGCAACACTTAATATGTTAAATGTGGTAACACTGAGCATGCGTGTGAAGTATCTAGCTGTTGTTAATGGTGTTAGGTGAATGTCTGAAGTACGTCAGGTAGGGTACTACAAAGATTTGTGCTGAGGCGGGCAAATGATGGGGATCCAAAGGGGCAATCCTATCTCTTTTCAAAGAAGCAAAATTGTGGTGTGCGGTTAGTTGCCACAACCCTATCTATTGGGCCAGTGTGTTAAGTGCATCGCCAGGAACAGCGTTCAGGATTATGACGACCTACAGTATTTCCAAAGAAATGAAATGAAGTCTTTCAGTTTTACGTCCGACGCTTATGCCGACTAATCTAAAGGAGACGGGATGATGACAAATGAATGAAATATTTAAGTGAAGAAAGTGGGAGGAAATGGAAGAAACCCGAGAAAACCTACGCATATGGTGTTTGTCTACCAGAAAGCTCACTTGGTGCGAGCTGCGATCGAATCAAGGACCTCATGCACCAGAGGTGAACGCTTTATCTCTGAGCCACCGCACCCCATTATTTCCAAAGAGATGAGGAAACTCATGATATAACAACATCGGCGGGATCGCGGTAGCTCAGTGATAGAGAGTTCAATTCTGAAGTATGGGTCCCTGGTTAGGTCCTACTCCGGCCAAGTGAACTTTTTGGTAGACAAACACCGTGTGCGTATGTTTTCCAGGGATTCTCTCAGTTCCTTTATTCCACTATTGTCACCCATCTCTTGTGAGACATTAAACTCACAAGAAATCGGCGAGAATAAAAATTGATGGAAGAGAAGCTCCAGTGACAAAGATAGTCAAGCATTGAAAAGAATTGTAAACAAGCACAGTCAAAGGAATGCAGTAAACAAAAAAATGACTGTGGAACTCATTCAGTCAATGATATAGAATATTTCGACAGGTCAACGCGATTTGCATAGCCTGAACATATCCTGTCAGGTTGCAATTTCCAAATCGCTGATCACTGCTGACAACGCATTAGTGTAAAAGAAATGGCTCCGAGAACTTGTGACTAAAAGAAATGAATCCGAGAACATCCGCCTTATGCAGAATCGTTTAGACGTATGATTAGCCTCATACTAAAGGCCAGACTACTGCAGAAAACATATGTTAGTCGAACTCTTTAGTATGGCACTATTCACGTATCAAAACGACTCTGCATAAGGCCCCATGGGTGGTATTCAGAGAGAATTCGTTAATCAATTGTTAGTCACCGACTAGTTAGTGTTATACTAGCACTTCAGTAAGGAAGGTGTACTTTTTGGTATTCAGAGTCTACTTTAAGTACAACTAAAAAATTGATTTGGGTATGATTAACTAATATAACCCAATGCATCAGGTGAGAAAAATAAATGTGGCAACTACGGAAAAGAGATGTGCTCATGCGTAGTCTGTAAAAATGGAAATACATGACATACGAAATCCGAAATGTGTCGCACAAGCTAAACCGTGGCTAAAAGGGTACCCTCTGCTCTAGATTAATTAGTCACATGTAATGAACTCCGTCGATTACTACATCCTAATCAGAGACTCTGAATACACTTTTGATAACCATCTGTTAGTCAACCCCGTAGTATTGCTTTAATCAGACGTCAAAACGACTCTGCATAAGGCTCCATGTGTTTAAAGGAAATAGATCCGAGAACATGTGATTAAAAGAAATGGATCCGAGAATGTGTGATTAAAAGAAATGGACCCGAGAATATGTGATTAAAAGAAATGAATCCGACAACATGTAATTAAAAGAAATAGATCCGAGAACATGTGATTAAAAGAAATGAGTCCGAGAACATGTGATTAAAAGAAATGAATCCGACAAAATGTGATTAAAAGAAATGGCTCCGAGGACATGTGATTAAAAGAAATGGTTCAGAGAACGTGATTAAAAGAAATGGATCAGAGAACATTGATTAAAAGAAATGGTTCCGAGAACATGTAAAGTGGACTGTGGATGATTAGAAACATGTCATATCGCTCAGTGAGATACCTTTTACTTTATTCCCAATAGCATTTCTTCTTAACGTATGGCGGAAACCCAAACAAGCTTATGCTCCGAATATTATCCTCCCTATCATGAACCATACCGGTGGCTTATAAAACTCTGGCCCGCAATTTCCTAATATTCCGTGGATGTTGTGATTACTCTTCTGACCTAACTCCTCCCTTGTCATATCCGTATTACGGAAGAAGTCAAATTAAAATTAAAACTCATAAATTGGACGTTATATAACAGAAATAACTCTAGTCTTCTAAGTGGTTACTTAGTTTGCTATAAGCTTACACCAAGCTTAGTAATGCACACAAATGTGCTTGCAGTAAGCTTCCATAGTCAAGTCATTTAGCTTATTTCAAGCTTGAAAAAAGTGAAATAACTATTGCTATATTTGTTGTTAAGTGCATGTATTTGTATCATGATTATGATGGCGTACGTAATCTTACCGACTAACTGACTTGTACAGTCAACAACAAAAGTTCTTTTCGTTGGATGAAATTAGTATCGTAAATAACTTCAGAATGGAAGGACAATTTGAGTTCCGTTTTCAGTAAATCAAAAGGAATCTAATTTTCTGTGCGTTTCAGTGATACCACCATTGTATGTTGAAGCTATACGACCATTATTCCCAAAATAATTTTTTCCAAACAGGAAGAACTTTTATCGTGACTGTACAACTGGTTAAGCTATAGATTAATAATAGAGTTTTTTCCAGGATATGTGAACAAATTAAACATAAGTGATCATGAAAGAGAGATTTTAATTTTATAAATTAACGCTGAATGACTTTTCGTGTTTTTGCTCCATATGGTAATGGGATGGATTTTTGATAGAAAACATTATTTCCAATGTTGACTCAGAGTTGTGAGGATCTTCGGGGAGCTACTCTAATACGTTTCAATGACCTCCAGCGTAATAGGTTAGAAATAAATTTAAAAAGTTAAGAATATATGCGCTGACAACGCATCGTCCAATACAAAGTATGCCTTCTAGGTGGAATTAGCCCTTTGTGAACTATAACTTCGGAGAGAAGAAGGGATTTGGAAGTAACATGTGTTACGTACCTAACAATCGAGACTAGAGAGATAGTTTATATCAAGATACGAGACGAGACTAACCCCATCAAATAGAAACATTATATACTTTGAAACGAGACAGAACTTTTACAATACCTTTTCGGGACGAGACAACCCCAAATCCCGTCTCATTGGTAACACCAGCGATAGCATATAACACTTTAAGGCACTAGCGTTATTTCAGGATGAATTAATGAGTTTAACGTCCCTTTCAGGAGCAAGGTTATATGAGACGTGGATCCACCGGAAATGGAACCAGGTCTCTCTCTCCAATGCTACGTGCGCTAACCATATAGCCAGAGTCATTTCAAGTTTTACTTGAGACGGGGGTAGACTCTGGTATCATTTTCATATATTTTTTATCATATTATTAATATGTCGAACTCATGGAGGCAATTGTCCACCTGAAGGTTCACATGACGCCACTGCTCTAAGATCATCAAAACGTTAATATAACTTAAGATATATATATATATATATATATATATATATATATATATATATATATATATATATATATATATATATATATATAAACTAGGGTGACCAGACATACTCTTTTTAAGAGTATTATACTCTTTTCGAGGTTCATATACTCTATACTCTTTTTTCTTCCCAAAAATATCGAATTATACTCTTTTGTGGTATTTTCAATTTCATTTAACGTTTAATGCACTTTTCCATTGAAAATCGCATTCTTTCCTGTAAAAACTTGGACGTTGATAACACTGTTTAGCACTTCGTAGTAACAGACCCACTGCTCTGTGCTGCGTTTCTCGTCCTCGTTGCATTGTAGGGTTGCCAGATTTTCTTTTTGCAAAAGAAAAAATAATAATATAACTAAACTGTTTTTATTAGTTACTACTAAAACTATAGTGAAGACGGCAAAATTAAAGTGATAGATTTATCCAAACTTTCAACGTTTTAATTATTAAATTGTTAATTAAATTGATTGAGTACCTGGAATTATTTATATTTTCTGAATTTATATCTAGTATTCCTACAGTTCATGGCACGGGGTTTTGTTTTCCCTTCAAAGTGAGTCAGTTCTTCGTAGTGGGAATCGCGCAGTGATTATTATTCTAATTAACGTGCGTACGTACACTCAATCAATTATATTATTCGAGGATTGGAAGGATTTATTTTATTAACAATGTCGCGAGGAAAATGTCAGTATAATCAAGCGTTTGAAATAAGCTATCCTTGCATTAAAAGGGCTCGCAGTAACGATGTTTACAAAGCATGGTGCACGGTATGTAAGAAGGAGTTCTCTATAACAGGGGTGCCCATCCCCCCCAAAGCTGATGGCGCATTCCCCCCCAAAACTAATAATCTCTTCCCTCCTCAAAACTCAAGTCCTCTGAAAACAATTGCCCAGTGTAGCAGTAGTTTTATAGTACTAGTAATTGTTATTTTTGTTGTTTTTTTTATTTCCTGTAGTAGTAGTATATAGGGTTTGTCCGGGAAGTAATAGGACTGATTTTATTCCGCCATGACTGTACTTCGGGGCGTGCGCGCACCGACTGGATCCGGTAGAGGGCGTTCCTAGCTAACGAACGAGCGACTGGTCAGTTGTCTCCGAGCACACGGAGAGTCATGACAGGCTTTTTCGCGCGACGTGTTTCTGTGAGTGGTGCAAGCCGAAAATGCAGCATTCGTTAGAGCAGAGGTACGCGATTAAATTCTGTGTTAAACTCGGTAAATCTGCGACAGAGAAGTTTGATATGATCAAGCAGGCTTACCCAGATGATGCTTTAGCAAGAAGTGGTGTGTTTCGGTGGCACAAGGCCTTTTCGGAGGGCCGGGAAGAGGTCGCCGATGAAGACCGTGCTGGAAGACCTTCGACTTCGACAAACACCGACAATGTGACTCGTGTGCGCGAAGTTTTGAACTCAGACCGTCGACCAAGTATTCATTTAATTGCCCAGATGTTAAATTTACCAAAAACTGTGGTTCATGAAATTGTGACGGAGCATTTGAACATGCGCAAGGTGTGCGCGAAGATTGTCCCAAAAGTGCTCACTGACGACCAGAAATTGCGGCGAGTGGAATTGTGCCAAGAAAATTTGAACATGTGTGAAAGTGATCCCCAATTTTTAAATAACGTAATCACAGGTGACGAATCATGGATCTTTGAGTATGATCCCGAGACAAAGAGGCACACGCCGGCGTCTCCTCGCCCAAAAAAGGGAAGAATGAGCAAATCCAAAGTGAAAACGATGCTTATTGTCTTTTTTGAAATCAAAGGCATCGTCCACCATGAATTTGTTCTTCCTGGACAAACCGTCAACGCCAAGTTTTACGTGGAAGTGCTCAAGAGACTCAAACGAAGGGTCAATCGGGTCCGACCAGACATCGGAGCCGACTGGAAGCTGCACCACGACAACGCCCCGGCTCACACTGCCTTTCTTGTGAACAGCTACCTGACCAAGGCCGGCATCCCAACGCTTCCGCAGCCGCCCTATAGCCCAGATGTGCCCCCCGGACTTCCTTTTGTTTCCTCGCCTGAAACGCCCGATGAAAGGCAAGCATTTTGAGGCGACAGAGGGGATCCAAGCAGCTTGCACCGCGGCTCTCAAGGCTATTCCGGAGAATGACTTCCGTGATGCCTTCAATGCTTGGAAATCGCGCTGGCAGCGCTGCATCGACGCAGAAGGAGCCTATTCTGAAAGTTTTTAAAGAATTGTAACGATTGGCTCAATATTTTTTTTTAAATCGACTCAGTCCTATTACTTTCCGGACAAACCCTGTAGAATGCTTGTAGTAGTAGTAGGGGCTCTAGTAATTATAAAAATGGCATTACTTTTATTAGTAGTCTTGGTAGTGTACTATGTGTGTGAATGTGTGATTACATTTTCCAGGATCTGCGAAAAACGAACAACTGCCTAGCTGGCTTCACTCTGTACAATACATGGAACTGAATATATAGAATACTACTGGAGCGACCTCTCACGGAAAGTCTCTATTGTACACAGTGATGTCACTTTTGAGCTGGTTTTCAGTTTACCGCAGGCCCTGGAAAATGTAATCGCACAAACAGAAAACTATACAAAATAATATCATTAATTCATTTATTATGCATCATGTAGCAATTGAACAGCATTACTTATTAAGTGTCGTACATGGTATAAATAAGAAATAAATGCTCCCAGCAGAAAATAGGTAAATTACCTACACAAAGCGATAAACCGACCAGCCCATCCTTTCATATAGCAACTTGCGCGGTACTTCATTCATAGAGTTTCTAAGCAGGGGTAGGGGGATTCATTCTCGAAATTTAAAAAAAAAAATCGCATCGTGTTCCAATGTTAATTTGACGACAGCAAAATTACTTATTCGACATTAGAGTAAAATTATTTTATCCCCAATTTGTTTATTCCCCCCCAATTTTTTTCTTGATGGCACAACTTGGCCATTCATCCCTCCTGTGGGCGGCCCTTCTCTCTTAAAACGAACCAACCTTTCCTTTCATACGGCTACTTGCGCGGTACTTCATTCATCGAGTATCGAAGCAGGGGGTACGGGGGTTCACCCCGGAAAATTTTTAAAAATTAGCTTCTCAAAATCGTGTTTTAATGCTATTCCGACAGTAAAATTGCTAGTTAGAAAGTAGAGTAAAATCCCCCCCAAAATTTTTCTCAATGGCGCAACTTGCGCCATACATCCCCCCTGTGGGCGGCCCTGCTCTATAAAAAATAAAGGAAAATACGATATATAACAACATATAAAATCTAAATCGCACACTGAATGCTCATCAACTTCCGAAGCAGGTAAGTTGGATAGTTTTTTCACCACAGAATCTTCAGAAGAGCTAGATTTAATTCGACTAGAACTTGTGTGGTCATACCATAATGTTAAACATAACCACTCTTTTAGAAGCATGGACTGCACTGGCAAACTTTTGAAATCAACAGTGAATAAAAAATTTGCATGTGCGAGAACGAAAACTGAGGCATTGTTAACAAATGTGGTCGGAGTGTGGTCAGAAAATATTTTAAGTAATAGTGTTAAAAAGGCTCCTTTCGTTGTTGTTGCTTGTGATGCTTCCAATCGTAAAGCAACCAAACTCATGCCTGTTTTAGTGCGGTACTGTGAAGTAGATACTGATATTAATGTAAAAACATGTCTTCTAAAAATTCATAGCATATCAAATGAAACCTCGGAAACTGTGTCGAACGTATATATTAATGGGTACATTACGTCAGTTTTGTTTGGAAAATAAGGTCATCGGTTTTGTAGCTGATAATGCACCAGTAAATTTTGGAAGCATAAAAAATAAAACAGGAAACGTGCATAGCGAACTAGAGTGCAGGTTGAAGAAAAAGGTTTTGCCTATCGGGTGTGGGGCTCATATTCTTCACAATGGAATTTCTGTGGCGTGTTCGAGAGTAATACCGATCGATGTTGAGAATTTGGTTTTTAAAATATACAACCATTTCAGCATTTTTACTGTAAGGACAGAAAATTTGAAAAACTTTTGTGAGTTCATTGGCTGTCATTATGAGGGTCTTTTGTATCACTCAAAGACGAGATTCTGGTCTCTGCTTCCGTGTGTAGAAAAAATTATACGTCAGTATGAACCACTTAAGGGGTACTTTGAGTAATGAAAATGCTCCGATAGCTATAGTCAATTTCTTTCGGGACGAAACAAGTGAGTTGTGGCTGTATTTCTTGCATGCTCAGCTAATCTTGTTCACTGAAACAATTACAAAAATTGAGAGGGAGGATATAACAGCGACTGAAATTTCTGTTGAATATTTTGAACTTCTGAGGAAATACAAAGATAGAATCGAACAAAACTTTTTTCCGTTTTCTGCTAGAAATTTACTTACGAAACTTGTAAAAGAAGGGAATATAAAAGAAGAATATGCCTACTCAGTGTCAAGAAGGTTTTACTTTGAAGTGAAAACATACTTAGAGATGTGGTCACAACAGCGGCGGATCTGTTTAAGGGGCACCCGGTCACGTGCCCTGCCATTCATGATCTAAATATAGGCCTAACTGCAATTATTAAATCAGTACGAATACATTAACAGAAACTTTTTCCTTTCTTTCTTTTTCTTTTTTTCTTTTGTAATGTTTGGATTGGTTCCGCCACAGCCGTGTTTGCGAGTGAAGGAGGCTGTGGTTATGCGCTCTCGTAGGATAGACGAAACTTGGCAACACAGCGACGGTTGTTTTTTGGCTGCGGACTTACAATCTCTATGCTTTGACAGTAGCCCTATCATCAGAGGTGGCAGGGGATCTTATGGCTATGTCCATTGAAAATGGGCACAGTAATGTTGAGACCTGTCGCATGAGGCGCTATGCTCTGTCTTATGGAACATACAGCGATAAGAAGGTCGCGACAACGAAACTCAACTCTGTACAGAGTGGAACGTAAGAAGGGGAAAAAGGGAAGGAGGGTCAAGCCATTTTCAAAATTTGGGGATGGAAAAGGTTTATGCTTGGCCTCTCCGGGTGTAGCGAATGACAAGGGTTGCCACCATGGTGCAGTTAATTTACAATACATTGACCTAAAATTTACACGCATAAGTTACCAATCGGCATCTGCAATCGTATTTTCAAATAGTGAGCTACACTTTACGTATATAATGTTTCCCAGAAAAGTAATTAAGAAACCACGATAATTGAAGGAAATTGACATATAGTAGTTGAAACAAATTGTTGTTGACAACAAATAAATAATTCGTTACCCAAATTATCAATCAGGGGCGTTTTTACACATGGGCCAACATGGGTCATGGCCTGGGACGGCGAGTTTTCTGAGATCATTTTTTTAAATATCAGCTTTGGAAATTTGAGGTATTTATTTATTATGCATAGTTATGGCGATATGACACGGGATTATTGCATTTGTAAATTTAAAAAAATCTGCTTGGCAAGAAGTAAGTAATTAACATTCTAGTTATTAATTTACATCAATTATTTCCCCTCTCGTATTGTTGACACCTTATTCTTTTATCGTAATTTTAAAACATTTCCATTGTTGATAAACTTCCACAATTACCTACAGTTTTCAAACATCAACCGAGCCTCCAACGCAAGAAATTTGAATGTTTCAATGTTGTATTATTATTCTTGAATTTGGCTGGTCTCAAGAACTTGGTTTCATAATCAGCAACTGTCTCAGAATTTCTATACTGCAAGGGCGCCCATCAGGGGGGCAGGGGGGCGCTCGCCCCCTAGAGGAAATTGTACTTCAGAATATCGAAAATCCAATAGAATTGTTACATTAGTTACAGCAAAATTTGAAACTATTTTTGAAACGTCGCTTATACTTGCCCCCCCTTGGAAACCACAACATGGGCGCCCTTGCTATACTAGTATTTAATTTATTGTTATTGACGGTGCGGCATTTTTACAATGGCTCGAAGGTGGCAAAAATGTTAAGTACATCCCTGAATATCACGCTACTGATCTTCAACGATGACAGGATTCAAAAGAATGGTCACTCCTAATGTTATCCTAGTGTGTAGCAGTAGATTATTGCAGATTATGGTAGGGGGGGCGGGAGGCAAGACTATCCACCGACATAATTAAAATTTTTAATTAGTATTTTACTATAGTAGATTATTATTGATATATATATATATATATATATATATATATATATATATATATATATATATATATATATATATATATGACGCACTAGTATGTAGGTATTTTGGATGTGCCCCGCCACTTTTAAATTCCACGAGCCGCCACTGGGTCACAACGTTGTTTCAGAGAAGTAAACAAGATGAAACATTTACTACTTGACACATCAGTTACCTATGAAGAATTTCAGGAGTCGTTTGCATATTTCTATGAGCAGGTAAAACATCTAGACCGTTCGTTGGAATTCAGTGATAATGATGTTTTTGACACGTACTGTGCAATATCCAGATGTGTTAAAGAACACCTTGAACAATGGGGAGAGAAAAGAGAGACAATGATGGGCAAATGGATAATAGTCTACAAAGATTTAGTGCGGGCTAGGTCAAATTTAAAAGTGATTGTGTCACTCGTGCAATTCTTGTTTACTTTACCGGGCACTAATGTTGATTGTGAGAGGCTCTTCAGTGCTATTAACACTTACTGGAGCGAGGAAAAAAGTCAACTCACAGTGTCGACACTGGAACAAATGATGAAACTGAAGTTCAATGTAAGCATGACCTGTGAAGAGTTCAGACTGGCAATAAAGGATGACATTAACTTACTAAAGAAAGCAAGATCGTCGCAGAAGTATGAATGATGGTGAGTAAAACTGTTTTAAGTATTTAACTCATTTGCATGCGCACTGGATAAAATACTGTAATTCATCTTGTCTTCATACTTACTGTCAATTTTCTTTCTTTTTTTTTTTTTTTTTTGATATACTCTTTTGGATTTAAAAAAATCTGGTCACCCTATATAAACTCAATATTGGAGAAACATTCGCTGAATTTATGATTAGTTTAGGAGATTGAAATACTTAAAATCAATTTTATAGCAGCTCCCAGTCAAGAAGGGAGTCCAAAAATGGGAAAGAAGACGTATAATACGTCAGAGTGAACGTGTGTGTAGAGGCGAAAGAATTGTCGTCTTGGCAGAGAACCAGATCTGAAGAGCTTCGTCGATGACAGGGGGTGGCAATTCTCAGTTCTGTCCATGATCGTCTTTTAGGAAGACCCATTGGCATCATCCAAAGGATACTGCAGAAACTCTCTTCCCCCCGTTTTGCTTCGCTTTCGGGTTCGTCCACTTGTCTGAACTTGAAACCACAAACATGAACGAACTTGCCAACAGTGCCAACAGAGTGTCAGCTGCCTTGATAAAATCTATTCAATGGTTGGCTGGCAAAGAACTGGTCAAATGCTTTGGAAAAATCCAATCATTACGTCTCATTCCTGCTCGCTTCATCTTTAGTATTTCTTCCTGTAATTTATAAGAGTTCCTATGTGACATATTTCTGTAGTTAGCGTAATGAGTTAATAATTTAATCCTGTCAATAAATAACTTTGTCACCTTTATGTGATTTTGTTTAGATCTGTTATGAACAGTAGTAATGTCATATCTGTTGCACTAGGAGTGCAAAGTTGCTACACGTAATCATTATATCTTATTTTTCTATCATTGTTTCACATTAATTCACATCAAGTGCTGTCACAGATCAAAGTACCCCTTGTCGATGTGTCCTCTGTGGTATTGTTTAACAGAAAAACGATGAGTCTTATATTCAATCAACTAGTAAGCATCGGGCTAGGCGGAAGGGAATGCGGAAAAGTAGGAAGGGAATTAGTCGTGTTTACTAGCAATTTCAGTAATAACCATAGAGCAATACATGCTTATCCAAGCCGTCTACAAATGTACATCATAAATAAAAGTTTTGTTTTGTTGAAATTTATGAGTTCATAATTTTGTTAAGATTTACTTTTAGATAGCGCAATTTGATAAAAAATAATAAAACTGAATTTAACAAATTCAATCAAGAGTTCACACAATTATCTCATAGTCACTTCACAATTGCTTCACAGTAGTGACACGTCAGTCATTACGAGTATATCCATAAGCTTGAAAAAATTCTGTGTTTCTTTCTCTGGAATTTGGTGAATTCGATTCATTCTTCTCTAACTTGTTACGACAGTTATAAATTGATATCATCTTCGGATTTAGGGGATCGCAAACAAATTACAAACATTACAACGAAGAAGTAGATATCGGTAATATTTATAATCTAATCAATGTAATGACCTTCATTTCTTTCATGTTTCTTTACTTTTTGTTTTCCTTCCATTAATCTAGGGAACACGGTGGATCTATGGTATAGAGCTTACCTCTGGTACATGGGGTACCTGGTTCGATCCCAGGACAAATAAGCTTGTGGCAGACAGCATCGTGTTAGTGGGTTTGCTCGGGTTACTCGCGTTTCATTTCAAATTTCATCAATTTTTCCATTATTATTCACTAGCCTTAATCATCCGTATCCCTTAGCCTAAAGGACATAATTATAAGACATGAAACCGAAATATTTCATTACTTCTATCTTTTCCTAGATTTTTTTTTTAAAAGTTTAGACTCCAGATTCTCTTTAGAAATTTTTACCCTAAACATTCCTTCGGTAGAGATATATATACTCCTTTAACAGTTGTAGGATCCCATTCAGCACAACGAGGCTACATATGTTGATTTAGAGCTAAAGGTGGGATCCATACAACATGATCTCGGAGCAGGAATCACACCTGGTTGTCCCGCGTAGAACGGGGGCGCGGTGGCTCAGTGGTAGAGCGTTCACCTCCGGTGCTCGGGGTCCCTGGTTTGATCCCTGCTCACGCCGTGTGGACTTTGTGGTAGAGAAACACCGTGCTCGTGGGTTTTCTCGGGGTTCTCCCGTTTTCTCCCACTTTCTTCATTCCACCATTTCATTCATCTCTCATCATCACCGTCTCCTTTAGTCTAACCGGCATAGCCGTGGGACGTAAAACTTGAAGATTTCATTTGATTTTCTCCCTCGTCGAAGGAATGTATAGAGATTTGATTTAATAATACAAGGACCTTTGATAGCATTCGGATACCCTTGCTGAAATCACTGAAACGATTAACTGTGTAGAACTCTATAGATTCCAGATTCTTCGCAATTTTTTTAATAATCAAAAAAGGAAACTTTGTAGAGTTGCTAGGCCTATCTGCTCAACGCTCATGAGATGTTGTGTATTCAGGTTGTTGATATATGCTGTGTGATCCATTATTCCCAAAATGAAACAATCTGCCAACCCCGTATACACTCATGCACCCCCACACAAGTACTGAGCCGCCCCTATATTTCACTGTAGCTGTAAGATTATTTTCCTCAAGTTCACAATTCTTCTTCTTTTATACCAGAACTCGTCCATCTTATTGAAACGAATGAAACGTGCCTTTATCAGTTAAAAAAAAAAGAAAAAAACTTTTCCAGAAGTCGAATATGTCGTTTCTGTGTGATGTTTGCATACTCCTGGCCCTTTTATCTGTTGGTTTTTTCTGATATATGGATTTCTGTGGGATATTCGGGCTCCATATCCAGCTTCATGCAGGACGTTTCTCATGATTTGGACTGACACTTTCTTTGGAGACTTCTGTTCGAGCTCCGCAGCTATGAGTGGTGCACTCACTTCGAATTCTTCTTAACTTTACGTACGATCAGACGTCTATCTTGCTGCGTTAGTTGTGATGGATTCCAATAGCGGCACACACACACTCTTTGACTACAGTTCACCAATTGACACAAGCGTCTGCAGCTATAGTACCCAAAGACACGCATTACGAAGAGTGTTTTGTTTCAGGTATAGATACAAGACGAATATATATATATATATATATATATATATATATATATATATATATATATATATATATATATATATATATATATATATATATATATATATATATTTTTGGCAATAAATGTGACGTCTCTCTTCTTTATTGTAGCCTGTAGAAAACGAAAGGCAGAGTTTCATTTGTTTCTTCTTTTATTTTATGCTGGGAAATATAGATGAACCTATGAGCGTATTATTGTGCGATAGAGTCTTGTTTCCTTTAATATGTACCGTGTCCTGCGACAGCGAACTAAGCGCCACTTTCATACTTTTGAGAAAATTACGTTTAAAGGTTGATGTCCAGAATTAGTGTAGCCGTAATCAAAAGTGAAATTATGTTTCTTTTTTTGGAAAGGTATTGGTTTCCCTCTCTTTTCGATTGTGCAAAACGTTTTAATGCTTATCAGGAACCAATCGTCGCATTTACGTGGATTTTCAAAATTTGGCGCTTAGTTCACTTTTGCATAACACGGTACATATATGAGACGATTTATATTGTGTGCGCTTTGAGACAAATACGTTTTTTGCTCACTGTAAATCATGCAAGAAAACAGCACGAAAACGCTGCACTTAGGAGGGTTTTCTATAACCTCCTGTATTTAAAAAAAAAAAAAAAAAGACCCTCCATAATTTTGGATCCCTTCATTTGCGCCAGTTAAAATTTAGTTTGTAAACTAAGTAGGATGTGTAGAATCGAATAACATCAATTTTGAAGTCAAAATATCAAATGTCCTATAACACGTCTCCGACCAGTTTTTCGACCCATTAAAATCTGACTTTCTCTGTTGTTTATGTTTGCACCTTGGAAAAAAGGCTGACACATTTGGAATGAATTTTTGAATATGCATAGTACCTATACATAAGAACTGTTTCTTGTATATATAAAAAACTGAAACCGGTTCCTACGAAAAGCAAAAAAAAAAAAAAAAGAAAAGAAAAGAAAAGAAAGAAAGAAAAAAGACGTTTTGGTTTTCTTCAAAAGCGGTTCAGTTTTTCAAGAAATTGATTCCGTTTTTTTTTCGATTTTTCAGCGAATCAGGTTTGCGATAGAAAAGCGTATCTCTTCTTGATAGAAAATCGAACCAGGATTTTGCTGTGACAAGTCTAGAAGGTAAAAACTTGGGGTCGAACTAGAACCGAGACTATGAGAGGTATATTATCAGCTTATTAGAAGCTTTAAAAATATATATAAATAATATCTTAAATTATTTTTATTACTCAAACACTGGAGGGCCTAGGTCCCTTTGCTCCGGGGTAGATCCGCCTCTGGTATTTTGGGTTACAAAACCAAACCAAAAAAGCAGCTTTTGGGCCTATTGCTACTATCTGTCTCAACCTATGTTTTCATCACCATATCATTACGATTAAAGGAAGTACCCTAAGGGGTGGTTGGATTCAAAATTTACGCCAAAAATGGAGTATATTATCGTTTTTTATTATTACACTTTCGATAAAATGCGTATTCTAAGGGGGAAGGGCTGCAAATCTTTTGCATAAATTTATTCTCCCGGTGCTAAGAACAGGAATCACTTATGTTTATTATTAAATACGTAGCACGATTAATGTTATTTATGTATTTATTTTTGTCATGTCGAATATTCATCATGATAGTGCACGAAGAGTTTTGAGCAATTATCGGCAAGTTGCATCGTTATATATAGTGGCGTACTTAAGGGGGCTTCCGGGCTTAAACCCCCCTTAATTTTCTTTAGTATTTTAAAATAAATGAAATATCTTGCAGAATTTTTACATTTCCAGGAATGCTTCTCCGTGGCTAAGCGGTTAGCGTACGCGCCTTCGGCGTGGGAGCACGGGTTCGATTCCCGGTGGGAGCTCATGTGGTTCGGATTCCACGTTAATCAGTAGATCCACATCTCATATAGCCTCGCTGCTGAAAGGGACGTTAAACTCAAAATCAACTCAATTCAATTTCCAGGAATAAAGTTAGCGAAGCCCACCCCCTTCCCCCGACACAAAATCGTAAATATGGCACTGGTTATATGTCTCTCTCCAGAACTGTACAAATAACATGGAGTGTTAGAACGTCGGTCGTAGTATAAAAAGATTTTGTGTTGTATTTACGAGTTGGGTTAGCCTGCAACCAGTTGCCGTTCTGTTGTTATTCCAACACTAATGCCCTCTATCCGGCAATTCTATAAAGTAGTACTTAAATCCCATCAATCACGTTCAACTAGTCGCTACGTATCTCGGTACTCTCTGGTGAAACAGTTTGTGTCATAGCAACGGAATAAGAAGGATCATCGCGCACACATACTGAGTTTGGTTACAAACAGTGACGGCGTAAGGGAAACTGGGGCCCGGGGCCACTGAAGTAGATGGGGAGGCCCTTTCTCGAACAATCATGATTTATACACTGCTATTTTTGGCATTCATTTGCATAACCATTCTTTCTGTTTACTCCTCCTCCCTCTCTTTCATGTTGATGACGTGTTTAAACCATCTTAATCTGGGATATATTAAATAGATAGGGGTGGCATTCAGCATCCATATCTATTTTTTTTAGTGCTCAGAACCTTCAGACTGTATCTAAAAATAAAACCGGACCAGGGCTGCTATTGCATATTTTTTTTTAAAAAAAATCATTTTTAGACAAGGGACATGATAGAAAAAGGATTAGGAATACAAGTGTAACGGAAACTACAGTCCATGACAAAAATAATAATCTTAGCAACATATAAAACGTAACAATAAAGAATCCTGAATTTATCCTACATCTAAGTTATACTATCCTAATTTAAACGCGTACTATAATTAGATAGAATAGCGAAAGTATGCTCCTATTAATACATTTAGAGTCAAATTTACGTACAAAATGTAACAATGAGCTGATATTGAAAAAATTGCAAATAATAATATAACCGATGTGATTTTTAAATATAAGCTCTAAGTTTTCTAGAACTTCCTTGTTCGGTTCTCGCCTTTGGTGTTTCTCCTGTGCAGTTTCTCATATGGTTAAGTTTATTCATGGTTTCTCACCTGTCTGAGTTTACGCTACATGAGTTTTCTCCTACAATTAGCCCCATTCACTTTAACATTTGGTTTCTTTCCAGCGATCATACACGATAGTTAAACACACTTCTTTTTATATCGAACTATCAATAAATAATGGCTAGAATAATTTCTCTTCTGCGTGTCGTCTTCATTTCTCTTTTAATAGGTTTCTCTCTAGTGATAATATACGATCTATTTAAACCCACTGCTTTTTCCGAAATATCACTGAATAGTTAAGCACTAGAACGTTTCTCTCCTGATTAGCTTTTTTTTTTAACTATTGTTTCCAGATTTCACAATTGTCTTATTTTGTATTTAATAATTCAGTCATATTTATGTTCTGTCACTTACGATTCTTTCCATTACTCCTTACTAATAACACACTTATTATTAGAATATAACAAAAAATCCTGAATATATTGAATAAGTGGAGATATATCGTAGATTAAATATGTGAGCACAGAATTCTACTACGGGTAGTATCATCCTACTTTTCATTACCACCCACCAACAGTCAATTGACAGATATTAACTACTTTTTACTCTTCTTTGGGTAGTTTTGTATTTTTATTGTCTAAAGTTAATATATGAAACTATTTTCGATGATAGTTCCGCTACCTTATTAGCCTGTGTTCCACCAGCATTCAGAATGCTACTTTCCTTTGGTAGCTGCGAAAGTCTCAACTATATTATCAAAATCCAAAGTAGATGCTATTTCATTTTCGATAGAAAGAATTGCCAGATTCGTGAGTCTTTCTTGATATTGTGGAGTGCAAGTATGATTTTATCAGCTTCAGTTTGCTGAAAGACCATTCACATGATGCAACAGATACGGGCAGTGTTATCAAAATCTGAAGAGAGGTTGCCAAACTTTTGTAAGCTTCAAGTCCCATTGAAGATACATATTTCAGTATGCCTTGTGGGGAAAAGTCAAGTTGTTCTTTATCTTTCTGAGCATACCTTAGTGAACGGATTATATCCTTACAATCCTGAAATAATTCTACGCCATCCAGGTCATTCGGGTAGAACAAAGCCAAATCCGAGCAACATGCTTTAAGCCTTTTCTCGCTTTCATCATATAGTTGCTGCACTAAGTTGGCAAAGTAAACAAACAAAAAAAAAAAAAAAAAAAAAAAAACCTTTTATTTCGAGGAGGAGGTGCAAATATCGGCTATGGTGCAAATACTGTCAATCCAAATTAAAGATGTGTTAAGTGACGCACTCTTGTGAGAATGCGACAAGTTATTGGTACGAGGCTACTCAGGTAGAGGATGCAGTTGTGAGTGAAACAGCCTCATACAGAGTGGATAGTGCATTTTTGTTGTTTCTTGAGGGAACAAAAACTTTCGCAGGTATATATGTTTCATATTTTTGCTTGGAAATAAGTGTATGGGGCGTCCTTTTCTGAGTGTGTCTGTTGAGTTCAAATATTAGAATTGTTGGTACTGTGTATGTTAGGTGCAGATAACACCAACAATGGTATATGGAATATAAAATTGAGATGTGACGTGGTGGTGTAAATATGGGTTACCTTGCCTGGTGCAAATATTGGCTACCAGCCCATATTTGCACCATGTTGAGCCAAGCTTCTAATTAGTCTTTACGATTTATTTTATAGCATGCCAAGGAGCAAGCAGAGATATATATACCACAGAATAAACGGAAACAATGGAATAAAGAAGACATGGCAAAAGCAATTGCTGCTGTCAGAAAAAATAAAATATGGACAATAAAAGCTGCACAAGTGTTTAACTATCCTCGCACAACATTACAATCTCTTAGCAAGGACACATCTCTCTCTCCTGAAGTAGCAGCGTCGAAACTACTCGGAAGACGGACTGTCTTAGGGGCGCAGCTTGAGAAGATGTTGGTGGAATATTTGCTGTTTATGGAGTCACATTTCTTTGGTTTCACGGTGACAGATTTGAGACGTCTTGCGTATCAATTAAAGTATGGCCGCTGTATCTCTGGCTCTAACAGCTATGCGAAAAAGAAAGCGAGGGTTGATACTACATTAACACCCCCCCCCATAAGGTCCAATGAGTGGCCGAGCTGTCACCGCGCTGGCATGGAAACCAGACGTTGTTGCCGCTCCGTATTCTTCCTTTTGTTTATGCATAGTTCAGTGAAAAGTGCTTTGAGACCGTGTTTGGTTATTGCAACTTATTTTCTTTTCTTTGTGTGTGTTTGGGTGTGCTGTTAAGGAGTGTTATTATTTGGTGACAATGGCTAGTTCTTCAGAACCGAAGCCAAACAAAATAGTGTATAAAGGTCAAATTGGCAACATTGTTTTGTCCACATGCAGAACTGTCAGAGCCAGAGACATAGCGGCCGTAGTATAGCAGTAGTGAATGGTTTGCCTCATCCTTTCACATCAGAAGAAGCCGGTAGAGCATGGACAGATTTATTTTTAAATCATTGCCGCACCATTGTACGCAAAAGTTACAACCGTTGGACAAACTTTTATGGGTCCTCTCAAGCATCATTACAGCAATGAGATCAGATCTGCCCTTCTTCATTCCAATGGTCCTCTTAGTCCTTATGACATCATTGGGACTTTCGGAAGAGCTTTTTTGAAAGTGAAGGGAGCAGACGTAGCAGTAAATGGTTTTCGTGTTACAGGAATAATGCCGTTTGACAGGAGCATCTTCACTGACGAAGATTTTGTTGTTGTGGAGAGTGATGCAGGGACAACAAGCAGCGCGCCATCAACAGAAAATCAGTCCTCTTCACCAAGCAGTGCTTCAGATTTACAGTCTCATGCAGGTCCATCACAGCTGGTCCGTCAATTTCAAATGCACCTCCTCCCACCATCAAGAAGAAGACAAGCCAAAGAGGTCGCAAGAGTAGCGCTGAATCGCTCATAACTGGATCCCCCTATAGGCAGTCCCCGTATGAATCGACGATATCAACTGCAAAACACGCAAAAAAGGCAAGAAAATAGAAATGACAGGCTCTGCAACGAAGCAATCAACCTCTGCTAGAAGACTGGACTATGGGGAATCATCCACAAAATCTGTAGCAACTTTGTTCGACGACAGTGACAGTGACGTGGAGTTAGATCTGCTTGTTGGCGTGCAGAAACCTACAGATGAAGATGTGCCCTGCATTTTCTGTCGCGGCAACTTTTCAGCGGATACACATGGGATACTCAGTGCATAAAGTGTCACATATGGGCACATAATGAATGCGCAGGTGCTGAACACGACGAATGTGTATGTGACTATTGTCTCTAAGTGTATAGACTTACATTTGGTAGTATTGTGATCTTTTGTACCACTTTTTATTTCATATTAGTATGTTTTTGTACTGGTAGCCCATATTTGCACCACCATTTCTTGAACCGTGATTTCGAAGAGTGTCAGAAAAATATAAATGTACAATACTAGTGATTTGTTATTTTCAATTTTCTTAATATCTTGTGTAGGAAATATCGCATAGTCTTTACTGCAGTAATTAAATTTACTCGACTTCCATGTATCTACGAGTTATTTGCAGTCAAAAAGTGGTAGCCCATATTTGCACCTTTTCCTCTATCTAAATATAGAAGGAACCAAGATATGCAAGATATTCTTTGAATATTTGAACACTTGTTTTCTTATTTAACATTTTCTTCGCTCTAAATTTGTGGGCTGTAGTGTAAATTCATACGCCAAAATCAAGAGCAAAAAAGGGGAAATCATCTAAGTAAAAGGGGTTCACTCGCTAAAAATTCGACTTGTAAAAGACAAAAGAAAAAAAAAAGAAGGAAAGAAGTGAATCAGCGACTATAGCGTCTGCACCAAAGAGCTTTTAGTTAGCAACAGAATGCTAGTACCCTAATAAAGCATTATATACGTTGATCCCTTCTTTGTGCCCTTCCCTTGAACTGATAAATAAATAAATAAACAGTGATAGGGTCTATTTTAGGAAGCAGGCTAGCAGACGGGGTGTAACGGTATCATTTTACCCCCGGGACAGGTTTACCCCCGGTAAAACTGTACTAGGGGGTAAAGATATCCCGGCTATAACGCGGGACCAGATTACCCCCGGGGGCTCCACTACTTGCACATAGGACCTTAGAATGTAAACAACAAAATATACTTCCATCTTTCTTTTATTATATATTAATTTACACTCAGTTTTGCTTTAAATTTCTCTGAGGTTATTGAACAAAGTGAAATCTTTATTTTATTCATATTTTAAACCACATACATTTTTTTCCTTTATTTATTTTGATGCCCCAAAAGAGTGAAACTTTTATTTTATTTATTTTTTAACTAGTGTTGGGAGATTGACAAAATGTGTTAAGTATGTTAGTATTGGCAATATGAAAACAGATTAAAAGAAGAAAGAATTGTATTCACTGTGTAAGTTATGTTCGTTGATATGACTTTTGCAGGAATATACTAAGTATGGTATTTGTTTGTATTAACTAAATTTTATGTGTATATTTATATTGATAACATTTTGACTGAAAATCATATTTGGTTTTAAAGTATATGTCCAGTAGCGCATTTTGATAATGATTTATTTGCAGAATTGATTTATAATTTATATATGAGAATGTTTAACTGTAGTTAGGCCTATTTAGTAAGCGTAGGTCCGTAGCCAGCCCAAAAATGTAGGGGGGCCCGGCATAAGTTAGGGGGGGCGATCCAACCATATTGTAGTTCATCACCATATTATAGTTCATTTGCAAGCCTACTATGAAAATTTTAGGGGGGCAGCAAAAATTTAGGGGGCGGCCCCCTAGACCCCCGTGGATACGGGCCTGAAGCTAAACACTATATGGAAAGTTTCTGCTTAACTATCTACTACAGGACATACAAGAAATTTTAATCATAGTAACACCTAGATTCAGCTTTTCTCTTTAATTTTTTGGGGCCCCCAAGAGAGTGAAACGTTTATTATTTTCCCCCTACATTCAGCCTTTTCCTTAAAATTTCTTTGCCCACCCCCCAAGATTATGAAACCGTTATTTTATTTATTTTTAAAAATATTCAGTTTTTCCTTTACATTTTTTATAGGTCCCCAAGAGAATGAGGCCCTAAGCTATAGTTTGTTTAGCTTATACGGAAATCCAGCACTCATTAGTTTAATTAGACAGATATTTTGTTGTTTGATCTATTATTTGGTGTGATATTGAGAGACAATTAATTCAGTTTGCCTTTATGGAAAGTGTGGATTATAAACTTTGATGGCCCTTTTAAAGCTTATGCTAACAAGGTTCTTTAGTATTTTTTTTTTTTTTACCTACTGTCTTGGGCCTTCCAGGAAATGGGGCCCGGGGCGAGGACACTATTCGCCCCGCCCTTAAGCCGCCACTGGTTACAAAACACTTATTTTATTTGGCACTGTAAATATTTGTCTTCATTTCTAGTTGGAACTTGCATTCTGTACAATAGGGACCAATAAAAAACTTAGCAGTGGATTTTTGTGGTGCATACTGAAAAAAAAAAAAATCCTAGAATACAAAGTTCTACACCCATATTCTTCAACTAAAAAATTCTTCACTAATTCTAGCATATAACAGTGGCGACGCTAAATGGGACGAGGGGACGGGTACCCTCAGCCCAACTGTCACAAGACACGAGTTATCGTAATGTATGTTACGTAATATTATTTTCGGTGTGTATATATATATAGACGCAGATCCAGGATATGATCAAGGGAGGGGCTAACTCATAGTTTGCCTCTTTATCCAGTCTAAAGTAGCATTGAAGCCCATTTTATCCAATGTATACCTGAGCATCAAGGAGGGGGCTATAGTTCCTATAGTACCCCTTGGATCCGTGCCTGTATATATATATACTGCCGGCCAGGAGTTGCCATTCGTACCTGAAAATCCAGACCGTCACGAAATCGAGACCTGGGTCCCGGTGTCCCGAAAACATTTCTCGGAACATTTAAATGTCCCGGATTTCAGCAAAGAAATAAGGAAGGGAATACTATAGTTTGCTTTTTTTTTTTTTCACAGGATTAGGTTTATAATTATTGATGCCAGCTTCTGAGTATGGAAAGTCGAAAGTTGAGAAAAAGGTCACGCTGACGTAAACATGGTGCGAGTTTTGAGTTGTTATTTTGTTCAAAAAATAACAGAAAAAAAACTAAAAATTCAATGAAAGAAGTTCTTCGAAGGTAACAAACGCTACTAGAACATATTGCCATTAAATTAACCGTTCTTTTCTTTTTTTTTTTTTTTTAATGGATACAACACGAACAGACGAAAAATATTAAAGGAAACCTTGAATGAAGGTAACACAGACTCTGAAAGCCACGAAATATAACAGATCCTGAGAAATTAGGAGGAAAAAATGGTTAGTAGAAAGGAAGGGGTAAATCATATGTTTACATTTGCTTAACTAGAGTAGAGAAGGTCAAGTAAAATGGCTAAAAATATGATTACGTAATACTTAAACAACTACTTAAACAACTATCTAATGGAAGAAAGTTAATTAGTATAAAAGACTTCTGTTCATTTTAAGCATTTCAGAGATTCTCATAATTTAGTAGCGTCCCGCATTTTCATTTTTGAAACATGGCAACCCTATGCTGGCCAAAAGTTTTCGAGCAGGCACTTGAACTTACGTTTCAATGAACTAGTCAATGTATTTTCGATAGGGAAAACTACCAATTCGAAATATTTTTGTTTGCATAAGTCTCTCTAAAGTCTCAGAAGGATAATAGATGTCTGTTTCTTTCTTAATACATTTATATTTAGTTGAGAAGAGATTTTATTGAATTAATATAAAATCGGCAATCGCTTTAAATAAAAAATAACGTGGTAAAGATTGTGAAATAACTTTGCCTCATCAAAGTGTGTTAAATGTTAGCAATTAATTTCTTTTTAAATAAACCCCTGAAATATAACTGTTGGAGAGGTGCCTTATTAGACATAAATAGTTTCAAAAGTTTAATGTAATATATACTGCACACTAGGTTTTTGGTGATTTTTTTTTATTGTTAGAAATCATTGGCAGAGGTAAAATCTTAAGCGTAGACACGTGGTAGAGTCATTGCGCTTCATAATGCGGGCTTCCAAATTGGAATGAAATCTGTAAGTTTTAAGTCCCACAGTTATGCCGGTAGGGTTAAAGGAGACGGTGATGAGAGATGAGTGAAATGGAGGAATGAAGAAAGTGGGAGGAAACGGAAGAACCCCGAGAAAACCCACGAGCACGGTGTTTGTCCACCACAAAGTCCACACGGCGCGAGCTGGGGTCGAACAAGGGACCCCAATCACCGGAGGTGAACGCTCTACCACTGAGCAACCGCGCCTTCGGACTTCCAAATTGAAATTGGCTCCATGTTCTGTTGGGGACTCCATCAAACTTTTCCAGTAAACACAAGAGAACGTAGACAAAAACCGAACTGGAAGGCCTCGTATTACGACACGTACGGAAAATCGTAACATTGTAGTGTCTAGCAAAAGACATAAGAACCTTACTGCACCGGATCAAATTTAATCGCAGTCACCCTACAAAAATTTCACTTATTACTGTGAAACGACGTTTGAGAGTGGCTGAACACTGGGTAAGCATTGCTGTGTAGAAACCATTGCTGCAGCGTGTAAAACGAGAAAGATGCTTCAATGGGCCTTGAATTACCAATATATATATATATGATAATACGTCACTGTAAAACGCGTATTATAGACGGATAAGTGAAATTTCAACTTTTTGGACAAAGACGTCGAGTTTATGTTCAAAAATCTTACAGAGAAGATGCAGCGTGCAACTCCGAATTCTAACATGGAGGAGGTTCTGTGATGCTTTGGGGTTGTTTCGCAAATTCTGGAGTTGGTTCGCTTCACAAGATACAAGGAAATCGGGACAAAAATGGTTATTATGCCTTTGTAAACAGGCATGCTATTACTTAAGGATTGCGTATGATTGGTCATGGATTCACTTTTCAGCTGGTTAATGATCTGAAGCACACGTCCAAACTTTGTTCTAATTATCTTGGGAAGAAACGAGCCGAAGGAGATATTTGTATCATGGAATGACTTCCTCGGTCTCCAGATCTTACCTCATTGAACTTCTGTGGGAAGAGCTTGAAAGTGTACGAAAAGACCGTCCAACATCTGCTGATGATATATTTGACGATCTGCAGAACACCTGTAACAATATTTCAGATGAATGTCTGCAAATACTTCTAAACTGCATGCCTCGATTGGTGAAACATGTGATAGCGGCGAAGAGCAGTTTCTTTGACAAGAACATGTAAAAAAAATTCTCCATATTTTGTTGTTGGATAACGTTATTATGTTACTCTATTAAAACCAGGGGGTAAAAGTGAGGGGGAACGCGAGGGGACGCCGTCCTCCCTCCTCGAAAAAATATGTACGGTATTCCCCCAGTTTTTAAAAAAAATACAATGGGCAAAGATAGGCAGAGGGAACGGCATGATGTCATGCCGCCACCTAGCGTTTCCCTATCTTCTCAGATCAACTTTTACCCCTCGTTAAAACTATCATTGAGTTTGTAAATTATCAAGTATCCTGTCAAAAATTGCACTGCATTACAATATTTCATTGTTTTTTATCTGTTCTGAAACTTTTGATCGGGGTTTCATCCCACTTTGTCATTCCATCAATTCTTCTATCATCATTCACTTGCTTTAATCATCCATCTCCCTTAGCCTAACGAGCATAATCGTGGGACGTTAAACTGAAGGATTTTTTCTTCAAATGTCTGTCCTGTGAGCTATTCGGGATTTTATTTCTTGTTTGCACGTATTATCGGTCGGGATTTAAGAGTCTTCATCCCGGCGAAATTAAAATACCGCTAATTTTACAGTAATTATGTGATATCTTCAAATAGATAAAAGATTTCAATTATGGATATGGAGCAACAACGCCCTAGAGAATATTATTTTGCGTGAGGTACCGTTATCACAAGTCCCCTAGTGGCTTTGTGTTTTCAGCTGTTTAGAAACGCGAAAATAAATGCAGATTTTCAAAATGGCTCGAAATCGAAAGCAGATAAGTGAGTCGTGATAACGGTTTCTCATGTAAAATGATATTGTCTAGGGCGCTCTTGTTCCACATTTCGATTATCTTTTATCTATTTGAAGATATCACTTAATTAATGTAAAATTAGCGGTATTTTAATTTCGTCGGGATGAAGACTCTTAACTCCTTAAGAGAATTCCTGCAACTCTTTCACTGAGTGATTTTCTTTTTAGATCTTCATTTTTCTTGTTTCTTTTACGCTTCTCACAACTTTCGTTTTTCTATTTTTGTTCTTCGTGTAGGATTTTCTCTTTAACACTTGTTGCTCCCGCATTCACCTGTATTTAACTTTCTTTTTTTTATCACTGTCCGCAAATTTAAGCTTACGTGCTTTTTGTCCATAAGTAATTATTCCTAGGCTGCGAGTCTCCTTGATTTCGTTTCTTGCTTTTTCAATTTAGAGGTTAACCCATCAAGCCAAGTGTTAAATACCCACCAGTTGCTGCGAGAGGCAGTAATTTCCTTAACAGCACGAGATGTGCTAAGCATGTGCCATTTAGGTGTCCCAGCTACTTTTTAGGTACCTGACACTTGGCACATATGATAGTCATGTGCTAAGTATGCACTTCAGCTACCTACAGCTTTAGGTACTTGTTAGACCTAATTGATATTTGCAACTATGTACCACAAATATAGCATTTATATACCTGGCTCAGTTTCGCACCCTAACAGTCATTTCTTTTCATGTCTTCACTTGGAACATCTGTCATGTTCTAGGTACGTCCTTTAGGTGCACACTGTTTTAGATACTCTAACAGCACAAGATGTGCTAGGGATGCGCCATTTAGGTGTTCTAAATTCATCTTCCACATTTGATGCATTAATTGCTTCTTTTTCTAAGCGATTATGTACTAGAAGCAAAGGAACGCATCAACTTAATTAGATGGCAACTGTCGCCGATCATTTGAAAGTTAATATGGAAGAATCATGATATAAAGTAGACAATCGTCATTTTGTTACAAAATTACATGGCGAGCAGATTTTATCTGCTTCCAACAGGTTATCATCGAATATACGCAGTTAAAGGAGCACTCTGATTCGACAAATTCAAAAGACCTCCCTCTACAAACGACGTTCTCTTCATCGCCTCCGTGGCCGAGTCTGCTGGTGTCAATAGCCGAGTGGTCTCGGGCGTTCGGCTTCGGATCATGAGGCGCAATCTACTGGGGGGTTCGAATCCCTCTGAAGAGCAAGGTCGGAATTTTAACTGTCCTGGATTGTATGTGTCCGTGTCCCTGTTGAATATGGTAAAACTCAAAGAGGCCTTGTATACGAGGAAACTCGGGTTGCTCAGGAAACTGAGGTATGATTGGTTGATTTAAAAAAAAAGCCGGAAGAGCACGCGGGCTTGTAATCCAAAGGTTGTTGGTTCACGCCCACCGTGGGGTACAATTTTTTTTACTTGTTTAAAGTGCTTTCTAGATTCGCCTTAATGTAAACAAATTACGCATATAGGCGATTTAACATATTTTGGGAGAGTAATTTTGTGGGGGCCGCGGTGGCTCAGTGGTAGAGCGTTCACTTCTGGTGCTTGGGGTCCCGGGTTCGATCCCAGCCCCCGCCAAGTGAACTTTGTGGTGGACATACACAGTGTGCGTGGGTTTTCTCGGGGTTCTCCCGTTTCCTCCCACTTTCTTCATTGTACCATTTCATTCACTACTCACCAGCACCGTCTCCTTTAGCCTCACCGGCATAACCGTGGGACGAAAAACTCAAAGATTTCATTTTCATTTTTCGAGTAATTTTGTGATTCATTGACGCCTACGACATGGGGAGCAAACCTAGAACATACTAGGCATGTTCCCCAGACGTGCCTAGGGGCGGAAATAGACTGTGACTATCACTTGCCATCCATGTGATTTCTTTCTCAGAAGTATATAAGGCACATACTGGACACATTCCCATGTACGTAAGGGAACATGATAGGCATATGCCTGCTATGTAATTGTGCTGTCATCAAAACAACAATTTTTGCGTAATGTGACAAAATTGAAAAATTTCTTCAAAAAGATTTGCTCAAATTACAATGAAATTTTCAAGAACTTACAAAGGAAACTTTACACTACACAAAAATGTATATGTACCCTAACAGCACAATTGCTTGCTGCTTGATTTCGTGATTTTTGCTTTTTCTTTTTCCCTTTGTTACTTCAACTCTTGCTTTCTGTTTTTTTTGCATATTATTTTTTTGCTTCTTATAGTTTACTCCTATTTCTTTCAGAATCTTGAACATTATGCTTCGTACATGGATCTTCGTCAGAGTTGTCAACTTTTAAGAAGGGAAATACCGGACACCCTCCTGGGAGAATGGAAATACCGGACACCCTTCTGGAGTACGTATACTCTTATAATTGTGACATCATAGCTCTTTGAAAATGTGAACAATCTGAAAGAGGTTACTTCAGATAAAATTAAGCAATTTGGAGTTCGAATTAATTAACTGTGGTTACTTTTGAAGCGATTATTAAACTTACTTGTTCCAGTTTTAGTCGAGTCGGCGCATGTAATTTTTTAAAAGTCTATTATCAGTAATACATAGTGTTTAAAACAGAAAAAAAAACAAATATTATTGGCAATATAATTATAGCATGCACATAATATACTTGGAAAACAAGTTTTATTAGCTTCACCGGAGCTGGTAATGCCTACAAGATATATTTAAGGCTATAAGTGTTTTGAATATCTGTATGGCTAAAAGCCTCTCTAAATATGCTAAATTAAAAAAAAAATGGCATCAGTACCACCTTGGAAGAGATAACATCACTGCGACGGTACAACAAATTCATTGCAGAATGGAATTGTGCTATGACCGAATCAGCCGGTTGTCAAATGCGATTCAGTTTGGAATCTAGATTCAACTAAATCTACTTTCCAGAGAATTAAAAAAATAATCTGAATACAACACAGAATAGGACTAGTAAGAGAAAAAAATTACCGGTCATTTAACATCCGGTTTTAAGGTCGTACCGGTCACCGAACAAAGAAGTCAAAAACCGTACTGTCCGGTAAAATAGCGGCAGAGCCGTGCCGTTGAAAATCAGCGAGAGGAGGGCGAGAGTATACGACGGTGCCCCCATACATACGTATATGCCAAGTAATTTTTCCTCTCTCTTTTTTCCTTTTATCTCACGAATTTTGCGCCCCCTTACTTCGGCACCCGGGCCGTCGCCCTGCTCGCTCCTCCCCTTCACGGCACGAACTGAATACCGGACGGTTGACAACCCTAATCTTTATAATGCAAAGTGTAAGCGTGGTAAAGAGAAGTCTGGCCAAGCGTAGTGAAGAACTGGATGCTGACTTATACCAGCCAAGAGGTTGTTGACTCAAAAAACAGAAAATCCATTGGACGAATCATTTATAATCATCTTATGTAACCAATAAACATATTACATAAAGAATTAAACGTTGATATTTCAACGAACAAGTTATTTCCTTCGTACCTCACAATGTAGATTGCATCCACATCCAGCGCCTTATTACTACAAGATCTTTTACGAGAAATTCCACAAATGATAGCATTTCCAGAGGCATTTTGGGAAATCCTGGAACTTCCGAAAGAGCCATATAGAAGGAATGAAAATAAACGGATTATTAAGAGAAGTTCCGCTTTAAGAAGTCCCCATTAGCTGTCGTGTAAACGCGGATGGAGAGTGCAATTTGTAAGCACTTTAAGCTCGACTTCTAGATTATTATTTTTTCTTATGAAAGAGCCGAAGGAACAGCGGTAAACTAAATCTTATATATATAATTTTTGTTAGTACCTTCTGAGAACCCAATCTACTGCTATTTGCCGATCTTTCAAGGAGAACGAGAATTTAATTAAGAATGGTGGTGGGGCTATTCCCACACAGTATGTTCTCAAAGCTTAAGCGTAAGATTTCCCCAATGAAAACCGTTTCCTATATACGCCTTCCTGTTACTTTATATACAAAGACAAACATATGTACTAGATATAAAACCCACATACACACACACATGCTAGTAATCATAGAGCTTCATTGATTTTTATGTTGCCTTCAAAGCCTTCAGTTCGACGGTATGGACTATTCTCATGAGACAATGCGGACTTGAGGATTACATATATATAGATGATAGGATTTTCACAAGTAAACTCAATTACACATATGAGGGAATGTGTTTCTAACTTCAATTAAATTTTACGTGTTAGTTTGCTCAAAATCAAATCATATGTGTAGCTCTCACGTCTTCAAAGAAATTACTTATCATTTTCATAGTTTAGATCAGCGTTTCTCAACCGTTGTGTCGCGTATATATATATGCGTTGTGTCGCTATTCATTTTTTTTTGCTTGCGAGATTTGTATCTAATAGTCGTTCCATAATTTAAAAAGAAAAATGTATTGTATATATTTGTTATGTGTTTGCTTTTGTTTGCGCCGAGGAGAAAATCACATGCAAGGGTGTCACGAGAATTTGAAACGTAACGGTACTCTGCTGTGCCCTAAAAGGAAAAGGTTGAGAAACGCTGGTTTAGATTAAAGCAGACAGAGATGTAAGCAGTGGGATTGGTTCTGGGGGTCAGAACCTCCAGAAATTCTTATCTTTTTTGTGAATTTATTCTAATTTTACAGTTGATTTTACAAATTTTAATATATGAAATGAAATGAAATCTTTAAGTTTTACGTCCCACGGTTATGCCGGTTAGGCTAAAGGAGACGGTGATGATGAGGAATGAATGAAAATGGTGGAATGAAGAAAGTGGGAGGAAATGGGAGAAGCCCGAGAAAACCCACGCACACGGTGTTTGTCCACCACAAAGTTCACTTGGCGGGGCCTGGGATCGAACCCGGGACCCCATGCACTAGAGGTGAACGCTCTACCACTGAGCCACCGCGGCCACCAAATTTTAATATAATTTATCCTCGTATTGAATTGGACTCCCGGAAACATTTTTGATCCCCTGAAATAAATTCCTGCATACATGCCTAGGTTAATGTGCTCTAAGACATATTTATAGTCTTGCCTACAAGGCGAGAATTTGTTTTATGAGAAATGAATGAAATGGTGGAATAAAGAAAGTGGGAGGAAACGGGAGAACCCCGAGAAAACCCACGAGCTCGATGTTTGTCCACCACAAAGTCCACACGGCGCGAGCTGGGATCGAACCAGGGACCCCAAGCACCGGAGGTGAACGCTCTACCACTGAGCCACCGCGCCCCCAGTGATTAGGAGAAATGGATGAAATAGTGGGATGAAGAATGTAGGAAGAAACAGAAAGAAACGAGAAAACCAACGCACACGGTGTTTGTCTACCACAGAGCTCACTTGGCGTGAGCTGGGGTCGAACCCGGAATCCCATACACCAGAGGTGAACGCTCTACCACTGAGCTACCGCGTCCCCTTCACGAGTCTTGTGAGGAACACTAGTTTGGCCAAGACTTGCGTAGATTCCAAACACTCTAAAAGAGTGTTACATAAGTTAAAGTATAAAAGCTACAGCAAGTGTGATAAAAAAAAAGGTGAATAATTTTACTAAAAACAAAGTAATAAGTTTACATGGAATTTGATTTAATCTCCTTCAAAGTACTGTTCTTGGCTACCAATGCACTTATCCCACCCCTGAATCCATGACTGGAAGCATTTCTGGAAGGCTTCTTTTGGAAGGGCTTTCAGCTGTTCTATCGTGACTCTCTCAATGTCAGCAATGATGTCAAAACGTTTTCCTCTAAACACGGTTTTAATTTTTGTTAAGAGCTAGAAGTTACATGGTGCATTATCCGGAGAGCACAACAAATGTGGACAGACAAGAATGTTTTATTTTTTTTTTTTTTACCAAAAATTCGCGATCAAAAGCAAAGTGTAGCATGATGCGTTTTCGTGGTGAAGAAGGGAGTCATTTTCCCATTTAATCTGCAGTTACAGTGCTTTCCACACATCCGTATGAGATGTTAATTCTTTGGAAACTCTCTTATCTGTTTGAACAAATCATTTGTACCAGTTTTTGCACGTTTTTTTCATCTGTTTTTGCCGCCGAAAGACGTCTCGATCGTTGCTCGTTTACAACCGACTCCTTGCCGCTCTTGAATCGCTCATATCACTTGTAAACAGTCTTCAATACCACCGCCTAATAGCCATAAACTGGTATAGACATTTCTTGAGCTCTTTTGGCACTTTTTGTTCCGACTTAGAACAGAACTTAATGTTGGCGCTCGACAGACACTTTCAACATGTCCTCACTCTTCTGCCTCTGGAAGCCAACTAACATGTCACAACTCGTTCAAACTCGACACAGACTGTACCAAAAAGGTTTAGGTACCGGGCTTACTAGTTGAAATGATACGTCAATAGATGGCACTGTGCAACTACATTCACTGTACTTTTTGATGACACCTTGTATATTGATAAAACAATTGTAAATACAATGAAAGAACATTTATCAACGTTTAAAGATACGCAAGCCATTATACATTAATATGGTTTAAACGTAGATCTTGTAATTTAAAACATATAAATGTATTGTATTTCTTATATGACTTAACAAGACTTGAACGGTATTCAAACAAAATCCTCCCCGGACATAATCCCCCTAAGGTTTTTCGTTCAGATAGGACAAAATGCCCCCTACAAAAAATTCTTGTAGGACATAACCCCCTACCAGAAAATTGCACTAGGACATTATCCCCCCTGACAGTCAAAATTACCGGGGCGGGTTGTTTCTTTTATTTTAAATACATAAGTTTTGTTGTCTGGATATATTGAACGAGGGAAAGTGAAAGGTGTTTGGGAACAATTAAAAGTTTATGTCTGTTGTTCAGCTCCTGATGGGCTTTTTAGAACCAATGGGAGACGGTGGGAGTGTGGCCTTTGAAGAATTTAAATATCTGTTATCAAAGTTCTTCGGCGCATTAAGTTAAAAAAAAAAAAAAAAAAACAGTGTGTTTCGCTGTAATTTGTGGTTTCTGAAACGTGAACGTAAACGTCCAGGGTGTAGAGACCTACACGGGCCGAATTTTTCGGCCCAAGCCCAATCCAGCCCGAATGTACCTAGGCCCGGCCCAGCCCAAGCCCGAAAAGTTCTGGAGATCCTCGGCCCGAGCCCGGCCCGGCCCGGGCCCGATAAATTTTAAAACTTTTATTTTGTAACATTTTTCACGGGCACACTTCTTCAACGTTTGCCTTTATTCTAATTATCGTTTAACGAAACTCAATAATTATTAAAGAAGTGGAATTAATCGACCCAGCCCGGCCCGACCTGAAGAGAAGTCAGTGTCGGCCCGTCCAAGACCGGCCCGGCCCAAAGAAATAACAGAGTCGGCTAGCCCAAGTCCGGTCCCCGGGCCGGGCCGGGCTTCGGACCTCGGGCCGAGCCCGGCCCGTGCAGGTCTCTACCAGGGTGGGATTATGACCGGGCGAGATTATGTCCAGGGGGATTATGTCCGGAGGGGGATTATGTCCAGGGGGGATTTTGTCCTAGATTCGACTTGAACATATAGTGCATTCTAAATATTGAGTTTCTTCCTGGAAATAGATTAGATAACAACTCATAAAGATCCGAAGCTAAACCAACGCGGTATGTCATTACAAGATTTAATAGTTTAGATAGGCCTAAACTCCAACAATAACAACGCTTTCGAGAAAAGGACAAAAATAAAAGTGCCACATACAACCACAAATTCAAACTTGCTTGCTGCCTATGGCTTAGTAATCGCAACATTGCTAATCATTTCTCGGGTGGAACAAAATCCGGGACTAACTAATTCTCAAAAGAACGATGTAGCAGAAATCAAAGAAATGATTAACTCTCTACGAGCCTCTAATGAACTGTTAGCAGTGTTGCCACAGTCCTAGCTCTGGAGTGGGCTTGAAAATAGTACCAAATTGAAACAAAAAGGGCTGAATCCATCATTATTTTATACCAGTGTAATACATGGCTGTATAACACGAAATTAAAAGGAGTGAAGTTCTATAACACTCCTCCCCTTCTTCGAAGAGTCCAAATCAAGAAAGTGTTATTTTTAAAAATTACTTTTTAAAATCATCCAAATAGGAGGATTCGGTGTAGAACCGTTCTTGTAGAACCTTTGCAACGACACATAAATTACAGGCTTACTTGAGCATGCACTGGTCTTCTTCAGAAGAACCAACGTGTTATTATTATTATTATTATTATTATTATTATTATTATTATTATTATTATTATTATTATTATTATTATTATTATTATTATTATTATTATTTCAAGTTAAAATTTCCACAACACTGCTTCTTTCTCGTCTCCATGCGCGGCACGGATGAGCCCATTTAGCATTATTTGTTTCCCAGTATAGTTTGGATTACGAATATTCCACAAAAAGTTCGTAGCGTTATGCGGTGCAACGTCACGGAATCAATGTTCAACAGCATTTTTTAAGAGTCCAATACGCAGTATGGGTAACATGAGATGTAGGAAAAGTCTTACTGACACATTTGAAAATGTAACAAGTACTTGTTAAATGGTGCTGAAATGGGTAGAATTATACCAAATTTTTCACAAAAGGGGCTGAAAATGCCACCATGGTACCAACGGGCCGATGAATGACAAAAAGGGCTGAATTTGGTACAATTGTACCAAGTATGGCAACACTGACTGTTAGTGTCTGAAGTGCAACAGTTACAGGAAACCATGACGACTTTAGTGAATCGTGTATGTGTAGTAGATAAAGAACTCGAGCAAGTGAAAAGTGAACTAAACAATCTTCGACACAACAATTCATTTCTACAGAACAAAATGGAGGAACTGGAGAATCGTAGTCGAAGGCAGAATTTAGTGTTTTATGGCGTTGAAGAAGAAGAAAGTGAAAATTGGAGCAACACTGAAAATAAAGTGCATAATTTATTGCGGGATCATTTCAAACTGGACTTATGAGACGAGGGCATTCAGAGATGTCACCAGGGGCGGATCCAGGACCGACTTCTGGGGGGGCGGTGGGTTGTCATACTGCTACTTTTAAGGGCTTCAAACTTCGGGATGGGTTTTAATTATATATATAAAATAAGAAAGTTACCTCTTCTGGGGGGGGGGGGCGATCGCCCCGATCGCCCCCCCCTTGGATCCGCCCCTGGATGTCACTCTGCCGGCATTAAACTTCCAGGCAAATGTCACCCAATCGTGTGCAAGTTCTTAAATGATAAAAAAAAGAAAGAAACAGTTCTACAAAATAAGAAAAACCTGTGTGGAACAAATATCTACGTAGAACAAAATTGTTCACATGCAGTGCGAGATGAAAGGAAAAGTCTTCGATATTATATGTAACAAGCTCGCAATCAAGGAAAACTTTCCTATATGTTATTGCTATTTATACATTGACGGGAGAAAATACTTTCAGAAATATTAGAAAAAGAAGAAACGCAACGTATGGAACGTGAAATACCAGATGAGACCATACCCCCTACTGCTCTGCAAGAAACACCCAATCGTACTGGTAAGTGCCCCGAGGCACCTGTCAGCACTGTTGAATTCAGACATTTTCACCCGGGGGGAATATGAACTCCTCGGGGGAGGGGAATTTGGATGAAGTATTTTCTACATTTTGTGATTGAAATTTTGAGAGTTTCTTCGGGGTGGGGATGAATTTTCTTCAAGGGAGGGATTTTTCCCCGGACTACCCCCTGAATTCATCCCTGCCTGTCAGTCAAAAAGAAAAACAGCAGAATTCCAGAACCCAATCTTTCTCCTCTGCGTCAATGAAGCGGAAATCTACCAGAAATCAGTGATTGATTGATTGATTGATTTTGAGTTTTACGTCCCGTTCAGCAGCGAGGCTATATGAGACGTGGACCTACTGATTAACGTGGAATGCGAACCACATGAGCTCCCGCCGGGAATCGAAACCGGGTCTCCCACGCCAAAGGCGCGTACGCTAACCGCTTAGCCACGGAGGAGCTCCAGAAATCAGTGAGTATTGTGTTCTCAGGAACTGCAACACGTAAGTAGAACAAAACAATTGAACGCCTGTAGCAACCTAAGTAGCATTCCTCTACCAGGTGAAATTCCAAGAAATACTGAGTGTAATTCGAGGCCCGGTTTCTGTGAAAATAAAGTGCGTGACCCCTTTTCTCAGAGAGTTGAGTCTCAGAAGCAAATACTTATGTTTTCGGTTTTTTATGAAAATACTTTTGGTTTGCGTTCCAAAGCTCAAGACTTTTATACAAATCTACTTTCAAATAACTAGGATGCTATTATAATCACTGAAAGTTTTTTAACTGAAAATCATTTCGATATAGAATTCTTTGATAACAGATACAAAGTCTTCCGCAAGGATAGAAAGCCTGAATTGTTTAATCAATGAAAGGGAGGGGGTGTAATAATAGCAATACACTATAATCATTACGAGCAGCCGTAATTTTGTCACCGGAAAATTTGTCATGGTAATTTTGTCACCGCTAATTTTGTCACGGGCCGCGGTGGCTCAGGGTAGAGCGTTCACCTCTGGTGCTTGGGGTCCCGAGTTCGATCCCAGCCCCGCCAAGTGAACTTTGTGGTGGGCAAACACCGTGTGCGTGGGTTTTCTCGGGGTTCTTCCGTTTCCTCTCACTTTCTTCATTTTACCATTTCATTCATTACTCATCATCACCATCTCCTTTAGCCTGACCGGCATAACCGCAGGACGTAAAACTCAAAGATTTCATTTCTTTTTTTTTTAATTTTGTCACCAAAATATAAGCATATACGTAATTTCGGCACCACAACTTTTGTCACGATAATGTCAGCACCCGTGTCTTTTAGAACATAATACAAGTACAATGAAGGAACTGAAAAAAGTTTCTCAAATTGCTTTCGTTAATTTTCAACTGAAGCTAAACTATGCAGAATATTCGATATGTATGCTGCATGTTAAATAAAGAGTTACTTATTTTAGATATTGTATTTGAGATAAGAGTAATGTTTCCGGTGATTCTATCACAGAAGAGTCAATCCATTCTAAGTGATCAAGCATGTGCCGCTCGACCATCTCAAAAAAAAAAAAAAAAAAAACCTAATTTTTTTCATGAATGTTTATCCTATATCAGAGTACTTCAAAACCACAATTAATTATTTTTTGCATCATCCCATAGCGACACAGGCTGGCGCCATTTTGCGCTTTTTCGATTTTAGGCGTTTACATTGTTTTGAATATCTCAGCATGTATTTGTCCTAATAAATTGAAAATTGCTGGTCGTCTCCAACGCGCGCACAGCTAAAACTTTGATCTCTTAACATTTTTGCCTAAAACCACTTGAAGCGGGTGAAATCAGGGTCTGCAGTAGCAACATTATTGAACATTGAAAACATGTCTGGGAAGAGGAAACAACTGATGTAGAGGTCTGAATTTGTGTGTGCATGTAGTCTGGGTTCATAATTTAATACACAAAAATTAAAAGACCTGTAGCTGCTTCCAAAGGCCTGAAAAATCGTAAATTTGGGGAATTATGCAAATTTAACATATTTCACTGTCCAATATCTCCAAAGGGCCTGCATAAAAAAATCTGAAATTCTGGGAATAGTTAGTCCTTTAGTATACCATAACACACAACAAAGCACGTTTTGTGCTTTTGAGCAGAAGGGGGTCAAAGTACTAAGTAATGGCGTCATACTCTAGGAGGTGTTTCGTTCATAAACTCTACTAGAAATTTGTTGTTGTGAAGAAGAATAAAGTAGGATGAACGGTTAATCCACTGTTAATCCACTAGTTGTAACACTGTCTTATCAGACCAACCGCAGCACTGTTGAAGAATGCCGCTATCAGCAGAAGGCTAGGAAAGTCAAAATGCACCCTTTACGATTTTTTTCAGGCCTTTGGGAGCAGCCACAGTTCTGTAAATTTTTATGTATTAACTTATGACGCTGGTCTACATGTACTCACAAATTCAGACCTCTATGTAAGTGGTTTCCACTTCCCAAACATGTTTTCAATGCCCAAAAAGATTCTATGAACAAAATACCTTCTAGAGTATGACGTCATTACTTAACACTTTGACCCCCTTCTGCTGAAAAACACATAACGCGCTTTGTTGTGTGTTATGGAATACTAAAGGACTAACTATTCCCAGAATTTCAGATTTTTTTTATCCAGGCCCATTGGAGATATTGGACAATGAAGTATGCTAAATTGGCATAATCTCCAAATTTACGATTTTTTTTCCGACCTTTGGGAGCAGCTACAGGCCTATAAATTTTTCTGTATTAAATTATGAACCCAGACTACAGGCACACACAAATTCAGACCTCTACATCAGTTGTTTCTTCTTCCCAGACATGTTTTCAATGTCCAAAAATGTTGCTACTGCAGACCGTGATTTCACCCCCTTCAAGTGGTTTTAGGCAAAAAATGTTACGAAATCAAAATTTTAGCTGTGCACGCGTTGGGGACGACCAGCAACTTTCAATTTATTAGGACAAATACATGCTGAGATATTCAAAACAACGTAAACGCTTAAAATCGAAGAAATGCAAAATGGCGGCACCGTTGCATCACCATGGAATGTTGTAAAAACTAATTAATAGTGGCTTTGAAGTACCCTGATATAGGATAAACATTCATGAAAAAATTAGATTTTTTTTAAAAGGTCGAGCGGCAATTTTTCTTTTTTCTCCATCACTTTGCATGGATTGACCCAGAAATATTACCGTATAGTAAATTTTGTCACGGTTATTTTTTCCACCATTGTTGAACTAAATAGAGAAAACAAACGGACAAAACAGCTTAAATCATTTTAATGCAACTTGGAAAACAATTCAGTTGGTGTTGAGCTCTGCAAAATTGAAGTTTCGGATACTCGACGCAAGAACAAGCACCAGGTTAAGCAAATGTTAAAAGCACAGACAATCATGAAACCCTAATAGATTTATATATCATTATTTACAAATATTAGGTTTCTCTGATGTATCAAAATTTCAGAACAGAAAAAAAAAGCAAACAATTATGAGATAATATGCCAACCTGTTCATTTTTCCACAAAATAAACGGATCCGTTTTTCATCGTTCTTGTACCGTTCTCTGAGCCCAAACTTTTGGACTTTCCTTCACATTGACTGAGTCAGATGAAACGAGCGAAATTTTTTTAGGAGCCATTGAAAGTGGGATATTATATTTCAATTTTTGCTTGTGGTTCAGTATTTTGCTTAAAGTATAACACTGGAACTAAAAGTTTGAAAGATTTTTTGCTTGTTGTCCAGTCTGTTGCTTAAAGTATAACAATGGAACTAAAAGTTTGAAAGATTGTTTGCTTGTTGTCCAGTCTTTTGCTTAAAGTATAACAATGGAGCTAAAAGTTTAAAAGATTTTTTGCTTGTTGTCCAGTCTTTTGCTTAAAGTATAACAATGGAACTAAAAGTTTAAAAGATTTTTTGCTTGTTGTCCAGTCTTTTGCTTAAAGTATAACAATGGAACTAAAAGTTTGAAAGATTGTTTGCTTGTTGTCCAGTCTTTTGCTTAAAGTATAACAATGGAGCTAAAAGTTTAAAAGATTTTTTGCTTGTTGTCCAGTCTTTTGCTTAAAGTATAACAATGGAACTAAAAGTTTAAAAGATTTTTTGCTTGTTGTCCAGTCTTTTGCTTAAAGTATAACAATGGAACTAAAAGTTTGAAAGATTGTTTGCTTGTTGTCCAGTCTTTTGCTTAAAGTATAACAATGGAGCTAAAAGTTTAAAAGATTTTTTGCTTGTTGTCCAGTCTTTTGCTTAAAGTATAACAATGGAACTAAAAGTTTAAAAGATTTTTTGCTTGTTGTCCAGTCTTTTGCTTCAAGTATAACAATGGAGCTAAAAGTTTAAAAGATTTTTTGCTTGTTGTCCAGTCTGTTGCTTAAAGTATAACAATGGAACTAAAAGTTTGAAAGATTGTTTGCTTGTTGTCCAGTCTTTTGCTTAAAGTATAACAATGGAGCTAAAAGTTTAAAAGATTTTTTGCTTGTTGTCCAGTCTTTTGCTTAAAGTATAACAATGGAACTAAAAGTTTAAAAGATTTTTTGCTTGTTGTCCAGTCTTTTGCTTAAAGTATAACAATGGAACTAAAAGTTTGAAAGATTTTTTGCTTGTTGTCCAGTCTTTTGCTTAAAGTATAACAATGGAACTAAAAGTTTGAAAGATTTTTTGCTTGTTGCCCAGTCTTTTGCTTAAAATATAACAATGGAACTAAAAGTTTAAAAGATTTTTTGCTTATTGTCCAGTCTTTTGCTTAAAGTATAACAATGGAACTAAAAGTTTAAAAGATTTTTTGCTTATTGTCCAGTCTTTTGCTTAAAGTATAACAATGGAACTAAAAGTTTCAAATATTTTTTGCTTCCTGTAAAGTTATCCATAGTAGAAAATGAACAGATAAAACATTTGTTGTATCATAACAAGTTATATTTTATTTGATATTATCTGTTCTGAAATTTTGATATTGGCAAAACATAATGGACCTTATGCAGAGTCGTTCTGACGCGTGATTAATGCCATACTAAAGAATTCCAGTAACATATGTCTCCTGCAGTAGTCAGGCCTTTAGTATGACGCTAATAATACGTCAAAACGAGTCTGCAAAAAGTAAAATATTTCTAAATAGTGATGTATAAACCCATTAGAGGCCATTTTGCTTGTGCTTTTAACATTTACTGAAGCTGGCATTATGTTCTTCCACTAGTGTTTGTTCTTGCGTCGAGCATCCGAAACTACGATTTTGTAGAGTCTAATACCTACTGAATTGCTTTCCAAATTTGATTGAGATAATATGTTTTGATCGTTTACTTTGTCCCTACTTAGTTCAACAAAGATGAAAATAGCCATGACAAAATTTCCTACATGCTAATATTTTGGTAACAAAATTACAGGTGACGGAATTACAATGTCAATATTTCCGGTGACGAAATTACCTACATGCTAGTATTTTAGTGACAAAATTACCGGTGACCAAATTACCGTGAAAAAATATCCGGTGACGAAATTACCTAAGCTAAATCATAACATATATTTTGTTAATTCGTTTGACTTATATTTTGAATGTGTTTTAGTTAAGCTTGTAATTCACGGTTTTAAATTATTCATTTGTGTAGTGTACATTATTCCCGAATCAAGTGTAGTAATATATGATCAATTTTATCAATTTATTGAGACTAATTGCCCAATAGGTAGCAATACTCTCTGCATAGGGGATTTCAATATTCCTGAAATACCTGGGTTTTATTTTGATTTCTTATCATCAACAACAAACAGTAAAAAATTATAACTTTATGCCCTTATATAATTTAGCGTCACTTAATAATATTCATAACAGTAATAGCCTAACTCTAGATTTAGTATTATCAAATGATAAGGTTCTCGTTGAAAGAGACTACTAAGGAAGATAAACACCATCCAGCAATAAATGTCTCTCCCATTGGGATCTTATCGGTCGGAGTGGGCAGAGTGGTGGTGGCGAAACTATGATGTATGACTTCAAGATTTTGTTGTATAGGCAGATCCTCTATTTTATAAGATCCTTGGTTCCAACACATGTATTAAATTAGTTCTTCTTCTTCTTCTTTTGTTGCAAACAAATCAAACGAAAGAAAATACGTTCTTATAGAATTTTAGTGCTGAAATTCTGTAGCACACAAATTGGAGCCGCCAATAGTTTAAAACAGGTATGTGCAAGTTGGAACAGTAGGTGGGCCAATCACAGAGAACTTATTGGTGTCGACGGCCATATGAGACAATGTAGAATATCATAACAATTCAATGGCCATAGAAACTCGTTCACCATACACTAACATCACAGGAACACAAAAACTATTATAATGGTAACAAAAATAATTTACTAAAGAAAAGCATAGAAACTCCATTTATTTATCATTTTAGTCGGGAATTTGATTCTTCTTGTCCTGAATTAGCCTCTTAATGTTCCGCGGTACACTGGATGTTCCAATTCGGAAGATATTTTCCAAAGTGGACATCAGTTATCTAGGAAATATTTTCAATTCAGTTTAAAATTAGGTGAAAAATACAATTGCAATAAGGGGTCAGGCGGGCCGGTGAAAGAGTTTAGTGGGCCGGGACTGGCACGGATTAGGGGGTGGGGCGGCTGTTGCACATAGATGGTTTAAAAGCTTCCGAATCTAAATTCTTCCTTGGAAATTCTTTGACCTGCCTATCTGAAGAAAGCCTATCTTGGAAAGAAAGCCTATCTGAATTGACAGTGATTCAATATTTTCTATATTATGGTGCTAGTAAAATGTTATCGAAAATGAACCTTCATTGAGAGAAAAAAGGTACAGTCTTGTTCACAAAACCTGACCACCCACCTCCCTTTTAAAATTTCTGTATTGTTATCGATAATATGAATTAAATTAAGCAAATGTGGATTTTATTCTTTTCTCTTTTTGGGGGAGTCAATTACAATTTTTATTATAGCCAAGGTACTAGAATATTCTACGCACGGTTTCCAGAATATAATATTTTAAACTAAGGTTGATGGGTGCTCAGGTTTTAGTGAACAAAACTGTATATTTTTTTTTCTAAACAAGACTGTATATCATGGCTCTTTTCCTTCTTCGCACATTTTTTTATACAACCAATATATATGAGGAGTGAGTGTTGTGATGTGTTTCAACATGCACCTGTTACATCAAAATTCTCTCTCTTACCTTAGAAAGACGAGGCACTCTGCTAAAGAGAAATCCATTTCCACTTTTCGCTTCCTTGTGTTGTGTGGTTGCAGATGGTTCTCCGCGTGACGTCAGGCGCCTGTGCGTGCGTGTCTTGGTACAAAGACAAGGAATAAAGGACAGGATAGATAGATAGGACTAGTTTCTTTTCCTTTTTTAAGGAAAGAAAAGCGTTAACAGCTTCTTGATGCTTCCAGGCACATCTCACGCAAAGTGTTTTTTTGTCTCCAGGTGCGTTAAAAGAAAAACGAAGGAACCGCCACTGAAACAAAACAGAAAGAAATATTTTATACTAAAGTTTCTTTGTTTCAGGCTTACAAAGATAATATTTTTAATGGATTCTTTCCTGCTTGTACTCTGAGACGAAAGAAAATTTTACTTTTATATACAGTATGTATTTTCTTTTGTTGTATCCTGTTTGCTTTTGCCGATATCTACAACAGTTTCCAAAAGTGCCTAAGCATCTGACACCACAAGTTGCTTTGAGAAAAACATTGAAATTGCTAAGCAATTTTTTGTTTCACATTGTAAAATTTAATTAGGCTTTCAAATTGTAGGGAACCTGTGTTGAAAAATGGAAGGGGAAATCCTGCCACTTCCGATTTCAATAGAGTCATAACGACAGGAATGGAAGCAATGGTTGTTCTAGCCCGGGAACGGAGGGGCCTACACCTCCCAGGTTTTTCAGTGACAAAAATAATTTAAGCTAATATATATATATATATATATATATATATATATATATATATATATATATTAAAGTTTATAATAAACTCGTGTTAAAGTTTATAATACACCTATAATTTTCTGGTTTTTCAGTTGCCCCTCCCCATTTTCTATATTCTAGATCCACTACTGGATGAATGTTATTCTTAAGACATTCAATCCTCAACAATAAACACTGTTCATTACCATTTACAGTTTTTCCTCTATGGATATACAATATCGAAACCGGAATTCATAAATCTCTAGCATTTCCGGATTCAACAGAAAATGAGGACGGAGAAAGATTGTCCGTGAACCTGGCCCCACCTATACCCGCACTAATTTTAAACTTTGCCAAAAATTAGTGTCCAATCAGTGCCGAAAACCTACAACGTTAAAAAAATGTGCTGTTAATAAAACGTAAAAAAAAAACCTTTATCCTAACAGAAATGAGGAATCAATTGTTTTGCCGTCATTAAACATTTTCGAATATATTGTTGATCTTCTGATAATAGCACTAATTTTCTTTTTATGTAGTATCGTCAGCACTAATTTAACACTAACATTGTGTATCGGTTTCATCTCAATCGGTTGAGTGCGTGATGCTAGCATGAAAATAGCCCGACCCAGAATCTTTTTTTTTTTTCTAACGTTTGTGTAACATCACATTTTTTTCAACATTGTAGGCCATCTGCACTAATTGGGCACTATTTTTTTGACACAGGTTTCAAAATTAGTGCGGGTGTGGGTGGGGAACGGTTCACGGACATGGAGAGAAACTATTCTTGGTATCCAAATTATTATTACTATTTGTTTAATCTTGCCATCTCTTGCAGTTCTCACTTTTGGATGTATCAACATTCAAACGGGAAGGGATAGGTGTAAACTCAGTGATACCAACACGTGGGAAAAATCCCATTTTGTAGGATTTTTTGACATTCATTTCTCGAATAGGAATAAAAGAAAGTTTCGTCAAAATTGACAAAATATTTGGGATTTCTCATATGTGTATTTCGTCAATGCTAACAAAATTCTCTGCGAGCGGGAAGTAGGCTAATGACGCTTGGAAAAACATAGAAATCGTTGTTAATTGTCAATTTTTTTTTATCATTTGAAAGTGCATGTTACTGTGAAGGTGGAAACTTATGAATCCCAGAAACAAGCAACAAGGAACATAAATTTATTCTAAAGTTTTGAAAAAAGAATCATGAAGAGAAGAAAATAAACTGTCACACACAAAAATTGATAATTTCCAAAATGTCCCACACGGAATAACTAGAAAATGAAGTTTGTTTATTTTCATTATGCTCAGGGAGCATTATGGCACAGAAGTAGTGGTGGGCACAAAAAAGTTTTTTTTTTTTTTTTTTTTTTTTAGGAAAACCGAAACTCGTTTTAGAAATTTTTCAAAAAAAACGCTTTCGGTTTTCTTCAAAACTGGTTATCGGTTTTCTCAAACCGGTTCAGTTTTCCATCGCATGCGGTTTCGGTTTTCTTCCAAAATGTGTTCTATTTCTGACTAGAATAGTGTTCCGTTGTTCTCCGGAAACCGATTCCGTTTCCACAGAAATAGTTTTATGTGTTTTCCAAGAGTTTTCACCGGTTTTGGAATAAACCGAAACAGATTTTGGTGAAAAACCGAACCGGTTTTTAGATAAAACCTAAACCGGTTTCGGTGAAAAACGAACCGGTTTTGGAGAAAAACAAAATGTCGGATTTTTGGATTTCGATTTTGCTAGAAACCGCTTTCTGGTTTTTTAAAAAAAGGTTTTGCCCACCCCTACAATGAAGCGTGATGAAGATACTAAAATCTGATAACAAAACGAGCTTGTTTTCATCACTAATTTCAATAGCCTCTTTTAATTAAGGACAAAACTTATTAGAAATCTAGAAGACCGGAGTTTACTTAAAATCGAAAAAAAATAGATGACATACAAGGTGGCCCAAAAGTAAGTATACAGTCCCGTACTGATCGACTCATGATATTTTATATCATTTACTTATTCTTATCCATACAGGTTAACTTTGTTTCTTCATTATTTGTTCTTAATTTCTTTCAACTCATATATGTAGCTCGGAACAGACCGAAGGAAATAAATTTACTGTCTTAATAAATTAAAATGTCATACTTGATCGATGCTGCTCTGTATAACTACTTTTGGTCCACCCTGTATAGTAGTTTTAATTTTCTTATTTTATAAATATCACTAGTTAACAAACTTAAACTTTTTGTTTCTTACATGAGAAAAATCACCTGATCTTAAAGGAACTTTTTGCGCTGAATTCGAATATGCACTCGGTTTCTCTCCATCACGTACAGTTTTCCCGTAACAGAGGGATTTTCGGGAAATTCCCTCAAAATTTTCCCTTTTCAGATATTTTATTCCCCTAGCTCCTGTCCCCTTACATATAGTAACACAGAAATTATACCTAAGTATACCTTGATTTATATTTAATAAACCCTAAAAGTTTCGTAAAAATCGCTTTGTTCTTTCTAGAGAAATAAATATATTTGTATGTATACTGTGTGCACTGTTTATTGCACCTGATAGTAATGCTTTCAGATCTCCTGAGTTGGGGTAAAAACGATTTGCTTTATTACTACAAACACAGACATAAAAATGAATATTTACAATAGTCAACAACACACTTGTATTGCTCTCTGTAAATTAGAAACGTGTATAAAAATAGAATGTACTTCCAACGTATATTTTTTTAAACGTACAGTATATGTATATCTTAATACATATATATACAATTCTCCAAGTTTTTTCGTTTTGTTCATGAAATGGTTATCAATATTTGTTATCAAATGTAACAGAATGCAAAAGAAAGAAAGAATGGAATACAGACTCATTGTTGACAACAATGAACTAATGCAGTCTGAATTTTCCACTACGGTATCGTTTCCCCCTCCCCCCGTGCATTTCTTTCTTTCTTGTGTTCTTGACACCTGGTGAGGGAGTTTTGTACATTTTTATATTGATGTTGACGTGTGGTTTAACACTATATTGACGTGTGGTTTAACACTACTTCACTTTCAAAGTTGTCTTTGCTGCTAAGAGTGCTTTCATGTTTGATCGTAACGGCAATATACCCAACTAAGACCAGAAGTTTAGTTTGTGATCAGTACAATGGCGTCAAGAGGACGGCGTTCGTGTGTTAACTCACCAAATAGTTTTTGTTATGTGTGTGGCCAGTTTGTAGTTAAAGGACAGTGTAGATCCATTACGCCATCGGTGAAACTAGCATATTATATATATTTCGGATGTCGTGTGGGAGATCAGGACAAAACTTGGGCACCCAACATAAGTTGTGCGTCGTGCTACGTCACTTTACTTGCATGGGCCAAAGGGAAACGGAGGTTCATGAAATTTGCTGTACCAATGGTGTGGAGAGAACCAACCAACCATCTGGATGATTGTTATTTTTGTCTCACAGTAGTTAAGGGACATTCTAAAAAAAAGCAAATACACAATAAGTTATCCCAACGTTAAATCCGCAATTAGACCTATTCCGCACGGGGATGAACTTCCACTTCCCGAGCCCCCTACCAACTGGGAAGAGATATGGCCAAAAGACTCTGATGATGATCATGACCTTGATGAACCATCGACATCAACATGTACATCCAAGGATCCAACGTTCATCCCTGACTGTGTTCGCGAGCCACATTTCATCCGGCAATGTGAACTTAATGACCTAGTCCGTGATTTGCACCTGACAAAACAAGAGGCGGAACTTCTGGGATCAAGGCTCCAGCAGTGGAACTTATTGGATGCAGAAACGAACATATCAGTGTACAGGAAAAGGCATGTTCAATTTTCAAGCTATTTCTCAATGCAAGATAATGTGTGCGTATGTACGGATATAAATGGGTTGATGGCGGAGCTAGGAATTCCTTACGTTCCAGAAGAATGGAGGTTATATATCGACGCGTCAAAGGTCAGCCTTAAAGCTGTCCTTTTACATAATGGAAATAAAAAACCTTCTATACCACTTGCGCACTCAGTGAAGATTAAGGAATCCTATGACACCATGTCAACTTTGCTAAATCTTATAAATTACAAGGACCATTGTTGGCAAATATGTTGTGATCTCAAGGTAGTTGGTATTTTATTAGGACTGCAGTGCGGTTACACGAAGTACCAATGCTTTTTGTTTATGGGATAGCCGAGCTGATGACAAACATTATGAAGTGAAGGAATGGGAGCCTAGAGTGAATTACGTACCTGGAGAATGCAACGTCAAATACGCTCCTTTGGTAGATCCTAATAAGATATTACTACCGCCACTTCATATCAAGTTAGGACTTATGAAAAACTTTGTCAAAGCCATAGACACATCTGGTAAAAGTTTCAAGTATTTGCGAGATAAGTTCCCTAACCTGAGTGATGCTAAGATTTCAGCGGGAGTGTTTATTGGTCCCCAAATTAGGAAATTAATGCTTGATGATAGCTTTGACAGCAAGTTAAACAGTGCTGAGCTAGCTGCCTGGACAGCATTTAAGTGTGTTGTGCGCAACTTTCTGGGCAATAACAAAGCTGAGAGTTACACAGAAATCGTACAGGACATGATACAGAAATACAAAGAGTTGGGTTGTAGGATGTCTTTAAAAATCCACTTTTTGCACTCCCACCTCAGCTTCTTTCCTGCTAACCTAGGTGCTCTCAGCGACGAACAGGGGGAAAGATTCCACCAAGATATAATGGCAATGGAGAAAAGGTACCAGGGACGATGGGATCCTTCAATGATGGGGGACTATTGTTGGGGTCTTGTTAGAGAATGCAATATTTCTTACAAAAGAAGGAAGTAGTGTACGTTTTTGTAACCCAATGGAAGTTTCATATATTGTGATAGTTTTGATTGTCTTTTCTGGACCTTTTGGTACATTTGTATTATTGTTTATTGTAAATTGTCACACTTGTAAATTATATTGTATTATATTTTATATATGTGTTTGTGGTAATAAAGCAAAACGTTTTACCTCAACTTAAGAGATCTGAAAGCATTACTATAAGGTGCAATAAACAGTACACACAGTATACATACAAACATATTTATTTCTCTAGAAAGAATAAAGCGATTATTACGAAACTTGGAGGGTTTGTTAAATATGAATCAAAGTATACTTAGGTATAATTTCTATGTTAGTATATGCAAGGGGACAAGATCTTGGGGTGTAAAATAAACGAAAAGGGAAATTTTTGAGGGATTTTCCCGAAAATCCCTCTGTTACGGGGAAATCGTACGTGATGGAGAAAAACCGAGTGCATATTCGAATTCAGCGCAAAAAGTTCCTTTAAGAGCAGGTATTTCCTTTTATATAACAAAACCTTTGTTAACTAGTGTATTCAAGGAACTTAAAAAGTTAGTTACTGAATTCTCTCTCTCTCTCTATATATATATATGTGTGTGTGTGTTTCTGTTATTTGCGAATGTTTCAATTTTGAACCCTCCATTTTGAGCATGTATCTTTATAAAACAACGTATGGTAGGTCCTTTTAGCAGAACTCTTAAACACAACATGTGGAAAACTTTAGTACTCAAGAAAATTATAAATATTATAAGAATTGTTTAATGAGTATAAAAATAAAGTACATAGAACAATTGGTATAAAGCTTGTAGAAGCTAATAAGAAAAAATAATTCTTTTTAAGTCCATTCTGACAATGCTCTTGGAGCATTCTCAACTGGTACAAAATTTGAAATTGGCGTGGGAAATTTAAGAGCAAAACGGGAATTTCTGCCTTTCTAAACGGGATTTTATAACGTTTCAGGTAGAAGTTGACACCAATGTGTAAGCTTTCAATAGGGCTATGAGGTCGGAGATGGAAATTATTCTTAAGATGCTGAATCAGCATAAGAAAAATCTTCCTACTCAGTACGTACCGGATCTAGAAGATAAAACTAGGAGAGGAGGGCGGCCAGAACCCAGACTATGATAGGTAGAGATCTTAAATTTACAATTTTTCATTGGTCCTGCAGACAACTTAACTCTCTCCCGATGTATATTATGGCTAGGTTGAATGTTGACATTATGAACCACAAGTATTGTTTTACACATTCGGTAACAGAAAAACTGCAACTGCTACTATATCTACCCTAGTAGCAGAGACAGCTTGCCAACCGCTTGCTGTAACCTTGAGTTGCAAGTCGGCCAAGCTTGCATCCAGTCTGATTGGAAAACGTGCAAGTATGCCGTGAACTGGATTCCAATAACGAAGTTACATAGAAGCAACCTTGCATTCAGTGTTCCATTCAAGCTTGATGTAAGCGTTTTGCAAGTCAAGTCAAGTCAATTGCAACTCAACGGCCAGTGATGCTATGACGCTCTGCAAAGGGACTAAAGCTTCGGTTGCAAGTACAACAAAAGACAGATTGTATGAAAACATGCGCTTCAAGTGTAAGCGCAGAAAGCCAAAAGCCAAGCAAGTGCCAACTTGCCGAAAGCTTTCTTACTAGTGGGATAATGTTTCAAAAATGTTCCAATAAAGAATAAAACACAACGCTTATTATAAATTTTCAAAAAATATGTTAATGATAGTTTCAATTGATTTCGTCACTCAAAAATATAGGCAGTCTAGGCCTCCCTGCCTCCGAGATAGATCCGCCACTGTTGCTGCTTTTTACTGTTTTGCTTTATGGGCATCAATATTGAAACAGAAAATAGTACAGATTTTGAAATCTAAATTTAAAAATTGCAAAGTATGTTTCAAGAGTTTTAAAAATTATTATAAAAAATACAATCAATATAAAAAGCATTCGTTTTTCACTTAATAATGCAATATTGTACTTACCCCTTTATTGGAATCATTTAACCCGTGAACGGTCGAGTGTTGATTTGTGACGCGAGCGGTCGACAGGTGAGCGCGGCGCTCACTTACAATAAAATCGTTTCTATAGCCGTGTATGACTTTATGTGGGATTTATTTTGAACACATTTCTATATCTTGACATTTTGTGATATTATTATTATTATTATTATTATTATTATTATTATTATTATTATTATTATTTTCGTGATCGCAAATAAAATTATAATGCGTTTATATAAAACAAATTCTTATTATAAGTTATATCTATTTTTATTATCGAAGTTTTTTTTATGAAATCAATTTCTGTTATTCCATAAACAATACAATTAGTTGATTATAATTATCACATAAAATTATATTTTTATTATCATTATCACATAAGGATTACATTTGCTGAAAAGATATTTACATAATTAGAGCGAGTTTTCAGTATATGCTCTTCATATGTTCATGCTATTCATCTTTTGAGTTAGAAATTTCTAATGCAAGTAAAGATATAAATATCTTCGTGTAAACACTCTACTTATGTCTCTTGATACATACAGTAGATATTCCAATAAGACACTGTTCTACCCCATGTCTCATCACTGTCTTGCTGTCATCCATTGCACTTCCAGCAGATGCTGACAGTGTGTTTCCCATTGATTGGCACTTCACAGCTAGCATGCGTATAGCTTTTTTTTTCTGTTTTTCGCAACCCATACCTGGATCTGCTCCTTCTTGTTTTCCATGATCTCGGAAAAATCACTCACGCCGTCGGTCGACACGTAAGCGTGGCGCTCACAAATTACGCATAGTCACATTTATAAAGCCAGTGCTACTCGAACAGAAGAGAATCAAAAGTTTACACTTGGCTCTCACACACAAGACACATTTAGAGACAGCTAGACAGCGTCTAAGGTCTGTGACCCCACTAGGGCGGCTTTGAAATGAAAACATAAACCACGGTGAGCGCTGTGCTCACCTGTCGACAGTTTCCGGGTTAATAGGACTTCAAAAGTGTATTTGTGCATGTACACTCATGTCCAAAATTATTGTCGCATGTCTATAAATATGTTGTTGTAGGAATATAATTTGATAACGAATTCGCCCAGTATTCCTTATAATGTTAGTATGTGTATAATCGGCAAAGACATGTATGTGGCAAATTTCATGTCAAAAGAGCTGTAAATAAGAATAATAAAACGAAAATAAAACTTCCTTGTCCATTCAGCAACATTTTGTTTGACTCGTTCTTATTTTCCTATTTATAATTTTTCCCTATGAAATTTACCACAAATATACATTTCCCGATTATACATATAGTATCAGTATTAAAGGCGCGCTGCAAGATCATTATCAAATGATATTCTTACAAGAAGACAGTTATATATATGCAACAATCATTTTGGACATGAGTGTACAAATACACACTGGAAGATGCACAAAAATTAATAACAGGATAACTTAAATATCCAATGATAATGAGCTTTAAATAGCGGATGCTGGACTCCTTCTGTGCTGGGTGCATATTTGTTTTCACGCACAATTCTAGCCAATTGTTTCAAGTTGGTCACAAGAAGCAGGTGGGGTTAGCTTTACGTCGAAGATGCACCAAACGTATTATCATGATGGGGGTCAAGGTGGAACACAACGAGCCCTGCGGGGCTTCTAGCCCCTTCGTTTGCTAACGCACGCTCAGCCGTTTCGTAAAATAAGTAAATCACTTCTTTATCAGTAAATTTGTGTGTGCAAAGTCTTTCCCCCTTCTGGTACCTCCGGCACTCCCCCCTCACTATTTCCCGACTACCCCCTACAACCCCTTGCTTCACGAGGGCCCCACTTCGTGACTTACTCTCGTAACGTCATTGTTTATAAGGACTATCAGACAGGAATAGAAATAACCACTAACCCACTCGGCTGGGGAGAGTGGTTCAATGGTACGAGGAAGTTTCTAATATCACTATTATTTATTTCAAAGGTAAGTAAGTGATTTCTATTACGGGATGTGGGCTAGTATCTGTTTTCTTGGGCTAGTAAAATTTTGTTGCTTATTTGCATCCCTACCTTACGTAGAAGGTTGAAAAAGCACAATGTATGAATTATACAGGGTGTTTATAAAAGAACTCCGGGGTTTTAAAAATTCATATCTTATTAACGATAAAGGAGAGCAAAATTTAGTTAATTCCTCTGAAACGATTAGCTCAAAAAAGTTTTAGTCATACTAATTGGAAATGTTTTCATCAACAGGTGGCAGCGCTGTGGAGCGTTGACCTTGAGACTACGTAGCGGCTGCGGTAGTCAGTGAATCAGTGCCATGCCGTGTGGATTGTTGCGCTTCGCGCTATGGTGACGCCACAACAAAAGGCTCAATATATTATTTGGCTCATAGAAACTAAGTCTGTTGTGTGCCGTGCCACTCACGGGGCTCACATTGAACTTTATTAAATTGTTACAACAAACGTGAAAATGTAAGCTTTCCAATCATGTATAACACATGTATGTACGTTTTTTTTTTTACTTATTTTGTCTCAAAACCCCGGTGGGGCTCATATTGAACTTTATTAAATTGTTAAAAACAAAACTTGAAAATGTAAGCTTTCCAATCATGTATAACACATGTATGTACGTTTTTTTTTTTTTTTTTTACTTATTTTGTCTCAAAACCCCGGTGGGGCTCATATTGAACTTTATTAAATTGTTAAAAACAAAACTTGAAAATGTAAGCTTTCCAATCATGTATAACACATGTATGTACGTTTTTTTACTTAATTAAAATATTTTGCCTCAAAACAGCGGAGTTCTTTTATAGACACACTGTATATTACGAACAGGGAAAAATTAGTATTATTTTCATCTTATTTTAGTTGAAAAAAGTGTTACGAAAGTTGAAAAATGTATCCTAAGATCGGGTTTGAACCCTCGCCAAAAGCGATTTTCATTACTAACCCGCTAACTAGCAAACTCGGCTACGAAAGCCGACTGCGCTTTGCTATGGGCTTTGTGCTATATGTATGCTACGTCTCGAGAAACGGATATCGCCAACCAATCAGAATCATGTATTTAGTTCCTGTCGAGCGCGATTAAAATATATGCATGCTGGGCTACACTGCTGCCATTAGTAATGTTACAACTCTGCCCACAAGATGTCTAAGAATGCAGCCTGTGCATAGACAGTAAATAATTGCAAGATTTTAAATAACGTTAGAAGAAAAATCTACCAAGTTTTAAACATAACTGATTTATACTGTAGAATCAGTATAGAATAACATACTATAGAAGAAGAACTTATGATGATTTGATATGAGAGTAATACTAATTAAAAAGATGTAAATAAAGATAGTAGTGTCAGCGAAAGTAATTATCAATAAGACCATATTTTCGACACTACGAGCGTAGATATAATTTTGGACGGAACCACATTAGGTGAGAAACGTTTCCCTTCGCTGAATGCAGATGAAAGATTCCTGCTTGCCACTCACACACACACACAACAATAAGCAAGTGTAATCACAGGACAAAGTAGCTCCAGACTAGAAGTGCATCCTCCTTGTCAGGTGGGGTAGGTAAACTGATGGCAGTTCTTGTAAGCTACTAAAGTTACAAGGTGGATATTTCTGGAGTCTCATCTCTTATAGAGGAATGAGAAGTGGGCGGTAATTTTAATACATGGAGTTGGCAACTGTGCAGAGTTTGTCACCCGCCACCTACGACGGTAGCTGTATGTAAACACAAATGGCGACTCGTTTGGAAAAATGGTCTCGCGAAGAAATCCTCTTTGTGTGGGCGAAACATTTAACCGCGTCTAAAATTCACCGGCAGTTGTTAGAGGTTTATGTAAAGACTGTAATGGCTCCTCAGCATGTTGGAGAATGTTGAAAATTTGCGGCTCGTAGAGAAAATATTACAGATTTGAACACAGATTTGAACACAGCTGAGACATCATCGAGCACCCTCCCTACAGCTCGGACCTCACTCCAAGAGACTTTCACTTGTTCCCGCACTTGAAGGAGCACTTATAAGGCCGTCGCTTTGCTTCATACGAGGAGGTGAAACACTTCGTGACAACGTGGCTGAACATGTAAGGACAGGATTTTTATCAGGAAAGAATCTTGAAACTCATCCTACGATGCGACAAGTGCCTCAACCGATATGAAAACCATGTCGAGAAATAACCTAATGTATGTACTATCTATTGGTTGCATGAAATAATATATCGTCGCTGCGCCTCGAAGAACCGCTATGTGTTAAAACCACAACTTTTCAGGAGAAACGAAAAAAAAAAAAAAAAACATTCCAAACTCTTAAACTTTTGCCAAATACACAGAAACACTTGAAAAATATAATAAAACTGGTTCTGTGTATATTATGCACTGTACATTGTTGTAGCTTGCTTGAACAGTACTATATTACTATTTCTGTGTTTACGTAGCACTTTTTGCGCCTTTATAAGCACATAGAGGATTTGTATACATTAATTAATGCGTACGTGATGAGAACCAGAAGTCTTTAATTTCAATGTATAACTTTTCATTATTGTGGCGAAACAATTGAATATTCACTTATGACATTATAAGGAAATCTGTCTGACAGCTTTGTGGTTTATTTGCAGGACATAACTCATTTTCAACAAAAATGTCACATAGCGGTTCTTCGAGGCACAGCGACGATATGCACGTTTCACTGCATGCTTTGTAACCTTACTTTGTGATCACTCCTCGTATTAAAATGAATAACAGTCTTTCACTAGTTACTTTATTTTTCAGCTGTGGGGTGGTTAAAAATAACTGAATACGTTGTTGAATTATATTCGTTTGTTTGCTGTGCGTATTTTGATGCTGTGTGTCTGTGTGTGTGTGTGTTTTGCAAATGAAAGCTTAGGTTGAAGCAATTTGATTACCGAACATTTAATTTGTTGGAGCGAGAGAGGCTTTACGAGCTTGTATACGTAGATTTAATATGATTCTGCAAGTTAGTCCGAGCTGATGGTAAATTTTTCAATAATATTGCATCTAACAGAATAAAAAAAGTACCCAAAGAGGAGACATAACAAAATAATATATTTTAGTGTAAAAGCTGACGTGAAGTTTTTTTGAGATAATGTAAACAAAAACAAATTGTTTGTAAACCTAGGGGCCGCGGAGATCTAGTGGTAGAGCGTTCATCTCCTGGGCCGGATTTCCCAATAGGCCCGATAGGCCCGGGCCTATGGGCGCAAGCCCCCAGGGGGCGCACGGAAGAGAGAAAAAATATATCTAAAAATAAAAATAAATAGCCATAACTTAACATATTTTTTTGAATTGATTAAAAAATCAGGCCAATAAAGCATTCTGATTTTTAAGTTCATTGGAACAAATAATTGTTGGTAAAGTTAAAGATAAAATTCCATCGTGGAGTGGTGTTTAAGCAATTAACATAAGTATAGGCCTGATATAATTTTTAATGAAGGTTTTTAAGAAAGTAACTTTAACCAGAAGAGGGGGCGGAAAAAATTATTGGGCCTAGGGGCGCCAAAATGCTAAATCCGGCCCTGTTCATCTCTGGTTTGTGGGGTCAATGGTTTGATTCTAGCTAGCGTCAAGTGAACTTTGTGGTGGACAAACACAATGCACGTGGGTTTTCTTGGGGTTCTCCCATTTCCTCCCACTTTCTTCATTCCAGCATTGCATTCATTTCTCATTATTACCGTCTCCTTTAGCCTAATTATGGGACGTAAAACTATAAGATTTCATTGTCATCGTCTCCTATCTCCCTTAGCCTCGTTGCATAATGGTGAAATGTCAAACTTAAAAAATAGCAAACGAAAGAGAGAGAAAGAGAGAGAGAGAGAAAAAAAAGAGAGAGGAATAAACTAGGAAAAATGTTTTATCGTCTCGTTCTCATAAATTTTGAAGAATTCTCGTCACATCTTGATTCTCAAATACGTACTTCTTTCTCGCCTTGATTGTCAGAATGTTTTTCTCGTCTTGCTTCGAAAATTTTCTCACCTCGTATAGTAAATTCATGTACAAAACTTAAGATCTTAATCCTTTTCTCTTAATTTCATCTAAAAGTTATCAGAATCCGATTTTTTTGTATTGGAATATGTTGTGTAATGAGTTACAAATCGTTAAACGTTGATAATTAATCTTCACAAATCGTTAAACGTTGATATGATGTTCACAACACGTTCAACGTTGATAATTGATGTTCACAAATCGTTAAACGTTGATAATTGATCTTCACAACTCGTTCAACGTTGATAATTGATGTTCACAAATCGTTAAACGTTGATAATTGATCTTCACAACTCGTTCAACGTTGATAATTGATGTTCACAAATCGTTAAACGTTGATAATTGATCTTCACAAATCGTTAAACGTTGATAATTGATCTTCTCAAATCGTTAAACGTTGATAATTCATCTTCCTTGTGTTCATGTAATCACTTTTTATCAATGTGTAGTTCTGACACATGAATCACGTAATACAAAAACAGTATTTGAAGTCTAAGATTTGGGTGCACATGCTTTGCTCATGAATTGTCATCTCGTCTTGTCTCAAATTTCAAAACGTACACTCATGTCCAAAATTATTGTCGCATGTCTATAAATATGTTGTTGTAGGAATATAATTTGATAACAAATTCGCCCGGTATTTCTTATAACGTTAGTATGTGCATAATCCTCAAATATATGTATGTAGCAAATTTCATGTGAAAAAAAGGCCAGTAAATAAGAACAATAACATGAAAATAAAACTTTCTTGTCCATTTAGCAACATTTTGTTTTATTATTTCTAATTTTCGTATTTATAATTCTTTTTTCTATGAAATTTACTACAAATATACGGTTCCCGATTATACAAATAGTATCAGTATTAAAAGTACGCTGCCAAATTATTATCAAATTATATTCTTTCAAGAAGACAGTGATAGATATGCGACATTCATTTTGGTTATGAGTGTACATCTCGCTTGATTTCAAGACGAGGCGCCTAACAAAATAAGATGTTCTTTCTCGAATAGGGGGCGTGGTGATCGACGAAGAGCTCGACAGACAGAGCATCGGCGGAGAAATCGATGCTAGCCGGAAAAAAGCAACAAGGAGGTCGATAGAGGATCAACAATGGATCGCCAATGGAGGAGGAGATTTACAGTAAAGCTCGTAAAACGTAGTAATAATATAAATAGTATTTAAAGAAATCAATTTTTTGACTTTTCAACATTTACGAAAGTCAAGCTCCATCTTCCCATTTTACGAATCTTCTAAATCCTACCTATATGTATATAGTAAGCACTTTTCTGAATGATAAAAATGGGAACCAGTTGCGTACGGAGAATATCCTCGAGCTAGAGTGGAGCTTTAACCTCACAAGTTCATATCATTTCATGTGTTACTACACATAACTTTAAATGGTAAATAATTATTTTTAACTGACCTCAAAAAAGGTGGAGGTACTCAATTAGACCCACTTATTCATAAATTGTCTATGTTCACGCATAACTTCAACATATGTGCACTGTTTTTGCTATTGTTGTTGAAAAAAGTATGCTTTCACGATTGTTAAATATAAATTTCATTAGGATATAATCCCTAGTAGCAGAAACAACTTGCAAACCGCTTGCTCTAAGCTTGCATTGGAAATCGACAAGCTTGTAAGCATGCTCCAAGCTGGGTTCCAGTAACGAAATTACATGGGGGCAACCTTGCGTTTAGTGTCTAATTCAAGCTTGATGCAGGCGTTTTACGCTAACAGTAAGTCAATAACCAATGAACGACCAGTGATGCTATGACACTCTGCGAAGGATCTAAAGTACCGCTTGCAAGTACAACAAAATACACATTGTTAGAAAACATGCCTTGATAGGGCAAGGGTAGAAAGCCAAAAGTCAACCATGCGCAAACTGGCCGAAAACTTTCTTGCTACTTAGGATGATAATCTTCGCAGCTACAGCATAAAATGCTTCACTCTGTGACGCTTTAATATCATAATTAAGTGACTTCATTATCTGCATTTTCACTTAAAACTTCAACATAGATGTACCTTTTTTTTTTTTGTCACAGGATCTACTTTCTCACAGGGGCTATATAAATTTCATCAATATCTAATTAAAGTCTATTCGGAGTTATACAATGAAGCTACTTAACAGATGAATAGTGTTAATATCGTGTGTAATTCTGTAACGCGTAGACCGATATATATATATTCGGTCAACGATTTGTCATAAGCCGAGCCATTTTATAGAAAGTTTAAATAGGGGACAACGGTGACTCAGTGGTGGAGCGCCTAAATGGTCTAATCGCGGGACGTTAAACTTGAAGATTTCATTTCAAAGATTTAAAATTTAAAGAAAAATAATCGGCTTCATCAAGAACCACTATAAAGCAGGAAATAATAACTTTTTTAAAAAAGAAAATAATATTAGCTGGCTTCAACAAAAGCTCTGAAATTTATAAAATAATAAAAACTCTTAAAAGCAATAATAATAATAATAATAATAATAGCTTAAATACTGAAAATAGTTCATAAAATTACCATCCAAACTAATATTGTATTAGATATAAATTTGTTAGGCTTGGCACAGACTTCAAAATCCGCTTTATTTTAAGCCATTTTTTAAACCTTTAAAGTGTTTGTAATTATTATTTTCTACTCTTTTAGCGTTTTTATTATTTTCTAGTCCTTAGTGTTTATTACCATCTTCTACTTTTAGCGTTTTTCTTATTGTTTTCTACTTTTTAGTTTTTTATTTTCTACTTTTTGGAGTATTTTTTTATTATTTGGTTTTATTATTTTCTACTTTTCAGATTTTTTAAAAAAAATCTACTTTTTAGAGTTTTTAAAAATTATTTTCTACTGTGTAGCGTTTTTAGTATTTTATACATTTTAGTGCTTTTTGTTGAAGTCGGTTAATATTTCTTTCTCTTCTTATTCATTTGTTTTGGTTTTTAGTATTTATATCTTGCTGAAGGAGGTGGATTAAAACCTGGAAATTCTATTCTGTTTAAAAATGATACGTAGAGATTTATTTACATAACACAAAATCTATTGTTTTATGCGAGGAGGAAAATCACTCAAAATAGCTTTGCAATATGATATATGTGTCTTGTTACCAACAGGTGACTAAATTGACAAATTTGTGCTTCGCTTTTTCGTTTTGTAAATAGCATTATCAATCTAGGTTACACATGTTTACTACCTTTTACTTCACTTAGTATGATTGGTGTGTGATTGGTGTGTGTTTGTCAGCGAATGTAGAGTATGCAGTGCACCTGTGAACAATTGTTCAAGACTGCCACTGACCTAAATGGAATCCTGACATGAATTTGAGTTAGAAAAAAAAATAATGAAGGATTTTATGACTCCCTACAGCTTGCTGTTGGCTCTAGATGTGAGATAGTTTTCCAAAACCACGGCCGATTCTATTTCATCCAGAGAAAATGTTCAGCCTCTTTGTGAGTGTAGCAGAACCACCCTAATTAATATTCAAAAGTTCTCCTACTTGAAATAGAACACTAATCACCTAAAAGCACTTAACTGGATTACTTGGGTTTTAGTTGAATTCTCCACTTTCAATTTGGGTCATTCAACCATAACCTGTTTTCGTACTCATGGAAATATATATATGGGTGTTTCTCAATTTCATTGATAGATGGCTCTGTCACACAGTGTGTTGAAAACGAGATTTGTTGAGTGATTACCTTTAAAATGTGTTAACCTCTCTCGTGCTTACATTATTAAACAATACCCACTGGAATGGTAAATACCTTTAATTCTAATTTATTTCACATTCTCACTCCTAGAAATAATCAAGAAGAAAGTGTGTGAGTTGATCGACCCCATGGTAACTCCAGAAAATTTAAGTGTTTTTATTTTCTAAGCTTTTTTCAAATGTATTTTAAAATAAAATTAAGAATTATAAAGAAGAATATATCATAATACTATGATGCGTTAGCAGAAGTAAAGTTTTTGCCTCCCTGCACAAATTAAAATATGGCGTGTCATTTACTTTCCCTTCCTCCAAACACCCATTATGTTTTATTTAAATATTTTAATTGCAATCATACATATAGATATAGATATAGATATATCGTTGAACATTCGCTACAATTATGCTTCGACGCTAAAGAAGACGATGATGATGATAATGAAAGTAATGGGGGAATACATAGAATAGGAGGAAACTGACGAACCCCTAGGAAACTCACGTGAACTGCCAGTGGCGTATTTAGGATTTTATTTCGGGGGAGGGCTGCGCACAACACGTGAATATTTTCCTTTTGGGTGCCGACAAATTTCAATGAAGCCGTGCATATTACATATTTATTTCGTAAGGGGCTTGAGCCCGATAACCACCCCTAAATACCAAACTGTGCACGGCGTTTGTTCACCACGAAGCTCACTTGGTGCGAGCTGAGATAAAACCAGAGACCTGGAGCTTCAGTGATGAACACACTACCACTGAACCACTGTGGCCCAAAAATTGTAATGTTGGTTGGGTTAAAGATTATCTGTTTTTATTGTATCCCATCTGTTCTAGGGATTTTATTATCTTTGCAGTTTAGCCCTAGAATTTCTTCGCTCGTATCTCCTACATCTAAAAGCGGCTCAAATTCGCTAACGCTTTTCAAAAATGATTGTTACACTATATTTATTGAGTTTAATTTAACATCTTAAACCAAATTAACGAGAAAAACTTTTGAAGTAGTTCTATTTTACATTTATCATAAATTATTACATACATGATTTTTTACATTAGTAAATCCGGCATGTGTTAAGTTAGACTCGGGACTTGATAATGCAAGTATATATTTATGGTTAGAATAAAATTTATTACATTTTGTTGAGCTTCAGTGCTTCATTAAGAAACAACTTTTAAACAAAACAACTATTAGAATAAAAAATATTTTACAAAAGTACTATTAATTTAGTAAAAATAATTGAATAAAAATAAAAACAAAAAATGTCAAAAACAAAGGTGTTCACCTAGTACCAGCAGGTGTTCACCTAGTCAAATCTGCCGACGACAAATTATTTTTTATATAAACAAAACAGGTGATAATATAATAGAGGGTTTCTCAATCTGGGGGTCGTGAGAGGGTTTCATAGGGGTTGCGAAGATAAGTGGAAGAGATAATTAGAATCTAATACCGAAAAATATTTTTAAATATTAGTTTGAATTTTGTTCTGATAGGCATATTTTTTTAATTCTTACACATACTGTTAAGAACAACAAAAAATAGGTGTAATAAATATTTTCAACAGGTGCAGAGTTGTTTTAAATGATATGAAACTAATGAGAACTGCCCGGTTCAATCTTCATTACGCACATTATCAGGTCATTTTCAACTGATAAGCGATTTCTTGTCTTTGTTTTAATTCTTACAATGAAAGAAAAAAAAACACTTTCGCACAGGTGCGATGTAGCAAATGAAATATTATTACTTTTAAAGCAGCAGATACTAGACCAGGAAATCCTTCACTCCTCTTCAGCCACAACTTGCCCAAGTCTTCGCTATAGAAAACCAGTTGCAAGGACTTGGCGCACGAAAATTCTATTAGTTGGTCAAGAATTAGTGGGCTTAGATCAGCTAAATTGATGGCCAAGGGCGCCCATATTGTGGTTTCCAACGGGGGAGGCAAGTATACGCGAGATTTCAAATATAGGTTCAAATTTTGCTGTAACTAATGTAAAAAATCAATTGGGTTTTCGATATTCCGAAGTATGATTTCCTCTAGGGGGGCAAGCGCCCCCCTTTCCCCGCCTAATGGGCGTCCTTGTTGATGGCCTCTTCAATGAAGGGGTTTAATATCCATCTTGAACCAGCAGTTTCATCGTAAGGAATATATTCCTGTTACTGTATCCACTATATACAAGAAATGGAGTCTACTATTTGAAATAAATTGATTCCGTGAGATTTCCGCAATAGGTATATTAAGAAAATCCACACATGCTTATTACAAATCAGAAATTATAAGAATGTCGCAGGCAAGAAGATGTGATAAAATGGAGGTGGTGATAGGAATTAGATTGAGAACCACTGGTATAATATGTACAAGATTGAAAAAAAGTAGACATTAGGACTGGATTCAGGATTTTCTGACGGGGTGCATCAATAACTACCACTGTATTTGAATTAAATTTGAATTTTTAAAATGCCTTTAGGTATCTGTGATGGGAATGAGGAATATCGTTCTGCTTCGTGAATGATTTTACTTCAACCTTCAGAAATTAGACTTAAACTATTGCGTTTGCAAATCCCCGTTTTCTTTCAAGCGGACACATGATGGCAGAAAATTTCGGAAAGTTTGCTATTTTCACTACTAGTTTCTAATTTTAGATAATGTATGATTATAACGAGGGGGCTGCACATGCTCTGGTGCAGCCCCCTTAAACTGGCCCTGATCATATTCAAATAAACAATGTAAAAAATCAAGAGCTTTCAGGAATTCACTTTTATCCTGGGGAAAAAAAAATGAAAATTTGAACGCGTGGACAAAATTGATCCCTTCCTCTCCATATTATTACTATTATCAATTATCGCAAAAAGACCCCATAATAACCCGTTTTCTCAACTGCAGCAAAAACCTTGTCCTTCGGCTCCAAGAAACAAACGAAACAAAGATGAGTAATGGGCACTATCAGGGTTTCAAAAGATTTTCTCCAGAGAGAGGAGGCGGGATTTCAAAAGTAGTATTACGAAAATACTAGGAATCCACATTGAGCACAATAGAATATATGGTTCGGGGGTAAATTTCGGAGCTCCAGGGAGGAGTTTTCCCGGCTAGCCCATGAAACCATTACTGATTACAATCTTTGCTTGTTGTGTACAGCTTATTTGCTTTTCTGTCTGTTTCTTCTTTCCAGACATTGAGAAATATATTCATCGTTCATATTACGAGAAAGTCCAAGGAAGAAGCACCCCTGAACTATAAAATTGCCCCAGAGAGTCATATTTCCATTCATATTCAATGTGGATTACTGGTGCAACGGCACTATTTTCACCCCTCCCGTATACTCAAAAGTTCTCCGAGAGAAAACCTTCTGAAATAGCCACTGCTTATAAAGGCTAGTTCATTGTTAAGCATAAGACACCCTATAGAATTTTTAGATAAGTTGTTACATGCTTTTCATGTGCTACAAAGTAGAGAATTAAGTTGAATATTAACTCTATAAAATCTATACGGTTAAATAAAATACCAATTTTATAAATATGTTTGAATAACTTACCTAATATATATTTTTCTGAAGAAAGAAAGAAAGAAAGAAATTAAGATGTGTCGAAACATAGTAATGAAAGTCATTTGTTGAATATTTTGCCATTTTAAAGCTCGAATTTAAGGTAATAGATCATGTAAAACCATATTAATAAATCTGACTTTATTGGGGTTGTTTTGACTGAATATGGGATTTTACGAATTATTTATATCACAGCTTTGAGGTAACTTTCCTCGTGCGCCCGTAAAAGAGTACCCAGACAAGGGTACCATGACGCTCAGAGAGGGTGTCATGAGTAATTGTAGGAATAGAATGAAATGTTTAAGCTAATTTGATTACCAGTCTAAAATTATTGCAGAATTTCAACTAAAACTAAGAATAATGCATTGAAACAATTTATTGCGTATTCTAGTGCGTGTCATTAGAACTATTTACGGGAAATAAATTTTGAATTTTGGGGCAGGAATTGTAAATTCATCACTTTGAAAATTTTCTCTAATTCTGGGATTCAAAGATCTTCAGCTCCGGTAAATTTTATTAAAAATAATAAACCATTTACTGTGAAACTCCCGTAAATCAGATGAGGTAACAGTGTGCATATGGGAGAGAAATATTTACTGAAAATCTAATGCAAATAATATAATTATTCGAGGAGGGAATCTCACGGAGTGTTTCATATCGAATTAGTTCCAGGAGCGACAGTTCTATTAGCGACAGGAGCTGTTATCTGTCCAATGAGCGACCGATTCATTTACATTGAGATGATGGAAGGTGGTATGATTCCCTCTCGTAAAATATGTTTTTCTCTGGTGTTATTAGCTGTGAAGCGTACTAGCGCCAGTGATACTGTTCTTAAAACTGGGGCAGATTCAGGGGGGCGATTGGGGCAATCGCCCCCCCAGTAGAGGAAACTTTTTTAATTTTATATATAAATTAAAAAAATCCAAAAGTTTGGAGTAGCTCTAAGTAGCAGTATTACAACCCACCGCCACCCCAGAAGTCCGCCCTGGATCCGCCATTGTCTTAAAATATATTATTCCTCTACTGTGAGTGCAAATAAAACTTATCTTAATTGGAGGAAAGTGCAGGATATCGGTTTGGTAAGGGAGTAGAAGAAGGACCTTGTAGTCAGACTTTATATGAGAATGTGTGCTAGGGTTCCCCTATGAATTATAAGGTTCAAGAGTTCTATAACTATTTTGTTGACACATGGTTGGAGAATGCTCATATTAGCGTTGAAATCTCGAACTGTTATCGAAAGAGGAATAGAATAAATAGTGCACTGGAGGGCTGGAATCATAAGCGTAATACTTTTATAGAAAAAAACACATCCGAGCTTCATGCATCTAAGAACTGATCTGCAGAAAGAAACTTAGCAAAACTATTTTTTTTTTGTATATAAAAGGCTTCTGAATTTTGAGGAGAAAAGAAGGAAAGAGATATATGCAATGTTAGACCACAGAATATATTCCATTCTCGATGAATACGGGTATGCAGTGGATATGTGTTTGAGATCACTTGCGTATGTGCTAAAGCTCCAGTGATATTTTGTCCGTGTGTATGTGATAATTTTGACAGAATTGATTAGCATATGTTAATGAATGTGACTGGAGAAACTCTCTGTATATATATATTCTATAATTTTGACCGCTTACTGTAGTTTTCTAAATGTGATAAGGAATCCAATTGACTGTACAGTGTACAGTATGTGTAACATATATTTTAGATAAAAACTGCTTACTATAAGTTGCTAATTTTGACAAGGAAAGGAGGTGGCATATGTGTATGCAGAAGTGATTTTCACAGAAGACTACTCAGTATAACCTCCTAAGTATGATAAAGATAATTGCTCATATGTATATATATTATTTAGTCTGACAAATCCTACTTTCCGCAGCTTTTAAACACGCTGACTCACAGTGGTGGGAAACTGGGAAAGAGCGGTCAAAAATCTATTTTATCAACTTCACCGCCTATGAAATCGGTATTGATATTTGATTATAAGTATCTCTCCTGTTTTTAAACCCGGAGTTTCAGGACACAGGAATATTTTCGCTGTCCGTAAAATGCATGTAGACATGAACAAATAAAACTGCCGAAATATCAGTAAGAAATGAACCAAACAATATGATATGTTTTAACCATTTATATCGTTTCTGAGGTCGATGAAAGCAGTTGAATAGTACATTGGATTGAAATACTGTGTGTTTAGTGAAGAGTTTTATTTGTTATCCATTGTCATATCATTTGTATTATAGCTTTGTTAATGTCACCGAATAGTTATGTATACGCTGATGTGAGTAGTTCTGCAGTCTAAGCTTATCCTTGCTTATCTGCAAAATAAGGTTTATTGAGTTGACCATGAGTAATACAAAAGTTGAACATTGAAAGTAGCTGCAGCTAAGTGCAGCTGAAGCACTCAGCCCTATCTAACTGGAAATGCGTGATGAGTAATGTTGTGGTTGCAATCGAGATCCGATATCTGAGTCTTACAAAGGGAAAAGGCATATTCTCTTATAAATAAATTGGATTGGCCTTCGTCCCTGAATCAATATTGTAGTGAAAGCCTCATATATATTGCAGTGGTAAACTATCAGTCATGTGAAACTGCTGTATATTACACTTCAGGGCAGTAGTATATAAGAAGATTTTATACTGAATCTTTTAATCATACCAAAACAACGTAATCTTGAACCAAATTACATTCCAATAAGTATTAGTGTTTCTTCGAAGATGGTGCGAGTGCAAAACCGCGAACTTTAATTTTGTATTCTAAGCCAAACACACATTTGTTTTACACCGTCTTTTTATTAGCTGCACATACAATAAGCGGAGAGCATATTGAACCTGTAATCGCTTCTTGGGTACATATTAGCATCTGTCATAACTTCCTACTGGCTACCGATGTCCAATTCACATAAGGCGTCAACGTGTTATGTTTTCAATTTCTAAAATTTATGTATAATTCAAGATGGTGGATTTCAGGTTGGCAGCTTTCATCGTTCTGTGTTCACCCCAATTTGTCCTCACCTATATTACTACCCTACATTGTTCCTTTGGTTATATTTTGAAGTATTTGACATGTATGCGAGGGTTTTCCACACTTTTGGATCACACTGTATATATAAGTGCACGTATTGCATCAGGGGTTCTTCGAATCAATTTTGCTGTAGTTGAAATCGATTTCGATAGAACAGTTCTGTATAGGACGATAGAGAGACGTCCGTCAATTTCCATTGTTTCGGAGTAAACTATTTTTGTCCGCTTTTTCTAACTGTTTCCGACCACTCTGCAACGCCAAGACGAATATGATGACGCCTGGCAAGATAGCCCCCCTACTGTAGAAAATTGAAACAATGACTAGGTCATTCGTTTGTACTACGTTTGTACCAATTGTACCGAAAATATTTTCGTTTGTATCATTTTCCTTATAGGATTACTTGAGAGGACAACTAGGAGAGCTATCTTGGCGAAAAGATAGCTCTCGCCGTATCACAGCACAAAAAATTGAAATACACCATTCGAAAGCAAATCGTTTGTACCGTTTGTACCAAAAAAAGTTTTGTTTGTACCCTGATAGTTTTCGAAAAAGAGGGGATGACATTTGGGGGGCTATCTTGGCGCCAAGATAGCCCCCCCAGTTGATCTTTCAAGTAACCCTATAAGGAAAATGGTACAAACGAAAATATTTTCGGTACAAACGGTACAAACGTAGTACAAACGAATGACCTAGTCATTGTTTCAATTTTCTAGAGTCGAGGGGTTATCTTGACAGACGTAATATGTTGCCAGTTCCAAGCCTGATAAAGTGTGAGGTGTAGTTAAGGTAAAATATACATCATATTCTTTAATAGTTTGTTAACCCTTATCGGATCCCATGGTACAATTTGTACCATACGGGTGTTTCATGGTACATTGCGTTATTTCTCTTCTATTTGAGCTTTTTCGTCCGTTTTTTTTTTCCAATTCCAGAGGCCTTGTAGAAGAAATTACGTATGGTTTCAGACCGTCCTGCGTACAGACATAGGAGGTGATGACGCCATAAGTCAAAAATTTATTTTCTCATTTTCTAAGCCTATGTTCAATATTTTTTGGCGGGCTTATTTTTCTACGTAGAAGATTGAAATTTTGCACAAACATTCAGTCCACCGAGTAGTATTTACCAGATTTTTTGTTCCGATGTCAGTGTTAAAACAGGGGGTGGGGGGGTGAACCAGAGGGGCAAAGGGTTAAAAAAAGGGATATTTTTACCCCAAAAATCCCGTTTGTCGTCATTTTCCCGCCTTATATACATGATAGGACCACGTGAGTCATACCGTCTGAAAGGCAGTTCCATTCTGAAGAGATCGACGGTCGAATTATTATTCTAGGGTAATTAGGGCCGTCTCAGTGAATTGTTATCCAAATATACTTCTGTATAGGGTAAAAGTGGGGCATGGTAGGGAAATTTTTTCTGGCGGGCCTATTTTTTCATGTAGAAGATTGAAATTTTGCACAAACATTCAGTCCACCGAGTAGTATTTACCAGAAGGTTTTTTTTCGGTTTCCGCGTAAAAACAGGGGGGGTCCAGAGGGGCAAAAGTTGAAAAAAGGGAAATTTTGCCCGAAAAATCCCTTTTTTCAGGAATTTCCCGCCTTAGATACATGATGGAGACATGTGAATGGTACCGCCTGAAAGACAGTTCTATTCTGAAGAGAATGATTGGCGAATTATAGTCCTAGGGTAATTAGGGATGTCTCAGGATTTTTTTCCCCTGAGATCATAGTGTTTTATGGTAATTTGGGGCATTGTGGGAATTTTTGGTACAAACTCTGTCGCCCTTACTATTCAAGATAGAAATTTGAAATTTGGCACACACATTCAGTATACCAAGTGCTATTTAACAGATTTTGTTTAGATAGCTACGACCACACAGGGGGGTCCAGGGGGGGCCAAAGTTCGAGAAAAAAATTTTTCCCTCCGAAATTTTCACTTTGACATGTTTTCCCGCTTCTGGTATATGGTATGGGCATGCAAGTGATACCATTTGAAAGCCAGCTTTATTCTGAAGAGAACTAGGTATGGACCATGATCCTAGGATAAATAGTGACGATGCAGTAGCTGCTTGACTGAAAGTCTAAAAAATAGCCCAAAATGCCAAATACTTGCATGCAGTGCTTATTGAAGAAACTTTTATACTTATGAATGTGAGGGTAAAGTTAAGGGTGCTTGTTAACAAATTGTTTAAGTTCAGATGTTCGCTTGTAAAGGTATGTAAAGTAAGGGAGGGGACTAAGACTTTTCCTATACTGTTGGTATCTCATTAAGGTTTAATTTTTTATTGTTAATTGTTAAGAGTGTATATTTCTTGTAATTGCGATATGCTTGGAAGAAATGAGACCGGTAGGAACGTAACTTTTTCATAGTACATTTTATTAGGTTCTAAATCACATTAGCGTGAAACAAGTTAAAGAAGAGGGAATCTTATCTTCTTCTATTATCTTTGTATGCACGAATCGGTGACTCATGGGAAAGTTAATAGATGGAATCGGTCGCTCATAGGACAGTTAACAGTTCCTGTCGCACATAGGACTGTCGCAAGTAGGACGCCACCTTTCATATCCTCTCTCTATCAACGATAGAAATGATCTACATACGGTATGCGAATTAGCGAGGGTTAAGAGGAACCCCTGTAGAACTGGTTGACCCTCATAAGTTTTCCATTTGTTATGCTTAACGTGATGTGTAATTCGGGAAAGGGCAAAAAGTTTTAGCCTAACTTACTTTTTAATCTAAAACTCATTTCTTTTTTCCATCTAATACTATGAGAAACCCACCGAAAATAATTCATACTCTTAGCTTCTCGGCATGATTAAAGTATTCCAGGGAGGGAGTGATTGATTTGTAGGGTGCATAGTTTGTAATTTCATCTTATTTGTCTGTTGTTGTTTTTCTTTCCGAAGTACTAAACAGCCCTAGTGAATTCTACTAAAGGTTTCAGATCATTCTCCCTTACTTAATACGAGAAAGAGGTAGAAAGGACAGAAATATTTACTAGATAATTATATATATATTAAAATGCTACGTTTATATTTTAGTTGTCAAGAAAAGCTTGTGTGTTTGTGGGCAATCCTTTCTATAGTGAGTTCTCGGAAACCAAAGGCTCTAGAAAGATGCCGTTTTCACTGATCGATTGCAAATTTTGTGTAGATTGTTCAGTTCTAACTGAATACTTCAAAAAGCATGGCCGTTATTTCTCTATTACATTTTTAATGTGCACACTGGAAGTGTTCAAATTTTAGAAAAGTAACGTGTCATATCCTACGAGTTATACATTCCAACACTACACATTTGTATACTGGGTTAGTATATCTCTCGGGCGTTTGTATCATTTCCAAATGATAATGGAAAACGAAGGATAATCTTTCCTCCATTCTAAGGTGAATATTGTTTGGATTGTTTTTCCCAATGAACACCATATATCAAAGACATTATAATTAACTGTTTGCATAAGGTATTTGCTTATTACATACTGCATGCAAGAAGAAAGGAAATATTGATAAACCCTATACCAACTTAAACGATGTTTAGGTTCATTGTGAAAGGCGTAATCAGTGGCCGAACTTTTGGAGGATTCTATTCTATTAGTCAGGCGACGGAACGACAGCGACGGCGAAAACGCACTGAGCTCTTCTCTTGTCTTAATAACGGCCAAAGGTCCAAGAACTGTTTTCGAAATAAAATGTAGTAAATTATAATTTATTTAGTTGTCTGAGGAGTTCATAACCCTGAGATATGACAAAAATAATAGGCTATGTAGACTGCGCAGTTTCAGCTACTCTCTCTCTCTCTCTCTTGTGACTTCGTAGCTCTTAATCCACGTGACCGATCTCTATCAAATTTTTAACATAGATGAGGTTCAGGCCTTATTCACTTTAACGATACAACGTAGAGTCTGGGGAGGGGATATATAAAAATAAATAAAAGTTATTAACTCTTCATCGAGACCGATCTCGATCATATTTCAGGGAATTAGATGACATTTGGGACTAGTATGATTTTCACCATTTCACTTTGTTGGTGCAACTTATTGGAAGGGGAGGGGGAGATATATAAAAATACATAAAAATGAAAGTGACTATGTTTGTAATTTAATAATTCTTGAAGCATATGACAGATATTATTCAAAAGTTTTAACATTGATAAGGTCCGGGCCTGGGAATGTTTTTGTCATAATTCACTTTGACTGCAACTTAGGAGCAATGGAAAAATGATCGAAAATGACCCAATATTAGTGTCAATTCCGTAGTTTTTCGGGGTCATTGATCTGAATAGTACACTTCCGATGCCGTTTAGTCTATATACAAATTCAGCCCCGCAACTTGGGGGAGGCGGAAGGTATATAAAAATGAGAGCTCCTTCGTGGCTTTGGCGTAGGAGACCCGGGTTCGATTCCTGGTGGGAGATAATGTGGTTCGGATTCCACGTTAATCAGTAAGTCCACGCCTTATATAGCCTTGCTGCTGAACGGGACGTTAAACTCAAAATCAACTCAATTCAATAGATAAAAATGATCGAAAATGACCGATATTAGTCGAATCCATAGTTTTCGGGGTCGCTGAGACCAACTTCGATGTCACTCAAATCCACTGTCCAGTGTCCAGTGATACTTTCGATGTCGTTCAAATCCAAATTCAGCCCTTTATGTTCCAAAATAAAACGTATTCTCCCCGTGCGAAGAACTGGTAGTTTGCTAGTTAGCAAAGATAGAAGAAAAATAATTACAGTATAATAACTCGAACAGGATGCAAAAAAGATATCCTAATCATGTATAAGAATATCCTTTTTAAAGTGGCATTGGAATCTAAGGTAAAGGATATAGTAATGTGCAAATCAAAGTTTCGAAACTTGAATAAAAGGGTTCGGCAGAAAACGAAAGAAAGAAAGAAGAAAAAGCTGTCACTGAAACGCGAAAACCACAAACGTTACCAGTTCGGCAACTGAACAGGAAATGGCTCTGCCAAGTGTCTGCTCTTTTCATTTCCGGCAGAGGACCAGAGTATAAAAGGCAGCGGACGAAACACATCTGTCAAATTCTCTCTCTTTTTGGCCAATGCTTTTGCTTAGAAAGAAATCTCCCTTTCACCTTATGTGCCCATGTGTTAGATATTCGCGTCATTAACCAATCGATCATTCTGGCAATGAATCGATTTTTTCTTTCTTCGAATTGCAATAAGAATGAAAATTTTTTGCGAAATTACGATGATAGACTGACAAAAATAATGGAGTTTCATCCTTGTTAAACTACAGTGAAATTAGATTTAAGTTACACCTTACTATTAAGTAAAAATTACCGGTACAATGAGATCATTGGTAGGTTGGGGCTATCCTCGCTTTTCAGCGCCGAGGCTAAACGCGACATGGAGCTGCAGTTTTAAGATCAAATTTCAAGTAGTGCAATGCCGTGGAAAATCAGCGCTCGGGGCAAGAGTATACGAATGCGTCCCAGTACATATACGTCCCAGTGAAATCGACAGACGAGCCGTGAAGCGTCACTATGGTTGGCGCTAAACGTAAGAAAATTTTCAAAAATAAACTCTGAAATAAAATCTTTTCCTTAATTTTGAGCACTTTTTATTACTTTATTCCTTCCATTTTATACGTGTGCACATGCATTTTCCTAGTATAAATCTGCCCCTGGTAAAATTAAATATTAGATTGAAAAATACTGGTGTTTATGTAAAATGTTCTGATATTGCCCAAATATATGCAAAAATATATGCAAGATGCTCCAACACCTCGAAACGCAGCATCTGGAGAGTGTTAGTGGTGTGTGCTACGGTATGTGGACAGGCATTGTTATGCAACACAAAGACGCATTCCGACGCTCGACTTCTGCGTTTACTACGAATTACAGGCTTCAACTTGTTTAATAGCCTATCACTGTACCTTTCACTGTTTATTGTTGACCCTTTTTTCAGATAATGTTCCAGGATTGACCTTTGTGACCGTCTTTCAATAAAGTACTTTGTGGCCCGTTACCGTCAACTTCAGAGCCACGTCTTACATAGATTTGGTACTGAAAATGAAACGCTATAATTCAACAAACAAATTAAAATGTCGCTACTAGAAAACTAATATACGGGGAAGTCAAAATGATGGACCTGATTTCAGTAATTTATACTGTGAAATTTATTAAACATACGTTATTTGTAACTGGAGAACAGAAATCTCTTTGAAGGCATTATTATTACGTAAAAAACAGTGAGCGATTAGTGTGCAAAAGTATTTCCGTACCAAATGTCGGAGAGACACAGGTATGGGAAAGGCTATTCGTAAGTGGTATGAACATGGCAGTCCCTCGATTGAGAAAGAGACTATGAAATAAGATCTCTCATGTTTCATGCAGGGTTCACAGAAATCCGCTCACGTACAATACTTGTGATATGTTTGAAGAAAACTTTGAAACTTTACCTTTTTTTAGCACATGCCTCATAATAACATATGTTAACAAGGGCGCCCATGTTGTGGTTTCCAAGGGGGGGGGCAAGTATAAGCAACGTTTCAAATATAGTTTCAAGTTTTATGGAACTAATGTAAAAAATTCTGTTAGGTTTTCGATATTCCCAAGTACAATTTCCTCTTAGGGGGGGGGGGGGAGAGCGCCCCACCTTGCCCGCCTGATGAGCGCTCTTGTATGTTTACTAGATTTCACAAAATAAATTTCTGAAATCAAGTCCATCATTTTGACTTATCCTCTATTTCGTAACTAGGCACAAGGACAAATCTCCTGTATTCACTGAATTTTCTCCTAGAAATGGGAAGACTGAATTCATAGCAATGATTCATGAAAATGTCCAATTGTTTTGAAATTTCAAATTATTATATTTTTGAAAGAAGAAAAAAATAAAATAGTTGAATTTGTCCTCTATAAACCTTTCGTTCAAGCTTTATCCGTGCAAGGTCATAATAATAATGCAGAAAGAGAAAATTGGTACATCTAGTTGCAGCTTCGATAGTGGTCCCTGTGACATATATAAAAGTAACCAAGAAAGTTCTGACGCATTTTTACCCAACATCTTCGAACAACGAAATGTCACCTAAGACATACTTGGATGATCAGAAATAATCCCCATCAGCATCGACGTCCTTCTGCCAACGTTCTGGAAGGCCATTTGCGGTAATACTCGGTGGGCCGTGAAACGAAGAAGGAATCAAGTGCATTTTGCACCTCTACTAGGGATTTGAACTGGCGTCCTCTAAGATGATTGTCCAAGGAATGGAACAGGTGATAATCAGACGGTGCAATGTCCGGATAACATGGCGGATGCAATAGTGTTTCTCACCCAAAGCATAGAATGGTGTCCCGAGTCATTATAGCCACGTGGAGCTTACCGTTGTTCTGTAACAGGAGGACCCGTTTGCGATTCAGAAGTGCTGGCTCCAGAGTTATGAGTTTTCTTGAACACGGTTCAACTGTTAAGAGTAAACTGTTGCATTGCTGCTCTGACCAGTTCCCGATTCCGCGAGCAGTCCACCAAACACACAGGAGGACCTTCTACTGGTGCAGTGCTGGTTTCGGCTATTTTGAAACCGGTTCATGGGATGTTAATCAATGATGACGGCGCCGCGGCGTAGAGCTTTGTACAGAACTCACTTCTCATCACATGTCAACACCCTGTCTAGAAATGGCACCCATCGACCCAAACTGTAGTACTTCCCAAGTTGATGGAGGTGCTGCCGAATGATTTCTCCAGTCACATTCAATTGTAGTCCCAGTTCTTCACATGTCTGGCTACTGTTAGCCTCAATTGCTGCCTGAAGATCTTCATTTTGTACATGTGTTGGTCTTCCGGCACGTGATACGTCTTCGAGTGTTTCATCATCGTCCTTAAACTTATTCAACCACCACTGCATTGTCCCCATAATCACGACACCCTCACCAAATATCTTGCATATCTTCCACCCTACTGTAGCTTCGTTTTAACTTGCACAGCATACACAACCTTGTGACGCACTGTGGAGGTCCCATGTTCACTCTGTACTTACGCAAGTTCACGGTGTAACTGAACTCTCACAACGAGGTAGTATGTTAGGGATGGGATTTTAGATTTCTGAGCTTTTGGCATCTATGGCCTTTAGCCCTTCACGTTTTTGAGGGATGACGTTCCTTGGCGAGCGTACAATCCGGGGAAAGGGAAGGAAGGAAGCGGTCTGGGACCTATAAATTAGGTACCACCCCGGCATTTGCCTCGCGTGAATGAGGAAACCCCAGGGAAACCTCATGCAGGGTGGCTGGCCTGAAAAATCGTTTTACATTTTTTCGACCGAGTACCCCTACCGGAAATCGAACTCGGGACCATTCGCACGGAAGACGAGAGTGTTAGCGACTATGCTACGCGGGGCCACAAGGTAGTATGGATATACGCACAACTTACCTTAGCCTTACCTCCATTCGCATTGAACTCACGGTGTAAAGGCCAATTGAACACAGACCTCCACAAAAAGCGACAGAACTTTCCTGGTTACTTTTATAAAAACAACCAATACGTAACTTTGTATTAAAATGTGCTTATCTAGTACTTTTTTATCTTCTTATAGAGGGGTTTATTCTTATTAATTCTTCCTTCATATTTTTCTGACTTTTTTTTTTATCAGTAACGCACGAAGATCTAGAGCTTTTTTTTTCCTTATATAACCATGAAGCCATGTTTCAACTGTCAAGAAAACAATTTAAGTCAAATCTATTTTCTCACCAATTTAGTGTCGCTTGAACCTAAAAGAGGAAAAGTCTAATAAATTTATTTCTTTCGTCTTTTCTTTTTGCTTTTTCTTGAATTCATGGAGGGATTTCTGCAATGAAATATGATTAGAACAAGAAAAAAAATTACAGTGTGACCAACTCTCACGATTTTTCCTTGCTAATTGAGATTATAATTTTCGTCTTCTTTCTGTTATTGAAACAAATATAAGCGATTATCAACTGAGAGTATCTTCTGTTTATGTTTACCAGGGCAGTGTTTCTTTCAGAAAGTATGTTCTGGGGAGGGGGCACACTTCGTATTCCGGGGAGCACTACTGGTACTATTCTATTTATTATTATATTATAGAATTATTATTTTGGTCTCTTCTGTGGGCAATCTTAGAGCTCCGGGGGGACAGTGTCCCCTAAAAACTTGTCTGGAAGTAACACTGTACCAAGGATATTCAAAATATTTTTTTCGTTTATCGCTAACAATACTTTTCCATTCAAGCGTGTACCTCCCATTTAAGCCATCCTTGACTCAAATTGTAAGTAGCAAAAGCAAGGAGTATATAATCGGCATACCGAACTGATGCTCCCGGCGTACAGAGCGATAAAACACAATTTCTGTTGCCAAGCGACTCTGTTCCAGGCCGAGTTCGGCTACCACTTATAGCGATCCATGCTCACTGAATTTCGTTCAGATTCGGCCAGTAGTTACAGAGAAATAAATTACAGAAACAGAGAAATAAAGTACTAATACAATTGAAACAAAACTATAAGCTTGCCTATGTTTACACCAGAAATTTATTACTCATTAACCCCGTACACAGTGCCACCAACTACCATCGGTCCGCAGTCGTCTTTTGACGGATAGCCGCCGAAATGAAGGAAAAATGACTGCAAGCATCGGTCCGCTTTCGCTTTCAAGCGGAAAGCCACCAAAGCGGAAGTGAAGCGGCTGCCGTCGTCGTAAAAATTAGCTGGCAATTGTCGTTTTCCCGCTAGGCGGTGTTATAGGGACTTTTCGACGAATGACCACTGAGTGATGATGAGAACCCACAGTCAGTAACGTCCGTGGAGAACTGTTCTGCCACCTGTTGGTCTCATCTGTTTTTTTTAATGTGCTCGGACATAAGAACCACAGTTGGCAGCACTGTTATTCATGTAACTGTTGTCAGACGGGTCATAAACTTACAGAATATTTTCGTGACTGATTACATCAGAACATTGTACATTATTCGTCACTTGACAAACATGTCAAATATACTGCAGTAAGCTTTGTTGCAAATCCAATTAAATATTCTCACTGACAGTTACTAGTTAGGGAAGATCGGGGTACATTGTCACAATTTCACATTTTAAGGCTAAGAGAGAGGGCGAAACCCTCTAGTGGTAGATTATATATAACTAACGCTTATTCCAATTGCTTAAAAATATTGTTCCACTGATAATAAGATGCCCTCTAACTTCCGAATATAGAAATAAACTGTTAGCTCCAACCACTACCCTCTAAAAAAAATCACATTTTATTTTATTATGACGCTCACGTAAGGCTAATAATTATAATTTTTAGTATGGTTATCTTGTGCATAACGTATATTCCTCTGTCCAACGTAACTCGTCCTGAACTGGACTTATGAACTATGTTCTATGGTCAATACAGTTGTGACAATGTACCCCATGTGCGAGGTAAATTGTCATAATATGTGGAGCAAATTGTCATATGTTATTCTAGTGGCAGTTTCTAGAAACAGATAGATATTACTAATGCAACTATTACTAATGCAAAAAAAGACTGTAAATGTTACCAGCATTAAATACTTAACGTCTGAGAGAGAATTGAAATCTAATTAAATGAAAGGGGAAATTATGCTAGTTAAACAGGAAAGAAAGTAGGAGGGCCTGTAGCCTATATTTTCTCATCATAAAAGAGCTATTGTTACATCAAGGTGTGTAGGAAAACAAAAACTGACATGAGAACAGCACTAACTCATAGCTAAGGAATCAAAACTACAAGTGAAAGGTCATAACAAAATGAACGAAATTATCAAGCGATAACCTACATCTCCAATAGACCTACACAAATTTGCCATTTCTATTTAATTTGTAGCTTATAAATTGCAAACGATTTTTTTTAGTTTTACGTCCCACGGTTATGTCGGTTAGACTAAAAGAGACGGTGATGATGAGAGATGAATGAAATTGTGGAATGAAGAAAGTGTGAAGAAACGGGAGAACCCCGAGAAAACCCACGCACACGGTGTTTGTCCACCACAAAGTTCACTAGGCGGGAGCCAAGGAGTCAATATTATTACAAAGTTTAGTTGCATTCTATCAGCACGCATCGCAAAACCTTTACGAGAAACAACACGGTTTGGACGTTGCACTGCTGAGATTTCCGTCTCATCCATATTATAAATATCTCAGATGCGAAACTTATAGTGTTCCACGAGAAGCTTTAAATTGTTAAAGAATACTTCGAAGTTGGTTGTGCGTGCAAGGTTGGTTGCTTGGGGAGTCCTTATACAAGAACTTTTCAGAAAGATCTTATACAAGATCAACGCCTTTTCAGAAATTCCGTAAACCAGTCTGAGCCAGCAATGGCATTTTCGTTACACGACTACAGGCACTTCATTTCTAGCGCTTTTATATAGTTGTAAACCAAATCGTGAACCTCTTTTGTCGTGAGTCCAAAGTATATGTCCGAAGCTTGTTTTAGGAATGATAACTCTTCCTCGTGTTCCAAAAATATAATGTTACATATTCAGCAACCCAATGTAAATGAGTATTGGCCGGACTGTAGTTGGCCATATGTAACATGTGCACAAAATGTTGCCAGTGTTTGCAAGTATCTATACCAAACGACAAGATTAGACGTATTAAGAGTAGCACATTATGAACCTCTATTTCTAACCTACCTAACACACAAAAACATTTTCACAAACACACAAAATAGCAATGCCAAGACTCGCAAAATTTACAAAATAGTGATACTGGTGGTTTCAAGCTGGTACTAGCGTTTCAGATGAGAAGAAACGGCGGATGCGGCCTTATTACCTCCATGGCAATAAAATTGTGGCATTCGTGTAATTTCGCAACAGTACCGCCGCGTTAAGCAGCCATCGGCCTGCCAAATTTTCGACGGTAGGCCGCCGCGGTTTGAGGTCGGTCCGACTATGTCTTGCACACAAGGAAGTTAATATCTCAGATTTACGTAAACAGCACTAAGAAAGGTTTGGTCAGAGAGAACAAAAAATAGTACTGGTGACAAAAGAATGTAATATTTTCCGAATACCTACTAGAAGTTACAGTATACACTCGAATATTTTTTCTGGTTCACTTTAAGGACTCACAATTTTGTAAAATTTGCGGAAGAAATATGAGACAGTGAACAGAACCTGTATTTTATATTTACATCTAAAGCGTTACTAGTAAGAAACCTTGACAAGTGCTGTTGAAACTCGTATCATTGCAGAAACTCACTGCTTGCTACTACCCTTGCTTACACTATACGCAATATCGCTGACTTTCCTGCTCCCTTTGGACACTCCTTCGGTCCCACGTGGGCTCACCAGCTCTGACCTGTCCTGACTTGGTTAGGTAGCATTCGTGCTTTTTAATGACCACCTAGCACAGGTTGTTTTATTGCAGTTTAGTTTTTTCACATTCTCAAAGTTGTATTGATACGTAAATTATAATAGAATTGTAAATTTTCAACATTAACTTCTGGTGGCCTTGAACTTTATCTATGCCAAATGAGATATTTTCATGTCGCTCAGGGTGAATCTTTTAGGGGTTAAAAAGGAAATTAGTAAAAACTATAATTTTTCAATAATTTATTTCGAGTGGTGTGCCAAAAGTAAACCTGCACTAGCCAAAGTTCGCTAAATGCTGAAACGTATTCAAGAAAAAAAACTTTATATGCAGAGTTTCACCTCTCTATCTACAGGGATTCGTGTGATACTCTTATAGAGTTACTAAAATAATTTTAATTACTCTACGGATACTCTATATGTGGCAAAAATACTCTTCTTTTATTATGGTTTGGGATAATAGAAACCACTTCTTGTCCCTAGTTTTCCTGATAAAAGAAGTATTCTCCCCAGGCCGGTAGCAAGCCCAAAAATGTAGGGGGACCCGGTAGCCCGATCCAATCATGATATTGTTCATTACCATATTATAGTTCATTTGCAAGCCTACCTTGAAAATTTTAGGGGGGCAGCAAAAATTTGGTGTGGCGACAGAAAATTTGTATTAGAATATAATTAATTTTAGTTATATTTTTAAAAGAACGATGTCGCGTTAGTTTAAATTCAGAAATTTGAATGAACATTTACCTTTAATGTTTGTTTTCTACATATACTTAGATATCAACTAAAGCAGAAGTAAATTTTTAGTGCCAATGTTGGACGCCCATGAATTCAATTATGCAATTATTAAATTATTTTTCGCAAAATATTCGCTTTCACTAATGATTATACAAAATAAACACTATGTATTGGTAAAACCAGGCAGGTATGTTACGCCGCAGGCACTGAAGCACCTCCCGAGAAAGGCCCTGGTCCTACTCTGTAAATTGTGCAACGCCATAATGAGAACCGGAGAAGCCTGGAAAGAAGCAAAAGTCATAATGCTGGCCAAACCAGGAACGACAAGAACAAACCCGGCCAACTATCGCCCTATCAGCCTGCTCTCACATACCAGCAAGGTGTTTGAAAGAGTACTGCAGAGCAGACTACAGCAGTTCAACGAAGATCACGACATCATCCCGGACCACCAGTTCGGCTTCCGGAAAGGGCACTGCGCGGAACAGCAGCTGGCACGGGTGGTAGAGAAGATATGTGACAGATTCAAGGAGGGAGGCCACACCTTGGGGCTTTTTCTCGACATAGAGAAAGCATTCGACAAGGTGTGGCACGAAGGACTCATCCACAAGATGATGCTCCAGGGAACTCCCCACTACCTTCTGAGGATCATCAAATCCTTTCTACAGGGAAGAACCTTTCGTGTCGCCCATGCAGGATACCTAACACCCCCCAGACCTATCCTAGCAGGAGTCCCCCAAGGATCTTGCCTATCCCCAACCCTCTACGCCATGTACACGGCGGACATTCCCACAACCCCCAACACAGCGGTAGCAACATTTCTAGCCGACACGCCGAACTTCTCCAACGATGGAATGAAGAATGGAAGATTAAAGTCAGCCAACAGAAGACCTCCGTGCTAAACTTCACGAGAAACAGAAGAAGGGTTGACGTCAGGATCGCCATGGCTGGAATACAACTCCACAATAGAGAAGATGCCAAATATCTTGGAATAGTCCTGGACAGGAAGCTACCATTTGCATCACACATACATTCCATCGCCAAGAAAGCCAGCCAACGCCATCAAGCCTTGCTACCGCTACTCCTCTCCCCATCCCTCACCCTGAAAACCAAACGCCACATCTATCAGATGAGCATTCGTCCCGTCATGATGTATGCCCACCCTGCATGGCAACACGCAGCAAGCACGCATCTCAGACAGAGACATCATCCAGAACAGAGTAGCCAGGGCCATCACAGGACATTCCAGAGACACTCGCCTCGAACAACTACATGAAGATCTGGAACTCCCATTTCTACATGACTACCGAATCCACCGAACAGCCAACTTCTGGAGGACAATCAGAGCCTCGCCACACCAACACATAGCCACCATAGAAACGGCAAATCCAAGAAGACGAATCTACAAGATGCCGCACCCTTAAAACGCACAACAAATAACATGACATAGGAACAGCAAAAGAGGAGCGCGACAGTTGCGTCCTCTCACAACAAATACGCACGCAAAACCACACGACAATCAACAAAACAAATGTAAGGCAAGGGCTCCGGCCCGGTACTTAAAGCAACAAAGAAATCCGTCAAGAAAGTATTGGTATTGGTATTGGTATGTTGTAAAATATATAGCGTATACTAATTGTTGTGGGTGCGCACAATTATACGTGAAGTTGAATCATTGATCGCCTATGGATCAAGGCGATGCAAAGACAAAACATACTAACTCTTTCATGGTGCCATCCTTCTGTGAACAACTACCATCCTGTGCAGTTAATCCTCACTTCATTAAATTAAAATGTCAGTCTAATTCCGTCTATAAAAAAGTTGATAAATTGCTGTAAATCATTTCAATTACAGTATGCATTAGAAATGATCAAAAGTGAATCTCTGATTAAAGTGGTCATCTGCAAATTACCAATTGACACTGAAGTGGATAATATTTCAGACATATTTTAAAAAATAGAGGATACCCTGTTGTATCAGTGCACCAACTTAAAGGACGTAGTGGGAAACCCTTCCCCCTCTTTTTAGTTACTTTAAAGAAGACAGATGTTTTATCAATTTATAAGATAGAATACATTGAATTTTACCGCATTACTGTGGAACCATATAAAACGAAGACGATGTTACCAATGCCAACATCCAATTATATTGTTGGGCTAACCCTAGATGTTTGAAATGTGCCGAACCTCATGCTACGTATAAATGTACAAACAATCATCTGAAGTCCCAGCTAAATGTCCAATTGTGGAGGGAGTTACCTAGGAAACTAATAAGGATGCCCAGTTCTCCATAAACTATTGTCAAGATGTACTAATCAACAGAAATTACTAACTGGCGATGAATTTCCTGCTTTAACAGCTGACTCACTTGCTGTGTCCCACGGGCCTGTACTGGCTTCTGTTGATACTTATGCCAAGAGGACGATTTCTATGCCTAAGAAATCGACTACTCTCACTTCTAAAGAAGAAACTCTGCCAGATACAGAACCTAGTTCAACTGAACTTCTGACCATCCTTCGGGATCCACAACTCTTTAACCTTCTTCAAGCGTTTCGAAGCAGACTTCCACGTTTCCAAAAAGCAACAGATGTTTTAACCAAATTGTCGATACTTTGTGAAATTATGGAAGACATTACAAAAACTACGCCTTACAAAAACTACATCTTATAATTACATTCAGGACCACTACCCTTATGAGGGCCACTTCAGACAACCACCGTTGGGTACCTCAGAAACCAATCACCACCAGTGCCACTAGTTCTTCGTTTAAATGCTCAAACATCAGGACCTCCCATTCAATTCCATCATCTATCAGTTCTAACAGACAAATGTCACATGAAGGTGCGACAGTTGCCATTCGACACATCATCTCATATGCGTTTACTACACATGCTTCATCCAGCTCATATAGGAGGCAAGGAATCCAGACAGGAACCCGGTACTCCCTACCTGTAAAACCGTCAGATACAAGGGAGAGAGAGAGAGAGGTACGTTGAATAAATTGGTTTGTGAAAACTAGCATTTTTGAACTATGTTTTTCGGTACTCGATATTTGGTCTTATGAAGACTGTCTTATAATAGGAAGTTACGTTTTTCGGCGATCATGTCATTCTGAAATGAGCAACTAAGAATGCAGTGGAGGAAGAACTTAGCGGGCTAGGGCTGCTATGTTAGGTATCACTCTAACAATTGCCTTGTGAATCGGAAAAACTCTTCTGAGAATACCTGACCTCAGAAGGCTTTTACTCTCTCCGAACGAGTGTCTCCACCGGAAATCGAACTCAAGACAGCTGGCACCAAACATCAGAGCATTAGCAACTACGCTACGCTGAAGCTATAAATGATCTTCATATATTTCTTTCAATACGAAGCTTTCCTATTGCGCAAAAAATATCTATTATAAGTAGAACAATATGCCTAACTTCACTGTCTTGTGTTTGGTATATGCTATTAATCATAAAATTAGAAAATGATAAAAGGTTCATCCTGTTATGAATATATGTTACAGAAATTCAGTAATTCAAGTATGAACTAAAACAAAAATGAAATAAACGTGAAACAAAAGCAAGGAGTGGAATGGCAAATGAAGTCTTTAGGTAGAAGTCTGATTAGTGGGACCTTGAATAAAGTGTTAAGAAAAAGATTTATAAAATGCTTCGTGTGGAGTATTGTACTGTATGAGGCAGACGCATGGGCATATTCAAAAATGATGAAAAGCAACTGGTAGCTTTCGAAATGTGGGTGTGAAGAATAATGGAGATAATTAGTTTGGTCTGGCGTAAAATGAATGAAAGGGTGTTAGAAATGGCGGGAGAGAAAAGAACCATTTTAGATATTATTAAGAAGAGGAAGAGAAACTAGTTGGGACATTAGCTAAGAAGGAACTGTATCTTGAGGGACGTGCTAAGAGGGTATGGTGGAAGGAAAGACAGGGAGAGAACGAAGGAAACTACAACTAATGGACGATATCAAAACAGAAAAATCGTATGTAAAGACGAACAGGTTAGCGAAAGATCGTGAAACATAGAAGCTTCTCAGTTGCACCAAATAATTTGTCAATTATGGCAGAATACCTATGATGAGGATGATGATGACCCTCAACTTCAAACTACATAATAATTTCGCAATAGTATTTCCCTCTTTGGGTCATGCAATGGGACTTATAAGACTGTAACGTTAGTGTGTCCGTTACTTCACACGAGAACTCTTGAAGTTTTGAATTTCTTTTATGCAATAAGTAGGTAGAGCATTTATCTAGGCAGAGTTCTTTTGTGAAGTCAATCCGTTAAAATCTTAACGGATAATAGCGACTTACGCTTGTTCGTTTGTGCGTTGTATACTTAGTTGCTGAACCGCTTATCGTTGACAGTGTAACATCTCGAAGAATAATTTTAATGAACAAAATGTTCGTAATTTAGGAGCATTGTTATCCAGAGACTCGTAGCACGTTGTTGTGAAAGTCAATAAATACGATTTATTTCTAGCAGACTAGATAAATAAAGGACGAATTCATAAAGCATTTGATCCTTTGTTGTTTTGCAAATTCTGTATATTACGAGTGTTACAAAGACAATGTTTGAATGCTATATAAATTTAGATGTTGTTTGGTACTGTCCAAGGTAGCAGTATTTCATACAGCATCTCACCTATGATGAGCCAAGCGTCGAAATGTATTAGATTATATAGATTCGGAAAACGTCATCGTTCGAGAGCAGTATCTTTCAGCTGAGAGAGCATCATCCACAGTTAAGCAACCATATCGAGTAATGCCAATATGCATGAAGAAGCAATGAACCAAACTACTACAACTTCTGTATATTAACACTGTAATAATAAAGACGGCACACGTGTTTGTTTCTTTCCCTCCCTTTTTATTAAAAAAAGTTCTATACAAGTAATATCCTACAAATAAGTAATTTCCTCTATACAATAGTTTCCCTTTAAGAAGTTAGACCTTTTGCTCGAAGCAGCACGGGGGTCTTTGAGGTTGATGGTTAGGAAACCTCCTATCCGAAGAAGTGTGGAGGTTGGTTTATGTGTCCTGCCCAGTGCAGTGGAGAGTTAAGGTAATATCTCCTGCCCAGTGCACCGCGAACATAGGTTGGTAACCTCTAGCCTGAACCGCACCGAGGTAACTTTAGAGAGCCTCTCCTACCCAGAGCAGCGCAAAGAGAAAGGTAGGAATGTTCAGCTGGAACAAATGTATTCTTGAGTTTCTCTGTCCAACTTTCGAGCTTTAGCCCATGTTTTCCATCTGTGGTTTAGTAGCGTTTTGTTTCTAGTCGTATCTGTTTTCGAAGCTTCTACTGTCGCGAGCCCATAGCATGATATTTCTGCTGCTGTTGGATGGTTTCTTAGGGTGTGTTCGTGGCATTCGGTATGTTCTCCAGGGTGGTTCTACCGTCGCTATGGTTCTAATGGCTTCCTATCGTGGTTTTGGACGGTGGTCCAGAATCGTGTTGTGAATTGCTGACGTACTGGTGCTAGTAATGGGAGTTCCAGGTCCACGTGGAGTTTGTCAATCCATGTGCCCAGGGCGTGGCCGTTGATTGATCGTGCGACAAGGTTTTGTATTCTCTGGAGTGAAGATGTGCTAGGGCTACATGCTGCCACAATGGGGGTCGTACAGCATTATTGGTCTGATGCATTGAGTGTAAACCTATCGTCTGGCTTCGTGAGTGAATTGGTTGGTGAGAAGGAGCGGCAGCAGGGCACCGAAGGTCCTTGTTGCTTTGGCTGCTTTCTCAGTTATATGCACTGCAAAGGTGAGCTTCTTATCTAGGATTACTCCTAGATGTTTGGATTGGTTGGTTGGTTGGAGATGTGATCATTGCAGCCGTGTGTCATATTTTTTTGCTTTTGTATTTTTAGGTAAAGTACACCAGGCGTCTTTTTGTGGCTTTGATTTTAAATTTCCAGTTCCTTGTCCATTTTTCCAGTTGTGGATGTGACGTTTCAAGGCGGCTTCTGCGTATCGATGGTTGTAATAACAGGCGAAGACTACTGTGTCGTCTGCAAATATCGCTATCAGCGATTGAGGCGTTGTTGGCATAGATGGTGTACAGCAGGGGCAAAAGACGCGAGCCCTGGGGTACTCCTGCTAATATTGGTCGAGGGTCAGTAAGTTCTCACCCGTGTGAGACTCTGAAAGTACGTTTGGACAGGAAGTCCTGTATTATCTTAACTAGCTATGTTAGAAAGCACGCCTGCATGAGTATGTGCAGTAGTCCTTTGTGCCACATCCTGTCGAACGCTTTCTCTATGTCCAGCTACAAGAACAGTATGTGACCTCCTGCATTGTATTGTAGGTCTCCATGTTCTCTTTTATCTTCGTTCTTTGGAGGAAGTGCCTGTGGAGGGGTTGTAGGAGTCCTTTGGGGTCCTCTAGGTCCTTTGTACTTCTACATAGGTGGCTGTGTCGGCTGCTTTATTATCCTTGTGTGCCATTACTGGTATATTTGGTAATGCAGTTAAAACCACAGAATAGATAATGGGAATAATGTTTTTTCCAGCGTAATGAGAATTATCATCAATAAGATGAAAGATATTTCTTTTTCGGACTTTAATGGTTTCATTTTTTTTAAAAAAAAAAGTAATCAGCTAATTTATGCATAAATATTTTAATCACGCTAGACTCTAGCCATAGGTTCTGATTAGTTGAAGTTATCTGTTTCTCGCCACGTAGTAGACATATAGCATAAATCAAAACGCTAGCTGCTCACGGTCCTCGTGGCCGAGCATGCTAGAGCACGGGCTAGAAACAAGAAACGTTTTTGGTGTGGGTTCAAACCTAGTCCCAGGAATTTTATATATATTTTGTTAAATTTTCATAACACTTTTAACACTAAAATAAGATAAAAATAATATTCATTTGTGCTTGTCATAATATATAATGCACAAGAAGTGATTTATTTACATTATGAAATAGCTGAGCGAGCGCAAGAGAGCGAAGGTTGTTAGAAGCCCCGCAGCACTCTTTTCGTTCCAGCTTTATCCCCATGATAATACTTTTAGTGACATTACGTCACATTCGGATAGTGAACTTCGATGTAAATCTAACTCATCCGCTTGTTTGTGACAGTTGGCTAGGTTAGAGCGTAAAAAAACAATTCATGCTCTACCGTAATTCATTCGCATTTTTGAATATTTCATGCTCTATGGAAATAATTTTGCTTGTTATCTATTAATTAACTTTAATAATTCAAATTTCTTTAAATTTGTGCTCCTCTCAAAACTTGGCTTCTCACCGGGGACCTGCTCTTTACACAATCTTACCACCTGCGTCCACATTTGTGATACGAAATACGTCAATTTCGATACGTTTTACTTCTCAATTTTTCCAACACAAAATACAGACTGAGCTAATGATTTCAAGGGAAAATTATTTACTAACTTTAATTAACTCGTGCATAGTGTCACATTTATTCCAAGTACAGAATAACTTCAATTTTAATTAACTATAAAAGCAAGTGAAAAAGTGTTCTCCAATGCTCAGAAATATGAGCTTCTTCTTTTTTTTTTTTTTTTTTTACTGTTATGTGTTTTTATCTAGGTTCACTTTAATTAGAACACAAAAGCAACCCAATACTAGCAAAATTAAAATCTCGTTAATTAAATTACGTTATTAAATTGTTGCGTTGGAACATTTTTCCTTTCACTAATGAATATTCTAATTAAGTACTAATTATAACTGATAAAATTTTCGAAACTAATAATCTAAATGGGATGCGTTGATGGTTGTGATTGACGAAATGAGTTTTTTTTAAAACACTATACTAGCTGAACTTGAGCTCTATACACAGCGCATCATTCATATATGAGCATCAATCTCCTTGTCATTCCTCACAACATCTATACATGTTCCTTTACAGACGCAAATGAAAGCCGTCTTGAAAAAAATCGGAAAGGGGTACCACATAAAGGGGAGATTTTTTCAATATCTCGCACCGTTTGCAAGATTTTAGCTTGCTTCCTGTTCGAGTTTCTAATTCATGTATGATCAGTATTTTCTTTCTTCTTGTATGCAGTGTGTAATAAGCAAATAGAGTACATACACAATTAATTATAATCAGTGATATATATGCCGTTCATTGGGCAAAACTCTCCAAATAATATGGAGAATTGGTTATCCTTTGTTTTTCATCATTTGGCCATGAAACAAACGCCTGAGAGACACGGAACCCTTATATACAATTATGTGGTATTGGAATTTCTTGGGTCGTCCGGACCGATTAGGGACACTGGTAACACAGTGACGTTTCCATTTCAGGATTATATCACCCACCGTTTATTTTGAATGGCGTACTAATTGGGCACTAATGGCACGATTCGACAAACCCGCAATATGACAGCCGATCATGCCTCCCATATCGAACTCACCAACTTCTTGTCTGAGCCATTCTCAGTCAAACTGACTCTTCGCCTGACGCACGATCACTGATAATGCTTTCTGAACCGAAACCAGTGACTGGCTTCATGCAGGTTATTCTGGATTCCTTACGCCGATGTCCTAGAAGACTGACCGGTGACTTTGGGAAGATAGTGTATTTCTGCACAGTGTACAAAAGCTATATTTTATGTTTACAAGTGGAGTGCTGCTAGTATGGTATCATGACAAGTGCTATTGAAACTCGTATCAATGCCAAAATTCTCGTTTTCACTACCCTCGTTTACTCGTATACCCACCTTCGCTGAAGTGCCTGCTCTCTTCGGACGAATCCCTTGTTAAAACTCGGGCTCCCCAGCTTCGCTCTCCGCTGACCCGGTTAGATAGAATTCGTGCTTTTTAGTGGCCGGCTAGTACAATTTTTTTCACTGTAGTTTTTATGCTACATATCCTAAAGCTGTGTTTATACGCAAATCGTAAAAGAATTGAAATTTGTCAACAGTTACTTTTGGTGACCCTTATGAGTTTTATCTATACTAAGTGAGATACTTTCATGTCGCACAGTGCGAATCTTATAGGGTCAGTAGTAAACCTGAACGGGATAAATATAGTTTTATTATTATACTAACTGAATATACCCATTCTTCTCATGGGGGCTGTCTTTAAAAGTCAACGAAAGTAGGAGTATCACCATTCATTTCAGCGACCGCGAACACTATGGATTTGACACTAGTATCGGTCAATTTGGGCTATTTATTCATCTCTCAGTATCCCCCCCCCCCTGCTGAACCCTGGCCCGCAAACAATGGTAGCTGAATTTGCAAGTCATCGCTAATGCAAGTGTCACCATTGATCTCAGCGATCGCAAAAACTAGGCATTTGACACTAATATCGATCATTTTGTATTATTTTTACATGTCTCGAATCTTTCTCCCGGTGACCCCCAGCCCGCAGCTGACTAGGGTGAATTTGGAAGTTAATGCGATCGGAGTTTGACCTTTGATCTCAGCGACTGAGAAAACTATGAATTCGACACCAATATTGGTCATTTTCTACTACATTTACATGTCCCGGTACCCCCTGAGACCCCCCTGGTTCGAATTTTGACGAAAAAGCTTTGCAATGATCTGGGACATGGACCAAGGTATCTGTAATCAAAATTTGGTAACCCTCGGTCTGGTCCGGTAAACGCCCCCTGAGAACCCTGGTTCGACATTTGAAAAAAATGCTTCGTGTTGATCTGGGGCCTGGACCAAGGTACTCCTGACCAAAATTTGGTAACTCTGGGTTCACTCGTCTGGTCCCCAGGCCGCACATAGATAAACAAACTCTTTATTTTATTTATATTAGAAGTATAGTATTAATTATATATCCTGTTTGTATTACTTGAATAATATGTATATAAACAGCAATGTTTCTGTCCCTTTTCGATATAAAACATCTTAGGTCTTTAAAACAATTTCACAAGAAACTCAACGATGTTTAAATAGAGGATCTGCCTATTAAACAAAATCGTGAAGTCATACGTCACAGTTTCGGCACTCCCACTCCACTTGCTGTGTTCACTAAAATCGCAATGTGTTGAGCCAACATACTTGGCGGAAACGAGAGTAGCCAATCAGACAGCCGATAGGCTACTCCGTTGTTTCCTTTGGCTTCATTAAAAAAAAATGAAATGTTTGAGTTTTACGTCCCACAGTTATGCCGGTTAGGCTAAAGGAGACGGTGATTATGAATAATGAAGGAAATGGTGGAATGAAGAAAGTGGGAGGAAACGGGAAAACTTCGAGAAAACACACACACATACACAGTGTTTGTCCACCATAAAGTTTGAACCCGGGACCCCAAGCACCAGAGGTGAACGCTCTACTTGACTTCATTAAGTTCATCGAATGAAGATACATATGGGCAGATCCTCTGTTTTATAATATAATTGAGAAAACTTCTCTTTTTTCTCGAAATTAATAATTACCGAAGTGAACATAATATTCATAAAGTATTTTTATTGTAGGAGAAGGTAGAAAATGACCCGCTACGAAAGGCTATGCCTAATTTAAAAAATACTTGTAATGGATCATGTTTCGTTATTTTGCCTTTCTTATTTTCCAGCCAGAAAAGTATTTTGAAAAGTGGCGGGTACAAAAAACTGGTTTATCAGTGTTCGAAAAAGAAAGAAAGAAAAACGAAACCAGTTTGTGACAACTTTAAAAATCGTTTCGACTTTCTAGAAATCGGGTTCCGCTTTTTTGTCTTTTAAAAGAATGGCTCTGTCGATTTGTCATGCGCAGTATTTTCATCATTATATATCTAAGCGTTAAATATTTCGCCTTAAGATGGGTTGCCACGTTAGAAGAACTTGTAGCTGTCATTTAAAAAATCTTGATACCCTACCATATTTCACCATGTACACATACTCTTGAAAGGGTCATAAAACATTTTTCCATTTTGCAAGGAGTCGAACAGTGTCCAACTTTCTGGAACGTCTTGCTTGCTACCTGCTATCGCCCTCCCGCTGACATAAAGGAAAAACCAGTTCCGCCGCTTCCGAAACAATGGATTCTTTTGGGCAGGGAGGGGAAGTGCGCCAAAATACACATTTTTAATGAGGAGGTTAATTGTTTGTCCACTAGACTGCAGTGCTGCATGGATGGTGATACCTTTCTTGCTTACAAGAAGTTGTAAAATCTAAACAGTAGATAGAAAGATCGGGTTGCAAGGTCATTTTTTATGACAGCTACAAGATTCATGTAACGTGGTAGTAGTTTGAACTCCTATACAAGTATATACAGGACCGACCCTAGGCAATTTGTCGCCCCATGCAATGGCGTCATTTCCTGCTCTCTTCTTTCTTCAGAAAGAGAAAATCTTAAAAGCTACGATTTTAGGTACCCTACCCCATCATGAACAACGAAGGGGAACGAAATAGCACTCGCTCTCAGAAAGACTTAATCACCATAAATACAATCTCACTGTGTCTGTCTTTTTTAATATAATCTATTACGTTAGTGAAAGATAAAGTAAACAAACCTGCAAAGGAAAGATGGTGATTCTTTTTACAGAATTCAATATCGAGCTTCAATGTCAATATGCAATTCCAGTGTAACTAGCTCTTTTATCTTTTTGTTGGTAATGTTAACTAGCTCTTTTATCTTTACTTCTTGTTTTTCCTTCTACATTTGTTAAAAGTTAAAAAAAAATAACCTGTTTCCTCGTCCAATCATAAGGAACTTGCTTGTGACAAAGACAAGACTAGTTTTCATATCAAAAGTGCAATAAAATAACTAAATGAAGCAGGTGTTCGTCACTGTTTGAGAATTGAGTTTTGTACTTGACAACAATCAAGGAATTCATGCTGCGATTTGTTTGAACATTTACCTTAATACTGTCCATTAGCCTCAAACTAATGCAACCTAAACATGATTTATGAATAGAAGATTAACCTAGCAAAAATTTAACTACCATTATCATGAAGTATGTTTCCACCAAGAAATATTTATTTTAAATAATATAGTTATGACAGATTTTGCCGCCTTGTGCAAATGGACGTGATGCATATATGGTAGAGCCGGCCCTAAGTATATAAAGTACTGTTGGTAGGGAAATTGTTAACTAAAGAGCATTATCTGAAACCAATCATATGAAAAAGCCTCTAAAAGTCGAAGCCGTCATCGCCGCCACTGGGTATCGTGACTCACGGGCTTCAATCCTACCGGGGACACCCGGGACGTGACACCCCAATATTTGTAAAACGTTTTCCGTCCTCCTCCCAATATTTCAAGTATCTTAGGTCAACTTTGGACTTAAAGAGGGTCAACCATACAACAGTTTCCTAAGTTTACAAAACAATGTGATATGGATATGAAACAAAGTGGATATGAAAAAAAGTAGCAAAAAGTTGTTTCCAATTGTGCAAAAAGGCAGTCAGTTTTTGACCCTATGAAAGTGAAGGTTGAGTAAACTGTAAAGTAAAAACTGTTTTTGTTCAGATAGCGAGACTCAAAGCGAATTTACGTAGTTTAGCTTTAAAAAGAAATCAATTAATTTTCAAAAAATATTGTTTTAGGCTTGTAGGCCTGAAACCTGTTTTCCAAACTTTATTGTTTCTGAGTATTCACTTCACACTACCTTTATCATTATTTTGTTTTTGACACTCACTTGGTATCATTCAATTTTAACTAAAATTGTAAAAAGTGCTTGAATTTTACTGTTTAAATAAACAAACAAACTCTAAAATGTGTGTATGTGTGTGTGAGGAGTACCACATTTTCAAAAAAAAAAAAAATCTAATCTATCAAAGGTGAAATAAAACAAATTTTTTGTTGGCTGTTTAAGTAAGAAAATGCTTTAAAGTGCAATGTATGAAGACTATGTTTTATTATTTTCCTGGGAAGGATCCCTGGATCCCCGATTTCTAGACATTCTAATTCCGCCGGTAGTCTGTGCCCCCCAAGTTTATATGCTGCTGACGCCAATGCCATGCCTTATGACCCATCCTCCACAAAACAACACCAACCGTTTCATAAATATTTCCCGTAACTCGCTATTTCTTCCGTAAAGTTTAATATATATTAACTGCGTAGATACTGTAAAATCTATTTCTTTGTAATCTTCTGCATTTCTACTCCAAACTTATGATTTTAATGAAGCGAAATATATAGAAAAGGAACAAATGGTAGGACAAAACATAGAGGAAATTAAAAAGGACACTAGAGAAAGATGACAGAATATAACGAAAGTTAGAAAAGATAAGAGGTCTATTTATCACTGAAAAAGGGGAGGACTTGTTAAACGCTGTTCTTCTCAGAAGTGAGAACAGGTTTTTGAATCCCGGAACTTATTATTTTCATCGCTCAGGCATTCCTAATGTCTCTTGTTTTCCTGGAGAGAAAGAAATTGCCCGTCCCTTTTTCTCGTTAATGATTCCACTTGTAGAAGACGCGTCATCCATTTCAGTCAACTCGAAAAATGACAGATTATCCAACTTTATATATTATCTAAAAGAATATATCAGTCTATCTTTTACTATAGTCACTCACTTCAGTTCAAGAGTTTTGTCAAGCAGACAAGGTTCATTAATCCTTCAAATACAGGCTTCCTTATTATCAGTTATGAGATTTCAACTGGAAAATTCTAAAAGACGTATCTACTGATGTCCTTTTCATCGTGAAATTTCTTTGTGACGAAAATTTTTATTTTGCAACAATTGTGCCTCTCTGAGTATCATTTTAATGATTTATTTCATAACTAACTTAAAACTTAATTATTTATGGTTATTAATGACTTTGCAATATATTCTACTAGCTCAAATACCCATTCTTCACATGGGGGGCTGCATTTGGAAGTCAACACCTGTGTGAGTATCACCATTCATCTCAACAACCACGAAAACTTTGGATTTGACACTAATATCGCTCATTTTGGATTATTTTTACATGTCTCGGTATGCCCCCCCCCCCCCGCGGTGACCCCGGCTCGCAGCCGAATGGGGTGAATTTGGAAGTTAATGCGATCAGAGTTTCAGCATTGACCTCAACCACTGCGAAAACTATGAATTTGACACGAATATCGGTCTTTTTCTACTACTTTTACATGTCCCGGTAAACGCCCCCCTGAGAGCCCCCTGATTCGAAATTTAAAAAAAAAACGCTTGGTCTTGGTCTGGGCCATGGACCAAGGTATCCGGCGGGCCCAAATTTGGTAACTCTCGGCCCACTTGTCTGGTCCCCAGGGCACACACAGAGAAAAAGCCACACAGACAAACAAACTATTTTATTTATATTAGATTAGATTAGATATATTTTGACCCTTAGACTCTTACTAAGTGTGTACGCCTATATGAATAATAGTAGTATAAATATAATCTTCGTCACAATTCCATAACTTGTGGAGGGCAAAGGGGCAAGCTTCTCGCCTTATATTTAAGCTCCCGCCGTTTCAGGGGGCCTATTTCAAGATAAAAGCTTATTACTATTTATATTATAAGCTACGAACATGAATATGTAAATGAAGCATAACATTGTAACAATAACTTGTAGAAATATGTATATATTATTAAGGATAATGGCCTGTATCTTATGATATCATTTCCTATGGTCTGTATTGTATGGTATCATTTCCTTTTTTTGTGGCCAAGCATGTAGATTCTGGATAGTCCTTTATATATATATATATATATATATATATATATATATATATATATATATATATATATATATATATATATATATATATATATATATATATATATAGCGAAGCCATAATGGGTGAATGTAAATTCGTTTATAAAGAAGGTTAATTATAAAAATAATAAGCTAAATGCAGAAAATCGACGAAAAATACAGTATTTTAAATAAATTAGATTTCTTGTGTTATCATTTGAATAGTAGGTATATGAATTATTTTTTGAAATATTTCCATAATTTTAACATAACGAACTCAGGGCTATTATATAACCTAAAACGTTATAACATAGGTTCATCTATCTTCTTCCTTTTCCGTAAAACATCTCTTAAATAAAAGGAACATGTGATCTGGCTTGATGTCAGTAAAATGTTTACTATTAATGCACCCAAGTGTGACATGCTGTCCCTCAATTTAAGTAGTGAAACACGATATGGGCCTACCATACCATTTCCAGAAGATTGGAAAATAACTAAACGTGCTGCTGCTGTCCTACCATCTAAATAAAATATATTTCCCTAAGACGAAGCAAAAATGTTATTCCATTGTCCACAACTGTTTAAAATTTGAGAGTCATACTAAATCAAAATCTCTCGTGAACTCCCTGGTGGCTAAGCCGTTAGTGTATGCACCTTTGGCATGGGAGATCCAAGTTCAGTTCCTGTCAGGAAGTTCATGTGGTTCGGATCCACGTTAAGCTGTAAGTCCACGTCTCATATAGCCTCGCTGCTGAAAAAGATGCTAAACTGAAAACCAAACCAAATCTAAATCTCTCGTGGTCAGATAAAATAATTGGGCTTTGTAAAAGAGGATTTCGTATCTTACATGCATTAAATCGGCTAAGAAATTTCCTTACCGATATCTCTAAAAAATCAAACTTGTCCAGTACTCAGGTTTCCACTCTTTGACTATTGCTACTCGCCTATTCTGATCTTTCCCATAATCAACCAAAGTGCTTGCTAAAGATTTATTTTCAATTTGAATTACAGTGAAGAGCTCTGACCATTTTATATATTAAAAAGAAATAACTCCCATGACTAACTTCAGCAGAAAGAAGAAATTATATAATCTTACCACCCTGTATAAATTACTTATTACATCAGTATAATCATGTCTATTCTAATGCCACATTGACTTGATCCCTAGTCTTCCGTTGCAAGCGCTGCTATCGACTGAAGAAATTCCACTCGCTTTCTCTCGCTTAGCAACAGCTGAACCCTTATTGGCTCAACGCGTGGGTGTGTGAGGGTGTGAGCTTTAGTTCACATTTTTGCCACGGCTCAAGACATTTTGGCAGCACAATAGCACGTAGATTCTTATATTTATCGAACATTCACAATAGAAGCACAAGATCACTAGATAATATCTTGCTCTCCATACCTCGTAATAATTCAATTTCATACTCTATATCTTTCATAGTAAATCAACACGACTCGGAAATAATTTATTCCCATTAATAAATAATGTTTCAATTGTTGCCAAATCTAAAAAAAAAGAGAATCTGTTAATTCCCTTCTCTTAGGGAAAGATAAAATCGTAAGTGTACATGAGGCACTTTAATTGTACTAGATTATTAATTATATGAATGAACACATACTAATTAGTAATTCTTTTTCATTTTTACAGCTTATATATACCTAGGTGTTACATATTTTTAGTATCTAGTTTATAAAATCAATTGTGTCACACTGTCTTGGGTGTTCAGTGACTAATGTTGATAGCCGAAAAAGATTGATAAATACTGTATTAGCTAGTGGTGGGCACAAAAACCGGTTTTTCAGTTTCCGAGAAAACCGAAACTGGTTTCTGAAAAGTAAAAAGACGGTTTCAACCGAAACAAGGCTTTTGAAAATTTAAAAATAATCGGATTTCGCCGAAACCGATTATCGGTTTTCCCCCGGATTCAGTTTCAGTTTTCTTCAAAACTGGTTCCGCTTTTTTCCAAAATTGGTTCTATTTCTGACTAGAAGTGTTTCGTTGTTCTCCGGAAACCCATTCCGTTTCAACAGAAACATTATTATGTGTTTTCCAAAAGTTTTCACCGAAAGCGGTTTCGCTGAAACGAAAAACGAACTTATTTTGAAGAAAACATTTTTCTCGAGTTTTTGTAGCCTTTCATGTATAGAAGTAACTTTTTACTTATATTTATTAGTGAACCAACTTGCTTGTGGGATATAAACAATGAAATCGTCCATAATATCTTCTGAAAACTTCTATCCATTATTATCTTTGAATCATATTTACTAACATTAAAATGTTACATCTGTTGCTCAAGAACATAATTAAATAATAATATGTTGATATCCACGGTTAAACACCTTTATTAGCATTTTTCTTCTTGACATCTAGGATCCATTTTCTAGACTTCTAATATGCTATGCGTTGTATGGGAATTCAGCATGAGTCGATCAGTTCGTCCTAGGATTCGTCGTAGAATTTTCAAACCAAAGAAATGTTGACGTCCTTTTTCAAATGAACATAAGGTCACCGCCTTTAATCTGGACATATCGAGAATTGAAGTCAAGTTAAAGGATAGACATGCAAAACATTACATAAATCGTGAACAAGATGTACTAATAGGCCTACTGCTGTTCACTGAAGGACGTATACCTAATTAGAAGGCCGAATTTCAACAGTAGTTTCACTAAAGGAATTTTACTATCATCACACACACTTTTAAAACCGACAACAGTTAAAAACTAGTGTTCCAACCGTTGTTTAACACTTTCCGGTCGTACTTTACCAAAAACTTAGGAACACCCGAACAAACTATAGTGCTGCCAAAATGTCTTGAGCCGTGGCAAAAATGCGAACTAAAGCTCACACCCACACGTTGAGCCAATAAGGGTTCAGCTATTGCTAAGCGAGAGAGCCTTAGCGAAAGAGAGTGGAATTCCTTCAGCCGATGGCAGTGCCTAGAACAGAAGACTAGGTGTCAAGTCAATGTGGTATATCTCTAACCTTCTCAGTCGATCACCCCCACTACTATGCAAGTCACTTCAAACGTTACATAAGTAGCTATATTTTCTTACAATTACAGATTTATTTTAATAGCTTACTACTGACGTCATTCGTTTCGAAGGGATTCCGTGTTCAGAAAAATAATGGCAAAAATTGCCGTTTCATTGTTTCTGTCAATTACAATCAATGATCAAAAAGTAGGTTTCGTTGTGGCACAAAATGCAAAGAAAAATAACCTACTTCGAGCTTGCGTTAGTAATGCCAACCACGTAATAAGCCTCCGAATAAAGTACAAAACAGTTCATTAATTATTTAAAAAAATGTAGCGGCATTTAAAATTTCTGAAGCAGAAAATTAATGGACAAGAATTATGAAAATATTCGGTAACGCTTGTTTGAACCACTACGGCTTACGTATAATGATACAGATATGAAACGTAGATTTAGGCTATAAATGTTCATATTCCCGGATATTTGGCGTCCGGAGTAGATGTTGCTGCGGACTCCGGAAAAATTGTTTAATTCCCGGAATGTCCAAGTGAAACCAGGACGGGTGGTAACCCTAAATGAACATGTTCCCCCTTTTCGACACCTAAAAATGATCAAGCGTACGTAAGATTTTTGTAAAAGGGCATTAAAATTTTGATGTAGTCAATTCGTGTTTAACTCGCCGTGCAAAATAAGATAAATAAAGTAAAGAATAAGATATTCATATTCATAACATACCACATCTTTGGTTCAGCATAAGGAAGGTTCTCAATTGGAAACTTGACTATCATTGTGATTGAGTTTTTCCCAGGAATTCTAGGTGAAATGATGGAATTCCATTATAGTGTATATCTAGGTAGTCCTTTTACGTAAAATCTGAAATGATTTTCGCTTTCATTTAATAAACAAAGTTAGTACAATTTAACAACAGAAATAAAAATATATATGACAATAGAGTTACAATGTAGTTTTATAACGAAAATTACACTGTAAACCAGTGAAGACACCAAGTTTAATTTCTTCGCGGAGGGGGGGGGGGGAGAGGGAGAGACATGGTTTTGATGGGTCGTTTATATTGCTTGATCCAAATTACAATTCAACTAAATTGAGGCAGGTTAAGTCACCCTTTGCACCCTTTTGCTTTGTCACTGCTTCAACTTAAAGTAAACGGCCTTTTTTTTTCTGGTGGATACCTCAAGGGCTGATATTTCTTTACTATTTTTCGTAGTTGGGAAAATGAAAATTTATTAGGCCTACATTTGGAAAATTGGTTGCATCATATTCATGGATTTCAATTAAATTTTGCACAGTTATTAGCTAGATCAAAGAAGTTCAAACGTAGAATACTTCCTATCCCCTTTCTCCTTATACTTAGCCACACACACACACACACACACACACACACACACACACACCCAAGGTTGTGATGGCGGCCAAATTTTGTTGAAAAACATGTCATTCATTTTTCTTATCTAGTGCTTGACTAAACACGCTTAACAGTCAGAAATAAAGTATCATTTTAAAGGTACAGCATTTCCCTTTCCAGCACAAACTATTAGTTTGAGTAACTGTTGAAAGGGTACATACGGCCAAACTTGTCCATATACAATATTACGATATCTCTGCAGTGAATTCAAGTACAGCATAAGTTTTTTTTTTCTTTTGAATGGACATACACACACATGATTGAAGTCAGTTCATATAAAACAATGATTGTGTGATTTGCATGCACGTATGGATTTTGTACATTGTAAACGGTGTAAATTTGAAAATTCCTGTTTCTGACGCAAAAAAACGTAGTGTGTACAAGGCGAGACAGGACTGACAATAGACCCAAACACTTACCCGCACATAGATATTCCAACACATAAAAAAAAAATTATGTGACAGTAATGTACACGTGAGAAATGTCACTTTCTATATGCGTATGTATGACGAATGTTTTTACCCCTGGCATATGATGACAAAATCCTGTACACAAATCTGTTATTCCCTAATTTATCTTGAATAGACATGCAATTAAAGTGCACAAGAAACGTTTTGCATCCATAGTATACCACAGGGTGTCACAAAAATTTGTTACAATATTTTGGGGAATAGATTCCTCACAAAAAAAAAAAAAAAAAAAAAATCATATGGACCTGTGGTCGGAAATGCATAGTTTCATAGTTATATGGTGCCAAAAACGTAAAAAAGTGAATTTTAAAGGTCCATAGTTCTACTACTGTAGGACCGATCCTAGTCGGGTCAAGGCATCACTGAGGAAATAATGTATGAACTATCCAAACATCCATGTTTCAGAACTTTCGGTACTTCCACAATCATTGTTTGGGGGCGCTTGATCACTCTCCACTTACCTCTCTAAAAATGCGTGTGTAAGTACTGGGGGATTCTTAAACATGGGTATTTGGATAGTTCACATACCAGTTCCTGAGTGAAGTCTTGATCCGACTATAATAGGTTCCATAGTAGCAGAGCTATGAATTTATAAAGTTCAGTTGTTTTATGTTTTCTGCACCCTATAACTCCGAAACTATCCAATTTTGAGCGCAGGTCCATATGAACGTTTTTTCTTATTTTGATGTGACGAATCTGTTTCCAAAATATTGTGACACATTTTTTGTAGCACCCTGTATATTGCCCTAGAAATTTGATATATTATCCACGAAGTTATAACTCCCTATCAATATTGTAATGTATAGTAGGGACGGTACACGGATTATTTCTTTTCTCTCGCTTTCTTATTGTTCCTACATATACATATATATATATATATATATATATATATATATATATATATATATATATATATATATATATATATATATATATATATATATATATAGATAGATAGATAGATAGATAGATAGATATAGATATAGATATATAGATATAGATATATATTGAACATAACATAGTATTTTCTACAGGTAACAGCATTTTGTCAAAATAATTTAATTATTACGTATTTGTTCTTAGTTAAGTTTATTTTTCTTTTCATGTGAAAATGAACAAATAAACTAGTCTTAAAACACATTAAACTTTAAGTGTATTTACATGTTTACAGCACCAGCACTACTGGTTTTCTTACAAAAAAAGAAGGGAAGAAAATAAATGGAAAACTGTCATGCAAAATAAACATTGTTTCTAATTTATTATGTTAAATCATTAATTTAAAAAAAAAGTAACTTCTTCTTTGAGAAAAGTTATGATGTAAAGCAGGACGGAAGGAGAACTATGGAGAACTTTCATAAATGAATCCTAGAGAGATATACATACATATATAGCGCCTTGTCGTATTCTTATTATCAAAAATAAATAAATGAAAAAAGCAGAAAAAGCAAAGAAAATTGGTCCTAGAAACTTGAGGCATCATATCTGCGCTGTCGGCTGGATGTATCTTCTCATCAACTGTTGCTAATGAATCCATCGCGGTTTCGCATTTCAACTGTCTTTTTTTTCCTTCTTCTCTTGTGGAGATTCTCTTCTATCTTGATTGTTTTTCTTTTCTTTTCGTAGAGATATGCTAGATATTTCTTCTATTTCTTGTTTTTACGTTGCGTTGAAATATGACTGATGGCTTTCTCGACGTTCTTTGAGAAGCAAGAAAAGGCATGATAAAAACACTCGGAAGTGCAGAAAGAGAGGGAGGAAAAAGAAAAAAAACAAAAGAGATGTTAAAAGAAAGTAACAGAAAGTGTAGCCAACTTCCACAGTGAAAAATGTCCATATATGTATTTTATATTCAAAAATTTGCTTTAAATTACAAGATATTAAAAATGATTCTTTTGATAAATTTTAATGTCAAGGTTTCCATTAGACCTGCCATATCAAAACACTTATACATGTACTATTGGAATGAGTGTCTTCCTCATGCCTGTAGGAGTGTTTCTTTCCGAAACAAAATGTTTCAAGGGACACATTTAGTATTGAAACGGACACATGTTATTTTTATACGGTAATATTCCATTTATTACTATATTATACATTTATTATTTTTGCCTCCTCCAGCGGGCCATTTTCAGAACTCTAGGGGGCAGTGCCCCTCAAATTTAGGTTCGAAAAAATAATTATATCAAATCTTACAGTTTAACGTCCCACGATTATATCCTTTAATATAAAGGAGACGGATAATTATGATAAGTGAATGATGATGTCAGAATCGGTAGAATGATAATGTGGGAGGAAACGGAAGTGCTCCGCAAAAAAAACATGGACACGGTGTTGTCCACCACAAACTTACTTGACCGGAGATCGAACGACGAATCTCATGCACTAGAGGTATGCACTCTACTACTAAGCCACCGTGCACTCCCGTCCACCTTGGTTCGAAACAATCACATCTTTTGCACGCACTCCAAACGATATTTCGTTTTCGACTAATGACTTATCGTTCCGAACAAATTTTTTCTGTAGCTTTGAAATGGCTCAGTTGTGCACCCATCTTGGTCTTACAATGTTTCCATGCATTCATGTGAGAATTCATTTCATGAAGTGTTCTGGTGGTGTTTCTAAACATCCTACATACATACATACATACATACATACACACACACACAGACAAATATATATATATATATATATATATATATATATATATATATATATATATATATATATATATATATATAAAAGTGGATGGTTGTTGAAGTGTGGGTTTCATTGGGAACACTTAGTACAAACTTTTGCTTGTTATAAATGAAATATAGTTGGCTCTGCTCCATGATAAAAAGAAAAAAAATCCATTTAAGTTACACTTATGTCCAAAGTACTGCAGTCTGTTTAAAAGAAGTCTTAGGTAAACCACCCACGTTCACGAAAGAAAAGTAAACTTTAATTTTAAATCTTGAAATGAATCAAAAAGAAAAAAAAAACACTATATTACTTAGAATTTTAAGATTAATTAAAATTTAGAGACGAAGATGATGGGCATAATTAAAATTGTCTTTTGGGAGCGGAGCGTATGTATGTATATACTTATAGTCAATCTAGAAGCTACAAGTATATCTTCAGCAAACAAACAAGCAAACAAAAAAAATATATAAAGACTTAACAGGAACTTGTAGGTAAAGTTTTGAAGAGCACCAAAACTAGGAAAAACATTTTCAGATTATGATAAAGCAAACTTGGAAGCAGAGTTCCTTCCATTAGAAAGTTTTAAGTCTATCAAAAATATTATATAAAGGAAGAATTCTCTTAATTAATATTCAGGTAGAATAAATTGCAATAGACGCCATTAGTGTTATTAAATTAGCATTAGAAGTAGGTCACATTTGAGAAAAAATAAACAAACTTTAATTTCAGGCATAAAACTATCATGATTGAGGGACAGAGATATGCAGTGATTTTTGAAATTTAAAACTATGAAGGAAAATATATAAGGTGTTTTAAAACAACACTGACAACGTTTGGGACGTGATTCCTGACACCAAGATAAGACAAGAAAGTATAGACCAACCTGGGTGCATAACTGCTTACTTTCGGAGTTATAGGCTGCCGAAAACATGAAAAATGAACTTTAGAGGTGCATAGTTCCAAAACTATAGGACCTATCGTAGTCGGCTCAAGACTTCACTTAGGAACTAGTATGTGCCCTATCCAATAATCCGTGGTTCAGTATCCTAAGGTACTCACACAACAATCTTTATTGAGGCAGTTTGGCTACGGGTACATAATATCAAATATTCATCAACTATATCAATAAAAATTGATGCGGAAGTACCGCAAGGATTCTGAATCATAAATATTGGTTTTGCAGATTGTCTCTGCTACTAGGGGAGGGATAAGAATATGACTAGGAAATAGGAAATCGTTATAAGTAAGCAGATACTTCTATGTAATTTAACATGACGGGAGATATTTAAATGTTACGTGTCAGTTGCACAACCACGGCCGAGAAGTACTATGATACTATAGGGACACACACCGAATCTCGCAGATACATATATATGATTTATGTTGCACGACACAATTGCATGCATTGTTAGATATTTTTGGCCTATGATCTTCATAAAGAGGAGATTATGACACCTCTAGCGTTCATCTGGGTGAGGGCCATAGTAAATATACTAATCCACTGTCAGCTAACAAGGAGAAAGCAGACTTTGGTAAATTAAATTCGGGGCCATTTTTTGCGGGGTGGTAGTGCACATTTAAAGTGTTAATATTACAAACTGGGAGAGTGCAGAGGCCAAAATTAGCGTTTTAAAATTTTGACTCGCTGCATATATCGTACGACAAGTAACGTTTTCAATTGGCGGCGTGGCAGAATGAGTCGCATTTATAACTCACGTGCAAAGGGTCCCTGGTTCGATTCCCGCTCGAGTCAAAGTTTTGTTTTTTGTTTCAACTAATAAAGTAGTAATTTGTAACTACAAGTATAATATTGAGTCACCATATGTTTACAATGAATAAAACAATAGAAATATTAAAATCAGTTTAAAATCTTTCAATGTTTAATGTTATCTAACAACAGAATATAATATGCTCCATAAATAGATTGACGTCACGAGTTACATATGGTTATCATAGTCATTGTGTAAAAAATGTTCTTGACGCTTCGTCTCTAGGTGGATACTGTGAGAATTACAAGGGGAATAAGGGAGAAATCCCGTTTGGTAATTCTGGATGTATGCTATAACCAGGGGCGTCAGTTCAGACACAATAGCTTGGGAAAGTATTACAGTTGTAGCCAGGGGCGCCATTTATTGGAGCAAGAGGGGGCAATTGCCCCCAAAGTGTTTGAGGAATACATATACTTTAATCGATTGTCTACTAATATACTAGTGCATACAACGATATGTTGTATTCTTTTAAACTTTTTCTGGGCAATATGTGATATTTCCTTAAATATGTGCTAGTCAGCTATTTCTATGGTAGAAGAAGAATACACAAAAATAATTATATTTTAAAAATCAATGTTTTCGTGTATGTATTTGTTTGTTTTGGTAACCATGGCGATAGGTTGAGTGTCGACATAAAAACAAAGTTACTGTAAGCCATAATATAAATAACATCAGAGAGATCACAACGAACATAAAAGGTATAATAAACGACATTTGGTTCCATATTAATTTTGTTTGTGTGGCTCAAAATATATCCAAGGATCAGGGCTATAGAACATCGATTAAGAGTAAATAGTTTTATTATTCGTTCTATACAAAACTTGAGTATTGTGTCGGTGGTGATCTTGCCCCCCTTAAGCGAAGTCAGAAACGACGCCCCTGCTTATAGCATACATCCAGTATTACCAAAGGAGATTTCTCACTCATCCCTTTGCAATTCGCACACTGTCCACAGATATAGACACTAAGTGTCAAGAACATTTTTTACACAACGACTGTGGTAACCCTAGTATAACTAGTGAGATCAATATATTTAAAAAACATAGTTACAAATTACTAATTTATTGATTTAAATCAAAATCAGAAACGTTGACTCGAGCGGGAATCGAACCAGATACCTTTGCACGTGTGTCGCAGATGCTTCTCACATATACACCCCATCATGTGATAGCGTTACGCGTCATATGATATATGCGGCGGATCAAAAACTTTAAGACTCCATTTCTCTGCTATTTTTGGCTATTGCGCTCTCCCAGTTTGTAATATTAACACATTTAAATGTGCACTATCACCTCGCGAAAGATGACCCCAAACTTAATTTACCAAAGTCTGTTTTCTCCTTGTAAGACATTTGGAGAATGCATCACTTTCTTTGGAAATCCCTTGTGCGGTAATTCTACATGTTAGTCATCTACAGTTTTGGGTAGAACAAGGTTACCAGGGGTGTACACTCATATCCAAAATTCTTGTCGCATGTCTATAAATATGTTGTTGTAGGAATATAATTTGAAAACGAATTCGCCCGGTATTTCTTATAATGTTAGTATGTGTATAATCGACAAAGATATGTATGTGGCAAATTTCATGTCAAAAGAGTAGTAAATAAGAACAATAAAACGAAAATATTTTTTGTCCAGTTAGCAACATTTTATTTTACTCATTATAATTTTCGTATTTATAATTATTTTCCTATAAAATTTACCACAAATATACATTTCCTGATTATACACATAGTAACAGTATTAAAAGTACCCTGCAAAATCATAATAAATTGTATTATTACAAGAAGACAGTTGTAGACATGCGACAATTAATTGGGACATGAGTGTATATTGAGTGTCGAAAAATTAGCTTTTCTCTTGATCTCAGCTCTCGTTCATCTCCAAAATTTATGACGCTCTGTTCATTAACATCCTTATTTAGAGTCGCTATTGTAAATACCGGTTCATTCATGAATCCGGTCTAATGATGGCAAACTTTTAACACGCATCACAAACAGTAAATAAATGCTGTAAGAGAATGCGTTAAACTTGAAGACTGCTTTCTGTACCTTGTGTTGCAAATATTCTATTTTCATTGTAATTATTTGCAATATGTGACAAATGTATGTATGTAACAGGTTGATCATAGCCTTAAAAGTTTTCGTTAAGCTTACAAATAGTTTCTCATACTTTAGTGAAGAGCTTAAATACAATGACTGGGTCCTTGGTTCGATTCCCGGCCAAGTAAGTTTGTAATGGAGAACATCGTGTCCATAGGTTTCCTCCCGCATTCTCATTCCACCAATTCTTCCATCATCATTCTCTTGCATTAATCAATGTCTTCCTCAGCGTAAAGGACATAATTGTGGGATATTAAATTGAAAGATTTCGTTTAAAAAATACAATGAAAACCATGAAAAGCATGGAAAAGAAGCCAGGTAGTATCTATAAAACGTTTTTACATGATCTAAGAATTGTTTTCAAGACTTTTTACATAGTGCATAAAAAGGGTGATCAGAAAGTAAGGTTACAATGTCTGCAATGAAACGTATATGTATATTATTTCATACAACCAATACAGCCAACCGATAGTACATACAATAACTTATTTTTCCACAAAGTCTCTATATTGGTTGAGGCACTTGCATCCTGGGATGAGTTTGAAGAGTCTCCTCTAGTAAGAGTCCTGTCCTTACGTGTTCACTCATGTTGTCAGTAAGTGTTTCATCTCCTTGCCTGAAGCGAAGCGACGGCCTCCTAAACGCTTCTGAACGACATTCCCAATTGTGCCATCAGGTACCGTAACATACTCCTCCTGTTGTACACTCCGCATTAAAAAATGCAACAGCTAACGCCGTGCAGTTAGGCCACCCAATATACACCGTCTTATCCCATAATCGTGTCAGGTAAAAAGAACCCTTCTCTCTTCTTCTTTCTCTCCCATACTAAAATTAGCTAACAACATGAGCGCAATTCTGATGTCAAACTACACATGTATTAGTTTCGATAAAACGAAATAACAAAACCGAGACGAAACAAGATTCATAACTTGGTGTAGGGAGAAACTGAAACACATACAATGAAAACTTGTAACCAATGGATGTCTATTACACAGAGATTCAAAAATGAAGCAGAGAGACGGGAGAGAGAGAGAGAGAGAGGGAGAGAGAAAAGAAGAAGAAGAAGAAAAAGGGAGAACAGATAAAACTGTGAAATTCAAACGTAGTAAGAAAAGAACCTAATATTACAAAATTCCGTTTCCAGAAACCAACAGTAATATAGAAATAACGTTTGTTTTCACATATTTTTCACAACTATTCGAATATATAGAGGATGGTTTTAACGTTTATTATGTCACTTTTATAATGGATAGCATACTCCATTTCCAGTAGAACTGTAGATCTCCGAGACACATTTAGGATAATGTCAAAAGTTTAAAACACATGCTTTGTTTCCGCGTGGTTCGATTGCAAATTCGGTAGTGTTCATTGGATGTACTCATCCAAAACACATTCTAATATACCCAATAGACAGGACTGGTCATATCAGAGATGACCAGGAGTGGAGTTGTTATCCCCAGAGCACAAAAAACACGACGCCGAAGTTACCAGTTAATTAGATTCTCTAGACCAGGTATATCGAGTTCTTGATCTGTTTTAACTTTGGAACATGAAGTGCGTGTGTGCATGAGAGAGAGAGAGAGAGGAGGGGAGAAGAGAAAGGTGCAAAGATAGGATAGGGAAACGTCAAGAAAGAGAAAGAGGTAGGACGAATATAAATATGAAACATACTTATCATTGCAGTCTATGATGTAGAACGCAGACACTGTTTACTCAGATTATCGCCAGTAAGTTCTCCATTAAAAGATGAATCTCGGTTTGCAGACATTATTTTATACGAAAAAATCATACTATCTGATGGGGTATCTACTATCTGATGATCCGTTTCAGATCTTAACGTGTTCATCCTATCTGTGCAAATTACGTTATATTCGGAAGAGATGATATCAATTCTGGATGTTCGGAACAGATAAATCTTCGGAAAAAACTAGAAAATGACAACCTCTTTGGTTATTTGAAAACAATTTTTATTTATCCTAGTTCGACACAAAACTTGTTTCCATCCTGTAATTTAATGTGTTTTATTCACTTTGAAATTTGAAACATGCTACGTCTATGAGGAACATAAACTTTTCCTTTCGAGCATTTGTAACTTTTCATTACGATACAGTTTGGACTTTTAATATAGGGTATTTGTGATAGAAATTTAGCAGTAAAATAGCACTCATTCAATTTTCTCTTTCTTTCTTTCTTTTTCTTTTCTTTTCGTTTTTTGTTCAGTTTGAATTAGTAGTCTGAAATGGAGGATATGACCAGTCCTATCTACTGGTTATATTAGAATGTGTTTCGGATGAGTACGTCCAATGAACACTACCGAATTTTGCAATCGAACCACGCGGAAACAAAGCATGTGTTTTAAACTTTTGACATTATCCTAAATGTGTCTCGGAGATCTACAGTTCTACTGGAAATGGAGTATGCTATCCATTATAAAAGTGACATAATAATTGTTAAAACCATCCTCTATATATTCGAATAGTTGTGAAAAATATGTGAAAACAAACGTTATTTCTATATTACTGTTGGTTTCTGGAAACGGAATTTTGTAATATTAGGTTCTTTTCTTACTACGTTTGAATTCCACAGTTTTATCTGTTCTCCCTTTTTCTTCTTCTTCTTCTTCTTTTCTCTCTCTCTCTCTCTCTCTCTCTCTCTCTCTCTCCCGTCTCTCTGCTTCATTTTTGAATCTCTGTGTAATAGACATGCATTAGTTCAACTTTTCATTGTATGTGTTTCAGTTTCTCCGTACATCAAGTTATGAATCGTGTTTCGTCTCAGTTTTGTTATTTCATTTTATCGAAACTAATACATGTGTAGTTTGAAATCAGAATTGCGCTCATGTTGTTAGTTAATTTTAGTATGGGAGAGAAGAAAGGAGGAGAGAGAGGAGATCTCTTTACCTGACACGACTATGGGATAAGAAGGTGTATATTGGGTGGCCTAACTGTACGGCGTTAGCTGTCTTAAGTTTTTTGATGCTGAGTGTACAAATCAGCTCCTCCACGTGAGCTGTGTTCATACTTGTTGATGTCGTGCTGAATCGGCCACTTTTCTCCTCCTCGGTGACATTTTCTCTACCAGCTGCAAACTTTCTACACCATTCTGCGATATTCTGACGAGGCATTACAGTCTCCTTTCAAAGATTTTGCAATGCACCAACTCTCACTAACACCCTCCATGCCCAGACGCCATTAGCTGTTCCAGTTTTATTTTAGTATTTACGACTTTAAAGATGTGTCAGGATCCTTTATTGCTTCAGCAAGACAACACAAAACAATATCTAACGTCCAATGAATCAGGCGCTAGCATAAGAAAATACTAGTATACGCGCAGAATCCTCTACGAGAAAATTGTTTCATTGTCACACTCGAAGATCTGAGCCTGTGGCTCAGTAACGGAGTCGCCGATGTTTCCCTATCTTATCCGAAGAAAAGTATAGGTCTGTGACAGAGATAAAGGTACCTACAAGGAACTTAAAATTCACAACGTCTGGCAAATGGACTTAAATGTTCCAGAACATAATCAAAATGAACTAGTTTGTACCAAAATCCTACAACGTTCACTAAACTTACTTTCAAAGAGCTTTCCAATGATTATGTACACGCTATATGGTATTACAACCTACAATTTAAGAAACTAGAAAACTAAATACAGTAATAATCACTTAATGAATATAATTCCATACCATTAAAATTTCTCAAGTAATTTTGTAGTTGTGCATGTGCTTGCATGTACTGAGATCGTTATTTAGGTCAGGTTAACTTTCTTTCAATAACATGTAGCCGTTTCTGTATGTAGCTCGTTTTATCTCTATTTAAGTGAAGTATCTCGCTCTAGTTTCTTGCTCGTACAGATCTTGCAGTAATTCATTTAATTTCTATTTTCTTCTTGAAACACTGATTGGTCCTACTCGACGTCCCTACGCTCATTTATATCAAATATTTGAACTTTATCATCTATAAATATGTTTGTGCACTTATAAGCAACTTTCATGTTAAATGAATTATATCATTTTATACTTTTTATGTATCTATTTATATTGAAATATCTCCAATTTTGTCTTTAGTTATTTTTTAATTCTTAATACAATTGTTGTATTCACTGAGTTTTCCGAGAATCATAATCATATCAATAAATTATAAAATCTATGCAAGTTAAGCAGCAAGGAAAATCGATACCGTTAATATCAGCTACAAACACCACATGTTATCAAATCTACAAATTATACAGCATATACCACAGAAAATTTTGATGCGACATTTTATTTTATAATATAACTACTTATACTGCATATTGAAATTTTAGACGTGATGGTGTGTACAATTTAGAGAGGGGACACAATTCCTTGAGACTAGATAGTAGCTTCAGTAATCCATTATATTTTTGTTCACGTTTTTGTTTTTTAAGATTTTCGGTTACTTTATAAACATATTACTTCTATGAAGTTATTGATGAAGAGTGTTTATTTAACAGAATAATCCAATTTCAAATGGTATTGATGAAAGAATGCATAATTATTAAAAGGTTAAGTATGAAATAAGGAAAATGATAAAATGATGTGAAGGAAAAGAAAATTTAGAAAATTTTATCCAGTGATAATTTTTTTGTTTAGACCAAGGAGAGCCTGTAATGCGCCACTATTTTATACCTTCACCATATAATTTGGAGGATGGCGATTGCATTGTGGTCTGTATCCGATGATTTAAATTTAAAGGAAGATAACTCTTTCGAATCGAATACAGACCACAATACAAATCGCCACCTTCCAAAATATACTGTAATGTAATGCACTGCAGGTATAAAATAGTGGCGTATTACACTCTACCAGCTGCCGGTGAATTTCTGCCAAGGTTACATGTTTCACCCACAGAAATCGAATAACCGAACGGGCTCCTTCGTCAGACTAGTTTTCCAAATCAGTCGTCGTGTTTACATACAATTAGTGCAGTAGGCGGTGGCTGACTGAAATTCTCCACAGTTGCCAACTCCATGTATTAGAATTATAGTACAGTCTTAGTTCCTCTATGGTAGACGAAACTCCAGAAATATAGTCCTTGTAACCTTAGTTTCTGATCCTCCCTCGTATTTCGGATCTTTTTAAAATAGTTTTGGAGTAAGTTATTAGTTTAATAGAATTTTGCAACTACAATCTAATACACTTTTTAAGCTTCTTAATATTCTTCATTACTTTTAAATAATCCCTGAATTCTAAACAGAGGGGGAAGAATAACGAAAAACCTTAACTTTGACAGGCGAAATAAGTCGAACTAAGTGAAAAGGAATTTATGTCTTAGCTCAAGATTTAAACGCAAGACACTATCAGGCAAACGAAAGCTTAACTGATTCTTCTGTGTGTATATATACTGCACTACATATATTTCCATCAGCGAGTACTACTGAAACAGAATACATGGAGACTAGGTGAAATAGAATTCAGCAAGAGTTCATTCTAAGGGCGAAAAGATAAAATTTGGATCAAATGTTTTTCATCTTTCTTTTGTTTTCTTTAGAAGAATTCCCTCGCGATGTAGACTCGCTACTAGGTCTCTGTCCCACTTGAGCTATGTCGTCGATTGTATCGCACATACACTGTTAGTTCCGGTTCCGGTTTTTTTGTCTCTTTCTTTCCCTTTCTTTTTTTACGTCAGTGACAAAAAGCCAATACAAATTCAATTTCCGAACGGCAATTCTCCTTTTCTTCTTTCAACTCTGGTTTCCTCACTTGCGTTGCGATCAAACGATTTTTCGATTGTTTTTCACCACGCTTCAATCACTAACAGGCGAGAAATGCTGAATAGATATTTGTTTTTAAAAAAGTAAAAATTCCTCATCCTTTTTTGACTTCTAATGGTTTGAAACGTGTTTTGTAATCCTGAAGTTAATCCTCGCGCTATTTTCTAATTTATGGGGTATTTTGTGCAGAAGAATTGCTTAATCATTCCTGGTTCTATATAGATAAGTGTGGTATTTCAATTATTTTTATTATTAGTATTACTTCACGAGCGAAATACTGAAATCAACGTTTTACATTGTAAAAAAATAACACATTATAATACTTTATACAGACAAAGAAAATAGTTTTTCTTTCGAATAAGAATGGTAAATACAACACAATTCAGGAATTTGACAGACACGTGATGGAAATTGGTTAGTTGGATAGAATTCCAGCGTTGCTTTTGTCAACAAGGCTATATGAGACATGAACCTACAGCTTACTGTGAAATCTGAACTACATTGAACTCCAACCGGCAACAAAACCAGAGTTTTCCGCGTAGTGCTGCCCAGAAGACAAGATGTAATAGTATTTATTTGTATTCGAGACAAAACAAACATTTCACAAGTCCCCTACACTAATTCACACTACAAGTCTCCTAGACAACACTAAAGGTCTCCTAGGCAACACTAGTCACCCAAGTCTTAGATCTCAAACATTGTTCTAGTGTTGCGTTATTTATCGTATAAAATCTTTAAAGGTGATTGTACAAAGAGCGTTGCATTATTTAACGTTACTCAACTCAATAAATTTGACTTAAATGCTGTTCTATCGAAATCTTTGTATACCTCTCGTAACGCATTCTATATTAAATTAAGGGAAAAGGCAGGAATCAAGAGGCAAAATGCACACAAAGTTGCAAAACAAGGCAAGGAAAATGTTTCAGAAAAGACAAAAAAAGCTTTTCTAACTATCGAGATAAGACAAGAAAGAATTATTTGAAAAAAAAAAAAGACGAGACATAACTTTTATAAAATTTACAATAAGAGACGAGTTAACCGTTCTCGTCTCGTCTCTCTTGTGCGTGACACTACCGCCGCATCCAATACTTGTACAGAAATCAGTGAAATAGATTAAAATGCAGTGTAATATTTCTTCATTCAGCAGGTATTTAAAATAAGACAGTTATAGAGAAGAAGGAAATTATAGAGAGTATTTTATAACAACTAAAGATATTATTGGATTGTGTAAGTAATAATAATAATAATAATAATAATAATAATAATAATAATAATAATAATAATAATAATAATAATAATAATAATAATAATAATAATAATAATGGTCAATCTAGGTAATTGACAAGATGGCCTCTCTCTCCAGTGCTGTTTAACTTACTGGTTGATGGTTGACAGCGTGCTGCGTGCTTTACCGTCTGAGGTTGGTTGTGAGCTCAAAACATCTGTAAGGGTGAACACCCATCTTTTGTAGATAACTTGGTGCGTCTATCATCTACAGCACTAAGCATGAAGCTGCTCCGCGACAGTGCAATGGAGGTGTTTTGGAGGAATGGCCTTAAGTTCAACCTTAGGGAGAGCTCCATGCACTCATTAATGCCAGATGGAAAGAGGAAGAAGATGAAGATCATGATGGAAAACATGGTTTCACCCCTTGTAATAGACCAGTGTCTCTTCAACTGGCATTAATTGAGAGTACAGATTACATTTGAAGGTCAGACGAACAAAACTTCTTTGGTGCTTCATTTTAAACGTCTTCCAAGAGAGATATTGAAATCATTGCAGCGGCTCTTGCTGTTGGTCCAGTTCTTGCTGCCGAAATTCTATCAGGACTAGTGGTGGGCCATACGGCAAAGGATCCCCTTGAAGCACTTGACCGACAAGTGTATGTTGCGGTGCGAGGTTGGCTTTGTCTCTTTGACAATGTCTGCAAGGCCTTACACCAGTAAGAATGAGTGGACTTGATATTCCCTGCCTGAGGTTGGCCATCCCTATTCTGAAAATAGGGTGTTTCAGTAAACTCCAGAATTTATCCCTTGATGTCTTTTGTACAACCTTCTCACCATCCATTTAGACGGAAGTTATATGGGCAATTAGCCGAGCTGAAGCTATCCACCAGGGTGCGCAGGACCTTCGCATAATTAGGAAACAATTAGCTCTTAAGCTGGATAGTTTCACCGACAGTCATGAGCTTCGGGACGGTTTCCCAACTCGAACGTCATCTGCCCTCCTCTCTGTGACTGGTGCACTGAGCCTTTCTGGTGCAAAGTATGTAAACTTTATTAACACAAGGTCAATTGTTTACGTAGAAGTATTCGAACTTTCCGTGGATCTCAAGAAATGAGATGCCCATTGACTGCTCGCACAGGTACGGAGTCAGTGCGAAAGCTGCCAATATCATCCAGGACTTGGTATGACTCACAGAATGCAAATCAGACATCTGTGACAAGCTGTGTGAAGATCGTAAGGAGCAGGATGATCTGTGACTCGGGAGCCACACATTCCAACCTCGCAGAGACTTAGGAAGCCTGCTAATAGTTGTTTATACTCTGTCTCAAGTGACAGTAATTGACTTACAGGTTGTCTTCGGAGCCTGGATCCAGCACATCATCTATAATATCTCAAATATTCCCGTAAACCACAGGTTCAGGGAGTACTTGAAAGACCTTTCAGGACGTTGGCAGCAGGAAATGATTTTCACTGTCTCATGAAGGGATATATGATAAGCTTGCACCTCAAACAAGCTACCGTTCTCGTTCATCCCGCTACTTACGATAAGCGCGTGAAGATTGGCCATCCGAGGATATTTCGAAGCTTCATGACTATGACAATCCCTACAAGGCAGCCGATAAAATGTGTCGGAGCTGGATAAGAGGTTTTCCGATATACTGGCACTCCCCGGTACCGACTTTGGGTAGCAACCGTGCGATGTCTTCTATACATCACACGACGTTGTAGGCGAGTATAAAAAACGGTTTCCATTGCGACCGTGAATGTTTGGGGGCAGGTATGGAACATGTAGGACATCCAAAGGATATCTGGTGGACATGTGCTATTAGTAGGCATTCCAACTCATCTCTAATCCATTACATGCCCTACCATGTCCATTTTATCACATGGGTCGGATTGGCCCATGCCCTGGGGCCCATGGGCAGATATATGTGTATTTAAATCTAAAATTTAGTTATACGAACCACAGCATAGTGATTTATCCTGAGGGAGACAGGAGAGGATGCAAAGATAAAAGTCGGAGTGCATTGACCGTGTGTTTCATTCACAGCATTGTAGAAGCCTTTGTCTAGCATAAGCTAGATTGAATACGTGGTACGAAGCTTGTTGCGTTGCTCTCATAGCAGTGAACCTAGGCTCGAGTGTCCTGTCTCGTCCTCTGTTCAATGCGAAGTCGTCCTTAAAAACTTGTCTTACTTATTGTAATACAAAATCACATTTTTTGTTTGTTTATTTATCAGTCAAAGAAGATAATGAAATGCAACTTACCACAATCATAGGTAATGTTATTCTACAGCAGAAAATATGAACCTGAAAAATTTACAGTGTTGTCATCCATAGAAATTACAGTGCTGCCAGAATAACAATTTCCCCAAAATCTAAGTTAAGGCAGCAACTAGAGGAACGAACTAGCTGCATTTGATTACGTATCACGTTGTTTTGGTATCCTGTGAATTATTTTTTTAAAAAAAAATAACATTATTATGTAATTTTAATGACTGTTTTAAAGTTATTTTGTTTATTTCAAACTGAATACAAATATTATTTTAAAAAATAGTTTACATTATATCAAGACAACGTGATACGTAATTAAATGGAGTTGAGTTTGTTCCTCTAGTCGCTGTCTTAACTTTGAGTTTGGAATAATTGCTATTCTGACAATACTGTAATTTCTATGGATGCAACACTAAAAATTCTTCAGGTTCATATTTTCTGTTGTACAATAACATTATCTATGATTGTGATAAGTTTCACGTATGAATAAACAAGAAAAAGAAAATATTTCTTTTATTATTTTCACTAAGGCATACAACACTGTGCTCATCCTGCTGGTCTAGTGCCTAGAGCGTGTCTTTAGTGCACGGGTCCCTGGTTCGTACCTCTGTGGGGTTGTACTTGAAAACATTACGATGGTTTGGATTCTACCTTAAACTGGAAGTTCGGGACTCATGTAGCCTCGGCGTTGTATAAAGGGCGCAATACTTCCACAAACAAAAGCAAAATTATAATCTAACTTATTGTGTACTAAATTGACAATGGAAATAGGAATCATTGGTGTCTGCAATTCATTTTGTTCTGTGCAATATTGACATGAATTTCTGGTTCATTACTATATTAATAATAATTTATGTGTCAATCTTTACAATGATCATCAAAAATCATTCCTAAACGAAATTTATGGTAGAGAACTCAACTTCATTGTGAAAGAGGAAAATTGGGCTGTTTATTACTGAAATACAGTCAAATTAATATGAAAGAAATTGATGTTGCGCTCATTTTGTTTTTATATATTTATTATGGGAAGAAAATAACAGAAATTATTTCTAGATGTATGCATGATTGAGTACCTTCCGATTTTCATTTGTTTCCGATGCTCTTTCTAACAACCGTATAATGTTAATGAATGCCCTCAATAATCCTCCTCCCCCCCCTACATACACACATTCACGCAACACATGAAAATACACATCTGACTTCTCCCCTTTGGTCATATCCAATAACCTATTCTCTTGGTGTCCGACTGTGTTTCAATTGGTTGTGGTTCATTAGCTCCAAATAATGTGTTCTGTAGTGTTTTTTTCCCTCTCTTCTTTGGAAATGAAATTACTTTGTGTAGGAAACATGAATATGGATAGAAAATGCAAAGTTATTAATATTTCCTCTTTGAATAATCAAAAAGAGGAAAATACAGAAAATTAAATGAATTAAACTCATTCAAAATTCACATTTACAGCAGTTCTTTTGTTACAAATGTTTAAATTAAATTTTATCGTAAACAAGATGAAACGTCTGCACTTCCTACTGAGATAATATGTTTAAACAATGTACTTGAGTTTTTTCCCCCTATTAGGATTCTAATTGCATCGGAATTGTCACTATTTATCTCAGCAACCCAAAAAAGTTTGAACTAGACATTAATATTACTAGTTCTGAATTACACAGCCACCCACAAAATATAAAAATTATGTGCACTGGACCCCAGTATGGATTCGATGTATTTTGTTACACAGAATCCAAATTGCAAAACCCCAGGACTTATTGACCTTGTGAATTCCTTTTTATGGGCGAAAAACTTGCGCGATTTTTGGATAGGAAGGATACACATAACACAACCATACGAGGGGGGACCCAAAAGAAACCAGATTGAAAAAGTGCTGCCGTTCCTAGGCGTAGTAGTGAGTTCTCGTGCTAGGTGGGTCTAGTAGAGACCTTCCCAGATCAGTTGGCCAAGTGGCGTCTGCGTAGGAGGTTAACGTTTGATCGTATTATTGTTTTTCTCAACTGTTCTCGTTTGCCGCCTTTGAAATCGTTATGGCAGATTCAAAGGAACAAGGAGTATGTTTGCTTCCTACTTGGAAAATCAGAAACGAAACCTTACCAAATGCCTCAACAGGCTTTCAAGAAGGGTACTATGAACGGCACACAATTTTTTGAATGGTTTGGGCGCTTTAAGTGTGGTGAGATGAGTGCTGAAGATCGTGCTTGTTCTGGGTGCTCTTCATCATTTCGAAACGACGAAAACATCGAACAAATCTGCTTCAAAATCAACGAGGATCGTCGTTTCATGATCGATGATATTTCGGAACAGGCAGAAATGAGTTGGAGCTCGTGCCAGCGTGAGATTTTACTAATGAGACATTTTGCCGCTAAGTTTGTTTCTCGCCTGCTCACACAGGATCAAATCATTTGTCTGATCAAATTAAACAAAATCTAAAAAGAAAATGTTTTGATGGTGTAGAGGCTGTAAAAAGAACTTCGCAGAGCGCATTGGACGATACAAACGTTCCAGAGTTCCAGAGGTGCTTCAAACAGTGGGAAAGAAGATGGGTTGAGTTGATTTGAGTTTAGCGTCCCTTTCAGCAGCGAGGCTATAGGAGACGTGGACCTTCTGATTAACGTGGAATCCGAACCGTATCAGAGAAAGAAGATGGGAGAAATGAATCGCATTTAATGGAGAGTACTTTGAAGGAGACTGAAAGAATTTTGTAAAAAAAAAAAAAAAAGTAATAAATTATTTTTTTAGAACGAAAGTCCGGTTTCTTTTGGGTCCTCCCTCATACGAAAAGAAATGTTGTTCAGAGGACCCAGGGTATGGATTTGATGTATTTCGTTACACTGAATACAATTTTGGAAATCTTAGGACGATTGGCCTTGTCAGTTTTGTTTCATTGGCGAAAAACTGTGTCCTCCCTATTCAAAATCACTCAAGCTATTCGCCCATAAAAAAAAGACTTGACACATTCAATCGTCCTGGGGTTTCGAAACTTAGATTATCAGTAACAAAATACATCGAATCCATACTCTGGGGTCCGGTGCACAGAACTTTTATTTGTTTTTGTAACAAAATACATCGAATCCATTCTCTGGGGTCCGTTGTACAGAAATTTTATTTGTTTTTGTAACAAAATAATTCGAATCCATTCTCTGGGGTCCGATGCACAGAACTTTTATTTGTTTTTGTAACAAAATACATCGAATCCATTCTCTGGGGTCCGTTGTACAGAAATTTTATTTGTTTTTGTAACGAAATACATCGAATCCATTCTCTGGGGTCCGTTGTACAGAACTTTTATTTGTTTTTGTAACAAAATACATCGAATCCATTCTCTGGGGTCCGGTGCACAGAACTTTTATTTGTTTTTGTAACAAAATAAATCGATTCCATTCTCTGGGGTCCGGTGCACAGAACTTTTATTTGTTTTTGTAACAAAATACATCGAATCCATTCTCTGGGGTCCGATGCACAGAACTTTTATTTGTTTTTGTAACAAAATACATCGATTCCATTCTCCGGGGTCCGGTGAACAGAACTTTTATTTGTTTTTGTAACAAAATACATCGAATCCATTCTCTGGGGTCCGTTGTACAGAAATTTTATTTGTTTTTGTAACAAAATACATCGAATCCATTCTCTGGGGTCCGGTGCACAGAACTTTTATTTGTTTTTGTAACAAAATACATCGAATCCATTCTCTGGGGTCCGATGCACAGAACTTTTATTTGTTTTTGTAACAAAATACATCGAAGCCATTCTCTGGGGTCCGTTGTACAGAAATTTTATTTGTTTTTGTAACAAAATATATCGGATCCATTCTCTGGGGTCCGTTGTACAGAAATTTTATTTGTTTTTGTAACAAAATACATCGAATCCATACTCTGGGGTCCGATGCACAGAACTTTTATTTGTTTTTGTAACAAAATACATCGATTCCATTCTCTGAGGTCCCGTGCACAGAACTTTTGTTTTTGTAACAAAATACATCGAATCCATTCTCTGGGGTCCGATGCACAGAACTTTTATTTGTTTTTGTAACAAAATACATCGAATCCATTCTCTGGGGTCCGGTGCACAGAACTTTTATTTGTTTTTGTAACAAAATACATCGAATCCATTCGCTGGGGTCCGATGCACAGAACTTTTATTTGTTTTTGTAACAAAATACATCGATTCCATTCTCTGGGGTCCGGTGCACAGAACTTTTATTTGTTTTTGTAACAAAATACATCGAATCCATTCTCTGGGGTCCGTTGTACAGAAATTTTATTTGTTTTTGTAACAAAATACATCGAATCCATTTTCTGGGGTCCAATGCACAGAACGTTTATTTGTTTTTGTAACAAAATACATCGAATCCATTCTCTGGGGTCCGTTGTACAGAAATTTTATTTGTTTTTGTAACAAAATACATCGAATCCATTCTCTGGGGTCCGTTGTACAGAAATTTTATTTGTTTTTGTAACAAAATACATCGAATCCATTCTCTGGGGTCCGATGCACAGAACTTTTATTTGTTTTTGTAACAAAATACATCGAATCCATTCTCTGGGGTCCGGTGCACAGAACTTTTATTTGTTTTTGTAACAAAATACATCGAATTCATACTCTGGAGTCCGGTGCATAGAAGTTTTATATTTTTTTTGTGTGTAGTTATTTTATGTTTTAGACATGCCATTCCCCCATCCCATCTTCTACCCTTGCCGAAAATATGCTAGAAATCCAAGTTTAAGCAGCTTTTACTCATTCAAAATTGGAGCATCAGTCTAGAAGGAATTAGTTGAAAGCAGGTAGGAGTTTGTGACGTCATTGCACAACAAACTCTTCTAAACAGAAGTTTATATTATTTTAGAAAATAACACACACTATTTGGGTCATAGATTTTACATTTCTAAACTATGCTGTGAATAAGTAATGGGGAGTCCTAGACAATTATATCCGTAAACCCTCTATAGACAAATATCAGAGCAAAAATAGAAGAAAATTGGAATTATAAACCATAGCTGTTCAGCCATACCCATTATTACAAAATGGACACTTGCAGTGGTTCTATATATAGGATGTATTAAGAGGGGCTAAAGGCCAATTTCATTATGAGTAATGATATGAATAATGGAACCAGAGAAAAGTTGTTGATAATAGGTGGTTTTCAATCTAAAATAGTGTTCCTTCAGTCCCATCTACCGTTTAGGCTCCACATTGATAAGGCGCCTTGTAGTTTAAATGAAAAGGCAACGTTGCCAGTTCATCAGGCTGTTCCTCTGAGCTTTCACCATACCAAAAATTCATCATTGTTGGAATACGGATTCGAGATCTTTCAGGTTTCTGCACACAACAGTATGCACGTTCCTCTTGTCATTTTTGCGTGCCCTTATGTTCCGCTGAAACAATCTACTGAACAAGCAACATTCCATTCCAACAATTAACGTAAGGCGCTCACACAAGCGTAGAGCCCAAAGGGCTAATTCGACAGGCCCGTAGCCAGCCCAAAAATTTAGGGGGAGCCCGGTAAAAGTTAAGGGGGCCCGAACCAATCATATTATACTTCATCACCATATTATAGTTCATTTGCAAGCCTACCGTGAAATTTTATGGTGGCCAGCCAAAGTTTAGGGGGGCCCGGCCCACCTTTGCCCCCCGTGGATACGGGCCTGTAGTTTGATAGGAAAAGTTTCCCATTTTAAACTGAATAGCACTTATTTCAAACATTTTTTTCTCTCTGTTCAATTTTTTCTCTCTGTTCAAGCTATCCAACTCCTCAACGAGTATCGCATTGAAACTTGCACAATTGGAAGGACATATTGAAAGATGGAAATATGCTTACTCTTACGATTCACAACGACTTGGAACCGGAAGTAGAATGATTATTCTTGCATAGCCCCTGAAAGTTATGTACTCTGGTCATACATGCCAGAATGTGATACACAGGAACCTGTTTTCTCACAAAGACAAATATTGCAAACTCAAGATGATAACAGTCGGGGGTGATTGGGATCTCTAATACGTCATTGATGCGAACCGATGTCAAATGGAACACGATACGATACACCGATCGTAAGTTTCAAACGAATACGTTTCCCCGCTGGAGAAAAGAAACACTCTGAAACCACAACGCAAATATGGCTTTCTATAATTATTATTATTGTTATTAGTATGCATATTATTATTATTATCAGTAGTAGTAGAAGTATGCTTTGCATTATTAATATGAGCAGTATGATGAGTAAAAATAATAATAATTAGAAGAAAACAAATAGGCTATATTGTTGGGCCCGTTAAGTAACAAAGGACTCCGGCCGGTCTTGGATATCCTCTAGCACTGCTATAAAGGTTTTAGAATCCACAAACAACCATACCCCCACCTGGAATTACCTCTTACGGTTTGTGGGTATAGTTCATAAACACCCTGTATATATATATATATATATATATATATATATATATATATATATATATATATATATATATATATATATATATATATATATAAATTGTCGGTCAAATGCCTTATCGGACTTTGATATGTGAAGTACTTGTTGATACAGCGGGTCAGGACATTCTGTCCTTGGATAAAGCAAAAGAGTAATGATACGTTAGTTTCCCTTTAGAAAGCACAGTCATGTGTGTGTGGATTTCCCCCCTTCCTTTACTTCTATAAATGATCATGTGTGCGCAAATTCCAGCCATGCATGCATTTACTGTGACATTAGGGGGTAAAAAAAAATAAAGAAAAGGAAAAAGCGAAAAAGATCGTGAGGGATAATTCGGGGAATTTTATCGTCGTCAAAGAGAATTTTAGGTTTCACATAAATGGTTTGTAGGGCAAAAGGCAATCCGGGACAGAGTGTGTTGGTCGAGATAAGGGTTAAATTCACGATGTGGATAGACCAAGCAGAAAGGCAAATAGAAGCGAAATAAATTGAAAAGAGATTTTCTTTTTAGAATGAGTAGAATATGAAGCGGGAAAAGATGTGAACATTAAAAATTAGAAATAAGAAAGTAAATATAAGTGGACCGTGGATAAATTTTAAAGCAAAGCGAAAGATTATTGTAAACTATAGCTTGAGACAGATACAACCACTTAAATAGATAACAGATGGAGAAGATACCTTCTCTCATTGCTCCATTTTTCACATTTTCCTTTCAGTAGATTTTAGCTTTGAAGAAACAGAAAGGAGAAATATTTGAAGTTATCTACCATCCAATAAGTTAGCTACCTAGACAAGAAAGAATACTAAAAGGCTCACCTAGTCACAGGGGCGGATCCAGGACGAACTTCTGAGGGTGGTGGCGGTGGGTTGTAATACTGCTACTTAGAGCTCCTTTTAAGAGCTCCAAACTCTGGGATGGATTTTATTTATATATAAAATAAGAAAGTGTTCTCTTCTATGGGGGGACGATCGCCCCGATCGCCCCCCTGGATCCGCCCGTGCCTAGTCATCACTGTTTTTCGATATAGTTTCCATGGAAATCTATACCGTCGCCACTTTGTGGACTGCGAAGGAATTCCAGAGAAAAAATAATCTTTGTTTCCACTGCATGGACTCCTGCTTGCTCTCAGGATCCCAATAGTGGATCCAGGTTTCGTCCCCTGTCATCAGTAGAGGCATGAATTTATCATGGTACGCCTCAAAGAAGTCCAGCAAGTCTTCGAACAGCTGCATCCAGCACAGCTCCAACTTCTGCAATTCCATTGTTCACGGCGTCACACAAACATTGGCTACGAGTCGTAACACAAACACAACTTAAGGTCACCCCGTTGTTTCGACTGACCTCATACTGTGGATTGGGGTTCCCCACAGTGGCCTTGACCTGCGCGTCACTGCTCTGCTCCTCCTTTCCTCTATCACTGTTCAACAACGAAAATGTAAATTGAACAAAATCAGCTAATTCTTATGGATTTTGTGGTGCTGATCACGAATTTGAAAGTTATTTTCGAATATTAGCTCTACTCTATGTTTCTGGTACTATCTTTCGCCCTGTAAGAACACCATATAAGATATTGTTAAACGTGTTTTATATATCGTAACAAAGATACAGTATTAGAGAAATTATCAGTCGAAAGATTGTAATTGTGACACTGATAACGATCGCAAAGCCTTTGCTTCGTAAAGTTTTGCAACAGAAAATGGCGCTCCAATTGTAATGTGCACATTGATATTATTGTTATTCCAAACGTAAGCATAGGCCAGTAATTTATAACTGTATGCTCTTTAACGTCACAGGTTACTGTTCTTTTTCTCAGCAAAACACACAGTAAAAACAAGGAGGACATGTAATTTGCTGCTGATAAAGGACAGTGGGAACAGGAAATGAAGGCAAAACCGATGGTTTTACATATTAGGTATGCGCACATGACAGGATTTGTGACTGTCTCGTCTCGAAAATGTGCTGTAAAAGTGATGTCTCGACTCGAAAAATGTATATTTTACTATTGGAAGAGCCGTGTCTCGACTTGAATTCTGTCAGGAAAATCCTGTCTCGACTCGTCTCATGCGTATTCCTAGAAACTTATTATAATGTTCCTCTTATTAATGTTAAGAAACTTCTAGGGATGCCCACAAGACAAGATATGAGACTGTCTCGTCTCGACAATGTGCTATAAAAGTGATGTCTCGACTCGAAAAATGTATATTTCTCTATTGGAAGAGCCGTGTGTCGACTCGAATTTTGTCAGGAAAATCCTGTCTCGACTCGTATCATGCGTATTCCTAGAAACTTATTATAATGTTCCTCTTATTAATGTTAAGAAACTTCTAGGGATGCCCACAAGACAAGATATGAGATTGTCTCGTCTCGACAATGTGCTGTAAAAGTGATGTCTCGACTCGAAAAATGTATATTTCTCTATTGGAAGAGCCGTGTCTCGACTAGAATTTTGTCAGGAAAATCCTGTCTCGACTCGTCTCATGCGTGTTCCTAGAAACTTATTATAATGTTCCTCTTATTAATGTTAAGAAACTTCTAGGGATGCCCACAAGACAAGATATGAGACTGTCTCGTCTCGACTATGTGCTGTAAAAGTGATGTCTCGACTCGAAAAATGTATATTTCTCTATTGGAAGAGCCGTGTCTCGACTCGAATTTTGTCAGGAAAATCCTGTCTCGACTCGTCTCATGCGTATTCCTAGAAACTTATTATAATGTTCCTCTTATTAATGTTAAGAAACTTCTAGGGATGCCCACAAGACAAGATATGAGACTGTCTCGTCTCGACTATGTGCTGTAAAAGTGATGTCTCGACTCGAAAAATGTATATTTCTCTATTGGAAGAGCCGAGTCTCGACTCGAATTTTGTCAGGAAAATCCTGTCTCGACTCGTCTCATGCGTATTCCTAGAAACTTATTATAATGTTCCTCTTATTAATGTTAAGAAACTTCTAGGGATGCCCACAAGACAAGATATGAGACTGTCTCGTCTCGACAATGTGCTGTAAAAGTGATGTCTCGACTCGAAAAATGTATATTTCTCTATTGGAAGAGCCGTGTGTCGACTCGAATTTTGTCAGGAAAATCCTGTCTCGACTCGTCTCATGCGTATTCCTAGAAACTTATTATAATGTTCCTCTTATTAATGTTAAGAAACTTGTAGGGATGCCCACAAGACAAGATATGAGACTGTCTCGTCTCGACAATGTGCTGTAAAAGTGATGTCTCGACTCGAAAAATGTATATTTCTCTATTGGAAGAGCCGTGTCTCGCCTCGAATTTTGTCAGGATAATCCTGTCTCGACTCGTCTCATGCGTATTCCTAGAAACTTATTATAATGTTCCTCTTATTAATGTTAAGAAACTTCTAGGGATGCCCACAAGACAAGATATGAGACTGTCTCGTCTCGACAATGTGCTGTAAAAGTGATGTCTCGACTCGAAAAATGTATATTTTACTATTGGAAGAGCCGTGTCTCGACTTGAATTCTGTCAGGACAATCCTGTCTTGACTCGTCTCGTGCGCATCCCTATTGCATATGCATACGCAATGACGCCTAACAATACATCGCAGCATGCGTTATTCCGAAGACGAAGGACCATGGAACTGATGAACCCTAACTTTGACTCCACCTGTAAATAAGAGTATGACTGAGAAATCCGTTGTGAGATCATGTCTACGAACAAGGGCGTCGAGCCAGGGGGCCCGGGCCCTCCCAAAGTTCGTGTGGGCCCCTATTGTATTTATGAATATATAATATTTGGCATAATTTGAGTGCAATTTGTCTAAAATCCTCAGATCACCTTCTGCATCTGAATGGTCCCCCCCAAATTTACAGAGAAATCGGCTCCCTTGTCTACGAATCATGCCCCGTAGGGAATTTCTTGCGCACGTGTTTTTTTTTTTTTTTTTTTTTTGATAGCGTACGTGTGACTTCCCTTTCGGTGATATTGCCCGCCACTCCATGGTTTCTTGTGTTCGATATTGCAATGTAGCTTTTCTATACTTTTGGTGCAGCCCGAGCAGTGAAACTAAGCACTTTTCTCCAGTGTCGTACCGTGGAAAATCAGCACCCGGGACTCCCCAGTACATATAAGTGAGGTCGACAGACCAGCCGCAAAGCCATCATGGTGTGCGCGAAGCGTGAGAAAAATTTCAAAAATAAATCCTTCTCTTTCTTGATTTTGAGCATTTTTCTTTACTTGTTTCCTTCTACTTCAAAGTGAGAAACAACATGAAATTTGACAGGCCAGCGCAGTTTATGCCTTTCCCAGTCTTGTTTCTATTGAAAATTAACGATCATACATAGTAATACGCTTCATGGAAGAAATTAGAAATAACAGGTTGATTTATTAATTAAAAGCTATCAAGATTTGTACATGTACCGACAACATATTCTGCAGTAAATTCCAGACCTTCGTAGGGGCCGCGGTGGCTCAGTGGTAGAGCGTTCACCGGTAGGGGTGGCATTTTACAGCACCTACCTCGATGAGAACGTGACGAGGTAACACGTACTCTCCCAGATCCAATGGCACGAGTTAGTCACTCATTTTGAATGATAGTCAAAGCATCACTTCCGCCGTTAGGTTGTTATCTTGATACGCACTAACACCTAGAGAACGCTACATAGGATATACGAGGGTAGTGTGTCTCCGCGCACTTCCCGAAAACCTATCTCCCCCTCAGGATATCATCAGCCCACCATAAGGCTTGTAACCTGGCAAACAAACGGACAATAAAAATATTGAAATTTGAAGTGTTATTTTAAAATGATTATCTTTCAATCATATTTCATGAAATTAAAAACATAAGCACATGACTGCAAAATTACGAATCTATATTGGTGCCTGTTTCTTGTTGTAACCTAAAGTACGGCAATTCAACTATTCTCTGGGGATATTAGAAATAAAATCGTAACTTCCAAGACAATGTGCAAATGTAATCTGAAAATAAGAGCTTTATAGAATTACTTAGAAAATTTTAAAAATAATTCCATACTTTCCGTAAATTATGGTGTGAAAGGTAGGTTTATAGACGATTCCAGTTAAGAGATAGACATCTTAGCACTCTGGTGTAAACATTTATAACTAATAAATTACAAAACGAAAAGCTTCGTGGATTATTAGATTTATAGTTTTCACTCATTTATATGCAGTTCTCACAATTACATAATAAGGTTTCTTATAAACAGTGGTGTAGCCAGGACGAGGCACTTGGGAATCGATCGCCAGAAATGCTTGCCTGACCTAAATAACTGCATGTTTATAATTGTAGGCAATGTGATGGTTCATTGGTTGACAAATAAATAAATAAATAAAATTAATTAAAAAACGAATAAAGAGTGGTAGAGAGGTCAGCTCTTGTGTGTGGGGTCCCTTGATCGATCTCAGCTAGCACCAAGTGAGATTTATAGTGGACAAACACCGTTTACGTGGGTTTTCTCGGATTTCTCCCGGTTGTTCCGACTTTCTTCAGTCCACCATCTCGTTCATTATCACCATCACCGTCTGTCTTCGTCTGGGTACATAATCATGGGAAGTGCATAATAACTGTATATGTTGGATTTTGGAGGTGGCTTCTGACACTCAGATAAGGAAAAAGTTTATATGAATGTATGGGGTAAAAGCAGTGCCATGCCATGGGGGAAGGACGATCGTTACGACCAGGGCCGTGCCGTGGAAAATCAGCGCCCGGGGAGAAAGTATACGACGGCGCCCTCATACATATATTCCAAGCAATTTTTCTTATCTTTTTCCTTTTTTCTATCGAACTTTTCGCCCCCTTACTTCGGGGCCCGGGGCTGTTGCCCCGCTCGGCCCCCCCGGACACGGCCCTGGTTACGACGGCCTTGGATGCTGAAGTAAGAGGACGCAAAATTTCGAAAGAAAAGAAGGAAAGAAAAAAGAGAGATGAAAAAATACTTGGAATATTTTAGATCAACAGCAGTATTTCTCAATCTAATATTTAATTTGACCAGGGTCAGATTTATACTTTTTGCGGCCCTAGACACCAGCTAAAACCGCCCCATCCGCCTATTTACACCCGAATCATTGGGGAGGGGGGCACTTACTTCATTGCTATTCTTGAAGAAGTTTTTAATGGCAACTATTTAATCACTTCTACTAAAGTAGGGGCACTTACTGACAATAATTTGCCATACGAAGGTCTGGAAAAAATGAAATGAAATCTTTGAGTTTAACGTCCCACGGTTATGCCGGTTAGGCTAAAGGAGACGGTGATGATGAGTGATGAATGAAATGGTGGAATGAAGAAAGTGGGAGGAAACGGGAGAACCCCGAGAAAACCCACGCACACGGTGTTTGTCCACCACAAAGTTCACTTGGCGGGAGCTGGGATCGAACCAGGGACCCCAAGCACCGGAGGTGAACGCTCTACCACTGAGTCACCGCGCCTTCCTTCCCGAGGGAGAGTATAGTGGTCCCTCCTAATGGGGGCCTATACGTACCATTGGGTTTGGAAAGTAGCTTTGCTATAACGTGTACGTAGTACCTAAACACGCTAAAGATAGGTAGTCCCGTATTACTTGGACGAGCCTACCAGGGAATACACGGCTCCCAAATGAACATGTCTTTTCGCAGACGGTGTACATCAGTCATCGGCTCTGGTAATGTAGGATGTATTTCTACCGTAAGTCCCGTATAGTTTGGACGATTCTTCCGGCAGAGGAATGCTAGACTCCTGCCTGCAGGCGAACTGAACAGCGACTGGGGAAAAGTGAGAATCCCAAGTATCTGGGTAACGGATTCTGATTCCAGTGGAAGGGTGGCAGCTCTATGGGATAAAGATAGGCATCACACTTAAACTGCGACTTAAGATGTACCATTGGATCCGGGATGAGATATGGGAGCATCTCGACGTGTGCGTAGTACCTCTACACGTGAAGGCGGTTGCCATTGGACGTATAGAGGTAGTCAGGGCCGGGTTTGAACAAGCCCCCTTGGGCATGCCTGGAGCTCCTGGATTGGGTGGCCTCTGCCAGGCTGTAGACATACTCTGGGATTCAGTAGTCTATGTGAACTTATCCTTTCGAAAATTGAAGAAATTAGAGAGGACATTGCTGATCATTTTTTATGGCTAAGTGTGTATGAGTCAATGAATATCTGATACAGATACATTGCAAACAAAATCATAGGCAACTTGACTGTGAAGAGCTGAAAATTCTTTTTGTTATCCTATGCAAGGAACTGCTATGAAACAGGCCACCCGACGTTGATCATATCTGTTAAGCATGCCTTACAATTGGCTTTCGTAAATGAAGAGAAGTAAAGACTGAGATAATTCGTTGGTTATTAGGTGAATACTTAAAGGGTTTCCATTCTCGCATCTTTTACATAATCTGTTTAGCACACGGACTCCATTGTGCAGCAGAAGTCATTCCGGAATTACACTCAGATGCCACTGACATTATTTCATTTGTAAAAAAGGTTTTCTTGAATGTTCCTGTAAGAATCGCTACCATCAAAGAGATTTCTCCAACAACAGAACTGCCTCTACTGCCCTTTGTATTCCGCTGGAAAACTTGGCGTCCGCTGGAAAACTGCAGCACTGCACTACGCACATAATTTTGAAGACATTCTTCAGGTAACATACCTTTTCAATAAGTGTAAAAATGCTTCAATTACATCCAAATAAAAAGCACTAAAGTCACCGCTTGTAGTTTAAGAAATACGCTACATCAAAGTCAACTTTTCTTATCTACGTGACAGAATCAACACTTTGGACATGAATTTTTTTCTACTGCTTTCCAAATCCATCAGTAAAAGAGAAATACCTGTTGAAGTGGGAACAAGTATTGTGGCCAAGATGGAGACTGTTTTCAGGCGCAATCCTGACTTCACTAGTGGTTCAAGTTCTTTGAGAAGGCAATGCCCAGGAAAATTTTCTGCAGAACCTTGATGGTATAGCCAGTATGAAATATGTGTCTCTTACATCATGTGATATAGAACGCATTAAAAAAAATAGATAATTTTGACAAATGATGAGAGAAGTGGTTGCTTTGTGTGCTATGCAGTAACATAAAAAATACCGCAGACCTAATAACACTATCTATCTATCTATAGGAAGCACCCGGCTGACCTCGATTAAATGGAGCCTGGGATGCTTTCTATCATTTCACTTTGAAGGTGTTACTTAAGGAAGATATACAAAAATGATCGAAAATGACTGATATTAGAGCCAAATCAATAGTTTTTGTGGTCGCTGACACGAACGGTGACACTTCCGATGCCGTTTAAATGCAAATTCACCTCCCATTAGTACTTCTAAGGTGGGGTGGTTACATGTAAAAAATATTTTAAATTGACCAGTATTAATGTCGAATTCATAGTTTTTGGGGTCCCTAAGTTGATCCGTGACAGTTTTGGTACCCTTTATGTCCAAAATGAAACGTATTGTCTCCGAGAGAAGAACGAGCATCTTGGTAGTAAACCTATAAAATCCTAAAATGCACTTTTCAAAAATCTTAATTTGAACTTTTACGAACTTCAAAAATCTGAAACCTAATTATTATTATTATTATAAAATAATATATATCATACCGGCGCCTCAAATATTAACTGTTTGTTTGTTTCCGCTTTAATATATTTTCTATATGTACAAATTGCAGTGGTGCCGATTTCTGTATAACTTTACGGAAAGGGGCGTGACGACCTGACTTCCTTACAGTTTCTTTCATTAATTTTATTTCATTATTTCCTGATTAGTCAAATGGTGTTATAATTTTACAATGTTAAATAATTAATTTTCATAATGCTTCTAGTGTCCCAATATTTTTCCTATCTGCACCACATAATAAGAATTGAACTCTATGAATATAATGCCAGTTTTGTTCTTTTTTAAATTATGATTTGTATGAAAAGTGTACTCAACTTTCAAGTAATACGAATTTCTAATATATTTTGTTTCAGCATAATTACCGTTGTTTATTTTGACTATTTACAGCACGTAAGATCGGAAAATACTAATTACTTGTGCTGAGGTCATTATTTGTTAAAATATATTGAAGTTAAATTTATTGTGTATTATTAATTGACATGTATGGTGAAATAATCAGCTTCAGCTAAGTTTCTTGGGCCCATTCCCTTTGATGAGCTAAACAATTGTAAAATTCTTGAACAAACATGCTCAACTGAACAATTAAATATTCCAAGTTAAAGTTGATAGATACTCAAGCTGATAAATAGTGTGCCGGTACAATGGTAAGCGTGCTTGAGTATCATAATAAACGAACTAAAAGTTTTGAAATTTGGTTTTATTTATATATTCAAATGCTAAACAAATAATATCAATTACTGCCAGTTGTTGCTTGAATATCACTCTTCTCGTGTACAGTCTTATCACCTCAAACATGACTTAGGAATGAGCATTTCGTTGTTATATATCCACGTAAAGATGCCCATCTGGGAGGCCCGTTTGATGGTGCCTTTTGTCCACCTCCAGAATTGGTGTCTGTGGTGAGTGGGAGAAAAATGAAATGAAATCTTTGAGTTTTACGTCCCACTATTATGCCGGTTAGGCTAAGGGAGACGGTGAAGATGAGTGAAATGAAGAAAGTGGGAGGAAACGGGAGGACCCCGAGAAAACGGTGTTTGTCCACCACAAAGTTCACTTGGCGAGGGCTCGGATCGAACCCGGGACCCCAAGCACCAGAGGTGAACGCTCTACCACTGAGCCACCGCGGCCCCGGGAGAAGAAGAGAGAGGAGAGAGAGAAAACATGTGTGTGGGAGAAAGAAATGCAAGTATGAACAGTCCGCAGCAAAAAACCAGTAACGTGAGCATGTAAGTTTATTGTGAAACGACGAAGTCTTTTGCTCCAAAATAAGTGTGCAGAGGAGGACGCCGAAGTTTCTCCTGGCGTGATTCGTGCCACTTAGACGTTATGTTCATTTCCTGGGCTGATTAGGCGTAGTTTCGAAATAAACTTACATGCTCATAAGGAGGTTTTTTTTTTTTTTTTTTGCTGTGGACTGTACATGTTTTTAAAAGAAATTTGGTTTACCAATCTAAGTTCTTTCATATACTTATTCCGTCGGTCTATTGTCCATCCGGAAGACGAAAAACAAATCCCTTGAGAACAACTTAATAGATCAGTATCAATTTAACCAAGATTTACATTAAAGTGTGAAAAGTTATGAATTGATCTCACTCATGGAGATGATTCATCAACCGGAAGTGGAACAAAAGAACCATTTCCGTTTTTATACGTTGATCACTATAGCAGTGGTTCTCAAACTTGTTGTTGTTATTGTGACCCACATTAAATAATAAAAGGAATTTTGTGGCCGACCTACTTTTGTTCAAATACACATTGACATTCTTTGTAATTGTTGTAAATTTCAAATTAATTATTTAAAAAAAAATCGTATCTAATTCCAGTTCGTTCAATGACAGTCCATATGAGTGATTAACATGAGATTTATTTAGGGATGTTATGAAAACCCCGAGCGACCATCCATGTTACAAAGTAGAGCTCGATACTTAAATTTGAATAAATCAAAAATTTAGTTGAGGTTTATTTTATGTCTTTCTTAAATATATCACTTTCAAAATAAATTGTAATGTAAATTTATGAATATAGTGGCTCTGACGGTACGAGAATAATATCAATCGGTGACGATCAAACAAGTGTAATGTAACTTTCTTTCTCAATAACTGTATCATATGAAATTGCAGATATGCCCCAGGAGCGGATCGGGACGATCGCCCCCCTCCTTAGAAGATGAAACTTTCTTATTTTATATATAAATAAAACCCATCCCAGAGTTAGGAGCTCTTAATAGTAGCTCTAAGTAGCAGTATTACAATCCACCGCCCCTCCCCAGAAGCCCGTCCTGAATCCGCTTCTGATATACACAAAGAGTGTTAAAGTGTTTCTGTTGAAAGGTAACACGGAATTAACACTACTTGCGACGCAATGCCCTATCCCGTGACAGATTTTGACACACTCACTCTCTTTCCATTCTAGCCCAGCATCTCTACTGACTGTATAACAGGGCAGGGCTCTGACTAACCACTTACTCTTCACCTCATTTACAAACGCTTCCAATTTTCATTTTCTGAATAAACATATGTTTCTGCATCAAAATAAAATTTTCATAATTAAAAGGAAAAACTTATTGCGACCTACCAAAAAAACGGCTCGCGACCCACACTTTGAGAAGCACTGCTATAGATCAAAACCAGTAATAAATAGCGAGAAGCGGTTTTCTTAAATCAATTTAGCATCCCAAATATATTCAAGAGGATGCGGTGGCTCAGTAGTAGAACTCTCTTGTGGCTAAGCGGCTAGCATACGCTCCTTCGATGAAGGAGACCTGGGTTCGATTCCGGCTGGAGCCCATGTCGTTTGCATCCAACTTTAAGTTGTAGGCCCGCGTCCCACATAGCCTGCTAAAAAGGGACACTAAACTGAAAATCAAATCAATTGAATAATGTTAATAGCCGGTGGCAATAGTCGAGTGACCTCACACGGGAAATTCAGGAGAAAGCACTCGCCTGTAGAGACACTAAGCATGCCATTTGAAGTACCAATTCATGCTGATTGCAACAAGTTAATATATGGTTGAGAACTGTTCGAGAGATTCAACTTCAAAGTTTATTTGAAAAAATGAGTATATACGCATTTAAGCGCGTTAAGTACATTATTAGCAACGAATATTAACATATGAATTGAAATCTATCGGACGGAACAGAAACAAAAAACTGTTTTGCGATAACTAACGAGTTTGTTAGTTAAAATTAGTCATTATACTGTTCACAATAATGATAGGTTAGAAATGCAAATTGATCACTGCTCTTCTGTTCTATGAAGCAATGACGCAGCCAAAAGACCGTTTTGCACCATGAACATGTTATATGTGGAATTGCGTTTCATCTGTCAAGGGAACTGTTTGCATAACCAAAGCGAAATGCTAATTCAACAGGTGATTCAAAAGGTATATAATTTGTCCAGTAACTTGCCTTGTAGAACGCAAACTGAAACAATCTAATGTATCGCGGTGTTTGGAACTGATCCATTAGCACGGACACGAACTTTATTTGATAGTTTCGCTGGTACATCATAACGTCCGGATGAAGAAATTTCATACTATGTACAAATCTCCTGTCATAATCTTTGATTGGTCGGAATGAAAACACATCAAATGGTTGTACAAATCTTGTGCACTTCTTTAGTATATTCTGAAGAATGACGTCTTTGCCATTTGTCATCCAACTTTGAAATGGACAATTTGTCTGTGAGTGGAGTCCAGTGTTCAAGCAGCAGCAAGTTTAATCCATGGGAGAGAATTCTTCGGTTATATACTTCTGGCAGTCGTGCATTTAACGTTGAATCTTTCGAATTGTTGTCAACCGTACGAGAAGTTTATTAATTTGTTGTAATCAGCATTAATTGGTCTTTCAAATGGCGTACTTAATTTCTCTGCGGACGAATGCTTTCTCCCGAACTTCCCTTGTCAGACGTTCTGCTTCGGATCATGAGCCGCAATCTATTGGGTTTTCGAGTTCCTCTGAAGAGCATGGTGGTTATTTTTAACTGTCCTGGATATGTTTGTGTCCGTATCACTGTCCACTTTGATAACTCTTAAAATCTTGTACGAGGAAACTTGGGTGCTCAGGAAACTGAGGAATGATCTGTTGATCTTAAACAAAAGTGGTAGAGCGTTAACCTCTGGTACTTGGAGCCCCTGATTCGTTTCCAGGCCGTGTCAATGGGCCTTGTGGTGGACAAACCGGCTTTTTCAGTTTTTTCATTTCCTCCCACTTTCTTCATTCCAGAATTTCGTTTCTCATCATCGCCGTCTCCTTTAGCCTACACGACATATCCGTGGGACATGAATCTGAATGAATTCATTTTTCCAAAATATTCATTCTCTACTCTAATTCCTCTACTTAAACCGATGGTGGTAGAAATTATTTCTGTTTTCAATATTTGTGTTCAATTGGGAAAAACAAACCAAACTCTTTCATGTGGTATAAACTTAATCTACTTCTTGTTTAATTATATTTCTCTTTTAGATCTCTATGAGGAAGAATTGTCACTAAACGCAGAATTTTTCCTAGATTTTGCATTATGTAGTTTCTGTAAATAAAGAAGAGAAGTGACTTAATGCCTTTTGTGTGAATACAGATCATAGATCACCCGTTTCTACGGTGGAAAGAAGAAAGCATCCGGTTTTCCATCACGTATTTCCCCTTTTCGAGATACAGCCATTTCTGGGAAATCCTACAGAATTCTCTAACGGCAAACACACATAAAATTTTCGATCGTTTTCTGCACCATTAGTAGATTCCGGAGTCTGTCGTACATCAAATATCTAGTTCGGCGCACTGAAAGTGAGAAAAACTGTACTTCAGAGCGTGAAAGAATGTACGTTTCTGTCAAGAGATGCATTTTATAACAATTTATTTTTCTGCTGAACGACGTGGTCCAAAAAAAAAAAAAAAATCTTCAAGTCTGATGTTTGCACATTCAGCAAATAGGAGTTAAAAATGTGTGACTTAGCCATAATTTAATATCAACAAATGTAGTGGTTACTTTCTATTGAACTATTGGACAAAGAACCTGTGAATGTGAATTGTATTGGGATTCATTTTAAAAAATAACTAGTTGAACCTGCGCTCTCTACACAGCGCATCATTCACACATAAGCATGAATATTCTTCTCATTCATCACAACATCTGTACATGTCCCTTTACAGACGCAAGTAAAAGACGTCTTGATAAAAGTCGGCAAGGAGCATCATAAAGGGTAAATTTTTTGTATCATTTTCTTTTCCAATATCTCGCACCGTTTGCAAGATTTGAGCCTGCTTCTGCTTGGAGTTTCTAATTCATGTATGATCAGTGTTTTCTTTCTTCTTGCATGCAGTATGTAATAAGCAAATACATTACACACACAATTAATTATAGTGTTAGTGATATATATATAGTATTCATTGGGGAAAACACTCCAAACAATAAAGATTCATCTTAGAGTGGAGAAATAGTTATCCTTCGTTTTTCGGTCATGAAAAAAACGCCTGAGAAATATACAATCCCTGTATAAAAATATGTGGTGTTGGAATGTATACCACGTAAGATATGTTGCTTTACTTTTTTAAAATTTCAACACTTCCAGTGTACCTCTAAAAATGTAATAATGAAATAACGGCCATAATTTTTTTAAAAATATTCAAGTTAGAACTAGACAATCAGCACAAAATTTGCAATCGATCAGTGAAAACGGCATTCTTCTAGAGCCTATGGTTACCGTGGCTACAATCATATAAACGTCGGCAAACATGTTAACTTTTCTAGCATTTTAATATTTAGATACTTAAAATGAGACGAAATTTCCAATTATACATTTCACAGTTATGCTCAGTAAGACATCAGACACGGAATATTAATAAATCTTAGTGGTTCTTCAGTAGTAGAGCGTTCACCTCCAGTCAGGGGCAGATCCAGGGAAGGGCGATCGGGGCGATCGCCCCCCCCCAGAAGAGGAAACTTTCTTATTTTATATATATAAATAAAACCCATCCCAAAGTTTGGAGCCCTTAAAAGTAGCAGTATGACAACCCACCGCCCCCTCCTCCCAGAAGTCGGTCCTGGATCCGCCCCTGCCTCCAGTACGTGAGATCCCTGATTTGATTTCAGCTTGTGCCAAGTAGGCTTTGTGGTGGACAAACGCCGTGTGTCCATATATCATTTTTTTTAAAGATTTACCGTTTCCTCTTTCTTTCTTTATTCTACCATTGCATTCCACATCATCATCATCACTGGAGGGATTCCACCGGGTCCGGATCACCTCCCCCAAATTTCCTAACTCAAAATACATTTGTACAGTTTCTCAATAAAACTATACTTGTTTAACAAGGAAATGATTGATGTATCATGGAAATTCGATCTTATAATTTAATTGTACTCCTTCACTTATAAAAACAATCTAGTTCTACAGGTAAAAATGAGGTATTGAAACAACACAAAACGACTACCATTTTAACGTGTTACTTGTGTGTTAATTCAGCACCGAGACATCACCTTCCGAGCATATTAGAAATAACTTATTACTACCTGAGAGAATTTGATTAGTATTTATCATTTAATATGAGCAAAGCTTTGCGAAATATCTTTGGCCCTTATGCCAAGTAACGAATAATGCTCTATATTTTCTGTAATCGGTCACAATAATATTGTTGTAAACCTGTGGATCGTGTGACAACAGTTACATAGGCAACAGTTCTGCCATCTTCTGTTAATATATGGTAAGACACAGGAATAACAAATGAAGAAAACAGATGAAATCACAGCTATCTGTGTAACTGTTGTCAGATGATTCACAGGTTTACAGCAATGTTATTATGGCAGATTACAGAAAACATAGAATGTTATTAGTTACTTGCCATAAATGCGAAATATGTTTCGCAAAACTTTGCTCATAGCAAACAATAAAAAAACAATGCAAATACTTACAGCCAGTAACGAGGTATTTCTGATATGCTCTGATAAGGCGATGTGGCTGGTGTTGAATTGACACACAAGTAGCACGCTAAAGTGGTAGTCATTTTGTGTTATTTCAACACCTCATTTTGTGCTGTGTATCATTGTTTTCTCCTGAAAATATAGGTGCAAGTATTTTAAATTACTTGCTGTCCTTTCCTATGTACACTAATACCCGTTCAATACTTCATAGGTGTAATGGTCCGAAAAAAAAAAAAAAAAAACTTGGAACCCTCCCAACTAAAATTTCTTAGTGCGAACCTGATTATCACCGTCTTCATCACCCTACACAATATAATTGTGGGACGTAAAACGAATTTATTTCATTTCATTTTTAATGATTATATAGGAATTGATGGAATTTATTATGAACCTATAATATGGTATGTTATTTTTCATTAACAAATTGGCAAGGGATAATGTGATCTTCAGAATGAGTTTTATTCCGACAATTTTCCTACAAGCGATTGTGGGAATTAATAATAATTAATACTGGACATTTATAATAATAATACCTTGAAAGGTATGCAATTTTTTAACCATTATGAACCTGAGGTCCAGCGTACTGACACCTTCACTTTGAGAAATAAACCCTGTGTAAGGCCTATTATATATATTGCGGTTAAAAGTAATGCATTTTCTCAATGTAGTCATATAAACATTTATTTTGTATCCATGTCCTCCATAGAGATAAGGAACAAAAGCACAGCGAATTAATGGAACGTAAATCCTTGTTCAAGATCTACGTATTAGTATATCTCTCCCGTCAGAGAGCGAGAACGGATTTGACATTTCTGAGAACAAAATTTTGGCGAAAGATATTAATAAATCATCTTCCTCGCGGGTTGTGTTTGACAGGAATGTTCTTACAACTTTGGCTCCATTTTCTCTGAGATTTTAACAGCTTCAGTCAATTTCATGCAAAGTCTATGAAAAATTTATTTTTAATCAATTATACACCAGGCATTCCGTTTCGGGGATGGGGAGGGAACAGGCTTGGATTTAAGAAATGCGGATAAATAAAGTAACTCTTGGTTTCATATTTTAAATATCTTTTTTTAATGGGTTTGGATGGATTTACTAATCTTTGTTTTTATTGTATTTGTATTTAGAAGTTTAAGATGAATTTAAAGAAGTACTTGTTCTTAAGAGATCACAGGTTTCCACTGTTTTGGTATTGCATTTTACAAGAATTTACGATTCAAAGTAATCCTAACAAATTCAAGAAATGCATATTGAAATTTTCTAAAATCAAACCAAATAATTTGTGTTGATTTGATTAGAAATTTTTTGTCATTATAAATACATTGTTTTGGAAGAGGTGAGGACAGAGAGCATATCTCCTTTATTTTTAATCTTTCTACTCCTGCCATGGATTTGAACGAAATCGAACATTCTCATATTGGGGGTCCTGGTGACCCCACTATTTATCACAGAGTCATGATTGATACATCATTGGAACGCTTATAAAACACAGATTACAACGAGGTAGCCTCTGTGAAACTCCAGCCCTATTCAAAGAAGTAGAAACAAAAATGTAATTTACTTTTAAAAAACTGAGACTCAAAAAATTGGCAAACTTTGTTCCCTTCTTCCCTTCATATAAACAACAAGTACACATACGGGGTATTACTATGTAGTGAACTACTTCGTTGCTTCACTTATCAGTTTTTTAAGAGTGTATCTTCTCAAAGGGGGAATAGTCCTAAAAACTTCGATGCAAGAAACAAAAACACGAACTTTACCCTCCCCCTCCGCCATTGTATCCCTATATACATAAAATGCATATCAGAGGAAAGCTTCTTTCTTCAGAAATACATTGATATCAGAATTATTTTTCTAGCTTAATTAGGGGTATAGGTATTGAAGTTTAAAGCTTCGACTCAGCAGTTGCGCCAATCAGCGTTTAAAGGTTAAATGTTTCCTATTGGCAGATTTAGAAGTTTATTATTTCCCGCTTCCTTCGTGTAAATTAACAGTAATAATGCATCAAAATAACAAGAATTTTGTTTTACGCTTCACCCTGTAGGCTAAAAGTAACGGATGATTAATGGACGTGAGAGATTGTGAAGGAATTGGTGGAATGTGAATGTAGATGGAAACAGGCCGATGTTGTCCACCACAAGCTTACATGACCTGTGATAGAACGAGGAACCCGTCATACCAGAGATAAGCGCTGTAGATCCTACCACTGAGTCACCTTGCCTCCCACGAAATAAAAATAATAGCTACATACGTTTTATGCATGTAGCTATATAGTTTTATGCATAAAATTCATAAGTTTCCATGCTTATTATGCATGCTATCTCGAGGAGATTGGTTTCGGAATACACTGATAAAAGTGAGAGCCTAACAAGGTACGGTAGGAACTGATTGACTAGTTTGATTGAAGTGATTGACGTGAGCGAGATTTGATTGGAGTTTAGTGTCCCTTTCAGCACCGAGTCTATATAAGAAGTGAATCTACAGGTTAAGATAGAGTCCGAAACATCGTAATGCAATTAAAGTTTGAGGCTATTATACTGACAGTCGAACCTAGGAACCGTCTACTAAAGATATGCCCATTAGTTACTGGATTAGTGAGAGGACGGAAACGTGTTGCAGCGCCAAAGTGTTGGGTTGGACGTTGTTTTCTACACTCAGTGTGAGTTGAATATACCTTTGGAACTACACATAATATGTTAGTTTAAATTATGTGCAAGTGCTTACCTTATCACAAGTTACATGGTAATGGAGCTTACTTAACTTCTACACGACGGTATTTTTAAATCATCTCAGACCATAGATAACGAACTATTTAAATTGACTTAGTAGGGTTGGACAAGAACAGAAATATTGAAATTTCTAATTGACAAAACCACATGAAAGAGAAAAAAGTATGCCATTATGTTACATTGTTTCTGCTGTGAATCTAAATTACATGTGTGTGCACAAGCCACTGTCAGTGATTAATTCATTATTATTATGATCATTCCAGTGGGAAGTAGGCCCGTAGTTAGTTCAAAAATGTAGTGGGGCCCGGCTGAATTTTGGGGGGAGGGCGAACCAACCATATTATAGTTCATCACCATGTTATAGTTCATTTGCAATCCTACTGTGAATATTTTAGGGGGGCGGCCCCCTAGACCCCCCTGGATACGGACCTAGTGGGAAGTACACGAGGTGTAATAAGAAAGTAAGGTAATAAAGACTGCAGTGAAACGTTTATGTATTATTTCATGCAGCCAATAGATACGAGTATTACATACATTAGGATATTTTTCGACACAGTTTCCATATCTGTTGAAGAATTTGTCGTACCGTTGAATGAGTTTGAAGATTCCCTCCTGGTAAAAATTCTGTTCTTGCGTGTTCACCTACGTTGTCACGAAATATTTCACCTCCCTGTCTGAAGCGAAACGACGGTCTTCTAGGGGGGCCCTTCGAGTGCTGAAACAGGAGAAAGTCACTTGGAACGGGGTCCAGGCTGTAGGAGGGGTAATCGATGATGTCTCAGCGAAACTGCTTCAACAGTGTGGCGGTCTTCTGGCCACTGTGCTTCTCGTCCGTGACGTTTTCTCTACCAGCCGCAAACTTTCGATACCATTCTGCGACATGCTGACGAGTCGTTACAGTCTCTCCGTAAACGTATACCAGCTGTAGGTAAATTTCAGCCGTGGTTACATGTTTCACCCACAGAAATCGAATAACTGAACGGACTTCTTCGAGAGACCAGTTTTCCAAATGAGTCGCCATTTGTGTTTGCCTATAACTAGCGCCATAGGTGGCGGATGACTGAAACTTTGCATAGTTGCCAACTCCATGTATTAGAATTATCGCACACTCCTCATTTCTAGGTCTTGTAACCTTAGTTTCTGATACCCCATCGTAATGTTGTAATGTTAATACAACATCCCTAGTGCGTCTTTTACTCCACACGATAACTCTTGAATGAAGGCGATTTTTTTTATTTTATGTTTTATAAGATACATCTAGTCATTATCTAGCCGAGTTAATTAACGAAGTTAATCTTTTAACACCTTCGCGTATGCTTGTAGCCACATTTTCCAGACGGAGAGGAAATCGGCCAACTTTACGACTTTTTTTTTTTTTTTTTTTTTTAGGAAGAAGAAAAGGAAAATATACTATATTCAGCTTTTACATATACTAAACCCACATATATGGTTTCAGATAATAGCTTAGAATTACTTTATCTGGATACTAAGAGAGTTAAATTAAACATAGTAACTGTAACACAAAACACAAAAATGTATATTACATTTCCCGGGAGAATCTCATATGATTCGAGTCCCATTGCTCTGTATTGTAGATTTAGCTTTTATTAATTAAGTTTGTTCACGTTTAATTAATATTGTTTAGATCAGATCATCTATAAAGAGTTTTTTTTTAGAACAAAGTTTTGGAATAGTTATTAAAACTGTTATTAAATAAGTAAAATATGTTTCTTTTTTTTAAAAAAAAAAAATCAGATTTTGATAAATCATTTTCGATCATCTGAATCGGTGATTGGTAAAATGCGCCCCATGTCAGAAGTGGTCCCCTGAAATGTTCTTTTCGTCCCATAACATACAGGAAAGGAGAACAGGGTTGCCACATTTCCACGTTTACCCAGACATGCTCTCTTTTTCAGACCGTAAAAATGGTCAGGGCGGAATTTTAGGGAAACGCAGAAGTGTTCTCTTTTTCCGGAGTATTATGAACTGCTCTAACTTAGGCTATATTACTATTGTTTTCAATAAATTATATTGGCCCTCCCAAAGTTGCTTTCTTTTTCTTTTTCTTTTTCTTTTTTCTTTTTTTCTTTTGTCTTTTTCTTTTTCTTTTTTTTTTGCTTTGCATCCCTTCTAAAAGAGTTTGACATTCACTGGTTTAGACGCACTAAACCCATAGTGAGCTGAACTTTATCTTCGGTGAATAGTGTACACACTTTCGCCGTAGGAATCCTCAGTTCGAACTCCTGGCGGGAGCTCATGTGACTTTTGTATACCATTTAAGTTTCGGGTATGATTTAAGTTTCATACAAACACTTTGCTGTTAAAAAAAAGAAAAAAATGAAACTTAAGTCAACCAAATATTCATTGCGATGTATCCTCGAGTTCTTGTAAATAGGGATAATTAGATATTGAAGCTAATCTATATAGAACCTTACATAGGAATTTTCACGTCAAGTGGATTTAAATTACAAGTATTCCTAATACTTCAACGAAAGAAAAAAAATTTAAAAAAGAAAATTAAGCACAGGAAAATTTTTATATTTGGAAACTACACCTAAAAGAAAATTGAGTTTGGGCTTCATTTAATCCTACTTATGAGGAGGAAAATGTAATTATTTGATATTAAATCAAAAATCTATTTTCCTTCCTGTTATCCGGAGGGAATATTAATATTGCATAATAACTCGATATCCTGAAGAAAGGCCGTGATATAGGTTAGTTATTTACAAATCGATAGTGTGATGACAGTTTTAAATAAGTGATGGCAACCTGTGGTCCGCGAAATTAATACTCTGAACAATATTTCACGTCACATGAAGCACACCATGTAATTTCGACAACGCCAAATTTCAACTTAGTTAAATATTACAAATAATAATAATAATAATAATAATAATAATAATAATAATAATAATAATAATAATAATAGTAATAATACTACTACTACTAATAATAATAATAATATATATATACAGTGGAGGATCCAAGGGGAGGGCTATAGGGGCTATAGCCCCCCCCCCCTTGACACTCAGGTATACACTGGATAAAATGGGCTTCAATCCTGGTTTACACTGGATAAAACGGCAAAATATGGTTTAGCCCCTTCCTTGATCATATCCTGGATCCGCCCCTGTATATATATATATATATATATATATATATATTATAAAATGCTATGATTATATGTTTGTCTCCAATCCTTTCGACAATAAGATCTGAAAAGCCACAAGTGCTAGAAACGTGCCGTTTTTACTGGCTGATTAGAAATTTTGTGTAGATTCTCCAGTACTAATTAAATATTTTTTTTTAAAAAAAAAAGCATGGCCTTTATTTCCCCATTACATTTTAGGGCTACACTGGAAGTACTGAAATTTTAAAAAAGTAAAACATCATATCCTATGAGTTAGACATTCCAACACAACATAGTTGTATACAGGGAATGTATATCTCTCAGGCGTTTGTTTCTTGGCCAAATGAAAATGAAAAACGAAGGATTACCATTTCTCCAGGCTAAGATGAGTCCTTATTGTTTGGAATGTTACATAAAATACATTCCAAACGAAAATCGTATATATTGTACGAAAATCGAAAACCTTAAAGCTTGTGACAAACATCTTGGCATTTCAGCTAAACGAATAAAACGCAAGCTCTGACGCGATGTTGCCGAGTGAGAAAGACATGTGGCTATGACTTGGCTCAGCAGATGAACTACAGCGCGATCAGGTGGCAGGGGGTGAATGTATACAAATTAAACGTGGCAATACCGCAGCCCTCTTATTTGCTAGCAGCATTTAAAGGAAGCTTGGAGCGCCGCCTTCAAATGCCAAGATGTTTGACACGTCGTTTAGTAGTGTTTTATACTTTTTTGTTTGAGACATTAAGTGCTTTTGTGAAATTAACACGTTATGGGTTTCGTATTGTTTTCTTCAGGTGTCGGTGGCGTGGTCCAAAAATCCAACCTTCTTGAAAGCAATCTTCTGTGGTGGGGACGACTTACGCTACTAGGATTGTTCTTGCGTAATGGTTTCAGCTCCCGTTAATTTCACCAATTCCAGATGTCCGTGAACCTGTCCCCACCCACGTCCTCACTACTTTTAAAACAGACCAAAAATTAGTGCCTAATTAGTGATGAGATCTGTAGTGTTAAAAAATTGTGCTGTTACAGAAATCTCAAATAACAAAAAAAGATCCTATCCCGCTAGCCTCACTCACTCAACCGATTGAGATAAAACCTACACACGAAGTTAGTTTTAAATTAGTGCTGATGATACCGCATAGAAAGAAAATTAGTGCTACGTATCTTATGATAAAAATGGGGGATTGATTGTTTTCTTTGATGATAACACTATTAAAGATTTTCGAATATATTTTGGCCTTCTGATAATAGCACTAATTTTCTTTCTATCTAGCTTCGTCAGCACTGATTTTACACTAACTTTGTGTATAGCTTCCATTTCCATGCGTGGGGCTAGCGAGAACCCAGGCCCACTAAGAATATTTTTTTATTATTATTTTTGAACGTCTTTGAAACAACACATTTTTTTTTAAACATCACCGGTCCTGAGCACTAATTGGACACTAATTTTTGGCGTAAATTTTAAAATTAGTACCTGTGCGGATGGGACCAGGTTCGCGACCATCTATTCCAGGCCCCAGTTGTGGTTTGATGTCCGCGTTAATGTTAGGTACTTTACAAGTATTTAGTCTTTTGCACACGAGATGGCGTTAGTTTCCGAAATCTCAGGGCATATGAGTCGCAGTAGAGCAAACTAAGTGTTCATAGTTTGAGGGAAATTTTAGTTGATAAGTTTAGTAAAAAGGGAAAAAATGGATATTGTCGATAAAATGTGAAAATACAGGGAAATAATTGCGCTGACTTTAACCAACATAGATCCTTAAATTTTTTCTTGTTCTTTAGAAATAAACCCATACAATAACAGTAGTGTGTGTGTATGTGTGTGTGTTCAAAGTAGGATGATTTGCATCTACTGTTGCCTGGGTGTATTTGTATGTACTGTTTGTAAAAAAGAAAAAGGGAAAATAAAAATTAGAAAAAATAAATGTAATTGACACTTCCCTTGATATAGCTATTAATCTTATCACATAATTTCTGTCATACAAATGTGATACTCAACAAAGTATTGAAAATTTGACAAAAAAATGGAAAATTGTGTGCCAGCTGAGGACAGTGGCGGATCTAGGCCTAGGCCCCCCCAGTTTTTTGAGTGGCAAAAACAATAATAAGCTATTATTTATATATTTTTGAATTGTTTATAGTAAACTCATGATACACCTGTCATTGTCCGGATTCTGGTTGCTCCGCCCCCCCATTTTTTACCTTCTAGATCCGCCATTGGTTGAGGGAAATCTTTTTAAAGAAACCTAGAGACACTAATCAGGCAGAGGGGCTTTTGACAGCTGGTAGTTTAAGCTAGTAGGTATGTAAAACGTTTTGAAATTCTTATAATCACACGTAAGGTATTGCGTGTGAAGATGTACGAACATTCCACATTACTCTGCTACATTTTACAAATTTATTTGATAAGGATACAATTGCTGCGCAGGTCGTTGAAGAAGTTCGTGCTGTTTGTAGACGAGATACGTTGTCAAAAGAAACAGTCTAAGGATGTTTTAGTGGCTTTCTTGAAATTTCGATGTCCAAGATGCCCCTCGCAGGAGGCGACAGCAAAAGTGGACGATATTCTGGCAAAAAGTCTAGTAAAACCGCCATGTAAGCAGTCATGACACCACAATGACCTGAAACGTTCATAATCAAACAGTATTAAACTATTTGGGAAAAGCTGGTTACAAATAGAAGCTCGACGTTTGAGTGTCACATAATGTGTTTCAAAAAAACATTTAAACTATGGAATTTCTATATTCGAATCCTCACTGAAACGTAACTACCTCTAGCCATTTCTGAAGCAGTTGATCAGACTGATGGATACTTGATAACCTACGAAAGCAATGTACAAAAAAGGTCATGGTCAAAGCGAATAGAAGCTCCATAGTCTGTTGAAAATCCCACACTGACGTCGAGAAAGATTATGCTATGCGTTTGGTTAGATTGCAAGGACATCGTGCATCACGAGCTGTTGTCACCGGGTAGAACGAAGACTCGGACCTATATTTTCGGCAATTAGTGCCAGCGCATCTGGCAATTCGAAGAAAAAAAAACGGACGGAACTGACCACCAGAAACGGTGTAGTATACCTCGTTGACAATGCTAGGCCGCATATATTTTTAACGACCCGTTACAAATTGAGAGAAGTTAGCTGGGAGATATTAATGCATCCACCGTATAGCTTGAATCCGGCACCATCATACTATGATTTGTTTCAGTCTCTGTATAAATCTTTGAACGGTGTTAGGATAGCTTCAAAACAGACCTGTGAAGCCACGGTTCCTTTGTTCTTTTTTTCTTTTTTTTACCAGACACACAGAACATCTACGACAGAATAATTAATGGCGTTGCCGGAGAAATGACAGAATATCATTGAACAAAATAGTATATATATTGATTCATAATGCTATTTTCAAATAACAATAAATATATTTTGTTTTGACGTGTAAATGCTCAATACTTTTTAGACAACCTGACAAATAGAACCTGTCCTTCCTGACCTCTATGTTACATAAGAAAATAAAATATTAACATGAAATACTTATATGCACTTTTGTTGCCTACTATACTCTTCTAAAAATATTATTGACGCAACAATTGCCCGCTTCGCTGAGTTAAAATACTAAAAATTAGTAATATGTTTCATTTGTCAGTCACTTTTTACTATTAGGAAGCAGTCTCTGATATCAGTCATTTTTGATCATTTTTATATACCTTCCCTCTCTCCCTCCCCAAGTTGAATTTGGATTTAAACGCCATCGGAAGTGTCACTGTTCATCTTAGGACCGCGAAAACTATGAATTCGACATTAATATCGATCATTTTTGATAATTTGTATGTATCTTCCCCTCCCCCAAGTTCCGGGGCTGAATTTGGATTCAAACGGCATCGGAAGTTTTACTGTTCGTCTCAGTGACCCCGAAAACTATAGATTCGACGCTAATATCGGTTGCTTTCGATCATTTATCATATATATATATATATATATATATATATATATATATATATATATATATATATATATATATATATATATATATATATATTTATTCTTAAGTTGCAATGATACAGTAAAAACCATCCCAGGCTAAAAAATTTGATCGAGATCGGTCTGGTGGATCAAGATTTATTAAGTCACAGTCACAAACACTGTCACATTTATTTATTTTTTCTTAACATAGAAGATAAATGGAAGATTCTCAACAAATTTTCAATTATTAACAGTTTATGTTGGTTTAATTTATACAACTTGCAAGCCACGTATGTGTTGCGAGTATACATAACGGATTTAGGAAATCTGACTCCTTGGATTTCATATACAAAGATAAAATTTATTAAAAATTAAGCGGAGGCGAGTCAGTGATAAAAAATGCATAGAATATATACATGTATTATCTATAGCAATAAATGTATTACTATTAGCAATTAGCAGTTTCCGCGAAACATGTACAAATTTCAAATAATGAGCTTTAACCACTAGAAAGTTCCAGTTTCAGGCCCTACGTTACTCTTTTTCCCTTGCATTCTCTGTTCTTCACAATTCTATACGTTAATAGCACGAAAGCTGATACATGTGAACTCAACGCTTTGTCATTAGGCAATGTCCAATAAGTAAATCACATGACCAGGCAAGAAGAACAAAGGATTTTGTTATTTGTGTGTTACGCACGTGTAACATTTATCTCTCTCTCTCTCTCTCTCTCTCTCTATATATATATATATATATATATATATATATATATATATATATATATATATACCACATTGTATGATATTCGTATATTCATTTAGCTGATTTATATTCAGAATTGTAAATTTCAATAAATATTCAGTCAAGGGAGCGTGATTCATGGTATCTGAGTTGACATTTCTGAATATTTGTGTACATGAAGATTTGTAGTTTTGTACATGGCAAATCAACGACAATTTGTTCTATATATTATATATTTTCAACGTCCATTTACTCATATCATTCAGAACTGATTTATATGTACAATAATAATTGTAATTTAGTGTATTAAGGTTTGTTGAAATAGTGAAAGTATATTATTATTATTATTATTATTATTATTATTATTATTATTATTATTATTATTATTATTATTATTATTATTATTATTATTATTATTGGCAGTATTAGTAGTAGTAAGGGTGTCCCGTAAAAAGGCAACTTTTGAAATGTCCACAATTTTTGTTCTAGTAAGTTGACAGCATTGAATGTTACATGATTATAATCTGTTGTCTTTATAGTTGGTAGTAACGGAACGCCGAATAACGCATCATCATCATCGCCAAACATTCAACAGTCTCTGCGACAGCATTCACCAAATTTGTAAGAAGTTTTCACTATGAAAACACGCTGTTGTGTCGCGAGGCGCTTCATTCCTACCGGTACAGAAAACAGATAACGATCATGAGCTATTCGGTGCTCCGTGACTACCAACTACAAAGACAACAGATGAAAATCGTGTAACGTTCAGTGCTGCCAACTTACTAGAACAAAAATGGCGGACATTCAAAAATTACTTTCTGTATGGGACAGCTTTTATTTGTAGTTCTAGAAGTAGTAATGCACCAAGGAAAGTTTGCGCTGTTTTGTTTGGAATAGTTTCTCTTGGGTTGATGTTACACTGAGAAAGTTAAAATTATCAATAGTAAGGTGGATCACTAGTTGTTTTCAGTGCTGTGCTAAATGGTGCTTGAATAGTGTGGCGTTGCCAGATAGTGTCGAGTGTTTACTGATACCAGATAATAAAGGGAGTAATCATGGAATTCTACATAGATACTTACTAGAGAAATTAGTTTTCAACCCTTACCGCAGTTCCGCTTCTCAAACTGCAACGCTAGAATCCAGGAATTTTCTTATTGTGACTACTACAGTAAACGCAGAAATTTGGCAACAACGCATTATGGCGTTCCGCGCAAGTTTCGTCTCAAAATCTATTTCTTTAAATGTAAATTAATATTTAAACAAAATATGAAACATAACAGGAAATACGGTCAATCAATATATCTATTTCGTGAAAAGATCGTTACTTTAAAATACTTTACACATACAAATAAATATTTCATAAAACGGAGCACTTCTAGTAAGATCTAACAGCAAGTGCTATCTTTGTGCTCATTGTAAATCAAATATTTTTTTAATTTGTTATATTTTTCGATATCAGGAGAGACAATCAAATGAATCAGTGTCTTGTGCTGTAACTGAAACATAACTCCATCTTATAGTACAATATTTATAATATGTAACGTTTCATTGCGCAGTAGGTAATGGAATGAGCTAAAATATGTACTGACTTCCGGGTGGTGATTTACCTTAAAACTGTCTATTAGGAATCTTTACGGGGAGGTAAAGTCTCACTACATTTTTAGATTTTGTGTTATCGTAGAGGGCACGATAGCTCAGTGTTAGAGCACTTACCTCTGGTGTGTGAGGTTCCTGGTTCGTTCCCCAACCAAGTAAGTTTGAGGTGGCAAAACATCGTGTCCGTGGGTTTTTCTCGGAGTACTCTCATTTCCTTCCACATTCTCACTCCAAAAATTCTTCTATCATCATTCACTTGCCTTTCTGTCTCCCTTAGCCAAAAGGGCATAATCATGGGATACGACGTTATAAACTGAAAGATTTGTGTTATCTTATTCTGCGTCCTTACACAACACTGAAGGAAGGACCTGCTAATAACATGGTCTCCCAAACAAGGGTGCTGATTTCTCTGTAAATTTGGGGGGGAATGTGAGGATTTTGAGACAAATTGCATTCAAATTATGCTAAACATTGTATATTCATAAATGCAACAGGAGACCCACATGAGCTTTGGGGGGGCGGCCCCCCAGGATCGGCGCCCTTGCTCCCAACTACAACCAGACCTTTACTACGGTGTAGTTGGTGCGCGTTCACAGACATTCATACCAACCAACACCATCCCCTTTACAGAATAGATTTATGCTCATCAGTCCGCGAAAGGAGATGGATTACAGGATCATCGATGTAAATACGGAAATATACTCTTGTAAAAGAACAATTTTATACTTATATACAGTGGCGGATGTAGAATATAAAAGGTTGGGGGGTAGCCAGAACCCAGGCTATGATAGGTGTATCATGAGTTTACTATAAACTTTAATATATATATATATATATATATATATATATATATATATATATATATATATATATATATATATATAGAGAGAGAGAGAGAGAGAGAGAGAGAGAGATTAAATTATTTTTGTCACTCAAAAAACTGGGGGCCTAGGCCTCCAGTGGCCCTGGCTAGATCCACTACTGCTTGTATAAGACTTGCATATGAGAAACCTAAATAACTCAAAAATGACATGAATTTGTTCTTGAATAAGTAGGTAATTTAGTGCTAATTTAGGCAGGATAGGGTAATAAAAGAACAGAGTGGCAAGATTTCCACTTGTACAAGGATCATTTTAGAAATTATGACAGCTGTGCAACATCCATCAATAAAACTTGCAGCAATGGAAATTCACTATGTGGGTTTGAAGGCAACAAGAATGCCACACTTACAGACAAAGCCTGTGGCAGTATCTAACGGCAGGAAGCAAACGAAAAGACAAGTATATTACGAATTCATTACTTGATCAGCGTCTAATATGTCAAAAATGAGCAAAAAAATGCAATAATACAGGGTGTCCGGAAAGTACGAACTTCCGAGCATCAAAACTTTTGAACCATAAGTGAAAGTGAAATGGAGCTGCTGCCCAGGAAAAAATTGGATATGTAGACACTTTTGAGACATAAACCACGGAGAAGGGGTTCTATATTCGTCTTTACGAAAGTCAGAATCATACGAAAGTGGTACTTTTTTTTCTTCTTTACTAAACGTGAAAAATCATGAATTACAGACATGTGTGGTATTGTTTTGTGAACAAATGGGGAGGTTAATGAATAGGCTGGGTAGAAATGCATCGTTCTGAGGCAAGAACGACACATTGGCATGAAGTATAGACTGATTCGATTCAAGCTAGTGCGGAGTTGACTTTATGATGAAGAAATAACTTGTTGGTAAGTTCTTTTGGCATTTTTCCACGACCGTCTCCTATAGAGTTATACCATAATGATGAGACTTCACAATAAAATATAGAACTTAAACTATATGTAGTTTAAGTATTTGTATATGATGTTAATTTTAATCGAACAAAGCAAATATTGTAGTGCATTACACTCTTGCTTATCCGGCTCTGAGTAGTCCGTCCTCTCAGTAATCTGGTCCCACATCTGGCGTCTGCCACAAAACATTGCAACAATCTATCAACGATTGTATTTGTTTACACTGTAGACACTGGCGTCGTTAGCTTTTTAAATCGGGGGGGGGGGTCGGATGAATCAAAATCAAAATCCTCTTTCCGACTAAAATTATATATATAAAATACTGTAGTTTCTTTAAATATATTGCACTAAAATCTGGAAGGACGCGTCTCCCCAACCCCCGATAACGACGCCCGTGCTGTAGCTACTCAGAAATGCATACAATACTATTGTGGCTTCCGTTTCTTGTTACTTATAAAGCAAATGCGTGATAATGCATGTCGTCATTCAGCATCATCATTACTTCAACTGAAAATTTTGAGACATGTTTCATAATGAGGTTAATCTACGCACAATCTGAAACATTAAGTTTCTCTGTTTTTTTCTTTGATATTGTACGTAACCTTATATTTAGTAAATTATAGTACGGTATGTGTTAAATTCAATTTCAGACACTCTCAATAGTCCGGCCCGGCACCTTCGCTAATCCAGCACCCCTCTTTGGAAGAAATGGCCGGATTAGCGGGGTGTCTAGACTTTTCTATTGTTATTTTAGATTTATAAAAAAAACTTCATAAATTACAATTAAAGGGCAGACTACTAAAACTGATACAAAAGCTAACCACTTTTCTTTTGTCCGTTTCTCATAAGTGAAAGAGATAGTGAAATGTAACTTACCGAACAATAGATAATGTTATTCTACACCCGAAAATACGAATCGGAAGAATTTTCAGTGTTACCATCAATAGAAATTACGGTGTGGCCAGAATATGAATTACCCAAAAATCTAATTTAGGGCAGCGACTAGAAAAATTAACTCAACGGTAATTGATGACTTATCATGTTGTCTTGGTTCCTTGTTAACTACTTTTAAATAATATTTATGTTTATTTTGTAATAAACAATACAAAATAATTACAAACATTATTTCTAGTACTGTACCCCGTTATGGTGCAGAATTAAAAAAGAAATATATTTCATTAAAAATAATATAGGTACTATATTACAAGAATCTAAACTAATAAATCAAAGCAATTTGAGAAAATCTAGTGGGAACACAGAGAAATTGAGTCTAATATTCTAACATTTCAAATCATGCATTAAAATAAATATTTATTTTGGTTACCAACCGTCGAAGCATTTCAACATTTAATTAAAACACTTTGTAATTACTTTTATTGGAATTTGTAATATGTTTCGTTATCAATCTCTTTCCTCCTCTCTCTCATATATATATATATATATATATATATATATATATATACACCAAACAGTAGATAAATATAAGGATTTATTTAATTCAATATTACTTGCCCCCAGCAACCATATCTTGATTATGTTATTAAACAGTATATATTTTTTTTGTTTCAAATTTTCTAGTAAATGATGATACATTCATTTATTTAATATATTTCTCATCCCTTTACCAATCCTATGTTTTCTTCCATATTTACAAAAAGAAATCAAATGCTCCTGATCTAGTTATATTAGAAAATATATACAAATATTTATAGAAACATTAGCACTGTGGTCTCCGACGCAAAATTGCCTGAAACTTTTCCCGTGTACATTTACTTGCACAACATATTTCGTTAATTAATAATAATAACAACTGCGATATTTTTCTAATATGAAATTAATTAATACCACCATCAAGCAGACTATAATTGCCTCTCGGCAAAGTTAAAAATACATTTTAAAAAATTAGTATCATAACTAACTAACTAACTCTATGGCCTATGTAATCCGGAGGTTCAATGCTGTGTTCACAAAAAAGCTCTCCATTGACTTGTGTTGTTAGCCAACTGGATTCAGTTTCTACTTTGTATTCCTATTTTTGCGACATCCATCTTAATATTGTCCTCCCATCTGCGCCTACAACTTCTTAATGGTCGTTTTCCGATTGGTCTTCTAGTTAGAACTTTGAAAGCGTTCCTACTTTCTACCATTCTGGCTACATGACTTGCCCACCTGATCCTCCTAGATTTGATAACTATAACAATGTTTGATAAACGAAATAAATTATGTAGTTCGTCGTTTTGAAGTTTCCGCCCTTGTCCATTTCGGTTCCTCTAGGGCTCTAATATTCGTCTCAGAATCTTGTTCTCAAATACTTTCAATGTACGTTCTTCCTTCAGAGTAAGAGACCATTTTAAGACAGTTTGTAATAGTCAACACTTTCAGCGACAGCGACAATGCTAACATGGAAGGGTCACGCAGTGGCTCCGCTGAGATCCGAACGAGACAATTGTGTTTGCATTTGATATGTTATAACTAGACGAATCCCAAAGTTATACATGCCACCGGGCGGATGGTCATTTTGTAGTATAAAAGCTACAAACCTGGCAGAATAGCTTGAACCGAGTCATTTGTTCGGAAACGGTTGGATAAATGGAAAACTCGCGCAATACGTATCCCATCATTTTCAAGGACACACTTTTTCGGATAAAAAAGTTTGCCCCAGGGTCCTTGCAAGGTCCCAGATGGGTCCAACTCAATTTTTTTTAATAGCAAGGGGGGTAAGTAGCACATCTTTTGAAAGCTGTTGTAAAATGAAAGAAAATGCAGCAAGTCTCGACTTTCTATGACAACCCTGTGCGAAATGGTGGAGGGTCAAAATGTAAACAAAAACTTAATTGAAAAGTCCATGGTCACCCCTATAAATCGGAAACTGTGAGACAAATATAAAAATAGGAAAGGGGGTGTGGCATTATTTTCAAACTACAACAATTTAAGTTAAAGCGTCTTGTCCCAGGGTGCCCACAGGGTCACAGGTGGGGTCCAACTAAAAAGTTTCAAATGGCAAGAGAGATTAAGAAGCTCATAGTTTGCAAGATCTTGTTAAATGAAAGTAGATGCAGCAAATCTTGACTTTCTACGACAACCCTGTCCAAAATTGCGTCGGGTCAAAATATAAACACAAGCTTAATTGAAAATCTATGGCCACCTTGAATCCAAGATGGCCGCTTAAAATCTATGTCATTCATAACAGTACAAATCTAAATCTCTATTTTCCTCTATTATGTATTTAGAAATAATAGGCAGACTAAAGAACAATTGAATTTCGATTCACTTTAACTATTATTTCATTCGGTAACAACATATATATGTTTTGTTCTTAATGCACGTTTGTCATGGTTCGACATTATTTACTTGGATATAACGATTATGTGATGAGCACACAACTCTGACTTTCTACTCGTACTACTAAACAAAAGTTGAATACCTTCGGGTATTTTTCTAATTATGTCACACGTAGTTCATACAGAAAGAACTTGCTGCACCAGTAGGTTGGGAGCTCTATTGTAACGTATTCGTGATGGTTACATTTGTATGTCATTCTTTGGTTTCATCGCAATATTTCAAGTAATACAAAAAAAAAAAAAAAAAAAAAAAAATCATTTGCAAGATTGGCGAGTAGTACCAAATATGTGTAAGTTATTTCAGTACATCGAGCTGCGTCAAACTTTGTTGGTTTGGTCACAATATTCCAAGAACTAACATATTTGTATATATAAACTCATTTTTCACGCTGGCAACCACATTGGATTACAGATTATACTCTTTGATATTTTGTGGATATCTACTATTAACCATAAACGTTCGCTTCTCTAACACCAGTGGTGTGAGCTGGATATGCGTTCGATACATAGTGCTGCATTTGAAACTCCAGATGTCACGTTTTTGAACATTTTGCATATTTTAGTCACTTACTAATCAACATTAATGCCAAATTTATTTTCCTAGTTTCAGCAGTTTGGTATGCTTATCCTTTCGTTATAGGTTTTAAGCGGCCATCTTGGATTCAAGGTGGCCATAGATTTTCAATTAAGCTTTTGTTTACATTTTGACCCACCGCAATTTTGGACAGGGTTGCCGTAGAAAGCCGAGACTTACTCCATATTCTTTCACTTGACAAGAGCTTTCAAACGATGTCCAACCCTCTCTTGCCACTCGAAACTTTTAAGTTAGACCCCATCTGGGACCAAGTGGGGACCCTGGGACAAATCGTTTTCACTTAAATCGTTGTACTTTGAAAATAATGCCACACTTCCTTTCCTGTTTTCACATTTGTGTCACCGTTTCCGATTTATAGGGGTGACCATGGACTCTTCAATTAAGTTTTTGTTTACACTTTGACCCGTCGCCATTTTGCACAGGTTCGTTGTAGAGAGTCGAGACTTGCTGCATTTTCTTTCATTTTACAACAGCTTTCAAATGATGTGCCACTTAACCCCCCTTGCCATTTGAAAAGTTTGAGTAGGTCTCCGTCTGGGACCCTGCAGGGGACCCTGGGACAAAGTTTTCGCCCCAAAAAGTTTGTCGTTGAAAATGGTGGGATACGTGTTGGCGAGTTTTCCACTTATCCAACCGTTTCCGAACAAATGATTCGGTTCAAACTATTCTGCCAGGTATTTTTTTTTTTTTCAGTTCTTACATTACAAAATATCTTATAACTCACGATATTCCGCCTTGTGACACGTATAACTTTGGGATTCATCTAGTTATAACACATCAAATGCAAACACAATTGTCTCGTTCGGATCTCAGCGGAGTCACTGCGTTACCCTTCCTTGTAAGTACTTCATAGAAACTTGGACCATTATACTTATATTATAACCATCTGAAATGCGTGTTGTTCGCACCGAGATAAAAATGTTTATGTAAAGTATTTGAAACCATTTTCTGCTCAGAGTAAGATTTCAATTAAAAAGTGCAATTTACGAGAAAAACCTACCCTCAACCCACTTAGTTAATATGTATTATTTAATGACGAAAGAAAATCAGCTTGAGGTAGGTATTATGTTCCAATATTCATTTCGAAAGGGCCAACCATTTTTTTTTTTTTCGCGATGCGAACGTAAACAGCAAATCACATTGATTTCAACGTGAAGAATATATAATTCTTCCCCCGTAATCTTTAAAACGGGGAAATTCAATAACGCGGGGGCACACGTATTTTTGATGAGGAATTTATATGCCGAGTTTCAAGTTCCCAGCTTGAAGGGTTCGTGAAATAAGTTGTTTTACTCATAAACTTTTGCCCTTACGTATTACTCTTTAGGATACGTATTTTAACCAAATTAACATAATGAAAACGTAGTTCAAAGTAAAAGATAACTATGTTCTAGAATTCATTTTAAGCCGTTCAGCTGTTTTCCTGTGATTCTATCACCAAGAGTAGTTTCTCTTTTACTCGTATGTGTTCAATTGATTGGCTTATACAGGGCTTTAATTTATGTAATAAATTAATTTGTATGTAAGTATGAAGTGACGTCTTGGGAGTTCATTGAAGTGTGTCGTCATTCAAAGAAGTTTAGGAACGACTGCTTTAGGCTAAATAAGATAGGTGATCAATGATGGTGGAATGAGAATGTGGGAGGAAGCTAGAAAATTTAGAGGAAACTCCTTGTCCATAGAGGCCAAATTGCTTCAGTAGGAGAACACTTACCTGGGGTTCCTGGTTCGGTCCCCGGCCAAGTAAGTTTGCGATGGACAACATCGCATTCATGGGTTTTCTCGACATATTCCGTTTATTGCCATTTTCTCATTCCACCAATTCTTCCATCATCATTCACTTGCTTTAATCATCATCCCACTTAGCTTAAAGGTAGTGGAGAAGCGTGCTATGAGGCTCTGAGGCCGGACCTACCCTGTTTCTTTCGGTATATGTTTTTATCTTTTGATTTCTAAAAAAAATAAGCCAATACTTTAACATTTCGATTTTTTCAGTAAAAATAGTAGGTTGGAAACACTTGAAGACCCTTCCGTCTGAGCCTCACCAGCTCGCTAGACAGGCTTACGGGTACGGGCTATGCTGCTCATGGAGCAAAGCTATTATTGCTGGGGATTGCACGCATTCTTGGGAAGGTGCGAAGACTCGCCTCTGGAAGTTTAGTTTTAGCGTTGAAGGCATCTTTCAATGCTAATACGTTATTAAATGATTTCTTTAACACAGAGTAAGAAGTTCCTGTGTAGACTTTCGTATTTCTGTTAGTAATAACTTGTTTAATTTAGGTATATACTCTCAGAAGTTATTCAGAGTAGCTGTTTTTCTTTTCTTTTTTTTTTTTTTTTTTTTACATGGGGCCGTGTCCATAATAGTTTGTAAAATGTAAGACAAATACATTAAACATATGTATACATTTACCAAACGCTACCGTACAGGGTAAAATAATAATACAGGGTGGCCCAAAAGTAGGTATACAATCCCGTACTTATTGGCTCATGTCATTTTATATTATTTACTTATTATCCACACACGTGTTGACTTATTTTCTTCATTATTTTTTCTTAATTTCTTTCCACTTATACCTTAAGCTCGGAACAGACTGAAGCAAATAAATGCATTACCTTAATAAATTAAAAAGTCATACAGATTGATGCTGGTCTGTATACCTACTTTTGGGCCACCCTGTATGGGTGTGTAATTTTAGTTGAGTTTTCCATTTCATAGAATCAGTGGTGTATTTAGGATTTTGTTTCCAGAGGCTTTGCTTGTTTCGGGAGGGACTTTGCTAACTTAATTCCTGAAAATATGAACATTCCGCAATTATATAAAACAATAAAAAAAATGCAATAAAATTTCGGCGAGTGCTTAGGCCCGGAAGTCACTCCTTAAATATGCCACTGCATAGAATACAATATTAAATATATTTCGTTGATTTAAATTAAGTTCCTTCTGAGCATTAACATCCCTAATGAAGTCATTATCACGTGATACATTGATTAAATGTAGCACTGTACTTTAAAGTGGGAGTTGCAAGTAACAAACACTTATCCAAGAAATTTGACAGCTAATAGTAAGGATGTACTTTCTTTTCCTCTCCCTCTATTTTTAAATGTACAGGAAATGAAAACAGCAAGGGAGGCGGAAATTCCACCTCATCCCCCCTACAAACCCCAGACAGAAGAAAATATGAACTGCACTTCAAAATATTTGTAGTGGTTCCATGGGATATTAATTTAACGAGCATACCCTACTTGTGGGTTTACGCATCGCCACTGTTTAAAGGGCATTATCGTGTGGCGTTAAACTGAGATTTCATTTTCATTTCATTTTAACGACATTGTCCATTATAAACTCTCATGGTTTGGTTTCGAATCACGGATTTCTTGCATTAGAGGATTAGGCTTTACCACTGAGACACCACTCATTCATTAGTGTGCGTCGAGTATGGCCATGGTACTATTGTCAGAAACATTTTGTATACACAAGATTTCGCGTTCTTTGGTGAATAACTTAGAAAAGGATTGATCGATCTCAATTCAAATTTCTGTGGAGGAAAAATTAGGTACGAGAACTGTATTCCGATCTTCAAGTTCCGAAGAAGTTACTAACAAAATAACATTAGCAGGTGCATACCAGATCTTCTGTAGCGGTGGCTCAGTGGTAGAGCGTCCACCGCTGGTGCGTGGGGTCCTTGGTTCGATCCCAGCTCGCTCCAAGTGAACTTTGTGGTGGAAAATCAGCATATGGGTGGATTTTTGTGGGCTTCTCCCGTTTCCTTCCACTGTATTCCTTCCACCATTCCATTCATTTCTCATTATCACCGTCTCCTTTAGTGTAGCTTGCATAATCATTTCATTTTTATCGATAGATCTAGTGGTGTGTTTATCCAAACAACGGTTTGTTGTTTACACATACATAAAAAAGCTATAAAAACGTGTGTTGATAATTATTTAATACTAACACATAATAAGAATTATATAACTAATGGACTGTATTTAGTACACAGAAGATTGATAGTTATTTCAATTTTAAAATAATGTAAATTTTGTCCTATAGCACGACAGCGGTAGGGCGTTACACACAAAAGGCTCTCACCCCCACACTGACAAAAAAAATGCTTGGACGCGGCCTAACTGTAAATTTTAAGAGGCCTCATCACTGCGAAATTAAAATACCGATAATTTTACAGTAATTATGTGATATCTTCAAATAGATAAAATCTAATGGAAAAGTGGAACAAGACCTCCCTAGACAATACTATTTTGCGTGAGATACCGTTATCATGACTCATTTATCTGCTTTCGATTTCCAGCCATATTGAAAATTGGCATTTATTTGCGCGTTTCTAAATAACTGCAAACGGAAAGCTACTCGGTGATTCGTGATAACGGTACCTCATGCAAAATAACATCGTCTAGGGAGATCTTGATCCACTTTTCGATCATCGTTTATCTATTTGAAGATATCACATAATTACTGTAAAATTAGCGGTATTTTAATTTCGCAGTGATAGGGACTGTTAACAAAGGGAGGAAAGGGAAAAGAATGTGAAACTCCGGGGTGGAGAAAAAGTCACCCCAAGAGCCATCTGCCCACAAAAAATGACACTACATAGAGAATGTCACTGCCAAAAATTGAATATAAGGCTGTTAGAGAAAATTAATAATAATTAATTTGGCAGAGGACCGATGGCTCAAACATCTACTGTATTACTGTAAGTGGCTTATAACCTTCTTCCAGTATATTACTCAATACATTATTTTCTTTCATAGAAGTACCTATTGTATTTTTTTCTCTAGAGGTCTTGCCGTAGGGTATTGTGTTCTTACGCAATGCGTACATAAAGAGACAAACATGTATCTTCTCCTCTTTGTTCTCCGCCACTGAGGTACACACCGTACAGTAGCTATATTAGAAGGAGTAAAGCCCTAACAGCTGATTTCCGAGCCTTAGGGTTGTCATACATAATGAAAGTAAACGTTTCTTATGAATTATTAATACATGTAAAATATCTCATCTCTTTCTCTCTGTTTCTCACGGTATCTTATATTACATCATCGCTCTCGCGTTTAGTAATAAAGTTCAGGAAATCTAGAAAGAACAGTAGGATCTTGCTTCCGTAGCAACCAATTATTATTATTAATAAAGTTCTTGTTTTTCGCCTTTTGAACACGAAAATAAATTCATATTCCTGATAAAGTTTTAGTAGCGTCCAAACTTTTATTTATTTTTTCTTATAAGGAAAATATTAATATTATAAAATATGACTTGCATCATAGTTTGAGGTTACTCATCTTTACGTGCAACTTACACGACGAAAATGTATAAGGTAATATTGTACGATATACATAGAGAAAATGGAACATCCTTTGTGTTGCAATATCAACGGAGGTGCAAGTGAGTTTGAAAGATTTTCTTTTTGTTTAATTTATGGACTGGTAAATTTATATGAATGAATTATCTTATTTTTTTTTCTTTTTGAACTAAAACATAAATATTTATGTAAGGAGGGTATTTAGTACTTACAAAAGTTTGAGAAATATTGAAGAAATTTCTGTTGAGTTCGCCTTATCTACAATGCTGAGGACGTAGGCGGTTTGATGGTGTCCATAGTCAAGTGATCTCAGGTAGGCGTTCGGCTCAAGATTGCAAAGGTGTAAACCATCCTGAGTTCGAGATCTACAGAAGAGTATAGTTTTGTAAACTGTCTGCAAGTTTTCGTCCTATGTAATAAGACACAGGGAAAATCCTGGATCAGGAAAACAAGTTATTCACGAAAGCAAAGTTCCTAAAGGATTTTCGGTTAATCACTTAAATTTTTTTTTTAAAAAAGTGGTGTCTGAAATGAAATGAAATCTTTGAGTTTTACGTCCCACGGTTATGCCGGTTAGGCTAAAGGAGACGGTGATAATGAGTAATGAATGAAATGGTGCAATGAAGAAAGTGGGAGGAAACGGGAAAACCCCGAGAAAACCCACGCACACGGTGTTTGTCTACCACAAAGTTCACTTGGCGGAGGCTGGGATCGAACCCGGAACCCCAGGCACCAGAGGTGAACGCCCTACCACTGAGCCACCGCGGCCCCCAAAAGTGGTGTCTGGCTAATAATTGTTCCATATCGTGGGTTACAATGTTATAGTTAAGAGCTTGGTTGTTTTAATTATTTTCAGTATGTACGTATTCGTGTCTCTGCCTAATGAGATAAAGGTAAGAAACCGGAATCAGGAAAACTCGGAAAAGTCATGTATTCAGGAAAACAAAGTAATTGAATAATGCTCGATTAATCAGTTATTTTTTTAAAAAAAGTTATATGTGGTATTCGGTTGATAATTGTTAGGAGATACCTATCATGAGATTTGGTCCTACTTAAGAGTTTGGTTTTTTGAATTACCCTCGGTATGTTTGTATTCGTAAACTAGAAAAGACGTGTATTCAGGAAAACAAAGTAATGAATAACGCTCGGTTATTTAGTTAACTTGTAAAAGAAATCTGTGGTGTTTGACTGCTAATTGTTAGGTGAAACCTATCGTGTAATTTAGTACTAGTTATAAGTATGATCGTTTTTTAATTATCTCGGTATGTATGAATTCGAGTCTCTGCCTAATGAGATAAAGGTAAGAAACTGTAATCAGGAAAACTGAAAGATCTGATATTCAGGAAAACAAAGCTATTCAGTTAATCAGTTAATTAAAAAAATGATTGTAGAGTTTTGCTGATAATTGTTAGGAGAAACTTACCGTTGGATTTAGCTCTACTTAAGAGCATGGTCGTTTTCAATTATCTCGGTATGTATGTATTCATGTCTCTGTCTAATGAGATAAAGGTAAGAAACCGGAATCAGAAAAACTAAAAAAACTCAGGTATTCAGGAAAACAAAGTAATTGAATAATGCTCAATTAATCACTTAATTTAAAAAAAGTTATATGTGGTATTTGTTGATAATTGTTAGCGGGGTGTGGCCCTACTTAAAAGCATTGTTGCTTTTAGTTATCCTTGGTATGTACGTATTCGTGTCTCTGCCCAAGGTAAGAAACCGGAATCAGAACTAGGAAAGTCAGGTGTTCACGAAAACAAAATATACTCTGTTAATCAGTTAATTTTTAAAAGAAATGATTAAAAATGTTCGGCTGATGATCGTTTGGCAAACCCTTTCCCTCCCCCCCGGACAGTTCAACACCATTGAAGAGCTTAGGGCCTCATAACTGCCCTCGATATACATATGTTCGTGACTTTGTGTAACAGATTAAGGTAAAAAAAATCGGAAGAAGGGGGGGAAAGGAGAATAAAATATTCAGAAAAATAAGGTAATTGAGAACTGTTCGGGTAACCAGTTGATTACTGTAAACATAAAGTGTGTGTGAGCATATGATATTTCCCAACGAAAGTTCTTGTTCTACTGATAAGCCAGGTTGTTTTTTAATTCTCCTTGATATATATACACATGATCACCAGTTAAGTTAGAGATAGCAGGACAGTTGCAGATACCGCCCTGCAAAGGCTCCACCAGTACATGTGAAGAGTATTAAACTAGATATCTAAAGTAGATTTCCCAAATTTGCATAAAAACTTGATGTTGGCGCGTTGCTCGAACTGTGACAATGCCCCAACTTATCTCCATGTCAATTATGGTACTTGTAATTATAAAACTATTGTGTTTTTCAGATGTAAAGCATCACGGGCAGTAGCCAATGCTGTACGATATTCCGCGCGGTGTTGCCGGATTTCGGACTCCCCTTTCCCTTCTCGCTCTTCCTCTAGTTGAGATTATTACACATACATTGGCAACATTATTCACAATGTAAATATACTATTCCAGCAAACTCAAAGATTTTGGCTGTGTATCCTAGAAGTATATATAGCAACTGAATAACCTACCTATTAACTTATTCCAGTGGAACTGCTAAACGTTCGTCTTCAACACTACTTTCACTATCGTCTATGTCAATTAATATTTCGCCATTGTCTGAATCTGACTCTTGTAAATTTTTTATTATGAGTTCCAAAAATTGTAAACACAAAAAATAATTCTTCGAGCTTCACTTCGTAGCACTTTTTTTTTTTAAAGAAAATTCCGCACTTGTACTCGGTTTCCTTAAAGACATTGTCAACTATAATTTTGGAGAACAAATGAACTACCACGAAAGAAAGCAACCTAGACACTGATGAATTCTGTTTATGCTAGAAGAAGAGAAGTTGCGTTCCTACACACACAATCAGCTCCTTTGCTTCCATGTCTGTTCCTATAATAACATACTCTTATAGTTGATGTAGGTCTCACAACAACAATCCATCTGATTCGTAAGCAACACGATATGGTCGAGTTTGTTTTGAGTTACAATAATTTATGACACCACTCAGACGCCTGGTGCTTTTGCATCCCTGCTAGAGGAGTAAAGAAGGAGTACGTAATTGGCCACACATACGTAAGGTATTGAAACGAAGAAAAAAAAAATCATACTGCGTTTCTTCTGTCGAATAAGGAAGAATCTTGCATGAAGGCAATTTCAAAACAATATTACGAATGTCCCATACCTTCTGTTCTTCCACATGAGCTCCCGCCGGGAATCGAATATATATATATATATATATATATATGAATCAAATTGCAGAGGCTTGTTATCTAATTCGATCGCTTACTATTCTCAAGGGTGTAGAAACGGGGGAAAAGCGGGCCTTGACTTTCCAAACTATTTCCAGCCCCGAAATGAGGTTCATCTAGTGTATGTTTAGTAAACTTATTTAATAGTTAATGCAAATTAGGAACGTTTTTAATAAAATAAGATTTTTAAAAAAAGAAAAAAGAAAACATCATCAATACAGTTTCTGTACCTAATTACAAGGACGCTGATTTCTCTGTAAATTGGGGGGGGGGGTGCATTCAGATGCAGAAAGCATATATGATGATTTTAAGACAAATTGCATTCAAATTATGCCTAATATTGCACATTTACAAATAAAATGAGGGGCCCTGGCTCCCTCAGTCCCCCCAGGATCTCTCACTACTATATTATTGCATAATAATATCTGAGTTGATATTTTTTCGAGTTTTTTCCTTTTAGTATTTTAACCTACATAAACACAAAGTCGGATAAACAGACTGCTAGAAACAGCATTTGTTTTCTTATGAATAGCTTATTGATTTATCTCTTACAATCCGCTTTTCAACTTCAGTACTGTTAAGATCCGTCTTTTGTTAAGGTAGCATCGAGAAAACATAATATGTGTATAGTATACATGGTGAGTTAAAATGCTTTCATATTCTGAAAGAGGTCATTTGTTCTGTTTTTAATGTGTGAAAAGCTTTCCTCCCCCTGAAAGTAATGTTCCCCTAGAACAACCTGTTGGTTACACCCCTGATTATCCTTTAATAAAAGTTGAGTTCCATTTCCAAATCGAAGAAAAATCCACTGGAAATTAGACGGGACTCAACGCTCGTTTTACTAATTGTTTTATATGGAAACCTTTCAAAGCGTGTATCATGACAACCAGTTATCATAAAAAGATGTAGTTTTCACGTATGTGTTCGTAATTCTTTTCTCTACTTCGTAAAGTGAGCAGTTAATGTGCTAATACAATATTTCTAATAAGCGCCTCTGCTATTGTCAAGATTCGCAGTAGCGCGAGAAGTCAGCGTGCAGAACTGCTTGTCGCGAATTGTCAACACCGCTCAAAGCCAATTGGACGCCGCGTAAAGCCAACTCAAGGCCATGCCGCTTCTCATCTGAAATCTGCTGTAGCACATAATTGGAAATACCAAGATCATCACAAGATTTTATAATTTCAAGTACCATAATTGACAGTTGTTAGCATCATAAAACTGACTGCGACAGCAATACATAATGTTGATCCAGCTATATTTTTAACCATATAATATTGTCCTCCCAGCCATAAGCATTGCTGAAGCCATATTTTTGCATTCAATCATACTTCTGGTTCTTAGAACTATACCGTTTTTAGAGTGTAGGGGAGGGAGATTACTACCACAGAAATACAGGGTGCTCCAATGCAATCCGGAGTTTGGGATAGTAGAACTTTTGAACCTGAAGTGATATACAAATAATGCTTGTACCAAATTGAAGCTTTGTTCATGTATATATTTTTAAACATGTAAACAACGATTGAAATACACTAGGAACCACACGATGTTGCCAGATGTAACGGACGGTGTGAATCAATTTTTTTGCAAAACATGTAAATTGACTCATAACTCATACGTATTTTCAGTTTGTATAGTTGAGTAGCTTGACAAATATGGAGCAGAAAAAAGATTTATTTCATTTCCATCCATAACTAATCGGATGAAGCCTCTGTAACGGGGAACTAGGGAAACCGTAGTTTTCATAAATTAACACTCTGAATTGAGAACATTGCTGATGTTTCAGCACATCGAAAGATGTATTAAGGATCTGTCTACGTTATGCAATTTCTGAAAACAATGAAAAACTAACTTTGAAATAATCATGATAAAACGTTTACTTACATGCACCCGGCATACTATTTCCCTAGTTCCTCCTTACAGAAGCCTCATCCTATTAGTTATGGGTGGAAATGAACAATTATTTTGTCTGCTCCATAGTTTCCAAGCTACGCCAACTAAACAAACTGAAAATTAACGGCAGAACATCCATACGTATGAGTTATGAGTCAATTTAAGTGTTTTGCAAGAAAAAATTTTTCGGTTACATCTGCAACACTGTGTGGTTCCTAGTGTACTTCAATCGTTGCCTCCCAGTTTAAAAATATGTGCATAAACAAAGCATCAGTTTGGTATAACCATTATTTGTGTATCGCTTCAAGTTTAAAAGTTGGACTATCCCAAATCCGGGTTGCATTGTATATTGGACACCCTGTAGAAGTCCCTCCTCTCCCATGAGTCACATGTCCGATATCGTTATCAATGTGAATGTGCACTACCAATATTTTTCCAGTGTTACTTAGTCCTGTCTCATATAGTCTCGCTGCTGAAAGGGACGTTAAACTCAAAATCACCTCGCCTCACCTTTTCACCCTACTTTGGTATCGGAAATTTCCACAAGCGTAATCTACTGAACTCACCATTACTGACTTCCAATTTCGCATTCTCGCGCACGATATTGATTAAAACGAAGTTTCTTTTTGTATAAATTGTTTAGTAGGATTAAAGTGTAGTGTTTTGTTCTAGTGACGAAGCTATATGAGAAGTGTACCTTCAGCTTAAGTGGAATTCGAACAACATGAGATCCCACCAGGAATCGAAACCAGGTCGTCCCCTTCGAATCTCGAACCCCAATCATATTACAATGAAGGGGTTATTCTTGTACAAATTTTTGAATAGTTTTATACAGTTTTAAATTTCATAACTTGTTTTCATATTTTTAATGAGTTTTTACTCAGTTCCCTATAACTTTCAACAATGTACTTTGTATCACGAGCTTCCCTCCTGTAAAAATATCAATGATCCATTTTGTATCATAATTCCCCTTACCTTTGTGGGCATACTACATACCCATTTATTCGAATACATAAGAACCTTGAAATTTCTCTACTGTTACTTATAACTACAGTAACTCAAGCTTTTGTACTAGTAATAAATCTTGTAATTTCCGAGAACTAAATGTGTGCTTCCTAGAACTTCAGTACCTTCTCGTTGTTAACAATTCGCTCACAAGACAGAATGAACCGTTAACAAGAAACGGAGAGATATACTTCGTCGTCTTGAGACAATGTCAGGTTTTCCCGTTCTCAAGAACTTCTTCACGAGATGAGTTTCCGATCCTCTCCCACTACGCTTCATTGTAAGGAACTTGGCAACAGACTCTGAAGCGTGGAAGCACACACGCTCCAGTCACCAGTAGAGTTAAAGAAAAGAATGCGTTCTTCTCCAGGAATTCAACCACCAACTGCCTGTTCTTAACAATAACATCGTGATAGCGTTGCAAAGTACCTTATTGTTACTGAATAGAACGGATCTTTCTTTTCTCTATTCTCAATAGACCAAAATTTCCGTACCTTGTGTGTAGCCGATCTTTAGGTTACAGCAATGTAAATGCAATGTAAAATAAAATATAATTGAATGTTATTACGAAGTACAAAAGAAACTATAACCCTTGTCTGTTGGTCTAGTGGCTAACTCGTGAACGTTGTCCCTGGATCGATTCCCGAGCGAAGAGTATTGAAATTTGAAGGTTCGAATTTGACTTCGTTAGGTGCGGATTTTTTTTCCACTTTAAAAGTACAAAAAAAAAGGTAACCTATTAAGTATGCAACCCTGAAGGTTTACTTAAGTTGAGCGCCATAGACGGAATTTTTCGGAAAGTTTGGCCTTCGATGCTTCGTTGAGGGCAGTGGCGTATTTACGACTTGGTTTCGGGATGGGGGCTTTGCCAAATTTATTGGAGGAAATGTGAAAATTGTGCAAGATATTTCATTTACTTTAAAACAGTAAATAAAATTTCGAAGGTCCCCTTAAGTCCGGAAGCCCCCCTTAAATACGCCACTGGTTGAGGGTATCGTCACTCGAAGCTGATAGATGAAAATGGGCACAGTCTTGAATTTTAATTCTAGTGTAAAAGCTCGAAAATGAAAAAAGTACCTTCTTAACCACTATGCCAATCGTAAAATGTGTTCAGGTCTGAATATAATAATTGTTATAATGTACCGAGAACTAATATAGTGGCAAATTTAATGTGAAATAAATTTGATGCAAATATTATGGAGAGAGTTATGTGGGAGGTACGAGTTAGCAGAAAGTTTGTAGGTGACTGTTACATTCTTGATAGTAATATATATATATATATATATATATATATATATATATATATATATATATATATATATATATATATATATATATATATATATATATATATATTGACGATTTAGGTTATTGCTAAGGATAATTGTGAAAAGGAAAATATTAGAGTTATAAATATCATTTAATAATCTTGGATATAAAAGTTACAATTTGATAAATTATAGTATTGACTGTAACAATTGACTAGAATTGTCATTTGTGATTGAATTTAACTTCTCGAATTTGGTAATGATATTTCTTGTTAATAGAGCGGAAGCCCTTAATGAAAGAAAATGTACAGTATGTGTTTTTTTGTTTTGTCTCTCCTTTTGTATATCTTCAGAATTAATTGTTATCAAATTTTTGAATACTTTCATTTAATTCTCCTTGAAGTCATAGTTTGATGATTTCTGCTTTTAGTGTTATATTTCAGCTATTTTTGAAGGTGCACAGTTTGGCCTAGGTCTATTTAAGGTATTTAATTCAAGCATAGCATTTTGTCTATTTTTTCAAAAATAATAATATAAAATAAAAAAATTCATATTGTCTAAAAACCTTATTCTAGTCTATATGACCCAGCGGCCTCGGACGGACTTTAATCACAGCTTGTTATAACTTCAAATCTATGACTCCACATCTCTTGGGCTTATAGAACTTGGTGTTGAGAAGAGAGGACGGAAAACTTCAACAAACACGGAGAACTTTAAATCCGAAATCCTTTAATTTACTGTCGCAATAGCGCCATCTTGTAGTTAGCTGGGTTTATAATTTAGTTTGTTATTTCTCTATTACTAGAGAAACAGTTCTTAAACTTTGTGATTTCGAGGAGGAATCCTTTTATATTATTTGTATTTTACCCAACTCTTAATCATTCGCTTAATGTAAAGTATGAAGTATTGTCATATTTAAAATCTATTATAGTTATTTTTCACTACACAAATAGTTTCAATTTGAATTAACAATGGCTGAGAATCTTCATCCCGGCGAAATTAAAATACCACTAATTTTACAGTAATTATGTGATATCTTCAAATAGATAAAAGATAATTGAAATATGGAACAAGAGCGCCCTAAACATTATTATTTTGCGTGAGGTACCGTTATCACAAGTCACCTAGTGGCTTTCCGTTTTCAGCTGTTTAGAAACGCGAAAATAAATGCCGATTTTCAAAATGGCTCGAAATCGAAAGCAGATAAATGAGTCGTGATAACGGTTTCTCATGTAAAATAATATTGTCTATGGCGCTCTTGTTCCACATTTCGATTATCTTTTATCTATTTGAAGATATCACATAATAACGGTAAAATTAGCGGTATTTTAATTTCGTCGGGATGAAGACTCTTAAAGGTCCAAATCAAAATCACCTCTTGTTTTAAAATTTCAAAATTTGTTATAACATTATAAACTCACATTATGTATCTTATATATTCTATTTCGTGAAATTCTTTTTTTTTTTTTTTATAATGGATCTATTTTATACCAAAAGCAGTCTTCGGTTAGCTGGAGACTCCCCATCTTCCGTCGTTTGCCGGACCTACGGCATCCTGCTTCTCATATGTTTAACGTCTCAAATTTTAAGGGATACGACCATCTTATAACAATTCCAGTTCCCACACCTTTTTCTTCGTTTCTAAGGGAAACATCATAAAACGCTGAAATAGTCTTTAATTATTCTAAATTACAAGCCTAAACACCAATTTTCATGCCTCAAACCATAAAAGATTTCGAGATATGGCCAACTTAATTTTAACACTTGAAGACCTCAATTGCAGAACATCCCAAGTCCACTGGAGTACTTTTGTGACTTTAGAAGAAAGACAAGAAGGTTATACTTGGCACAGTAGCATAACTAAAGGCTTGCGGGCCTCCCCGCAGACAGCGTGGAGCGGGGCCCTTATCTACGTCCCACTTCACAATTTGGGGCCCCCTTATGGCTTGAGCTCCCCGCAATGCGGGGTCTGCGGGGCCCTTATTTACGCCCCTGACTTGGCATGCTATTCTGTTTAGCTGAAATTATTTTGTATTTTTTTAAAAAAAGTTTTGGTTTTAATTTACGTATTAAGCAAGTGAATAGCCTTTAAAACATAGATGCTAACATAAAAAAAAACAACGCAAAATATAAAGGAAAAGAGTGAACTTGGGATGTTGTGCAATTCAGGTCTTCAATTGCAGTACCGACATTCTTTCCTTCCTGCCATTTCTCTCAACTTGTAGGGGAAATACTAAAAGACGCTTAAACTCGTGTTTAATTACTTTAAATGAAAAACATAAATACCATATTTCATGTCTCTAATCTTAATTTCGAAATGCGGACATCGTATTATAATAATTGTAATTCCTACCCCTTTTTCCTTTTCACTCCCTTTCCTTCCCTTTTATGTGAAATGTAAAAAACAAACACTGGAAGATGTGTCTAATTATTTAAAATGAAAAGTAAATACAATACCAAATTTCATGTCTCTACCATTCAGATTTCGAAATATGGACATTTTAACATAATAATTGCCACCCCTCTTTCTCCCCCTTCCTCGTCGAAGTTCCAAAAGTTCTTCCTTAGTGAGACTGTACGTCTCAATTCCTATACCCTGTAAAGATTTCAAGTTTCTAGCTTAAGTTCTTTATCCTGCGTATTAATCAATCAATCAGTTAGCACTTCTTTTATACAGTATACTAGCAGAATACCCGTTCTTCGCACGGGGAGAGTAAGTTTCATTTAGGACATAAAGGGCTGAATTTGGATTTAACCGGCATCGGAAGTGTCACTGTTCATTTCAGCGATCTCGAAAGTTATGGATTCGACACTGATATCGGTCATTTTAGATCATTTTTAGATATCACTTCCCTATCCCTCCCCTAAGTTGCACCGTCAAAGTGAAATGATAAAACACCATCCTATGCCCAAACTTAATCTATGTGGCAAATTTGATCGTGATCGGTCGCGTGATTCAGGTTTGATTAAGCTTTATATATATCACGGTGGTCCACAAAACAGAACTAACAGTAGTCGGGGGTTCACAAGACTTATTTTATTCCTTCTGATGTATAGAAATAACTAACGAAATTTCAGTACAATTTACAATTGTCATATTTACAGGTTGCTCCATTTTGCCTTTTTTTTGTTATTTGTCGAACCTTTTGAGGACAAAATGTCAGTATTTGTATTCTAAAGTTATAAAAGTGCTTTTTTCCAGTGGAACAGGAACATTTTTAAGATGGACTACAACCAATCGAAGACTAAACTGCTTGTGTTCTTCGTGTTTTGTCAAGTCTCTTTCAGCTACATCATCACCACAGCGATTTATTTTAATAATTCACGAAGTTCTGGAAAAAAAGAGAGGATTATATCACCATCTGGTGATCATATTGAAAGCTACGAACTTATATCTATCCAGTTATTAGCATAGCAACTGTGTTAAATTACATTGTAGTCTTGACGCCTATAATATATTATACAGAATTGTGATGGCGCGTATACCCATTACCCACCTAATATTTTTATAGAGCAGATATGTTTACCTTAAATTTACGAATGAATTAGTATATACGGAAGTAGGCATACGCTATATTTTCAAAACAGTAGAGCGTATACCTCCCAAAAATTCTAGCATTAGATCGTTGGTAATACTACAAAAGGTTTAAAATGGAGTGACCTGTAAATATTGAGCAATAGAGCTGAAATTTTGCAGGTCAGTAGCTTATGAATCGAGGAAAAACAAGCCTTGTGGAGAATTATTTTGAATAAGTTATTTTTTTTTTTTGCATTTGGTTTTGGATCACCCTTATATATATATATATATATATATATATATATATATATATATATATATATATATATATATGTCATCTTCCCCTCCACCAAGTTGTACCATGAAACTGAAATGATAAAAATCCATCCCAAGCTGAGATCTCATCTATGTTGAAATTTTGATCGAGGTGGGTTGTATAATTGAAGAGTTACTAAGTCACAAACATAGTGACACATTTTTGTATATAGGTCTACTATATAGAAGATATAGAGGTTATTTATTGTAACAAGCATTTATGAAAAAAAGAACAAAGAAACAAAATCCCTAAGCAATTTGATAAATAGGTGACATACTGTATTTTCTTTTGTGAAACAAGAAAATTTAATCTAAAACTAAATGAAGGAAATATTCCTAGAAAACAAATACTGTTATTTATCCACCCACATTCGTAATAACAATGCAATTATTCAATTTCAATGACTAATTTCACATTTATTTTATCTTTTCTCCACTTTCATAAAAAAAAAAAAAAAACAGTGTTGAGATCAGTGGAGAATCCTAGCTTCATATTTCAACAGGGACTGGGATAACAAAGCGAGGGGTTTTCTGAACCATATCAAGTACATCGAGAGATGCTCTGAATATCCATTTACAATTCGTGGAAATACGAGAGAATAAAAAGGGAGGGCATCACTTTAATTATCCACTCCAATATGATTTTGTGTGAAAGGAGATCTAATTAAATATTTAATTTACACAGGACATTCTTTTCTCTTTGAATAAGATAAATAGCACATAAGTACCTATTGAATATGATCTCATCCTTTTGATAGTTCTCAATGTTCCATGAACGAATTGTCATTTCCAATACGAGTTCCAGTTCTTCTTTATATCAATGTCACTTGCACAACTAAGATTTTCTTTTGATTATTTCATATAGGATATAAATATACTACTCGTGGATATATATATATATATATATATATATATATATATATATATATATATATATATATATATATATGAGGGAAGTATTAGCTTTGTTTCCGTATTTAATCGTTTATCTAATACCTTTTCAATGACTCAAAATTCCTTGTAATAACTAACCAACTGAATGGTCTATGAAACCGGAGATTCAATGCCGCGCTTGAAAAAGCTCTTTATTGACTTCTGCCCTTAAAGAACTGAATCCAGTTTCTACTTTGTACTCCTATTCAAGCCCGCAACCAGCCACAGAGTTTTTGGGGGGGGGCATGAATATGTTAGGGGGCAAGTTATTAAACATTCTCTTACCAATAGCTAAATTGTGTTTTTTTTATTAATAATAGCATTTTGTGTTAAGGATTGGAGGAGCCACGAAACGTTTAGGGCCTCTGGTTGCTGGCCCCCTCTGGTTGCTGGCCTGCTCCTATTTGTGCGAGATAAACCTTAATATTGTTCTTCCCATCTACGCCAAAGTCTTCCTAATGCGTGTTTTCCTATAGATTTCCAGTCAAAAGTTTGAAAGAGTTCCTACTTTCCTCCATTATGACTACATAACCTGCCCACCTGAGCCTCCTAGACTTGTTGTCCCTAACAACATTTGGCAAACGGTATAAATTATGTAGTTTCTCGTTATGAAGCTTCCGCCATTCCCTATTCCCGTTCTCCTTGGGTGCGAATATTCGTCTCAGGATCTAGTTCTCAAATACTTTCAGTCTACGTAGTTCCTTCATAGTAAATGACCATTTTTCGTAACCATACTGCACAACATGCATCATTATAGTTTTATATATTTTAAGCTTCAAATTCCTCGACAGAATTCGCAATGACAGAAGAGTTTGAACTGAACAATAACACGAATTTCATGCTTTTAGTCGACGTTCAATTTCTTCGTGGATATAAGTTTGGTCTTGTAACATTGATCCTAGATTTTTTTAAAAAAAATATCTACTTAGTCGAAAGTATTATTTAACATTTCGATGCATCCATAATTTACAGTATTATGATCCCGGCAAACTTCATATATTTAGGTTTCTCTGCATTTACGTCTAATTCGTTGTAATATGTTACATCAATTTCCACTTTTCCATTTATGACTGCTTTTAGTTAATGACTTTGTACATTCAAGAAACTAATGTGCAGCTTAATATAATTTTATTCCTTTTGTAAAATCACTATAATTAAAATTGAAAGCATACTTATGTTACTCACTTTGTACAAATTGTGATTTTTAAAAAAAAAAAAAAACGAAAATACTATATGATTTGGTTTAATATCATTTTAACAAAATTGGCTACAATGATTAAAAATTCTTTCTATGCTCTTGTACTTCAATTATTTTCCTCGCTCTCTCTTTGTTTCGTATCACATACAGTTATATTCCATAATGGAGCAATGGCGTACACAGAATTTCAGTAAGGGTAAGGTTCAAGCTCATGTATATGTATATATATATGGGTCTATAGTGGGCGGATGAGGGATTGAGCGTTCGCCTTAAGTGCATAGAGTCCTTGGTTCGTTCCAAATTCGCACCAAGTGAGCTTTGTGGTGGACAAACACCGTGTGGGGGGGTTATCTAGGCGTTCTTCCGGTTTCCTCATTCCATCATTTCATTTCATTTCATCCACCATGTAATGTTTGGTAGAGTCAAATGATAGACCGGGTGTCTTTTCCCCTTCACCAATTTTTATTGCAAAATATAATATAATAAATACAAGTGTCTCTAATTCAATTTCTCTTCCTCAATGACCAAGTGAAGGAATACTAAATGTTTTGTCGGGTGCTCTTTCCACTCATGGCAGTTTCCAGAACACTTTGGCAGGTTGTTGGTTAGACTTGGATTATAAGTTTAAGATGGATCCCTAGCCCAGTGCGACAAAGGGTAAGGAAGAGGTGCTCCTAGTCCACAGCGACATAGGAAGGTAAAGGTTAGGCGATCAGTTGGTCGACTGATCCTGGGTCCCTCGGTGGTCCTCCTTTTATTTGTCCTCCTCGGGTCCTTCCGTGAGGTCCATCTGCTTTCGGTGTTCCCGGTCGTCCGTGTTGGCTTGCTGTCTGCTATGTTGTTTATAAATAATAGCACGTGTTGAGTTGACACGTGCGTCTGTTGTGATGTGAGAGAGAGAGAAAGAGAAAGAGAATATATTCTGAATTTCAGCTGGCGGAAAGCGGGCGTATTTTCTACAGGCAAAAGGAACACAAAAACCAAATAGCTTCTAATCTTTAGTCCTTGTTTCGGTGGTAGAGTCTTTTAATATCAACTGTGCCCCTTCTGACGCTGCTGTCAATGTGTGTTTTCCCGTACCCTCCTCGAAAGCGGAAGAACAAGTTTCTGTGGCCGACATCTTTCAATTGTTGAATGCAGAAGTGCTGCCTCAATGAATTATTTCACGAACTTCGCTGTCCTCTACCTTGTTAGTCATTCTAAGTAGCCTACGATCTTCACTCATCAAGATCAAGCGACTGAATGACAAATTGGCAACACAGCTGAGGTCATTCACTTCTTTTCCCTAAGCAAAGGGAGGGTTTCCTTCATCAGAGGGTGGCGGGGGTGGCGCTGAAGTATAGTTCGCATACTTTCCGAGGGCACAGGTGGAATAGACAGGCTCTAGGACTAGGGCAAAACATGATGATGTGGCAACACCGGACGGCACATGAAAGATAGTTGCCAAACAAAAAAAATACTGTCACTGTTTGCCATGAAATATCAGTAATGTGTATAACTGGCAAGTGGGCGTTTGAATCCCATTACCAATTCTTTATTATTATAATTATTATTTTACGGTTTAAAATATTATTTCAAGACAGATATGAATGATAAAAATGAAACAGAGGAAAGAGTGTTCAGAATCATGAAGGTCCTGTGTTCGGGGCCCCTGACTCGATCCCAGTTTTTCAACGCACTTCTCCTCATGTGTAGTTGAATAACGTCAACGTAATTTTTTTTTTTTTTTTTTAAAAAAGGAGAATGAAATGGTAGTCCTCAAAACAAAAACTTCGGGCATCTCTAGCCTGGTGGCCAAAAGTATTTTAAATGGTGATTAAGGGTCATCAGGGATTATTCATAAGTAAAATATCTCCCCCATTCGGATCTCCGGGAAGGAGACGTTTTGGGAAGGACCATTGGACAAGAGAGTAATAATATACGGAAAGATAGATAGAAAAAAGGAAAAGAAGCAAGACCAAAAGGCTAGGATAGGCACGTGGAAAGTACGTACCATGTTACAGAGAGGAAAGTTTGAAAATCTTAAACAAAAAAGCAACAACATAATATAGACTGGTAAGAGTCTCTGAAGTTGGAAGAAAAGGTAATGGGGGGTTGAATAAAGAAAGAAAGAATATTTTATATGGTAATGAAAAAGGTGGTTACATTGGTATAGGAATAATTCTTGGCAAGCACTTAAAAGAGAAAGTAGTGAAGATTGAATTTGTTAATGACAGAGTTATGATATTAAAACTTAAAGGCAGAAAGGTAGATAGAGTGGTAATACAGAGACACGAACCGATTACTTCGCATACAACTGAAGAAGTAGAAGAAATTTATGAGAAAATAGAAGAAATTATAGACAGAGGGGCGCATGTGTAATTGTAATGGGAAATTTCAATGCAGTTGTCTGAGGACAGGAAGATAGTGTCATACGCAAATATGATGTAAACGAAAGAAATGAAAGGCCAATTGGATTGGACACATCTTGCGAAGAAATTGTCTTCTTCATACCGCCATAGAAGGAAAGATGGAAGGAAAGCGAGGTATAGGAAGAAGAAGAACACAACTGATCGATGATTCGAGAAACAAAAGAAAACATTGGGAGTTGAAAGAGGAAGCTAAAGATCGAAAAACTTGGAAGAAACATTTCCACGCATAAATCTAAAATTGAAAAATAAAAACTCATTAGTCCAAGAACCTGCCGAAAGACAGGATACTTATCTATGTGTATTTTCTTGGGACGGTTAATTGATATCAGAAATCTGTTCTTACTGTTTTCATGGTTTACGCTATTTGTTACCGTTTTCTTTGTATAACAATTAAAAAATGAAATGAAATCTTTGAGTTTTACGTCCCACGGTTATGCCGATTAGGCTAAAGGAGACGGTGATGATGAATAATGAATGAAATGGTGGAATGAAGAAAGTGGGAGGAAACGGGAGAACCCCGAGAAAACCCACGCACACGGTGTTCGTCCACCACAAAGTTCACTTGGCGGGGGCTGGGATCGAACCCGGGACCCCAAGCACCAGAGGTGAACGCTCAACCACTGAGCCACCGCGGCCCCTGTATAACAATTAAGTGGTCACGGTGGCTCAATGGTAAAGCGCTTATGTTCTGGTGCTTGAGGTCTCTGGTTCGAACCCCAGCCGAACAGGTTTGTGGTGGACAACATTGTGTTTATGGATTTTCTCGGGGTACTCCCGTTTCCTCGCAGTTTGTCATTTCACCAGTTATTTCATCATCAGTGGCGTATTTAGGGGGGCTTCCGGGCTTAACACCCCCCCGAAATATTACTTACTATAGTGAAGTATATATGAAATATCTTATAGAATTTTCAAATTTTCAGGCAAAGCCCCCCCCCGAAAGTTAGCAAAGCCCCCCGAAACAAAATCGTAAATACGCCACTGTCCATCATCATTCGTTTCCCTTAGCCTAACGGGCATAATCGTGGGACGTTAAACTCAAATATTTCACTTCTACAACAATTAACATTAAAACCAGAAGTGGTTGATTTTTTTTTTTTTTTTACCATTTCCGATTCAAACAGAAAGAATTAAGAAAAAAGGCGGTAACCTAATCTTAGAATGCTAAATTGATTCCAAGAAAACACAATTTTGGTGATGATATATCAAAACAGTTGTTGAGACTTTTTTTTTTTTTTTTTGTCTCTCGGATGAACGGACAGGGTACATATAAAGGCAGTCCCGTAAAGAAGACAACTTTTGAAATGTTCGCCATATCTGTTCTAGTAATTTGGCAACACTGAACATTACACGATTTAAAGAGTGAGGCATTTCAATCCTACATGTACAGAAAACAAATGACGTTCATTCGGTATTCGGCAACTCCGTGACTACTAACCACAAAGACAACAGATGAAAATCGTGTAACGTTCAATGCTGCCAACTTACTAGAATAGAAAAGGCGGACAAGAGATTTCAGAGCTCGAGAAGAACTGAGAAGTTTGGGTTAGGTTAGAACTCTCAGAGCTCCAGGCTAGCTAAATGCACAGCAGGCTTCAGAACTCCAGGAAAGCTGAAAGTTTGGGTTAGGTTAGAACTCTCAAAGCTCCAGGCTAGCTAAATGCACAGCAGGCTTCAGAACTCCAGGAAAGCTGAAAGTTTGGGTTAGGTTAGAACTCTCAAAGCTCCAGGCTAGCTAAATGCACAGCAAGCTTCAGAACTCCAGGGAAGCTAAAAGTTTGGGTTAGGTTAGAACTCTCAGAGCTCCAGGCTAGCTAAATGCACAGCAGGCTTCAGAACTCCAGGAATGCTAAGGTTATAATTCTCAAAGCTCCAGGAGGGTAAGAGAGAGGTTAGAGTTCAACCTCAGTTCCAGGCAAGCTAATTCCACAGGATACTTCAGAACTCCAGGAGAGCTACGAAGGTTGGGTTAGGTTAGAACTCTCAGATTTCAAGGCAAGCTAAGAGAATAAGGATGACCAGCCAAAACTAATGTCGATAGAGATTTCTCAACAGCTGTGGCGCTAGTCCTGGGTTTCTCTTCTGTCACATGACCTGATGATGAAGAGAATGCCTGTATTTTATTTACTTGTAGTATTTGTAATAAGAGAACATATGGGTTTGTTTATAAGTAAGAAGCGCATGTTGGTGTTTACAAATATTGACCACGTATAGGATATTACAATATAATTTTTGTCAATCTGATGTGATTAGTAGTTCTTATTCTGCTGGAAAGGAACATTTATTTATTTAATTAATTTATTTATTTGTGTACCGGATACGAAACTCATACACAATTAAGTAGCAGGTTGTATCTATAATTACTTTTCATTTCTTCTAACAGTAACATATATTTCTAACATTTATGCACATTAGCCCAACATTGACATATTATTTGAAATAACGTTATATTACTAATTACAAATTGAGAGTCTTCCTCTTTCCCCTAAGCCTGGGGTCTCCAACACCGACTCCGCGGTAGAGCATTCACTCCTGGTACTTGGGGTCCTTGGTTCGATCCCAGATTGTGCCAAGTGAACTTTGTGGTGGACAAACACCGTGTTCGTTAGTTTACTCGGGATTCTCCCGTTTCCTCCCACTATTTTATTCATTTCTCATCATCACCGTCTCCTTTAACCTAGCTGGGATAATCGTCCAATATAAAACTTAGAAATATGATTTTCCAACACTCGACTCGCGAGGACCACTTGTATAATACAACTAACCAAGCATAATTGACGTTTTGCATAATTCCGCCGCTCCTCACAGGATGGCGCTGGCACTACAGTATATTCGTATTAATGAATTACCTAGCTCTTGGCCCTTAGTGAAGTCAGTGTGATCCTTAGGTTAAAAAAAAGTTTGGAAACCCCTGCTCCAAGCAATATTTAAAATGATGTTATTGTCGTAGCATAAGGAAATTAATTTAAGTAAGCAGGAAAAATACTTTTATTATAGGGTTATTTTAACAACTTGACTATAGAGACTCTCCTTCCAACATTCCCGTGTGATGCGACGTTGTTGATCTGTTACCACTTGTTTTCGTTTCTTTGTAACTGAATAGATGTCCATACTAATTTTATTTCTAACCATACCAAAATGACTGGCTAATTGGTGGTTAATTCAATTGAAACCTAAAGTTTGTGTTAATACAAAACCCGTGTGAGACACTTATCTGTAGCTTAACGTGAGATTAATGCCATAACAGCTTGAATTTGAAGTAAAACCCGACTCTCCCAGGCTAATGTCATACTCTACTTATACAATCAGTCAGAAGAGTCAAGATGTAAGACAATATTTATTGGATCCTTTATGAGTGCGTTTTGTTACTGCAAAATTCAATAAGTGTCTTGAATATTATATATACTCCTAATTAGGGTGTGAGTTATTGCAATTTCAGATAAATTATTTGATATGTTCAGACCGTACACCGTAATTCAATGTCATCAAATTCAGAATTAGTGATTTGTGAAGTTTTATTTATTTTTTGTAATAAAAATGTGTGATGGCACCACTAGATTGCTTTCTAACAACAAAGTTTCAAGAACTCTCTCTCTCTTTTTAAGAAACACTATCATACATTTTTTTTCTGAAAACTCGCTTGATTCATAAACTGCGGTGCGACATGTCTAGTCGATTTCAGCTTAAATAATCCTAACGTAATTTTAAGAAAAAGTAAGCTTTTCGTTTCACTTTGTGAAATTATGGTAGATTTCTAAACTGTGAGGATTTAATTATTGAGCTGAATCGGTGAAGTGAGATGATTTTAGTTTAGCGTACCGTCTAGCAGCGATTCTATATGATACGTAGACCTACTGATTAACGTGGAACCCGAACCACACGAGCTCCCGCCGGGAATCGAACCCGGGTCTCCCATGTCAAAGGCGCGTTCACTAACCGTTTAGCCACGAGGAAGCTCTTGAGGTGAATCGGAAACTATAGATCTTATCACTTCTGAATGCAATGTAGAGATACGTTCGTAGATTTGGAACGGTGAATCCACCTTAAAAACAGTTTCTAGTTATTTCTTACTGTTTTTATTACGCTGCTCTATTTGAGTTAATATTGAAATGATTTTTGGTAGAGTGAATAAATAGTCCGGGATAAGCCATTTACTAATTTGTTATGAAAATAAGTGTCTATAAACAATTTACAGTTTCGTTTTAGTAGTACTAAAAGTGTTTTCAAGTTTAGTTTTTACCTTAGGTCACAGCAGGTGCTTCGAAACTTGAGGAATAGTTTGGTTTATGCGGAAACCACTTTGTTTAAAGCAGAATTCGCTGTTTGTTTGCTAAAGGAGTCTCCTTTGTCCTTTGCGACTTCGGGAGACGGTTTAAAAGGAATTTCCTTTGTTCATAGCAACCTCAGAAGGACGGTTTATAATTAGGATATCTTCTTTGCTTAGGTGGCCTCCAGAAGTAAGGTAAGATAGGGACTTCCTTGTCCTGCGACTTCAGGAGCAGGTACTGTAGGTGGGTTGATCAGTTGTGAACTGATCCCATGGTCCTCTGGCGGTCTTTCTGTGTAGTGTCTTCTGGGAGATTCGTCCATCTTCGGATTCCACCGTGTTGGCTTCGTGTCTTCCTGTTTCCTCTTACTATCGTCTGCTTGCAGCTTTGTTGATAAACAATAGCATGTGCTTATAGTTATGACGTGTGTTCATAAAAATAAGCATACACTAGAACGTGGGGATTCTTGCAATATTGAAATTCTAAGCTGTATTCGTTTCTACTTCCTGAGTCCATATAAGAAAATATGTTTTTCGCTATCTAGTACTGTCTGTTTTCTTCATGGTGATTCCCTGTTAAATCCGAAAAAGAGAATGAATGAGAGAGAATGATTAACTTGTAGTTTTGGGTCCCTCTCAGTATTGAGGCTATATGAAACTTTGATTTACAGCTTAGTTTAGGATCCGAATCACATGAGCTTTCACAGGAATCAGACCAGAGTCTTTCTACTCCTAAAACGCGTATGTTAAGGGTGGAGATAAAATCTATTCTGGACACGCTGAAACCATTTCCAAAATCTATTTCTTACCGTTTTAGCTCAATGGAGGACAAAATCGAAACCGGAAGTCGTAGAAAATTTATATCATTTTCGATTTTAGTAAAACAAAATAATAGTAGAGATGGTACATACTATTGAGCCACTGAATATATTGCAAAGAATTTCGTGGTACATATGTTCATTAACAATGAATGTTGAAATAGGAAATAGTTTATTTCTACCACCTTCAGTTTGATTAAAGGGATAAGGAAGAAGATAGAGTACATTACTGAGAAGCTGAACACACACACACACACACACACACACACACACATATATATATATATATATATATATATATATATATATATATATATATATAACATAAAAGTTTCTTTTTCTCATATTTATCCACGAAGAAATTCATGTCTATTAAAAGCAGGGAATCCGTGTTATTATTCAGTTGAAAATCTCTTGTCGTCGCGAATTATGTCAACATGAAATATATAAAACGATAATTATACCTGTTATTCTGTATGGTTGCGAAATATGGTAACTTACTCAGAGGGAAGAACGTAGAGTGATTTTTTTTTTTTTCTTAAGGATAAAATTCTGGGACGATTATTCGGACCATGAGAAGCGAGAATGGGGAATGGCGGAAACTGCATAGTTTATACCATTTCCTAAACATTATTAGCAGACGTGCCCGAGAGAGGGCGAAGAGGGCTACAGGCTCGGACGAAAAAAGTAAGGGGGCTCAAAATTTGGGAGGAGGTAAAGCAGGGTTTATTTTTGAAGATTTTCATGAGCTTCTAGCCAACCACTGTGGAATTTCATGTTGGTCTGTCATCCTCACTCATTTTTACGGGAGCGCTGTTGTATACTCGCGCCCCGGTCGCTGATTTTCCACGGCACGACACTGGTTATTAGGGAATCATCAACTTTAGGAGGCTCAGATGGGCTGGTAATGTAGCCAGATGGAAAAAAAAGTAGGATGTGTGATATTTACTTAAGACAAAGGGGTTAGAAATATGGACATTATGGAAAAATTATAAAAATGACTGGAAGTTTTTGAAATGTAGATGTGGAGAAGAACGGAAAAATTAACTAAGTCGAGCGGAAAATGAATGAGTGGGCGTTAGAAATGGTGGAACAGAAAAGAACAACTTTATATATTATTAAGAAGAGGAAGAGAAACTGATCAGGACATTGGCTAAGAAGGAACAGTGTTATGAAGGACGAGCTAGAGGGTATGGTGCAGGAAAGAGAGGGAGAGGGCGAAGAAGGTTGCAATTAATGGTCGATATCAAAACAGAAAATTCGTACGTGAAGACGCAGAGGTTAGTGGAAATCCATGGAACATGGAAGCTTCTTAGTTGCAGCAAGTGACCTGCCACAATGGCAGAAAACGTATGATGATGAATGCTAGATTTCAAATTATGTGTGAAGTAACTGACAGGTAATAAGGAAAGATTATCTCAGTTTAACAAAATATATATTTAAGAAAAACAGTTGTATTTGTGGTTGTGATGTGACTAGTTGAATAGAACACAAAAGAGTGCCCACGAGAAAACAGCACGTGTTTATTGTCGAGTGTTATGCAAAGCGCAATTCGTGGGAAACGTGTGCGGATCTGTTTGCGCAAGAGTTTAAGAATGGGAGTGTTTTGACAAAACCTCCAGCAAAGTCTGCAATGGAAGTCCTAGTGGCAAAATGGCCTGAAACGAGCTTTGTAGCGAAAAAAAATCTGTAACTTCACACATGGGCTTCGGTGCAAGTGAGCCTCGACTCTGAGCTGCTATGAAGATCACCCTGCCACTAGCTGGCTCGAGCGGACTGCTGGCGGGGAAGAAAATAACATGCTGTCTTATGAGAGTCCTTCACACATGAGCAGCTCACAAGATCTATTGTGAAGGCACACTACATATATTTGATATTGAAAATGTTCTCATTTGGTGTTACTCCGATGAAATGCACACTTTATACTATTATACAGTTCGTTAAACGAAGATGTACACATCCTGAAGTATCTAAAAAAAAAAAAAAAAAAAAAAAAAAAAAAAAAAAAAAAAAAAAAAACCTTCTTTTATCTTTTCTCAGTTTAGGAAACAGACAGTACAACGTTAAACTGTATTTATGTTCTTAATTTCATTTAATATGTAAGGCAAAAGTGCTTTAACGTATGCACTCGCTATACAATAGAATGAGAAGAAGAAAATGATGTAATGTCATGAATAATCTTATTTTGTAGATGTTATCTAGGATCTTAGAAAATAGAGGATCTGCGCTTACAACAAAATCTTGAAGCCATACGTCACAGTTTCGCCACCCTTACTCTTCCCACTCCGCCCAATAAGATCGCAATGTTTTGAGCCAACAATCATGGCTGAAACGAAAGTAGCCAATCAGATAATGGCGGAAACGAGAGTAGCCAATCAGGCTTGCCGATACTCGGTTGTTTTTTGGCTTCATTAATTTAATAGGATGAAGATACATGTAGGCAGATCCTCTATTTTATAACATCCTTGGATGTTATATTGTCAGTTGATAGATATCACTGTTTTTTGATTCATTCTTAAGGACAATAGTACGATTACTATGATAACAGTTCCGTTGTCAGACTTGTAATACAGTGCATTTAAATTATTGCAAATAGTGTGTAATCAAAATATAATTATCCTAGTAAGTAGCAGTCATATTTTCATATATGAGTTATACTACAAAAGTAGAACCGAACTGAGTAAAAATACAACATTCGTTGTACTGTAAAATGAAGTTTTCCAGTTTTGAGCGATTTATAGGATGAATCCACATCTTCTTTTCCTTTTTTTATTGCAAATTTATCACCAAGATAAGGCTGCAGCTTCTTCTGGCTCACAGTCATTTTGATATCATGATCTTTTAAAAGATTGAGAAGTATTCAATGCCTTCACACTACAGGTTCCCATGAGCGGGTCACAAGATCTAGTGTGAAGGCGCACTAATTCAAAGAAGGTGAACCAAGGTATGAATGGAGCAATAGACCATACCGCCTTGACAACCTTGTTACGAGTGCATGAGGTGTTCGATGAGGAGACGACAATAAGCTGAGGCAGCACATTCTCCTGGCCACCTCGATCGCCTGATTTCTCTCTCCTTTTTTTTTTTTTTTTTTTTTTTTACCTGGGAGGTAAAATTGAAGTGTCAGATATAGTCAAATAATCCTCACACACCGGAAGAGCTACAAGAGAACATTGAAAATGCTATTGCTGCTATCCCTGAGACAGAGCTGCTACGCGAGTGTCACAGTTTCATTAAATTGAGCTTAGCGTTGCATCGACGTCAGCAATGACCATTTCCAGCATTTTCTATGATGGCAGTTCTATTCATTAACAAGGGTCAATTCCGTGACAATCCTCCCAGGCCAATTATACTTTACCCCTTTCTTTCTCTCTCTCTCTCTCTTTACAGTTATTTTACCTTTGGGAAACAAAGAAATGATGATACGTACCTCTTAGGCCCTAATGAACAATTAATATTTATACTTGTTTTTCTATATTATTAGGAGAAATTTAAATCAGAAACACATTTAATGTTTTCTTCTCTCTTTCTGTGATATATTCAATACTTTAGCATTGCGATATAAATATTTCTACATATATAACAAACTTTTTCTTGAATACCTTTGCAATTATCTTCAAAATTTAAAACATTTTAATATTTAAACTTCTAGCGTTATCTCCTGTACATATTTGTAACTAGGCGTTACCACATAAAATCATTTTTTATAAGTTGATCATTCATTACAAGATTTACAATAAAGCATTAATGCCGCAAAGCAGTGTAGAGGCAAGAATTTTTTTTTAACGTGGAGATTTAACCCTTTACATTTGTAGATTGGTTGGTTGGGTAGTGCAGTATTTCTCGAGGTCTGGCCTTGTGAACCTCTTAGCCTTCAAAGAAGAAAAAGAAAACAGACTGAAATGAAATGCATATCACCAGAGCAGTGCAGGATGTAGGTTTGATGGGGCCCTAAGCTATTGAAACTAGTTGTAACTCGTAATGCGACATCCATGGTAATTAGACAGTAAACTGAGAGGTGTACTCGCCATTTGTACCTTCACAACATAGAAGCGGAAAGGATGTCGACTCAACTAACAACATAACAATCCGAAAATGCTTGATTAAAATACTAAAAGAGGAAAAAATGGCAGTCCAAAATTAATGGATATATAGTTGGAATATAAACCCAAATTTGTAGAAATCTTATTCGTCAATCTGTTTTAGTTACATAATTAGGAGAGAACGAACTCCGAATTCTACCAGGGGCTCAAAATTAATGCCAAAATCTAGTACATTACGAATCCATTAACCAGCGGCGCAAATGTGTCTTCAACATTGGTGGGGACGGATAAGACTGATCCTTTTTTTTTTTTTTTTTTTTTTTTTTTTTTTAGCAATGTTCAAAATATTTATGAAGTTGAAAAACAATGCTGTGGAGGATCCTGGGAGCAGAGTTATCTTCAACATTGGAAGGCGGGCAGATTTGAGACTTATTCTGCGAGGACATCCTTTGTGGCAGCCGGACACACATAATCACATTTGTCAGCCAAAAGACACATTTCAAATCGGATTATTCGGAGAGATAATCCCCCCCAGTTCCAACATTGGAGGGAACATGTCCCCCCCTCATCCACGGGATTTGCAGCAGTGCCCTCAACTTAAAAAGACGAAACTATGTGTACAAATTAAACTCTTCATTAAAAATAAGTGGGAACGTGTCCCAAAGGTTTCGAAAATTCAGCTTTAATGAAGAAAAAGAAGCAATTCGTGAAGTTTATTTCTCCACATCTAAATTGATGTTATATATGCACTGGCGCAAATCCCGGGGGGTTGAGGGGGCCATGTCCCTCTCAATCTTGGAACTAGGGGGACTGTCCCCCCAATAATCCGATTTTAAATGTGCTTTTTGGGAGGAAATGTGATGATTTGTGTCCGACTGCAATTTCATCTACATCGCCTGACATATAATATACAACAGGTTCACCTCAGAAATCAGATTCATCTACAGTAATATGAGTCTCATCTCCCCTCTCCCCCAGAATAAGCCAGAAAACTGCCCACCTCCCAATATTTGGAAACAACTCTGCTCCCCAGATCCTCCACAGCATTGTTCTTCAACTTCATGAATAGTTTGAACATCGCTTAAAAAAAAAAAAAAAAAAAAAAAAAAAAGATTGTGGGAACCGTCTACCCCAATGTTGAAGACAGATTTTGCGCGGCTGTGTATATGTCATCATTATTTGAATCGATGATTACAGAAAGGGCCTAAGTACATTTTGTGTAAATTTGAGATATTAAAAAATGTTTAACTCCAGTACTGCAGGCTTTTCTTGGGCTTATCCTATGTAGTTCAATGTTGTATTTACACCTTTCTAACACCATCTATACTCGCTCTTCCTATACACAAAGTTGTGTATACTCCTAGATAAACGGGTAAAAAAAAAAAAAAAAAAAAAAAAAAAATCAGAAATCAAATTTCAGAAAAATGTGACTTAGACCCTTTCTACAATCACTGATTCATTTAGAAACGGCTGAAGTATTTAAATTGGTGGGAACTACGGTGCCTCAGTGGTGAAACGTTTACCTCTGGTGCGCTGGGTCTTTGGTTCGACACCAATCAAGTAAGTTTGCTGTGGAGAACATCGTGTTCGTGGGTTTTCTTGAGATACTCCCATTTCATTTCACTTACAATTCCACCAATTCTTCCATTATCATTCACTTGCCTTAGTTATCCGTGTCCCTTAGCTTAAAGGACACAGACATGGAGCGGTAAACTGAAATATTTCATTGTCGTTTCAGAAATGAAAACTCCGTCTACTTTACTGTACTCAGACGAGACGTGAACACTACAGCTTAATGTGGAATCCGAACCACATGACTCTCGCCGAGAATTGAACCCTGGTCTCTCACTCCAAAGCCATATACAATAACCGCCTAGCCACAAATGATTTTGATTTTGATTTGATCTTAGTTTAGCGTCCCTTTCAGCAGCGAGGCTATGTGAGATGTGGACCTGCTGATGAACGTGGAATCCGAACCACATGAGCTCTCGCCCGGATTCGAACCCGGGACTTCTTAGCCACAAAGGAGTTTTAATGACAAAATTTCAAAATTTACAAAAATAGGAATGGAGAAACTATTATGTTACTTACTTTTGTCGATATTTGTGTGAATTATTCACAAATTCTGATTTTCTAAATTTCTAATAAGCACTTCCCTTTGTTAAAAGAGGCTATTGAAATTGTCGGTTTAAACAAGGATAACGCCACTTAGCCACAAGGATAATCCAAAATTTAGTATTTTCTCACGCTTTTGTGCCATAATGTTCTACTGGACATAACGAAAACTCACAAACTTCATTCTCCAGTTATTCCATGTGAAACGTTTTAGAAAATGTCAGTTTCTCCTGTGATAATTTATTTTCATCAATTCATGAGTTTTATTTTTTTTAAAAAATGTCAAAGTAAAATTTACGTTTCTTCCAAAGTTTTCTCATGAATCATTTTTACACTAATATGCACTTTCAAATAATAAAATTTAACAATTAACATTGGTTTCACGTTTATTCAAGCGTCATTTGATTTCACGTTTATTCATGCGTAATTTGATTTCACGTTTATTCAAGTGTCATTTGATTTCACGTTTATTCAAGTGTCATTTGATTTCACGTTTATTCAAGCGTCATCAGCCTACTTCCCTCTTATAAAGAATTTTGCTAAACTGGATGAAATGAGCATATGAAAAATCCCATATACGCTACTAATTTTGATGAAGAATCCCATTATCCCTAATCAAAAATTATCAAAAATCCCACAAAATGGGTTTTTCCTCACGGGTTGGCATCACGGACTCACACAGCCCTTTGATGTAAGTACAGTGTTGCCACTCCTTTCTCATATATAATATGTCGAAATTCTTACGCTCGCTCCAATAATTCTCGCTTCGCTAAAGAAATGAACAGGCCGGTATCCAGCCCAAAAATTTAGAGGGGGGGTAGAAGTTAGGGGGGCTCGATTCAAGCATACTATAGTTCATCACCACATTATAGTTCATTTGCAAGCCTACCGTGAACATTTTAGGAGGCCGGTAAAAAATTTAGGTGGCTCGGCCCCGCTGAACCCCCCTTGGATACGGGCCTGGAAATGAAACATGTGACTATTTTCGTGAATATTGTCTCACGTTTATCAACTATTCAAGCCGTTTCATTTTGCGTCAGTGGCAATTTCGAGAGCTTATACATTACTTAACAGTGTGTCTAGTAATCAGTGTGTTCAAATACTGGTGATTTGAATCGTTCAACATTATCAAAATAAACAGAAGAGGAGGTCGGAAAATAAACGTTTAGTCCAGAGGTAACGACAGTGAAACTTTGTTTAGATTATAGATCATTTTTTTAAGTCTTTCAACAGTCGCTCTATGGGTGGTAATGGCTGTATAAAGTGTAATCAGAACCCCACCGTTCATTTTAATCGGCTTTTATGTAATTAACGCAGCTTTCTCACGGGATAAAGCTGAAGTTATATTTTCACAAGCTACACAGCTGTTGTTGAAAATGAGATTAATATATTCATTTTGTATATATATGAACTACAAGCATGAGATTAGTACTAATTTATACAAATCTGTTTTATTTTGATGATTCTTATAACTTAAAATTCAACAAGAGAAGTCTAGTAAGAAGAATGGTAGAGCAGCGATAAAGCGTCCTCTGGTATTGAGGGTTCCAGGTTCGTTCCTAGACCAAGTATGTTTATGGTAGAAAATAATATGTCTGTGTTTTTTTGCAAGATTCTCCCGTTTCCTCGCACATTCTCATTCCCCTATTGCTTTTATTAATCATTCCTTTCCTTCAGCATACAAATCGTAATAACGGCACACTGAAAAAACCCGTTACCCGCACAGCGGTATGTTGTACAAATGTACGGAATCCTTATATTTACTTCGGAAATCAGTGCGGAGCATACGTTATCCAATGCTACATACTTTTCCCACTTAGATGTTATATCATGTCGCTGCCAGATGTATGATATCTAACAGTCTTCCGTATATTACATACATATACGTTCGTTATATACGTCAGCTAGACTATATGTTACATACGTCCATGTGTATGTGAGATTCTGACCATCTATACTTCGTTAGTACGGAGAGTACTTTTATTTGGAATACTTGAACGGAAAGTTCGTATAAAATATACTTTTTCAGGTACCGTATACGTTTGCTATACGTTAAGTCTAGAAACTACAGATTTTACACACCTACGCTTTTTACGTATGCCACATACATTTTTTTCTCAGTGTAAGTAATCGCAGATTACATTTTATTCCATTTACTACAGTGTAAATTATTATCCCGAAATATGATTTTTACCATCTGAAGCTAAAATAAAAACTAACAGATGCTCCTTGGTTACATAAATACTGCTCTTGCCTTACCGGTGTTGAAGATCTAGGTTTGATTCTCGTTAAGAGGTGGTGGTAGTCCTACACCATGTTAAACTGCAGTTATATTTTTTATATAGTGTCGATACTGAGATAGGCATTTCAGGAAATGATCAAGTATTATGTCTTCATTGGCGTAGACAAGATGGCTTGCGAGAATTTAAGCCCCTCTCCGAAATCAACCGACAAGTTATATAATTGAAGCAATTTATTAAAATATAAATTTTTAAACGTAAAAGAATGTTTGTGTCACCCCGCCCCTTCCACCAAAAGTTATAAATAGTTACGTCTTATGTTAATGTTGTAAATAAGATATTCTTTCGGTTTAACGTCCCACGGTTATGCTCTTTAGGCTAACGAAGACGATAATTAAAGTAAGTGAATGATGATAGACGTATTGGTGAGATAAGAATTTGGGACGAAACGGGAGTATCTCGAGAAAACCCATGTCTAACCCAAACATACTTGGCCGGGGATCGAAACAGAGGCCCCAAGTAACAGAGTTAAGCACTCTTCCGTTCAGTCACAGTGCCCCCATTTACATAAGATTTTGTCGCAATATTGGATACAACGTCTATCTGCTCAATTTGCCCTCTTAAAAAAAAAATGATCTTAACATACTGTCTTCAAAGAAAAGTGGGGCTGGGGTGGCTCACTGGTAGAGCGTTCACCTTTGGTGCGCCATGTCCCTGGTTCGAATCTTGCTCATACCATGAGAACTTTGTGGTGGACAAAACCGTATGGATGGGTTTTCGTGCGGTGCTCCCGTTTCTTTACACTTTCTTCATTCCACCATTATATTTATTTATCATCATCTCCGTCTCCTTTATCCTAGCCGACATAATCATGGGATGTAACACTGAAAAATTTAATTTTTTAAAACAAAATTTTAACTAAATATAAATTACGAAATAAGCAGTGAAATCAAAGGATGGTAAATAAATCAAAAATTCAAACTTTTTTTCATTTTTACATCTTACATTTATGCTCAGAGAGATGATATTATTTTGCATGAGGTACCGTTATCACGCTTTCCGTTTGTAGCCATTTAGAAACACGAAAATAAATGCTGATTTTTTAAATGACTGGAAATCGAAAGCAGATAAATGAGTCGTGATAACGGTATCTCATGTAAAACGTATCCCAATATTGTCTAGGGAGCTCTTGTTCCAATTCTCGGTTATATTTTATCTATTTGAAGATATCACATAATTACTGTAAAATTAGCGGTATTTTAATTTCACCTTGATGTGGTATCTTAAAGAGTTTGCTGTACCACAACTCTGACCGTGTTATATATTTACTTTCATATTCATACTTTCGTACATTCATACTTCCATATTTACTCATTATTTACTCTGACCGTGTGTCCATCTGACGGGGTGACAAAAATACTCACGAATTTTTTTATGGATCACCATCAATTTTGGCCTGGATGTACATAATCTAATGTTAGGAATCGAGTTCGTTTGTGGATGTTATATTAAAACTGGAAACATAGAAAGCGGTCATTTCCAGTTTTACCGTTGGTCACTATAGAGCAAAAAAGAAATAGATAACTGGAAATCAAGTCATTTCCAGCTTTATCATTGGTCACTATAGAGGGAAAGAAAGGAAATAGATAACTGAAAATTAAGTCATTTCCAATTTTATCATTGGTCACTATAGAGCAAAAATAAGAAATAGAAAATTGGAAATTAAGTCATTTCCAGTTTTATCATTGGTCACTATAAAGGGAAAAAAGGAAATAGATAACTGGAAATTAAGTCATTTCTAGTTTTATCATTGGCCACTATAAAGGGAAAAAAGAAATAGATAACTGGAAATCAAGTCATTTCCAGCTTTATCATTGGTCACTATAGAGGGAAAGAAAGGAAATAGATAACTGAAAATTAAGTCATTTCCAATTTTATCATTGGTCACTATAGAGCAAAAATAAGAAATAGAAAATTGGAAATTAAGTCATTTCCAGTTTTATCATTGGTCACTATAGAGGAAAAAAGGAAATAGATAACTGGAAATTAAGTCATTTCCAGTTTTATCATTGGTCACTATAGAGCAAAATAATCGATAGCTGGAAATTATTTCCTGCAATTGATTAACTGTCTCAAGAATACGTTTCATTTCTGTCTTCGACTTTCTACAGGATCTAGAAGTGATAGAAATCGACCGCAACTTCCGGTTTGAGAATTTATCTACATAGCAAAAAATTGA